>NC_091121.1:67562786-68252786 GCF_040183065.1 Periplaneta americana | reverse complement strand
AAGGTGGGGAAGTTTCCTGAAAGCGTTTCATAGAATCGCTCATTGTATTTTGTCCCCCCCCCCATGAAGGTTTTTTTTTTTTCCTGTGTAGGAATCAGATAAGATGGACTTCCTGCTGTATGAAAGATTATATTTTACATTTTCTCAGAAATATCTCTTTCTTTGATGTTGCATTGTTACACATTCATGTGTGTGTGTGTGTGTTGTGTGTGTGTGTGCATGTGCGTGCGAGGGCGTCACATTGTGGGCTTAGCTAGCACGGCCAAATATAGTTCAAAGACTTCTCTTTGAATATGTTCAGTTTATTAAATGCGTGCCTTGTAGTGGAGATTCTTTAGGTTTGAAGAATGGGATACAACACAAATACTTAAAATGACAGAAAGCAAAGATTTTGGCCACAGAATCACAAATGTATTGAATATTCTTTACTTATTTTTCCGAAGAAATCTTTTTAAAAATAGCATCTCATAAAGTATAGAGGGTGAACCGAAACTAATGTCAATATTTTCAGGGGGTTATTCTTTCAGATATTTCAAACAATAATGTTTAATACAATTTTACTCGTTTTGCATCCTTTTCGAGATAAAAATTGTTTTATATGAAACATTTCATAGCGTGTTTTGAGAAAGTAATTGATTTGATTCCCAATATGCTCTGTCAATTTAAGAGAGCAGTGCATTATGATAATAAATGATTGAAATAGTTTTAGTTATGTCCTTGAAATATGAAGAAATTTTATCCCAACAAATTTAATACTTTAAAATTCCTTTGCAGAACGAAAAGTTACATTTGTTAGAATCACATGTCTGCACATTTAAAGAATAAACCTTAAATTCTTCCAAACATTCATTATCATAATACACTGCTCTCATAAATCGACTGAGCATATTGGGAATTAAATCAATGGCTTCCTCAAAACACGCTATGAAATGTTTAATATAAAACTTTTTTTTTTCTCGAAAAGGAAGCAAAAACGATCAAAACTGTAATACATTTTTTTGTTTGAAATATCTCAAAGAATAACCTCCTGAGATTAATGAGGTAATTTACATTTCATCCTGAATACATGACAAATATCTGAATATATTTGTCTCTTGTGAATTTACATATAGCTTATAGTTTTATTTGAAATATTTTTTTAAATTTTATAAGAAAATATTTTAAAATATTTAGAGTGTAATATGACTTAAATAAAATTCAAAGATTGAAATTAATTGATTTAAACTACTCCTGTATGTATGTGTTAGTGTGCCTTATTGTCAATATGAAATTAATTCGATGCTAAACAGATTGAGACAAACGTGTGGATCAATAAAAGGAATACTAAGAAACAAAACCTTTTGTTTAAAATAAATACTAATTTTATTTTATAAAGTAATGACGGTTCTATTTTGAATTATAGTTTTGAGAACAAGACAATGAACAGATTCGACAAGAAGAAAATAGAGTCTGCATTCATTTCATTCATTCATTTATTTTATTCCATAGATCTTACATGAGCAATGAAGCTTTAAGATGTGGAACATGTCAACATTTTACAATATTACAATTACAATTTTTACAAATTTTTATAGTTTTACAATTTAGTAATTTTCTACAATTTTTACAATTTTGTACAATTTTTTTACATTTTTTTTACATTTTGGCGAGATGTAGTGAGATGAGATGAGGTCCGAGGATTCGCCAAAATATTACCCGGCATTTGCAGACATGAGGTTCCTTAGATTAGTGGCTGGTTTTATTCTTCGCGATCACCAGAAAAGTAGACCTACTAATACTGGAAGACAATTAAATACAGAGTGGAAGTGAAATAATGCTGCAGATTTTCAGAGCGAATAGTTCATCTTGTAAGTAACAAAAATGTGTAATACTATATTGGTAGAATGTTCATAGTTTTCTCAGACAAAAAAATGTTTCTTTTTTCCAGATGTTTAACACACTTATTGCGAGTAGGATCATCATTTTTGTCCATATCGATAGAAAATCTAATAAAGAACCATTTATTCCTCTGACGCATTTCAATAGCGTGGACCGTTTTCGTGTAAATTTAATTTAAAAACCACGAATTTCAAGCCACTGAACAATGCAACTAGACTGCAACGTTCGTCAATGTGGGAGATGAGAGTAAGTTCACGTAGGTTGAGTCCGTTGACCTCTTACATCTGTATTACGAGAAGGAAGGAGACTGTGTTAGCGGCGAAGTTGCCAGACTATTGGAACTTCCAACTTAATTTTCTAATTAACCGTGCATTACGTAATATAGTTTGTGCGAGATCGTGCGTATTTGCTTGCTTTCCGCACACAACCAATACGCGGTAAGTGTGAAATACCACAATCAGTATTCCCAACGTAACACACATAACAATTTCCCTATTCTTACCGCTTAAGCGTCATATTCATTTACTGCTTTAGGCTTTTAACATATTATTTTTAAAGACGTTCAATATAGTAATAATTATAAACTGGAAACTTACCACTGCAATTTCACCTAAATTGCACTGTTAATTATTGTTTTTAAATATTTGCAAAAATTAAGTAAACTCTACAACACCACAAAAGTTACTGCATTTGTAATGCAAGTAACATTAAGGAAGACGTGAAAAAATCAACAAGATTCCAGACTCATCATAGACTGGGGAAAAAAAAAAAAGATAGACGTATATCACTGCCTACTGCAGTATAGTAAACACAGAAAACATTATATAGGAACAATGTTGAAGATAGATATATTTGTTTCCAAAGTTGCCGTCATTGAACAGAAACCAAGATGGAGATTTCATTGCAACTAATTAGAAATTCCTCTTTCAGGTATGTAATAAACCATCTTCGCACAAAATAATGTACGATACACGAGCGGTATGTTTGTTTTCATGTTCTCGGAAATTAAAATAGCTCAACTACGTTTCGCTTTTTCAATCTTTTCCTCGAACAAGAAAACCTGAACATACCGCTCTTGTAACGCATATTACCATTTTGTATTCATTTAAGTGTATCATATCGTCCCTCTCAATCTGCAAGACTTTTTCACTTTCACTCTGTATGTAGCCTATAATTTAAATGAAATTTTGGGAGAAAAAAAGAAAAACAAAGAAGAATGGTCAGTTTATTTTAATCGACTGGCATAGATCAGAGCTCCAAAGGTTTTTACTGGATTAGCAACCAGAAGTATTGGCAAAACAAAAGCAGGGTGAAAGGATGACTTCCTTGAGAGCGGAACGAACCATGGAACCTAATCCTTGTTTGCAGAAGTATTTCTGTGGAACAATTCGCCGAACGTTAGGAAAGTCAGTTGGAAAAGAAACATTATAAAAGTTTTATGAAGTAATGGCTGTACTAACTTTCCTTTATGGCAGTGAAAGCTGGGTGAGTAAAAATCAAAAGCGAAGAGTTGTTGTAGTAAGTGAAATGAAGTTCTTAAGACAAGTTGCAGACTACACGCTAATGAATAAGAAAAGAAATTATGACTTAAGAAAGGATTTAAACACACAACATTTAATTGAGACAAAATAAAACCAGACCAAATGGAGGAAACACATACGTATCACACGGTATGAGGTAAAAAGAATTTATTTATTTTATTGCTAGTTTGAAATGAATACAAGTTAATAAATACAATGAAAGATAAACTAGCCCACTCCTGAATTATTAATGAATCACTTTTAGTAATTTATGTTTGGCAATGCTGTTGCCGAAATGTAGACACGTGCTTCAACTTTATAGTAGCGTCACAGTCTACGATATACAGTCACGAAGCTCAATACATAGCAAATATGCATCCATAGAGAGTTGCTAACCACTAGGATCGCTAATATCGCCTCATTACAGACAATGCGAAATATTACCGGCACAGTCTATTGTTCCTAGCACCATCACAACTCAAGCTTCGCGACTGTATATACTAGACTGTGGTACCGTTTCATTGTTTCAGTGGCGGAATGTCCTAAGAAATGTGTTCACTCATAGTTTATTCAGTTTCTTTTCTGATTTTCTTCAATTTTTTTTTTTAAATTTGCCTCAAAGATTGTGACAGCAATGCTTATTAACGCTTCTAATTCCTTGTCGGACTTAAGAGGCTGCATTTTTAACAGTTGTTCGCAGAAATAGGTAGAATAAACATTGCCATTATTTTTAGGAAAATATCAGAAGTTTACAATAATGTGATTTTTCATGTGACGGAAAGAAATGTTTCCCATGTAAATCTCTACTTTTCAGAATTATATGGCTCCGAAATAAATCGACATAGGGTTTGCAAATAAACTATGCTTAATAGCCTGAGAGTACTGAAATGCAAGACTAATAAATTCTGATTTAAATGTTTTCAAAAGGTTGCAGTATTGTTTACTTTTTTGATCAGAAATATTGTTGAGATTTAAATATTCAAAATAGTGAAGCTCTTTTTGTAGAAGCTGGCATTTCCATAAATCTAAACAATCTATACTTCGTTTCATAATGTCTGACAGTAAATGTAAACATTGCCGGCAGTGGAGAAGTATAATTGCTATGGCAGTGGTCTCATTCCACGCTTGACTTAAAGTTGGGTGGTCTGAAGCGTTCTATCCCCGCCTAACAAGTGTGGAATGAAACCTCTGCCATTGGTTCAATAACAATTATACTCCTCTCCTCCTCTACTGGCAATGTTTACATCTCCTGTCAGGCATTATGAAACGAAGTACAGATAGGAATGCCTTTACTGGTGGAAAGCATCATTTATGTTTTTATATTTCCCTTGAAGTCTGCAATTGAGATAATCACAGAGTTTGGTAAGAAATCCAAGGTTACTTATCGAATCTTCACTTTCCAGTAACAGAATAGGGTTTTCTAAAATAAATAAATAGACAAACGAAAATAAAAATAAATAAAAATGATAACTTATTAATTATTAGATATAAATGTTAATTTATATACCTAGTAATATTTTACTATGTAATAAAAATTTCATATTTTGTCCACAATAAATTATAAAAAAAAAAATCACGTTATACTTGAAGTAACTTATTACACTTAAAATAATAACAAAAATAAATACATCCTAATTGAAAAATAAATGAATGAATGAATGATTGAATGAATAAATAAATAAATAAATAAATAAATAAATAAATAAATAAATAAATAAATAAATAAATAAATAAATAAATAAATAAATGAATAAATGAGTAAATCAATACATAAATAAGTAAAATAAATAAATAAATAAATAAATAAATAAATAAATAAATAAATAAATAAATAAATAAATCAATCAATCAATCAATCAATCAATCAATCAATCAATCAATAGGCAGGCAGGACAGACGGACAGACAGACCGAGAGACGGACAGATATATGAGTAAATAAACAAATAAGTGATTAAATAATAAATGAGAAATAAACAGTTACTCAATCAATTTATTAATGACAGAGATAAAAATTCTTTCCAGGAAGTAGATTTTTTATTACATCTTATGTATCAGCGTTAATAAATTACATGATAATATTCCGATTTAAATCTACATATTACCTCTAGTACTTTTCGACACTGAGGATGTGTTGTTGACGTTAGAAAACACAACCAAATACAAGAGGTAGCCTACACTACATATAATGTATAGTATATGAAACTAATGTAGAAACAACCGATTGAAGTCAAAATAATGTAACATTTTCTTACGATGGATAAGTTCATTTTAGGCTACGTTGCAAGGCTACAAACACTCCAGTAATGAATGTTTATCAATTTCTAATGTTTTATTGTAATGAAACAACATATGAACTCACTATAAAGGCCAGTGCTTATATTGCTAGGACACATGACCTTCGGAATTACGATTTTACTATGATTCAGAAGGCTGTGATGACATGGTTGAAAATTAAATTAATTGACTCAATTTTAATTATGTATTAGTTTGTTGAAATGCAAAAGAATGAAATGTGATTTAATTTTCGTATTTAAGTGAATTACAATAAATTAATTAATTGTGGATTAGTAACATTTTAGTGAAATCGGCCCATAGTGCATTTCGTCCACTTTATGACTATGAATTTACATGAGACATTCACACACAACCAATGGATTCTTTTGTTATATTGCAAGACAAAAAACGTGATATCTAAATTTCATTTTTTCTGCGGAAAATCGAACCCGGGTCCGTTGAACTCGTAGTAAGAAACGCCACTATTTTAGTTACAACGGAGGATTATATGAGCGTTAAGTTTAGAAATTCTTCTGAGGTTTTAGAGTTGCGGATACGTGTGGAACTGGTAAGTGGGAAGTGTTGCTTTCAGGTGAGCTGTCTGACAAAGTTTTAATCCGCGTTTATTACCGCTCGGTCCAACAATGGCTGGCTGTATAATTACCGACTGTCTCGTGGACACGAACGACGCCGTAACCACGGTTGCTGCGACTTAAAATAATTTTGACGGTCTGATGCTAGACAGTCTTTTCATGAGGAACTCCTAATACAAGTTCAGCATTCCACTCTAATTTGCTGGAACTATACCAACCGCTGTATGCAGCTGTTAGTCTTCCATGAAAAACAAGAGAATTATACGGTCTTCTTTGTTTATTAAATTAACTGACGTATTAAAATTACGATAGGAGATTTTAGGATTTCACGGTGGTTGGCTGATGTTAAAGTTCTCAGGTATTTGAAGGAGGAAAACGTTCTCCAACATTTGTAACCCAATATTGGTTTTATAGTCACGAAGAGCAACTTGAAAAAAAAGTGCTTGAAATGTACAGCATAGGTTACTTCCGATTATATAGCATAATAATGAGACGTAAACATGGATAACATGAAATACATCGAATAATGATGCACCGTATTTAAATTAGTGTTGTGGGATTTAATCGATTAATCTAATCGATTAATTGATCAATTTCTATTGTAAGATTAATCGATCAAAAATTTAATCGAATAATCGAGTCGATTAAAATTAATCGGTTGTACTTAATGTTAATTATTGTTTTGTTAATGCAAACTCAAAGTAAAAATTCCGAAAATATTCGTCTCTCAGAAATTGCTTACTTCAAACACGATAATACCATTATTTTATAACTGCAAAGCAGGTAGCAGGTAGCATAGGGCAAATCTTTGCACAAACACTTCAGAAAGAGATTAAGATATGAGGAAAGTGATTTGATCTACCCCTATTGAAAGTTGAAACACAATGCGAAATCCTTATTAAGTTTGTCAGATCTTCTTCCTAGCATATGAAATACATACTTTTATGGAATTCGCCCCCTCGTACCTTAGCCATGGCTACACTGTATGCAAGTGAGAGAGTAACTATCTTCTTCTCTTTCTAAAATTTTGTAACCCGATTACAATAGGTGCCAGTCTGCTGTTCTGTTGCAGTTTCTTTACTGAATTTCTAGATGAAGCTCGTGTGTTTAGTTTGTTAAAGAAAAAAAATCTGATTTCTGTGGTCTGTGAAAAAAGTGAAAACTCCATTAAGTCATAGGCCTGTGAGAATTTGTGAAGTAAACTCGGTGAAACATTTGGATTTAAATTCAACGATCATGGAGACAGAAAACATTTTTTTTCGTGTTTAGTGATGCAGGAAACATTGTTACTAAACGTAGAGCAGCATTAAATTCGGAGCATTTGAATGCACTCACATGTTTAAAATCAAGAATGGAGCTGCATTAACTAGGTGAGTCTGCATACTTTTTTAATGGCAGTTGCCATTGGATTCACTTCAACACATATATGCCTAACTTGGAGTCAGGCCACAAAGGGAAACATCGAAGGAGGAAGGTTCGGTCCGGTGTTGTGGATTGAATTCGGCGTAGCTCAGTGGTCAGAGCGCTTGATACGTAGAACCAAGGAACCCGGGTTCGATCCCCGGTGCCGGAGCGAATTTTTCTTCTAAAATATTGAGCGTTTCTTATTAGTGTTTGTCTAAAAAAATTCCCGGAGAATTGACACAATAAATTATAAGCCTACATAATAAATGTGTTAGTAAATAACTAAAATAGTATTGTTTTGTAATACAACGATAGAGTATATACATATACACTACATTTTATACTTATGCTTATCACCAAACAAAAATTAAATTTAACAATTATTATGGATTACAGTATATTACAACTTTTTTTCAATTCTATCAAAGCTCTAATAACCGATTAAATTCCAATCGTTAATCGATTAAATATTTTGATCGATCGACATAACTAATTTAAATACAACTAGAACCACAAGTGCAACCATAATACATGCTATGTATTACATTATAGCATATTATGCTTATTGGAATAAACGATGCCATTGCACATATTTTTTCATTGTACATTTTGTGCAGTAATTAATGCAACTACCAATTTAAGTAATTTTATGTAAAAAATTGTAATCTTGCAAAATTTTGATTTGTTCCACCGAATTATTATTTGAAATTTTATTATGAAATTGGATCTAATTGTAATTTTTTGTAGATTGTAATGGTGATTTTGGCTCTAAAATATGTACACATCGCCCGTCGCTCATCTTAAAGCTTCAATGCTAATGTAAGATCTATGGAATAAATTAAATGAAAGAAATGAAATAAACTATTGTGCTTAACCACTGCCTAACATATATTCTTCTCTTCGTAAATGTCCAAGCCTCCCGGAGTTACATTTTCAGCTCTCAGAAATAACAAATTGTAGGGATTAAGTAGATATATGTACGAGTAATTAATTTTGAAAAATCTCTAATAACTTGCCATTATGTACTACAGATGACTCATAAGTAAGGTGCAAATTCATATTCACTAAAAACGGAAAAATATGTATGCATAGGCCTATGTAGGTACTTAGAACCACGATATATGCACTAATAACAACAAAATATGCAGTCCTAAAATTAAGAAAAAAATGACAATTTATTGTTATTAATAGTTTTTCTGTTACACACAAGAATATTGAGACACCATTAGTTGCTAAAGTTGCTTGTCCTTCAGCCCACTGCTTAAACCTTAAACAGTAGGCCTACTCTTGTAGCACATTTTTCGTTAGACATCGTTGATAAAAATAATTAAAAATTAATAATTTTCTTGCAGCTAAGCTGTTTTAAAATACAAGAATGTGCAGAGACAAAAGTAGTAAATAATATGACAGTCATCGGCAGAATTGTACTCATATCAGGCATTGCAACCAACAATACACATGATGTCGCATGGCTGTGCATAGGGTGGAGAGCCCACTCAGACATCAGTGGCATGCAGCCATCACAAGCTTCATATTTGCTGTACCGTAACTTTGAAGGTGTCACAGAATTCTAGGTTTATGTCATAAATAGCCACTCTCAAGATAGCGAATAAACTTTCCTTTTTCAGCCGTGATCTTTGTTTTGATTTTACAAGTTTCAATTAAAAAAAATGTTCACAACTGTAAGTGTAACCAAACATAGCCGCTATATTGGCGGCAAATAACCCAAGGGAAGCATATTTTTCCGTAGAGAGAATTTAAAAAAAATTTAAACCACACATGTCTTTGCACCGCGTTTGTAAATATATATCACTCTGTAAATCAGCTACTATTTGCTGCATTTCTGGCTTAACCTTGTTTATGTCTATGGTCAAAAGATTCACAAAAAGTAAGAAATCACTTGCAATATTTAAAAAATCACCGAATCTCCGTTGTTGAAATTCTGTTTTTAGATTAAGATGAGCATAATTATTTAAATTTGATTCAGAAATATCAGAAAGAGATTGTAAACATGGGAAGTGATGGAACTGTTTTTTCCTCATATTAGATTTCCAGATATCTATCATTGTAATGAATCATAGCACCATATCGTATATATCTACTACGTTTTGCTATTGCCCTTCTTACTATAATTTGTATTTAAAATGTTCATAAATACCTGTGATCTTCTGATGCTCTTTATGACATAGGCTATATTTTAATGACGTTTAATATTGTGTTGATAAATTAAAACTTTCGTTCACAATAAACATACTGTATACTATTATTTCCATAAGCACAAGAAAAAGACATCTCCTCCCATTCTTCTCTAAATACACGTTTCCTACCTTTGGTCAGAGACATGCTTAAGTAGATATATGTTACCCCACTGGTAGCTACTTGTACAATGTACCTGCAAAAGGTTGGTTGGGAGGGGGGATGTGTATTCCTTGTCTGCCTCTGTAACGTCACTTAACAGGCAACGCGATGACATTTCTGCCGACGGCTGTATTGTGATAATGAAGAGAATTAATAATATAATAAATGCCAACTATATTTAAGCCCATGCAACCATTATGGTGCCATTTTTTTCGGGAAATGTGCCTACAAGTAGTGCAGCAATACTTTCTTAATCACCAACCGACATAATTGCATGAAAAACGTTATCCTACATAAATTGTCTGTATTTGAACAGCATAAAAGCAAGAGATTTTGTCAAAACTTGGGTAACACGGTAACAAGAACACCACAATATTGCTAAAACCTGCATACTCTACCGACTTAACACCTTGTGATTTCCCATCCCTTGTTCTCTTTGTGAAAGACAAACTTTGTGTGCGTAGATTCTCTTTAGCACAGGAAATTATCACAGCTGCAACGGAAGCCTTTCGGTCGATTTCGGAAAACTTTTTTTCAGAACTGTTTTCCAGCAGCTGCATCTACATTGGAATCTTTGAATATGGTTGTGCTTAAGATGTCAACTGTGTTACACTAGGCGTAGTCTACGAAATTATATAGGATGGGATGTAAATAAACCTATCTTATGCACGAAAAAAAATCCATTTCTTCTGTTCTCTTTCTTGATATTAAAATCTGCCTTGAACTTCACTTAAATTTATGCCTGAACTCTTATATACTTACCTCTATCAGCTTCTAATATCGAATGAAAAAAATACACATATCTGAAAAAAAAAGGTACAAACACGTGCACACGCTCTTTTTTCTATATATATATATATATATATATATATATATATATATATATATATATATCCCCTCTTCCTCTCCCCTGTCTGTATCCCCCTCTCTCCCCGTCTCCCCTGCCCTCTTCTCTTGCCCCTTTCCCTCTCTCGCTCTCTCTTTTTTCTTTCTTTTACTGTGTTTCAAAATATTGGTACTACTCTCATATAATTATTATTAAGTACAGGCCATTCGTTATCTCGTGAAACCTACCTGCGCATCAGGGGAAGAATAAATTGGACTAGGAAGTTCCCATCCCTCGCTATGCTTCCACTTGTAGAACCACACAACAATTTCGGAGCCGCCAGTATTTTTTTAAATTTAAGTGTAGTAAGTCTATTTGACTCACCTTATTAGTGTGCGTTTGATTTTAAGGCTTACGAATTTATTCAGCTTAATTTCAATATCTTCAGAAAAAGAGAGCGTAGATTTGATATGTGAAAGAATTTAATCACTCAGTCATTTTATTCTCACCCATTATTTTAATCATAATTGGATTACCTCCACAAAAAAAAAAATGCTTTGGTATTTTAAAATCTTGTAATTCTCAAAGAATGGACTTTTCTTTGTAGTTTTTCAGTGTCCGCCAATACCATCTGATCATCTGCGAAAATAAATAATCGGAAAGTGTATAATCTATAAAATAATTTGTTTAAAATTTTTTTACCATTCTTTTGCGACTTCGTTCCTATACAAGTTAAGAAGAACAAGTGACAGAGGACACTATTGTCTAGCATTTTGGTTAACATCTTTAAAATTAGCGTTGTCTTGGCCATATTATTCATCTTGTGCTTGTGTGTACATACTTTTTATAGCTCTTATTAAATGTTCAGGGATTCATTTTATCTCAAATATATCTTCTGTAATTTATTTCTATCGACCCTGTCCACTGCTTTCTTAGAATTAGACCTCGGATTTTTAGGCTTGTTTAGCGTAGACTGAAACATACGTTCTTTAATGTATATGGTTTTAGACAATATCATCGCTCCAGAGTTTCTCGCGTTGTATACATACAGAGGTTTTTACATAAAATTATTGCAGCCTATCCTACTCGAGCCTAAAAATCCGAGGTCTACAAGCTATAAAGGCCGTATTTATGTTGGAATGCTGAATTAAAAATGCTTTTATCTGTCGTGTCGTTTATCATTAAATAGTTTTGATTAATTTTCAATATCAATTCGTCCCCTTCATCTGACCACTAAACTTGTATCTGTCATTATTTAGCATTCAAATCTTTATGGATGTTGGTGATGGTTTTTCTTTAAGATGATTCCAAACTGACGTATTATTAGGCTTTTATATTTGAATATATATTCAATTTAATCTATTACTATAGTAGTGATAATGGTGATTGTAAAGGTGAGATTAGGCCTATTGGTTGTGATTGTGTTATAAATATGTTTCAATATAGTTTTATGTTTTATTTCATTGCTTGAGTCTATGCTATTATTTACCATTTGTATTTAAATAAGTTACTTAATAAATTCCGTCTACTATTAGTGGTAATGGTAACTGAAATTGATTTTAATAATTGAGGGGTGCTCTGCAATAAAAAGGTATGTGAAAGAAGTGAGTTTTTGGCAGTAAGTAAAAGTAACATTGTTTTCATTAACAAAGAAAGGCCTTTGCAAATCTGCGTTTCTGAATTAGTATTATTGATAGTTTATATGTATAAGTTTCATTTATTATTCGTCAAAATGTCGTTAATGAATTTGTTATTTTAATACATTAACAGTAAAGTACTCCGACTTACCTTGTTATTGCAGACATAAGAACAACTTGCCTTGTTATTGCAGTCATACGATACAGCTTGCCTTGTTATTTCATATCCATGACAACATTGCGGATTCTTTCTAAGGTTGCTAAATGTAATAATGTTAAAATGTAATACACGAACATATAATAATTTAAGAGTTGAACTTTATTTTCACAATACAAGTTAAATATACAATACATGATAGAAGAAAATAGAAATTGTGTATTTTCTTGTATATCTCAGTACTTTTCGGTAGTGGGGAAAAATTATGACTTCTGAAAATCAAAATAAATCCAAAACAATGGCACCACCTTATGAGTATTATTAGTATTGCTTTAAAAACTTTTTCTTCATATTGATTTGATGACTTTACACAGGAATATTTTATATCATCAGTCAGTATTCCAGCTCGGATTCATCACATTCAGAATCTAGTGCTTCTGACCTATGTGCAGCTTCGAAAAGCTTCTGATAATGCTGACTGCTCCCTTCAGTGACGTCTGAACGTCTGCACCGACACTAGAGCCCTCTACAGTCTACGTAACTAAACTGCGAAATAGTCATATTCAGCGTATTATCTCACCGGTCCGTTGGCATCAATGACGTCACGTTGCAACGAAAATAAGGAACAAAACTGCTGGAAGAATCGATGCTGTCATGGCGACCGTGTAAGTGGTTATCTGTGCTACGCTAGCAAAATTTTGCGAAATTTTCGTACTGCCATCTCGTTCAAAGAAAAGAGATCATAAACAACTTATTTCTTGAACCGGTAGTAATAACTGGTCCGTTGACATGTTCGCTCATAAGCCATTAACATATTGTTTTTACGTTGTGCTCATTACAAACAATACAGCAGAACTAAAGCAGAACACATCGCCATGACACAACAGTGCACGATGTCATTCGTCTGCTAATTCCCGCCCTATACAAGAACCAATCAGATTCACTGATGGCGGCTGATGGAGACTGCCATCACCTCTGCAAGTTGATGGCACCGTTGCGACACCGGTGGAGCATCAATGACGTCATCGGTGGAATTCGGAACACCGTGATGCCATCGGATTGCTCACCGGTGAGATTCGGAATACGCTCATTATAAGCTGTGCATAAGCAGTAAGACATTTCATACTCGCTACCTATGTGATAGAACAGTAAAATAAGTGCATTTGCTTTGTATTTCTAATGATGGCGACTATATCAAGGTATGTGTACATACCTTGTTATTGCAGAACATCCCTCAGTTATGGTGACGATACATTTCTTTAATGCAAGAAAGTCTTCAGTTTATTTAACTGCTTGTATCTATCCTATCATTTAGCATTAGGGGAGAATCGGGTAGTATCGGACATCGGGTAATATCGGACAGTGAGTTTCTTTCATCTACCACACGATGATAGTACCTGATTGACATGATTACGTTTCTGTGATGTCGCATAGAGAAACGTAACCATGTCATTCAGGTACTACCATATGATGGTAGATGAAAGAAACGCACTGTCCGATACTACCCGATGTCCGATACTACCCGATGTCCGATACTACCCGACTCTCTCCTACTGTTTGAATATTTATTCAGTTACATCTATTAGAAGTCATAATGGTCATTGTGAAAATGTAATTAATAGTTGTGGTGATACTGTTACGTATGCGTTAATCTTTTTTATTTAATTTTGCTGTTTAGCCTATGTATGTTATGTTATTTACCAATTATTTTTGAATATGTATTGAATTCCGTGCATTTTTAGTGATAATGGTTGTAAAGATGAATTTGGTGACAATAATGACGATACTCACGTCAAATAGTTTTTAATGTAAACCGAATTCTTTTATTTTATTTAACTACTTGTATCTGCTGTATAATTTAGCGTTTACATTTCAATATTTATTTAACTCCTTGTATAAGTAGAGTCACAGTCGTAGGGCCTGTAACATGACATCGTGGTCCGTCGCAATTACCGTCCGCAAGACAAATCACCTCTCGTAATGAAAAATGCTGGTTATTAACCTCTTCAAGACGAAGAAAAAAGAATAAGAAGGGGAAAAATACCGACTAATAAGAAGTAATTGGGATCCAGCCCGGTATCCCTTTCCACCCACTCGCAGAAAATGGGGGAGGGGAAGGAGAAGAAGAAGAATAATGAGCTCGCAGCGCCACAAGCTGGATGGACGTGCTCTCCGATAGCTACGGCCCTTATTATTCATCTCCGACGCTGCTTCCGACTTGTGAATGCATCAGACCTACTTCTTATAGCAGTACCTGTTAATAAAGCTTTTAGTTCAGCCTTCCAAAGATAGATGGACACCTTAATTAAATGTTTTTAGCGAAGCCCTTTTCTTCCTCAAATCGTCTTGAATAGAGAACAAGAATATCGCTCTTAAGTGGGCGTGTTTCAGGTGTCAGATGATTTCTACATAATAGAATTAATTTGTATTCATACTGAAGTTAATTAAATTTTAGGATTGATATGTATATACAAACAAAGGGAACCATTTGCTTGCAAGTCTATAGAAAATGGGGATACGAACCCAAGAAAAACAGGTTCATCAATGTGTAATTACGTTTCAATTGGCGTAAATGTTATCTATGTCTGTTCGTTCTTTTATCGTAAAAATACCATGAATTGTTGGAAATAACATTTTTATATTTACTCTATATTAGGATCTGAAACTGTTGGGCAATTAATAATTGTGTTTTGATCGAGTGAAGTAAAAAAATCTTCTACTTATCTAATTTTGGAGGAAATATGAGTGTAATTCTAAAGGTGTCGCAAGCAAAGAACCGACTTCTGACAGTTTTGTAACATATATTTTTGAACTTTCTATTACCCGCTGCCCGCTTGAGTTAGCTAATAGAAACAGAGTTCTTCACTATTTTTTCTGGCGCCAAAGATCAAGTGAAGACGACATTTCAACACAGATCATTAGTTCCTCATCGTAATGTAAATATTTGGTAGTTATTTATTTCGACATTGGTCTACAATTCGTAACATCAAACCAAACAAGATTACTACACGAGAGCAACTATACACTTAGTTACCAAATTTTATACCATATAAGCATATAAAGCAACATAAATTTCAGTCAACAATATCAATTATAACATGTAATATAGATTATATAGAATAAAAACAATTTTATCATGTGAACAAAAATGTAAACGAGTTTTCATTCACACACAAATTAGCAATTTACACAACAACTTTGCTTGATTAATCATAAATACACAATAAAAATGCTTATTGTATAAGTAAGTGAAGGCTAGTAATATTTCAAAATGTTTTGAATGTTTTAAATTATTTACTTTTAACCTAATTTTAGCATTCACCACTAATATTGATTAATATCTACTCTACTTACAACTGAGGTTAATATATTAGAAATTGTATCTGATGATGTTGCAAGTCCGACGAAAACGTTTATACAAATCATAAAAAAATGTAATATAAAGAATTTATTCCTTGAATATTGTATGATGTCATTCACTGAAACCAAAAACATTCATTGATATTATCAAGAGACTTATCTGAAACACTTTCAAAATGAATTGTAAAAAGAAAAAATAGTATTCTGAAGCTAAGAATGTGGTTTCTTAGTTGCTTTGTACAATTTTTTTCATGTTTAACTAAAAAATACATTATTCTTATGCACGTATCACAACAGTTGTTACAAATCACATGACTTCTAACATCTTGATTGTTTACAGTTCAATTTTTCACCCTAATGTACAGTCTTAAATAGTTTACAAGAGCATAGTGATTTGTAACAATTGTTGTGGTAGGTTTGTAAGAAAAATATAATTTTGTAGTTAAAAAAAATCTGTACGACTGTACGAAGCAACTATGGAATTCACAAAACATTTTTAGTTTCAGAACACTAGCCAATTAAAGAAATTATACTTCTGAATAGTTCATTCTCTATCTGTAATATTCTTTTACCCCTAAAACTAAACAAAAAAGTATTTGACAAACAACTTGAAATTAGTGTAACTCTGAAAATACTGAGAATAGGACCCATGTTTATATGACATTTCTTGCTCAAAATGTCTTCGGAAATATGGTCCGTACGATAACTCCTTGTGAATCACCCTGTATCTATGTAACAACGTCATGTCCACTTGGTGTGTGACGCTAGAAAGACAAGGGACGTATCCAGTTCTCTTTGGCTGAGGGATTCGATGATTGGATAGAAGAGAGTTAAAAAACATTTGTTACAGAACTGTCAAAAGTTGCTTCTTTCCTTTCGACCACAATAGTTCTTAGAAAGAAAATGTGTTTTCTTTTAATTTCCTAGTATTTAAACGTGATCCGGTACTAGAAGTAGCGTCCCTTGAACCACCGAGAAATGACTTATTTTTTAAATTGGGATCCTGACGTGTAATGAGCTACTTCAGAAACTCTGTGACTATTTTAATTAATGACTAGTATCACAAGATCACATTACGGCAGTGGAGAACGGAATTTCGCCCTTAGCAATTTTAAAATGATCGATGCAACACCTTGCGTTGAACATAGTTAATTAATTGGGCTAGTGCAGGAGGCTGCAGTACCGGCACTGACCACTCTCACTACTTCCTGCCTATTAGCGCTCCGGTACGAGTATAACACGGTCTCGTGTACGACAAACATTAGTTTTCCCTAATTAGGGGCAGGGAATGGGGCCCTTCAGGCGGAGAGGTAGAGGAGGCAGCCTGGATACGTTGCTCGCGACTTATCCTGGAAGAACAGCACAACTGCCCTTCACGTCGACTTCGACAGAGTGGCATCCTATCAACGACACACTGGAATTTTTTCCTCGTCATTTACGATTGCACTATTATAGTTATTGTTACTAGTATTACTGCTATTATAAATAACAGCTCGGACATCATACTGATCAATAAATTACAGTAACTTGGATTACAGAACATGGATTTGAAACTCAAAGGGACTGTAGATAATCATATATAATTCCTCAAGATGAAATAAATCTTAATATATTTCGACTATTAGACGTTGATAATAATCGAGCAGTATTACCTGTAAATATGTTTATTTATTTATTTATTTATTTATTTATTTATTTAGCTAGCTACCTAGTGAGTACAAATTACATTTAGGCTATAAAACAAAAATGTTTCCAGCCACTACCGTAAGAGACAGTCTCGTGTACGGTGTGCTCTTAGTCAATAATAGAACATAAAATTTACAAGGACCGTTTACTAAATACAGTAGTAACTTAATTCAAACCAATAAATACAACACAAGAGCAAGAATAAAGAAGAAAGAGAAAAATACACATTTAATATAAATTGACAATCCGACAGAAGCCAGTGATATTCAATAAAAACATGAATATAGTCGACAGAAATAAAAGGTAAAAAAATACATCTGTTAATATTATATATCATGGATAATTTCACAAATTTCTTTTTTAAAAGCTTCAATTTTAAAATATTTCAAATTTGGAAAATGGTTTGTAATTTTATTATAAACTCTTGGGCCGAAACTAGCACCATATTTAAGAGCTGCGCTTGTATGACATTTAGGCTCAATTAATGGAAAAGTAGACTTTTGTCTTCGAGTACGATATTCATGTCGATTAGATTTATATTTTATTTGATTTCTGTGGTAGTAATTTAGTAAACTATATTTATACATTTCTTCAATAGGCATACATTAAAATCTGTATAAATTAAATTTGTTGGGTAATCCATATTTTTGGTCAGACAAATTTTTATTAATCTTCTGTGTAATAAAATTAATGGATTAAGTACAGATGATGCTACTCCACCCCAATTTATTATACCATATTGTATTAATGATTGCACCAAAGCTAAAAATATTATTGTCAATGCCTCCTTAGAGATAAAATTTCGAAGTATTATGAATTTATAAATTGTTTTTCTTATAATTGTACACATGAAATCAATTTGTTTATCCCAACGTAAATGCTGGTCTATAATAATTCCTAAATATTTAACTTGTGTGGAAGGTGTTAGATGTGGGCAATTACAATAATTATTTGTTAATTCATTACGTGAAATATTATGTATTACTAAGTGATAATTATTCATAGGTGGAGTTAAACCTTTCGTTGTTAAAGAAAATGGAATATAGTAGTTTTGTTAGTATTTAAGAACAGGAGATTAGAGATTATTCGAATTATCGTAACAGCAGATGACGTTTTACACTCATGAACAATTCCAAGCCTTGGTGTAAAAGCTGACCCAACACCAGGTCGATTGAACCAAATTAGATCCTTAATTAATCGACCTGGTGTTTTGTATGGTCAATGCTCTGAAATTTGCGGAGCAAATCATAGATTTATACCTATCGTAATTGAAAGTATTTCAAGAAATGGTTTTATTAACTGAGTTCTAAAAATAAATGAATCATCAGATGACTGAAACAAGTAATGGTCTCTTAAACCAAATTATAATAATTTAGCAATTACTTCTGATGAGAAAATTTAGTTAAATAATAACATTAGCTTGTCAAGATAAAATTATTTGTTAGAACATTTTTCTGTTCCACAAATAATACCTTTAAGATGATTAATATAGTTTATATTATTTTATATTATATTTATATTATTTAATTCTATTAATTATTTTTATATATTCCAATTAAATTATTAATGGAAAAAAATTGGTATAAAAACTTTAAATTGAAAATGATAAGTAATTTATTTTCAGTATTTGACCCATCAACAAGTATAATAAATTTATCATTAAACTGATTTAGTAATCTTATGGGACTTATTTAGTATTCCAATAAGATTCTGATTAATTCCATCATGACATATTTTATGAAATAAATTATTAACAAATTTAGATACAGAATTCAAAACATTACTTGGCACAAAAAATATTAATAAATAAGGCTCTTTTATTAAGGTACAAACTTACAACACAAAGACTTTAGAAACCGTAGTGCCAAGAAAAAAATCTAAATGGTACTAGTATTAAAATCATAAACTGAAATATCAAAGAACATTCACAACATTCTTCTATAAATTTAAGCATCTGCTGTGACATACTCCCCAACCAGCTCTCGAGAGTATATAATCTTTAATTTTAAGTGTATAGATAACGGGTAAATTATACTTATTTATTATACCCTGTTTAAATTACTATAATAATAATAATAATAATAATAATAATAATAATAATAATAATAATAATAATGATGATATAATAATAATAATAATAATAATAATAATGATGATGATGGTAATGATGATGATGATAATGATGATAATAATAATAATAATAATAATAATAATAATAGGCCTAATAACACTAAAGCCATCGACATAGTTCAGGCTGTAAGTGCTTTTGCCTAGGACCTAGTTCAGTCAGTGTTGGGGCAGGATGGTCTATCTTTCAGCGACGGATTCACGGGCCACCTATCGGACTTGGACAATAATCGCTTATACAGGATGGAAGTGAAATAACCCTGCAGATTTTCAGAGCGGATAGCTCATGTTGTTTGTAACAAAGAAAGTTAAGTACCGTTTTTGTGGAAAGTTCATAGTTTTCTCAGAAAAAAAAAAGTTTTTTTCTCCAAATGTTTGACACACTCTTATTCGGTAACTATTAGGAGTAGGACCGTGATTTTTGACCATATCGATAGAAAATCTAAAAAAGAATAATTTATCCTTCTGGCATATTTCAATAGCGTGGACGGTTTTCGTTAAATTTAATTTAAAGACCAATTTCAAGCCACTGAACGAGCATCCAGATTGCAACGTTGTAGCCAGAGAGGGAGGTTGGCGTAGCGTAGACCTCATACATCTGTATTACGAGAAGAAAGACGACTTTGTTAGTGGCGATGTTGCCAGACTGCTGAAACTTCCAACTCAATTTTCTGATTAATTGTGGGTTTAATCGCGAAACGTAATATAGATTTTATATTCATTTAAGTGTACCCTATCGTCCCTTTCAATCTGCAGCATTATTTTAATTTCTCCTTGTATAGGACACTGAAGAAAATCTAAGTGCATGGGTCCAACCCTGATGAACTCAACACATTTTTTTGTTTAAAAATAATGCATTCTGGCTAAGAATTCCTCTCTATACATAAAATTTAATGCAGATTCAGAATGTATAGGAATTAATATGGGATGTTATAAAATGTTCCTTTTCAAGTGTTTTCTAAAGCACTTACTACTTGATTTATTTTCAGCAAATTTTATGTATAGGCCTAAGATTTTATTCTAAAACTAGAAATGATAAGTTACGGTTAAAAGTTCATACAATTTACCCTCTGTATGTCTCTAATTTGTAAATTTTCTGTTCTAAAAACAAAGATTGAAGTGTACTGAAAATACCGTCACAGGGTTGTTTAGTGAAGCAACGCTCTTGAGCTAGAATACGCATTCAAACTTCAGAAATGTAGTTACAGACCTCTTGCTGAATTCAATTTCGTGTCGGTTGGAAGAGAAGATGAGTGAATGTGAGCTGTTAAGTTGCAGCCTCGTGTTAATATTTTGCATGACAGTAAATCCTCGATATAACGCGGTTACAGAAAACCAAGTTCATTTTCCTGTGGTAAGAAGTCTGCGATGCTAACGCGGCCAATTCACCTTCCCAGCCGCCGTCGATATTCTGGCACGTCGCATAACTTAATTATAGTCTCTACCATAAAATTTAAATTTTTGTCTGATACATATAATTTTATTGCAGGCTGATTTCATATTATTATTAATATTACTTACGGCTTTTAAGGAACCCGGAGGTTCATTGCCGCCCTCACATAAGGCCGCCATCGGTCCCTATCCTGAGCAAGATTAATCCAATCCCTACCATCATATCTCACCTTCCTCAAATCCATTTTAATATTATCCTCCCATCTACGTCTCGGCCTCCCCAAAGGTCTTATTCCCTCCGGCCTCCCAACTAACACTATATAAGCATTTCTGGATTCGCCCATACGTGCTCATGCCCTGCCCATCTGTGTTGTGTAACTTTCTCCATTCTCCTGTAACTTTATCCCTCTTAGCCCCAAATATTTTCCTAAGTACCTTATTCTCAAACACCCTTAACCTATGTTCCTCTCTCAAAGTGAGAGTCAAAGTTTCACAACCATACAGAACAACCGGTAATATAGCTGTTTTATAAATTCTAACTTTAAGATTTTTTGACAGCAGATTGGATGATAAAAGCTTCTCAACCGAATAATAACAGCCATTTCCCATATTTATTCTGTGTTTAATTTCCTCCCGAGTATCATTTATATTTGTTACTGTTGCTCCCAGGTATTTGAATTTTTCCACCTCATCAAAGGATAAATTTCCAATTTTTATATTTCCATTTCGTACAATATTCTGGTCACGAGACATAATCATATACTTTGTCTTTTCGGGATTTATTTCCAAACCTATCTCTTTACTTGCTTCAAGTAAAATTCCCGTATTTTCCCAAATCGTTTGTGGATTTTCTCCTAACATATTCATGTCATCCGCATAGACAAGCAAAGTAACCTACTAAAATAAAATAAAATAATAAATCAATTCTGTGCAATACGGTAATAAGTCGTTTTGTAGGGACTACGCGTAAGAAAAGAATTCGAACAATGCGTGTTTTAATTTAACAAGTTAAAATGCATGATTCATTTCACTGGACCAATGTGATTAGTCCAGCTGTGATTCGTGGGATAAGAATACTTTTATTGCAGTTGGTGATCGAAAGGACATAGTTTTATCGAGTCATCAGTTCGCTACTCTCTTGATGCTCAGGAAAGAAATGCTGGTTAAGCACATATTTCGCAAGCCGGGACTTCTTGCGTTTCTTGTTTAATATAAATACGATACATTCACCTTTCGTGAAACTTTTCCTGGATTGTCTCGAAATTAATCCCCAAATGGAAATCATGCCACAGGGCGTGCTTAAGCCCTGGGGCATAAAACTTCTATAATCTGGACTCTCTATATTCAAGACACATACTTAGGCCTATATCATTTTCAATTTTTATATATTTTGCTGCTGGTTTGATAGCAATCATAAACGAGAAACTTATTTTGCATAAATGCGATTGTTTTGATAACAATCATAGACGAGAAACTTGTTTTGCATAAATACGAGTTGCTTTTGCGAGCTCGAAGTATTCTAGCATTCTTTTCATCTAAAACTGGTCTATGCTCAGCGAAAAGATAGGCTGTAGTTTCGTCTTTCCATCAATAACGAGATACTTCGTTGAGTCTTTCCTTGATACTGTTCAGAATTTCAGCCAGTTAATGGCAACTGTCTAAAAACGGATTCGTTATCCATCTGTGATTGTCGTAATTGTATTGAAATTCTTCCGGAAATATTCGAAAAATCTTGTTTAAAATTCTGCAAACTTAATTCAATGTTTGCAAAAATGAAATCAGTATTATTTTGTCGTATCATGCGGTACGTAGCTAAATTTTTTTATGAGTTCGTTAATGCACTAGAATGAATGAAATTTCTTTTCGTCAAATGATGTCGACCAGAGATAAAGTTTCCTTTTAAATCCTTCGATTTTGTCTCTGACTCTTATTATATTAACATCTTGGCCTTGCAAACTACTAAAGATGTTATTCATAGACATTTCGCTAGCCCCGCTACGAGCGTGCTAAACTAACCCCGACTATCGACTGATTACAGGATTCATATCATATCGCTAACACTGGTTAATGAATACGTTAGTTCGCTGATCATCCACCGGAAACCCGCGCTAAGAATGTCTATGAATATGGCCCTTAGACATTTTTAGCGCGGACTTCCGGTGGATGATCAGCGAACTAACGTTTTCCGTATTCATAAACCAGTGTTAGCTTATGATATGATATGAATCCTGTACAAGTAATCAGTCGATAGCCGGGGTTAGGTTAGCACGCTCGTAGCGCGGGCTAGTGACATGTCTATGCGTAATACCCTTAGGGCCGTATTCATAGACATTCTTAGCGCGGGCTTCCGGTGGATGATCAGCGTTTTTCGTATTCATAAACCAGTGTTAGCGATGGGATATGATTTGAATTCTGTACAAGTAACCAGTGGATAGCCGGGGCTAGTTTAGCACGCTCGTAGCGCGTGCTGCGAAATGTCTATGAATAGCACCCTTAGTGTCTAAGTGTACGAAAATATATGTTCAAGGGAGAACAGTCTTAGAAGCCAAAGAGAATTGATAAATAGGTTTGCGTATTCCGACTTCTCCTTTTGCAGGTACCGGTATATTAGAAATTGGATGGTACCAACTGGTTTTGACTAAAATTACAGTTTTTTTGTTTGTTTTTTTTTTCATTTTACAGCTATTTGTATTTTAATATTGATAGGAAAGAAGTTTTCAATAAGCATTTTAAATTATGTGCCACAACTATATTATTCACTGATGACCAGGTTTTATTTGCTCAGACGGAGAATCAACTTCAAATGGCTTTTAAAGAGTTATTGAAAATTGAATCTACTTATAATTTGTTCATATCAAGCAATAAAACTAAAGTAATGGCCTTTGAAGGAAAGCAACCAGTCACATCAAAAATAATTATAAACATTAAACCAATAGAACAAGTTTCTCATTTTAATTATCTTGGGTGTGATGTATCATATGGCAGGAAGAATGATCTTACAAATAAACTGTATAAATTTCAACATATGTGTAGTACAATATACGTAACTCTGAGAAACAAAACCCGAATCGACACAGTTCAAGTTTATAAAGTGATGGCTGTCCCAGTACTAAGGTATGAGTCAGAGAATGGGGCACCAAATAAATCTGACAGAAGGAAAATTGAAACAAGTGAAATAAAGTTTTTAAGAAGAGTTGCTGGTCTTACTTTGCTGATCAAGTGATAATAATAATATTAGAAATATGTAGGCTAAATATATTTAATCTAAATGAAAAAAAAGATTGTAAATAAAAATAGCTTTTATGATCGCATAATGCGAATGGATCCTAATAGAATAAGTAAAAAGATTCTACACTATAAACCAGAAGGTCAGAGTTGTTGGTCGTCCTAGAACCAGATGGAGAGATTCTCTCTGAGCCGAAACAGGCCTTCGGGCCTACCATGTAGAAGAAGAAGAAGAAGAAGAAGAAGAAGAAGAAGAATAAGATGAAGAAGAAGAAGAAGAATAAGATGAAGAAGAAGATGATGATGATGATGAAGTTTTCATAGAATGAAGCAGTGGTTAGCACTGTAGAAGAGTGGTTCACAGATAAGACAAACAGTTTTTTAAAGTATTAGAATTACTTTAAGTCCGTATTAGAATTACTAAGTGCATATGGTTAGAAGGTGACTATGTTGAATAAATAAAGATTTGTTTTCAGATAAAGTGTAGTGATCTTTTCCATGTTAGGCTAAGAACTTATAAATAACTCCTTGTAGGAATACATCTTTTTATTGGATGGAAGTCTGAAGAAATCTGACCATGTTTAGCTGGCTCATACGGGTCCATTTTGCTTCCTTACAACTGAATTTAATGTAGATGAGACACTACTGAAAAAGTCTACCAGAAGCTTATGTGCTTAAATGGGACAGGCTCATGCCAGTAGATTTACTGACATGTAAAAGAATTTCTGCGAGCACACCGGCGACGCCGATATAACGTCTGCAGTTGCGAGCGTCGTTAAATAAACTGTAATTTAATTTAATCTAGATTTTTAGAAATACATATTTTGAATTCAAATACGTGTTTTTTAATATACTTAGAGATAATCCTACTTAACTAATATAGATTAAGTACCTACATTTTAAGTATATTCTTGATGTGTGTACAATTTCTATTTTTTTTTTTTACTTCTATGACGCTGATTTCCCCGAACATCGTTCGGATGCTATTGTATTAAGCCGATAAGTAATAATAGGGTATTTTGGCATTCGATAAGCGTTGAATTCCAATCCTTGTTCTTTATTAAGGGAATTTTATTGACAATTTATAAGCTCCGCTTTGATCGGATAATATGAATAATTGTTGTAAACGAAAGGTTAGCGCAAGGTGAAAAACAAATTTCCAAAGCCGGAACAAATTGCTGGCGGGACAGAATATCTTTTGAGCTGATATCTTTTGTTCCATTTTTATTTTATTACTTTAGTTATTTGTTAATGAGAGAATGCATATAAATGGGTGCAAGCCGGAAAGCCTGTCCCTGTTGAAGTTGATCATAAGAGTCATAACATTACATCTAGTGAATACAAAGGAAGACAAGTGTTGCATCTAGTGAATACAAAGGAAGACGAGTGTTGGCGGTTGGAAACAATACTTCATTAGGATATGACCTATCCTTCCAGAATTGATTTTAAAGCTCTCTGTATGTGGCATGAGTGTTCTAAGTCATTACTTTTATACGCTGATTCTATACGCAGACGAAATGGTGATAGGGTAGGCAGTAAAAGAGGACGTGCAGAAGGCGCTACAAAATCTAGAGAACTGGGCAGAGGAAAACGACCTGGATTTAAACAAAGAGAAGACAGTGCAAATGACATTCAGGAAGGGCGGAAAAATAGCGCCCAAAGACAGAATAACCTTATTTGACGAGCCGCTACAAGATGTAGGGAAATATAAATACCTGGAAATTACATTACAGACAACAGCAACATCTTTCGGTATGCACGTTCAAGAAAGAGCAGCAGCAGCCATCAAAGCCTCATACATCATTCCGAACATAACCAATCTGTCGACAAGCACAGCGATGACACTATTCAAAACGGTAGTAGCGCCAGTTATAATGTACGGAATAGAGATTATTTGGGAAAAACTCAAGATTGGTGACATGATAAGAATAGAAGAAGTCAAGACTATGTTTATGAAACGGATACTAGAAGTCGGAAAAGCAGCACCATCCCGCCTTGTATATGAGCTTATGAGAGAGACATATTTCGTAGATATCAGATCGCAGCACTGGCTACCATCCACAAGACCCTACCAGGAACTGGTAAGCATAAGAGACCGGAAGAAGAAGGAAGTAGACCTAGAGTACTACACCACATCAGCCATGCTAGACGACAGCTGGACCAGGGAGTGTAGGAGCCAGAGACACGTGACAACAAGTTTCGCAATACAGGGTTTCATCATAAAATATGTGTGAACAACAAGTTCTATGAACCGACCGAAGACTGCAAATGTGTGCTGTGCGGGCAAAGATGTAGGAAATACCACATCATAACGTGTGCGAAGAGAGTTATACCAATAACAGACTATGGCAAAGACTAAACTTGGACATTAATGCTCAACTCGAGCGCATTTTTCTCATTATTATTATACACATTTAGGCAACTGAAGGACATGACATAAATTTTTAATAAGTTAAATATTTAAGTAACAGAGTAAATGTTAATTAGAGTATAAAAGAAAAAGAATGGAAATGGAATACATTACTTTTTAAGACGAAATTTGAATTAGAGGAAAAAATTGTACTAGCGGAGTTTCTGTCCAGTTTCTTAACTCATACATTATTATACAGCATAGTAAGAGGACTTTGGATTAAAAAAAGAAATATCGTAAAAATGTATTGAAAATACAAACGATACCAAAGAGCAGTTGATTACCGTATATAAGTACTTATACCCTTTTACATCTGAGAAGAAAGCTCTTCGCACAAATTAATTTACCTTTCTCCGTTCACGCAGTGGGATGGTGAATGCATGCCATTGCATTAACTGAATACATACAGCACAGAGGCATCCGAAGTTTCGGTCCTCTCTAAAAGTTAATCACGACCTGAGTGGCAGGAGCACACAAATTGACTGCGGTCTATTTGATCGTGAGGCTTGTCAAATGAGGTCATTTCGTTGTAATTAATTTTTGATATTCAAAGGGCGGTGCCTAAAAGGTACTGTAAGCTTTTATTGTTTCACCCCGTGGCCAAATGTACATTATCGAAAAATTTTGACTAGTTTCTAAAATAGTCTTATAACTCTACAGATGAGGATAAGGCCCAAAGAAAATTAGGAGTTTATAATCTATGAATGGTATCTAAAGTGGTCTTTATTTCCTCGTTCTTAGCAACATAAATAATGGCTCTATTCATAGCAGTGAATTAATAGTACATTATGCAACGAGCCTATAATGATAGTAATTAAGAAGCGAGTATGGATGTTTATGAAATGAGCGCAAGCGAGTTTCATAATTTTCATACGAGCTTCTTAATTACCATTATAGGCGAGTTTCGTACGACTTTTTATGCTCGACCATATTTCTAACTTGAAATTATTCAGATGTAACTTATACATTTTATTTGTATCTGACAAGATCGGAAGTGACCTTGTTCTAGGTCGTGAATTTTGAGATGTGCGCAGACGCGAAAGTATTGATTTTTTCCGGGGAACAGTAATGTCATTGACCTCGTGTAATTCCGTTAAACTTGGTATAACCTTGATTATTGAATTCGACATTGAAAAACGAGATGACAAATTGAATTTATTTGAATATTATTTACAATTAACGCTAATTATTATAGTAACAGAACATAACCTTCTGCGACAGTATTGGATTTCCAGCCTCAATGACTTTTCGCTAATTCTCTTTCGATTGCATATCCGAGAATAATCGATACTTGGAGTTTTATAACGGTACAAAGCTGACTTGTTATTGGCTGAACACCTGTAAGCTGAGTTGTTATTGGCTGAAAACACCTGTACTTTAATGAGTGGGTGTACTTTAATGACATGCATTAAGGGACTGCTACTAGGTGTATAATTACTACATTTCGGCATGGTCGAGCATAAAATCTTTTAAATCACTCTATCCATGACAACCAATACATTAGCAACAGAAAAATACATACAGTAGTGGCAAAAAAAAACCGGACCCACTCTTGTAGCTGATTTCAGAACATTGTTCACTCCAGAGCACGATAGACTGGTAAATAAGACATTCGTGGTTCGAATCCTGCCTGAGAAGGAAACTTTCTTTTGTTCCTTATTCAAATTTATTCCCAATACTTTTCGGTTGCTGGTAAAATTCATATTCTGGGAATAATAAGTTAATTAAGTAGTAAAATATCGCTGCAATCGAAAAGTATTGGGAATAAATTTGAATAAGGAACAAAAATAAATAACACATTGTAAAGAAAAAGAATACAATTTAGAATTAAACTTTGATACAAGTAATGGATAAAATACTGTATAGCACACGAGAGTAAACAGATTTTATGCGTTCGTGAAAATTATCACCCTCTGCTTCGCTTCGGGTGCTAAACTTTCCACTCGCGGTTAAAATTTAATTTTACTCTTGTATGCTATAATTTGCTATCATTGAAATTATTTTACGAAGTCGGTTATACAGTTCCTTGAATGAAATCCATGAGTTTCTCTTTACTCATATTTTGGTTTAAGATGTCACTAAAATTTAATGGAGAAAAATTACAGAAAGACTTAGAAAATTTTGGAATATTGGAAGAGTTACCTCGTGACATGACTAAATAAGTAAAATTACAGCCGGTAGTAAAGCAAATACTTTTGGGATAAATTTTCACTTTTTTTTCACAGTACATTATATTAGTTTTTTTTTTTAATTATTTGAATGAACAGATTATAAATACACTGCCATTTTCGCCGCCCCTCGCTATTCACGTATCTGGTCCAACTGACTTACAATTACTGTATTCTATCTAATTGTAAATAAATCATTGACGTACCTCTTACAATTTCCGTAGAGTGAGCATTTAAAATGTTGCACTGTTTCGGACATCCGAAACTCTGTACGAACCCCGTCAGCCACATTCAGTGAAGGACGTAGTTCTATGTCAAAATTAATCAACATTATTATTAGTAGGCTAATTTTATATACGACACATTAATGACTACATCGAATCTGAAATTAATTTTCTGTCATGTTATATCGTAGCGATCAAATCATAGTTGTGCGTTCGTAAAATTGGGGAGTAAAGTCCTTAGCATAACTCTTCAAAAATAAATATTGTACACTGATCTGGTGAATGTGGTGGTGACCACAAAATGGGCCTGTCACGTCCGCCCGATCCAGCGACCTGGAAATTTGTTGTTGAGAGATACTCGATACTGTAATTTTGTCCTATGTAAGGAGCACATTGGGCTGCAGATCAGCTACTTAAGAGATCGCAGCATGTCGAGATTCATAGCGCCAGTTACTGTTGCTTCACAGAAGAAATCGTCTCCATCAGACCATACCAGATATTCAGTTACGCGCTATCTTTAGTGAGCGATTTTGTGAGCCCAAAACCAGAAGAACATGACGGTTGACTAATGCTGGCAGATGGAATGTGACTTCGTCAGTGAGATGAAATTTCGAAAAAAAAAAAAAAAAAAAAAAGGGCAGTGGCTCCCTTATGAAGTGAGCCGAAAAATTTGTGGACGTAGAAGTACTATGTCAGAGAGGGCAGTTTTGCGCCAAATAAAATTGGCGAAAGAAATGTTTTGAATTTGTTTCGTTTATTGAATGAATGAACGAATGAATAAATGGAATAAAGAGTAAAGAATGTGCTACATACTGGCACTACAAGAATTCTCTGTTTTAGCCTATGTATTAGTATTAGTATTTATTTATTTAACCTGGTAGAGATAAGGCCGTCAGGCCTTCTCTGCCCCTCTACCAGGAGATTCCAACTAATATGAAGAATAAATTTACAATTAGTATTAGATTTATAGTTACAATTACAAATAAAATTACAATATTAAATTTACAATTACAATTACAATAAAAGTCAAAGTACGAAAAGATTACCTGATCAATGAAAGCTACATAATTTATCATAGAAAAACAAAGAATATTTTATATTTACTGAATTACAAATTAAATCTAGAATAACAAAATTGTATAGTGATGAAATTATCGGATATTGAAATATTTTGTGGTGGATTAAGGAAACTATTTACAAGAAATCAATTACTGACCAAGTGCCTAGTTTGCGTTTGAATTCAATTTTATTTCGACAGTCCCTGATGCTAGCAGGTAGCGAATTCCAGAGTCTTGGCAGGGTTATTGTGAAAGAGGATGAGTATGAGGATGTGCGATGAGATGTAGGCACCGCCGCTGTCTTTGCCGTTTCTTGTACTCCGCAGCTGTGGTCTTGGGCTTGTTTGATAATTCTTGGGGTGCCCTTTTCTCCTGTTGTGCCCTTCTTTACTTTTGCATTATTTCAACGTTTGAATTTCAGGCATTTTGACTCTTCACAAATTTTCACGACTACCTTTTGAAAGTTGAGAGTCCAATTTACTCGAATGACCCCCAACTCGCGGTTGGATAATCCTTGCATTTGCCCTTGATCATCGCTGCTCTACAGTATGATAATATTCGTCAATGTATTAATTGTATGTTTGACAAAAACTTAAATTTGAAATTGGTAATTACTATATAATGGTAAATGTCTACCCATTAAAATTGTGTGTGAAGAAACTTTCTTTTGCCTGCACGTATCTAATATTCAGATTTGAGTTAATAATACAGCTGTACAATGTGTAACATCACATTTGTACATAAATTCAATCCTACACTTGCCAATATTTTACGTTGTCTCCTGCCTGGAAATCCCGATACTAATCATTTGCTGTGTACAACAAAAGCCTGAAATATGAAACGTATGAAGCATTTCTCTTATATTTCTCCATTATATTTTTCAGTCGGTTTTCTTTACAGACATATTAAAAATAAGTGGCTATTCTCAATCCAAAACATACGTCATATCCAGTAATAGTATAATACGCAAACAATAGTAACATAAGTGGCAAGGGAATAATGTTGGCAACCCTGAGTCGTCACTAACATATTACGCTCCATTGTCCCGGGCTTCCAATATCGTGTTATCTGCACGTCATACACAGATATAAACCCTTACAGGACAAGCAGGTGGTTGGCAGGGCGTAGGACGGGCAGGCGTTGTGCCGGACATATACCAGAAACATATGTTCCTATTCCGTGCGTTCCGAAACGGATGGGACTTCATTGCCAAATCAATGTCAATTCGTTTCAGATCACACGATGATGGGCGTATCAAATTCACGGAAATACGCTTATTTGAGCGCACATACGCAGGCAAAAAGAAAACAATATTTCCGAGAATCTGTGACATTTATAAGCATTATACTTTGAACCTAAATAAAAATACATTTCACATTTATAAATGTGGTGAAATAACATTCCCGGATACAAATCCATTGTACCAGAATTCGTTTTCCGGATGAAGAAAAGAAATTTGTCTTCAGCAGGAAATCGATGTGTTCTTTATTCTATTTTGATTTAATGCTTAATCTTTGACTTTTAACAAGCTTACATATTATGAGAAATGAGTTCGATTACTTTTGCATTGGTTTCAGATTTTCGTAAGAAATTGATTATGGTGACTATTACACTTTTACTACGTCACACTACTTTCGACCAATAAAACGGCACGAAAGGACGTCTTGCAACCAATCATGGCTGTTTATCGCACAATTTTATCGCGTCCCTAGCATTTGATTAATTTTATCGCGTCCCTAGGATTTGTTTATTTTTATCACTACCCTAGCATTTGTTTCTTTGTTTGCCAACATTTCAAACTGCACTGTTCTGGACGACAAAAAAAAAAAAAAAAAAAAAAAAAAACAGAAAATTACAAACCACTCCAGTCGATGCACAGCACTTTCAAATATGACTCGCATTGGCATTCAAGAACAAGAATTAATATAGATCATTGGTCATATATGAAGAGCACCATTCGGAAATCCTGAATAAGTTGAGGAATACACCATGTACATAAACGAGTTCACTTCTTTTATGCACACGTCCAATATAACATCAACTGAATCACCAACCACTAAAACATTCAAATTTGAAAATTTACTTTCAATAATTGTTTCTTTTAAAATTATTCATGTTTATTTTTTATTTCATCATCGTTAATTAAAACGTTTCTTGTTTATTTCATCATCCCTAATTAAAACTTTTCTAACACTTGTTTATATTATTTAGGTTATGTTTATTATAGCTTCTGCTGTATGATATTATGGATAGTCACGTATCAGAGATTGTTTAATACTAAGATTTATTGAAAATCATCTGTCAAGTGACGTTGATTACTGGGATCCGGATGATTGAAGTGCAATGCAAATGTTTTAATAAAAATGAAACTGAATCAACAAAGCCTTGTTGACTAGTAACAGTCCACAGAGTTCAAGGATGATTCCATAGTTGGCACAACTGATACCGGTAACAAGAAAACAATCATAAAACACTACTGCCATCTAGCGTAATGTTGAGATGGTACAATAATACATTTGAAGACAGTTGTATTTTCGTAAGCCAATTAATATTTTATTGTATTGAAGTACTTTGTTACTTTTAATCTTTATATACTTTCTTTGTCCACACCTGTGGAGTAACGGTCAGCGCGTCTGGCCGCGAAACCAGGTGGCCCGGGTTCGAATCCCAGTTGGGGCAAGTTACCTGGTTGAGGTTTTTTCCGGGGTTTTCCCTCAACCCAATACGAGCAAATGCTGGGTAACTTTCGGTGCTGGACCTCGGACTCATTTCACCATCATTCAGACGCTAAATAACCTAGATGTTGATACAGCGTCGTAAAATAACCCAATAAAATAAAAAAAATTAATAAAAAAATATATACTTTCATCTAATCGTGGAATAGTCAATTAAATCCCACTCGAATTTTGATTTTCTCTAGATAAATCAAAACCTCTAGTGAAATTACTGTTGATAATATACAATATAAATTCTCTCAGAAAATTAACTTTATGAATATAAAAAAATCATAGCATAAGAGAGACTCGGCTAATTCTGCAATATTAAGAAGTAAATTTATCATATTTTTTTATCAAAATGTTTAATGAAAAATATTATCAAGGTATGTAGAGATGGACGAAACCTTTCATTACCAAATGAGATAAAGAGACCTGTTAAAATGCAAATATATTTAGTTGTAAATACATTACAGATGAAAAAGAACAACTCGGGTAATTCCGCAACAGTTCGGATAAATCTGCTATAGGGCTTGGCTAATTCCGCAGTTGTAAATAATTATGAAATACATTACGAAAGTAACATAAAAGGAACAATTTATATGTAACAGTGCTCACTTTCTTCACAGCTGTGTAGCAAAACACGAAAAACAGCCAACTTTCGATGTTTCACTGTACTGCCGACAGAGGTGTCGACCAATATCCTTGATTTTTTTCTATAGCACTGCAGAGGACATGCCTCCTGTTGACAGCCTTTCAAAACTTACCATTGTAAAGCTGCAGTAAAATCGTACATGCACTACTGCGGAATTACCCGTACTGCGGAATTAGCAGAGTTTCCCCTATTTAATCAACTTTAGTAATTAAAAATGCATTTTTCCTTGCCACCTGTGTATTTCTTTGTCTGTATATAACGGTTTTTTAAATTATTGGATTGATTTTATTCATATCTGGGATTGAGACACATGAAATATACTGTTTTCCTAAAAATAATAGATCGGTATTTGAAAAACACTTAAAGAAAGAATGATTTAAAATCTACTACTGTGGGATCCAAGAATTGGCTGGAGAAACCGTGGACGACCGAGAACCAGATGGGGGGACGACTTCAAGTTGCAGCTAGGAGGACTGTGGACCACAATAGGACGCCAAAGAACACGGTGGAAGGACGCAGTCAACCAACTTTGAGCGGGAGCAACAACCAGTGCTAGTGAAATTGTGGACAAAGAACTAGGAATGTAAATAGACCGTCAGGTCGGCTCTTCTGATGGTCAAGACTTGAGCCACTCCTGCCCAAGCAGGAGGCCTTGCCCCACTGGGGATTTACGGCTTTTATTATTATTATTATTATTATTATTATTATTATTATTATTATTATTATTATTATTATTATAGCCTTCTGATTCATTTTCAACACAAGGTAGACTGGTGACGAATACGAAGACTTGGATAAAATATGTCCAAAAATAGTGTCATTTAAATTATCATCTTACGAGACAGCACAAGCTGTGAAATATACAAGTTCAGAGAATTTGTCATTAATCTTTTCTTTCAGTGAATTCTTAGCCTTCTTTTGGATTAACCTTCGTAGACTGAAAACTGCGATTTGTACCTGAATAAGCTGTCTTTAACTGATTATACTTCTTCTAAAACGGAAGGGAAAATTTATGCCGTCAATAAAAATACAGCAAAGTTTCTTGAATCGAAATATTAAAACTAGTATACAAAATTCAGTCATTCAGTCATTTTGACAGTCAGGAAAACGTCCATATATGTAGCTATTACCTGACAATATTGTCTAGTGTTAAATTTCTTAATAAAATTGATCAACGATTCTCATTTCTATTCACTGCGTGCGAATACCCTAGATTCCAGATTGTTTTTCACAAGGGAAAACTAAATTTCATTAAAATTCTATTTTATTCCAAACAGGATTTCGATGTATTTATCATGATGTGATTTGTTAGAGTGCTTGTATTGTGTCATACATGTAGAAGCGTTAAACATTTCGGCGGTGAATATTAACTCCATCATCAGGAACATCTTTAAAAGAGAATCTTACCTGAGTATTTGCAGTTTTAAGTAGGGCCCACCTCATATATTCTAGTAAAGTAAACTAGTGACAAGACACGCAAATCATGTTCCATTTAATTTATCATATACCTTGACCATGACCATTAACCGGAGCAATAGAAGCTATAATAACAAGGACCTGTCACAAAGACTGGTATTCTGTAGGGTGAACCTATCTGTCGGATCCATTGTAAACAGGTATTCTCTAAAACTGGTCCTATCTGTCGGATTCGTTACAAAGAGGTATTCTCAAGGATTGATCCTATGTGTCGTATCCATTTCGAAGAGGTATTCTCTAGAACTGGTCCTATCTGCCGGATCCATTATAAAGAGTTATTCTCTAGAACTGGTCTTATCTGTCGGATTCGTTACAAAGAAATATTCTCTAGGGCTGATCCTATTTGTCGGATCCATTACGAAGAGGTATTTTCTAGAACTGGTCCTATCTGTCCGATTACTATCTGTCGGATCCATTATAAAGAGGTATTCTCTAGAACTGGTCCTATCTATCGGATCCATTATAAAGACATTATCTAGAACTGGTCCTGTCTGTCGGATTCATTGTAAAGAGGTACTCTCTAGAACTGATCCTATCTGTCGAATCCATTACAAAGAGGTATTCTCTAGGACTGATTCTATCTGTCGGATCCATTACAAAGAGATATCCTCTAGAACTGGTCCTATCTGTCGTATTCATTATAAAGAGTTATTATCTAGAACTGGTCTTATCTGTCGAATTCATTATAAAGAGGTATTTTCTAGTACTGGTCCTATCTGCCGGATCCATTATAAAGATGTATTCTCTAGAACTGGTCCTATCTGTCAGATCCATTATAAAGAGGTATTCTCTAGAACTGGTCCTATCTGTCGGATCCATTATAAAGAGGTATTCTCTAGAACTGGTCCTATCTGTCAGATCCATTATAGAAATGTATTCTCTAGAACTGACCCTATCTGTCGGATCCATTATAGAGATGTATTATCTAGAACTGATCCTGTCTGTCGGATCCATTATAAAGAGATATCCTCTAGAACTGGTCCTATCTGTCGTATTTATTATAAAGAGTTATTATCTAGAACTGGTCTTATCTGTTGGATTCATTATAAAGAGGTATTTTCTAGAACTAGTCCTATCTGTCGGATCCATTATAAAGATATATTCTCTAGAACTGATCCTATCTGTCGGATCCATTATAAAGATATATTCTCTAGAACTGATCCTATCTGTCGGATTCATTATAAAGAGGTATTCTCTAGAACTGGTCCTATCTGTCGGATCCATTATAAAGATGTATTCTCTAGAACTGATCCTATCTGTCGGATCCATTATAAAGATATATTCTCTAGAACTGATCCTATCTGTCGGATTCATTATAAAGAGGTATTCTCTAGAACTGGTCCTATCTGTCGGATCCATTATAAAGATGTATTCTCTAGAACTGATCCTATCTGTCGGATCCATTATAAAGATGTATTCTCTAGAACTGATCCTATCTGTCGGATCCATTACAAAGAGATATCCTCTAGAACTGGTCCTATCTGTCGTATTTATTATAAAGAGTTATTATCTACAACTGGTCTTATCTGTCGGATTCATTATAAAGAGATATTTTCTAGAACTAGTCCTATCTGTCGGATCCATTATAAAGATGTATTCTCTAGAACTGATCCTATCTGTCGGATCCATTACAATGTGATATCCTCTAGAATTGGTCCTATCTGTCGTATTTATTATAAAGAGTTATTATCTAGAACTGGTCTTATCTGCCGGATTCATTATAAAGAGATATTTTCTAGAACAAGTCCTATCTGTCGGATCCATTATAAAGATGTATTCTCTAGAACTGGTCCTATCTGTCGGATCCATTATAAAGAGGTATTCTCTAGGACTGGTCCTATCTATTGCATCCGTTACAAAGAAGTTTTTGTAGGTCTGGTTCTATCTTTTGGATCGATTGCTAAGGACTATTGTCTAGGATTCAGAACTATTTTCTAGGACTCGACGTATCTATTGGATTCGTTACACAAGAGAAATTTTCTAAAACTGAACGTGCAGGTTCTATGCTCGTTCTCGAGCTAGAGAACAGGTACGGTACTTGTCACTCATTCAGCAGATAGGTTCCTCTTATTTGTTTTTTATGGAGGGCCAATGCGTAACTCGAACTTGTTGGATATTTGTACATCTATATTATGTGATATCAAAACCCAAATGTTTCGCTCACACACTTGAAAAATGTTTCATTACTTTCCTTAATATGAGTTTTTATATCAGATTTATGTGTAAGGAGGAAGCACAGTATGTGCAATTTAAACTGCACTATTTCTTTTTATTTGTATGACCTCAGTTTAAGCCGAATTGGACCTAAACATCAAGAGTTCGTCCACGTTTACTTGTTTGTAATTCCTCACAGCGCTTTTGGTCAGTCAATTAAATGGAATTAAAACTCGAGGAAGCTTTCGCTTTGGTGTAAGTGAAATTAATTTCAGTCCATATAGACGCTGTGATTGAGCACGGGGCTTCCTTGACGAGTGCATAAGAAGTTTGATAAACAGGCAGGCCAGCCCAGCAGCAGCTTATGCAACTGCTGGGGTTTCCTGGGAATCCTGCCAAAATGTGCACGTAGCAAATAAATTAATCAACGGTAACGATACTTCTCCACTCGGATCATATCTCGGCAGTGGCATTTGAACAGTATTCCATTGCTGGATGGCATAACTGTGTGGTAATATTTTGACTTATATAGGCCGATTCTCGTATTCTTATTTTCGACTGTCAAAACTGCAAATAATTGCATTTAAAACTAATTTTCTCAAGTTTACGAAATCTAAACTTAAAGCGAATTAATCGGTTATGAAAAAGTTTTTGATACTTAGGGTTATTGTACAGATACGGAATTAAAAAATGGGCCGTGTCTTGGTAGCAGTCCTTCTCTATGTAGGCAACAAGCTTCGTAAAACTCTCCACAAGTTGCATACATTTATTATTATTATTATTATTATTATTATTATTATTATTATTATTATTATTATTATTATTATTATTATTTCTCCAATGTGAATGACCCTATTGCACCACACTAGGTATGTTAGGGTTTTTGTTATTACACACAGAAAACTTCGTTATGAAATTGTTGAAAGAAGAACTGCAACACTGCCTTCTGAATATCTTGTGGTGTGAACTTTTCCAAACCAAAAGTTCACACCACAAGATTCTAAATGATTAACAAAGTTACATCTCTTCCTCCTATGAAGAGGACAATCGTGTAAGGCCCGTAACATACTTGCAGAGTTTTCGCCAGCGAGAAATGTGTTGCGAGAAAATTAAAGAATTGATAACATGGATTCAAATGGACGTCCACACACTGGAAGAGATTTTCGCTCAAAGCAAAAACCTCGCGCGAGTTTCTCGCTGGAAGCGGTAGCTCAGCGAATTTTCTTGATACATTTATCGAAGATGTTTGACATTTATACTCTTTATGACGATTGAATGTAGAAAAAGATATCACAGGTGGCGATGAATTATATTGTTTTTATTTGAAAATGAGGAAAGATGGTTGATAATTGCAGTCAGAAACTTATCGAACTTGTACGATATCACCCGTAGGCCTATTTATATGATACACGGGATGAAAACTATAAAAACACGAAACTTAAAGAAGAAATCTGGAGACAAATATCAGATTATCTGAAAATAAATAGGGCTATATTTTATTTTGATGAGATTTAATAGTATTGATTAAACATTTGAAATAATGTATCTATGTGTCTTAACAGTTTAGGTAATTTTAATCAGAATATAACAAAGAATTCTCTATCATATCATGTATGGCAAAAAAACTGTGGTCCATTGAACCTGAAATAACGCCTAAACGTATCATCATTCAAATCGAAACCAATGTCCAAAACTCGCCCTTATTTTTGTAAGATACAATGTGATTTTCAGATATTTGTGACTTTAATTTTAGGCCTACTTCTTTTCATGAACAAAATATGTTCATGTAACTCCATTTCCTGATCATCTGAATACTCAGATTCAACAAAGCTTTCGTACGTAATTTGTAAAGTACGACAATATACTTACAGGTTATATACAAGGTGTGTCTAAATTGGTGTCAAATGTTTCGGGGACATGTTCCTAACACCAAAACATTACAAAAAGTTCATATGAATATTGGTCTCAAAATAATTTATTTCAGTTAGAAGACAAAATTTAATGTTACAAAAATTACTCGGAGTGGCTTCCTCCTGCTTCGATGTGTCCCCTAAACCTGCGTTACATGCTCTGACGTACTCTGTTGAAAATTCCTGGAGTGTTTAGTATTTCGTGAAATCCGGTTTGGATACGGTCTCAGAATATCAACATTAAGTACAGGAGTCGCACAAACCAGGGACTTTAAATGTCCCCAGACGAAGAAATCCATTGGATTCAAATCAGGCGATCGAGCAGGCCATGCAATGAATCACCTTCGACCAATACATCTTTGGGGAAATCGATCATTAAAAAAATTACGAACTATCAGACTGAAATGAGCTGGAGCAGCATCGTGTTAAAACACATTCGTTGGATGACGTCCAGAAGCACATCTTCAATTAAATGATGCGAATCATTTCGTTCTGTTCACTCACAGAATACATTTTCTTCTGATTTCTTCGCTCTACAAAATACAAACAAACAAAAACCCATCAAACAATCAGCGATCAATGAAGGGACAAATCCTTTAATAACTCCCTAACGAATGGTTTTCAGACCCATGTTCTTATTAACTTTTTAAATTGTTTTGATGTTAGGAACACGTCCCCGAAATATTTGACACCAATTTAGATACACCCTGTATTTAAGTACGACAATATACGTAAATACATAACCTATAATATTTCCCACAACGAGTCATTACTATAATCAGATAAATGCTTTCTGCATGAAGGCAGTGCATAGATGATCATAGCAAGGTGTGATCTGTGATAGCGAGAACTCGCTAAGTGTGTGGAGGAAGGCTCTTCACCTCTTCCTCACAACACATTTCTCGCTAGCGAAAACTCTTCAAGTGTGTTACGGGCCTAAGAGGTGAGCAATTATCCGTTGTGATTCACCACATTCATACATGTATCCTTCTGGAAAAGGAATTTTGAAGCGTTCAAAGTAACTTTTGAATTTTCCGCTTACAAATTTTATGAGGATGAACGCTGGTGAGAATTATTTTGAGGATAGACGGTGGGGCACTGTCGAAAAAAAGAAATATTTTGTGATCTTCCCATTTACACTGCAATTTCCTGGATATAGTTCCATCTTGATATACTTGATATAGAAAATAGGAAGACTGGTGTGACTGTATTCCTTGTGTTACTGCGCTGAAGACTTCGCAATTTTGTCTTCCCTTTCATTCCCTGCGGTTCCCACATGACCTCTGACCCAGGGTAGGCAGATATCGGTCCTGCTGTTCCCAATTGAGTTCCTTATGACAGTGGCTATAGAGTGAGTGTTATACTTGTCGCCAGTAGCGATAATACAGTCCAGGGAGTCACTGAAAAAGAGGACACTACAGCCATTTTCTTGACACCAATAGACTGGTATTTTTACAGCAAACGGCTCCGCCTGGAATATATAGATGTAGGCGTCAATCTATAATCCTTTGTGTGATACCTCGGAGTTGTTAGTGCACATCACGAAAGAATTCCCAACGCAGGCTGTTTGGTTTACACCGTCAACTATACGTGACTATATAGATATGGTAATCGTGATGTTCGCTACAGTGAGTTCTCACATGGTCGTGATAGATTGCAGGATGTCCAGCATCTAGGAGTGAAACTCTATTTTCTATGTCATTACAGGATATTCCTGAAAACCTTGATGACCTTTCTTTAAATTCATAAGTTTGGCCTTTGTTATTGCTGTTAGGAACAGAGGTTCTATTCCAGCAATTATAAGGGCTGCTTCCGTGGAGATGGTGCGATATCCTCATATTATTCTTAGAATGAAGCCTCTTTGAATTTGGCATAGCTTCTTTTGGGTCCAGCGTCTGTGGAGGACATTTGGAATGCCGATGAGCAGTACAGTATGAATCAAGGAAAATAGAATAGGAGGTAGGAGCCATCACACCCCTCAGCTCTGCTCGTGACGTCATCTGCCGTCAAGGCTGGCCTTTAACATACAGAGTATGTATTCCGAATCTCACCGGACCGGTGGACAACAATGACGTCACGCTGCAGCGAAATAGGAACAAAACTGCTGGAAGGATCGATGGCTGTCATGGCGACTGTATAAGTTGTTGTCTGTGCTACGCTAGCAAAATTTTGCGAAATTTCCCTACTGCCATCTCGTTCAAAGAAAAGAGAGCTTAAACAATTTATTTCTTGAACGGGTAGTAATAACTGGTCCGTTGACATGTTCGCTCATAAGCCATTAACATATTGTTTTTACGTTGTGCTCATTACAAACACTACAGCAGAACTAAAGCAGAACACACCGCCATGACACAACAGTGCACGATGTCATTCGTCTGCTAATTCCCACCCTATACAAGAACCAATCAGATTCTCTGATGGCGGCTGATGGGACTGCCACCACCTCTGCAAGCTGATGGCACCAGTGCGACACCGGTGGAGCATCAGTGACGGCATCGGTGAAATTCGGAACACGTGATGCCATCAGATTGCTCAGCGCTGAGATTCGGAATACGCTCATAGCTCGTACTATGGAAAGCAATGCACCGAAGATATTTATGACACTCATAAAAAGACAATTGTGATCCCAAACAATTCTTCAATTATTGTGGGCTCTTTAGACATTGTTAAAACACTTATTTCTTTACAATAAGGATATGAAAATAATACAGAATGACTTTCTTAGAAGAATATTATCTTATTGTGCTCACATTCCATAGTTCACGATTTTCTTAATTTTCTTCGCTGTTTTACGGCTAGTTGTAGACGATTTATTTTTCTGCCTTTGTTTGTTGAGAGCTTTCGTGATGATCGAGTTGTGGAGTATCATTCAATAACGAACGGATCTATTGGCCTACTAGAGATCTTTTCGTTCAATATATTAGCAAATGTTTGTGCTAGATTTTTGAACTTATTTAATGTAGTCCCATGCTACTTCTCAAAACACCTTTCAAATTTGTAAACTACACGAAGCTAGTCAACAGAAGGACGAATATTTCTCCGTGAAACACACTGTAACCAATCGGATTTCTTACTTTCACAGTTTTTTTTTTTACTAATGAAGTTATTGTCTAACAACCCTTTACATCACTCGGAAGCGAGTTCCAATTTCTAGCAACTGAAACTGTATAGGATGAAGAGTATAAAGATTTACTGCTGGAAAGAATCAATCTCCTTACATAACTTGTTTCTGCGATGTATGTACTCATACTCATAGCCCATAAGCATATTTTAAAATATGTTTACACGGTATGTAGTGTTTAGTTATTCACGAGATGAAGAGCGGGAGGTGAGGCGGCAAGGGGAAGAATGTTAGGGTCTATGGATGTTTACAATATGTAACGCAATAACGATATTATTCATGAAAAATTATGCAGACTTCATCAGTTGCTGGAACTTTGCGTCTGTGCTTAGGAAGAGAGAAGTTAAGCTATTAAATTAAAATTCCTACCAGAATAAGCAATCATTAATAGTAAGGCCTACGTTATTAAAATAATTAGAATCCTTTAATTTCCATATGCATTTATTACTAAATATGTTTTGCGAATGAGCAATAACCTGGCTCCTGTATGCTTACATGAGCGATATTTATAAATAATTAACGTCCACAGTCAAGAAAGTGACATTCCTTCCGACGTAAAGAAGAAACACTGCGCCTAAAAGTTATGTCTCATCCCTTAAATACTCCTAAATTATCCATCATAAAGCTTTATACATTAAATAAAATTATTACTGCAAAGGTTTGTGCATATGCAGTTTAAATGTTATGATAGCAGATTTATAATTATTTTTTGCATATGTTCACGTAGAAGTCCCATTAAACATGCAAGATTTTGAGAAAAAAAATTACTGATAAAATTTAAACGTCATTAATGGGATTAATACTATGTCTGTGTGTGAAAATTAAAATTAGGCTTATGTTGAAAATAGGAATATTAAATGAAGGTAGAGAACGGGTAGTGTCTGTTATCAATCGTATAATTGATTTCTATATTGGCAGAGTTACTAGAATTTTTAAACCAAAATTGAAGTCAAATTTATCGTAATTACTCTTCTAAATATATGAGTATTTTCTGATGAGAAGGTAATATCGACCAGTACAGAAATTCATCTGCAAAGAGTTCTTTTTACTTTGTTAACTTACGTAGTATGAGTTTTAATGTAAAATGCTATTAATGATAATGATAATAATAATAATAATAATGATAAGATAAATGTTATAATTAAATGTCTTAAATTCAAGCAGAGAACACATATGAAAATCCACCGGCGGCGTAGAGAAACATTGAGACGGTGTCGGGTGAAGTTCCTGGGTAGCTCAGTTGGTAAGAGCGTTGGTGCGTTCAGCCAAAGATTCCGGGATCGATACCCGGCCCCGAAACAATTTTTGCCTTGAAATTATTCAAGTCTGCTTTACCTGAGGGCTTTACTTGAAAACTAGATTTGCATAATATATACGTTACAGTAGATACTGTACGTTAACAGAAAACCACAATTTCAAGTCACACAGAGTTTGTGTGAACGCGATGTGGGTTTCTGGCGTCTTATCAGCCCACTCGAGTTATGTGGAGATAAAAATGGAAAAATTGAGACGGTGTTGGGTGAAATTCCTTGGTAACTCAGTTGGTAAGAGCGTTGGTGCGTTCAGCCAAAGGTTCCGGGATCGAAAGGACTCAGTCTCTTCAAGCGGAAACAGGACTATGTACTAATTCCAGGAAGCATAGAGGGATTTTATATTCTATGCGCTTTATTCCTATATAATTTGATGTATAGATATCGAATATCAACAAAATTTGACCAATAGTTTAAAAGAAAACGCAGTACACAAAGGTCAAAACTATTTTTTTCGATATAAGAGATGTCAAAAACATCTATTTATGCGAAACTCCCGAAATCGATTTGTTTTTAATATATCAGAATAATTTCTCTGACGTGAAAGTAAAATATCATTGTCGTACTTCATTAGTATAGTATAGATTGGGTTATTTTACGACTCTGTATCAACATCTAGGTTATTTAGCGTCTGAATGATATGAAGGTGATAATGCCGGTGAAACGAGTCCGGGGTCCAGCACCGAAAGTTACCCAGCATTTGCTCGTATTGGGTTGAGGGAAAACCCCGGAAAAAACCTCAACCAGCTAACTTGCCCCGACCGGGATTCGAACCCGGGCCACGCTGACCGTTACTCCACAGGTGTGGACTACTTCATTAGGAAATCTGAAACAAATTAAGACTACTTTCGAAATCGCCGGCCTTGGGAATTGGGCTGAAATATATCTAAAAAAATGATAACCTTATCTGACGTCGAAGTGAGGAGCGTCTGCTAACGAAATAAAAGGACAGACGGAACTATACTACACTAATAGAAACTCACAACATAACTCTAGTTTGAGATTCTCTGGAATTCAATCCCATTACTTTAAAAGTGGTGCGGTCTTTTCACATCCGCTTACCGTCTGACGTCTTCTGAAACAAACACGCGCCTGTCCGACCCATAACAAGATTTTATTCTGTGTCCACTCTCGCGATGGCAAGAAAAAATAATGTAGCTCTTCTGCAGTCCAATATGATTTTACAACTACATTTCCTTGTTATTTATTCTTGAATGTTCTACTGACCATAAAGTGCATTCTATGTCGTCTTCAATTTATTATAGTTTAGGTGATATTAAGTATGAGAGTTCTCAATCTTTGACGAGAATATGGGATAACTGAAGATTCGCGAACCAAGATGGTGACCTTATTTCAGGATTAAAAAAAGACTCCATTGAGACTAAAAGTATGTCAAATTCACGATGGTTAATCAATAGACTAATCTGTAACCAGTTATGTATATTTTTTGTGTGTTACTTTTCCCTCTTTGTCTTTTACTCTTCCTATTTTCCTTTTACTTCTATTCTTGTTTCTAATTTTTCTCTCAGTCTCATTCTTTTTCTGTTTTTCCTATAGGCCTAGTGTAGTTTGTCTTCCTACGTTTAACTAATTCTGCTGCTTTCTCCTCTACAGCACTGTAGCCTATACTTTTCTTCCTTCTTGCTTGTCTCGTCTCGTATGTGTCTACCTCCCTCATCTTGGCCCACTTTATACCCTCCTATAACGTTGTCTTTACTGGTTTCGTTACACGATTTGTTTCATTGTACTGATTTCCTTCATTCCATTAATCTGTTTCCTTCTACTTATCTGTTTTATTTTAATAACGTGTTTTTTTATTCATTTCTTTTCTTCCATTGATTCTTCTTCTCCTCCTGAATTGTGTTCCTGTATTGAATTGTTTTATTCTACTGATGTGATTTAGTTTACAGATGTATTTTTTCTATTGATTTATTTTCTTGTACTGATGTGATTTATTTCACTGATTTATTTGTTATACTGATTTGTTGTGTACCTTTTTGTCTTCTACTGATTTGTTGTGTAATTTTTTGTCTTCTACACATTTGTTGTCGCCTACCGATTTGTTATCTTCTACTGATTTGTTGTCATCTACTGATTTGTTTTCTTCTATTTGTTGTCCTCTACTGATTTGTTTTCCTCTACTGAATTACTGTCGTCTATTGATTTGTTGCTGTCTACTGATTTGTTTTCTTCTACTTGTCATCTACTGATTTGTTGTCGCCTACCGACTTGTCGTCTTCTGCTGATTTGTTGTCATCTACTGATTTGTTGTCCTCTACTGAATTACTGTCGTCTATTGATTTGTTGCTGTCTACTGATTTGTTTTCTTCTACTTGTCATCTACTGATTTGTTGTCGCCTACCGACTTGACGTCTTCTACTGATTTGTTGTCATCTACTGATTTGTTGTCCTCTACTGAATTACTGTCGTCTATTGATTTGTTGCTGTCTACTGATTTGTTTTCTTCTACTTGTCATCTACTGATTTGTTGTCGCCTACCGACTTGACGTCTTCTACTGATTTGTTGTCATCTACTGATTTGTTGTCCTCTACTGAATTACTGTCGTCTATTGATTTGTTGTCAACTATAGATTTGTTGTTTACTGATTTGTTGTCTTCTATTTATTGTCATCTACTGATTTATTGTCCCTGATTTGTTGTCTGCTATTTATTTGTTGTCATCTACAAATTTGTTTTCTTGAACTGGATTACTGTCGTTTGTTGATTTATTTCCAACTATTGATTTGTTTTGTCTACTGATTTGTTTTATTCTATTTGTTGTCGTACTGATTTGTTGTTGTCTACTGATTTGTTTTCTTCTACTGATTTGTTATCTTCTGCTGATTTGTTTTCTTCCGCTGATTTATTATCTTCTGCTAATTTGTTTTCTTCCGCTAACTTGTTTCCTTCCGGTGGCTCTTTTCTTCTGCTAACTTGTTTTCTTTTACTGATTTGTCCCCTTCAACTAGGAGCTGTCCTCCTCTGCTGGTTTTGTCCTCCTGTACTGATTTGTCTTCCTGTACTAATTTTCTCCTGTTGTACTGGGTTTATCCTCTTGTACTGGTTTTGTCCTTTCGTACTGATTTTACCCTCTTGTACTGTTTTTGCTCTCTTCTACTGTTTTGTCCTCTTCTACTGATTTTACGGTGTCCGAATAGCTCAGTTAGTAAAACAGCTGGCTGCGAACTGGAAGTTCCGAGGTTCGACCTCGGGTGGTAACGGGATTTTGTCGTGACCAGACTTCCAGAACGACCCCGAGGTTCACTCAGACTGCTATCAGACTAAGTACCAAGTCTTTCCCTGGGGTAAAAAGGCGGCCGGAGCGTGATACTGACTACGCCATCTGATTCTAGTGCCGAGGTCAAAGAATGCGAGGAGCTCTACCTCCCTGCACCCATGTGCCGCAAGGCATGTACGGGAGTACATTTATCTTTACTTCACTGATTTTGTCCTCTTCTACTGATATTTCCCTCTTGAGGAAGAACAATTATTGTTTGTTTACATCTGAAGTCTGATTAATGTAATATGTTACTAGTCAGCGATATACGCAGTGAAGGGGGGAAGGGACTGGCTACCCTACCCTCTTTGCTTAGTTTCTTCATGAATGATGCCTTATTCGTGCCACTTATGAGGTTCAAACCTGTCTTCGGATTAGTTATTAAACAACTACTGCTACTGATTTTGCTATCTTCTATTAATTTTGCCCTCTTGTAATGGTTTGCCCTCTTGTAATGGTTTTGGCCTCTTGTAATAGTTTTATTCTGTAGTAATTGTTTTTCCTTTTTGTAATGATTTTGTCCTTTTGTAATGGGTTTTCCCTCTTGTAATGGTATTCCTTATTGTAATTTTTTTGCCCTCTTATAATGATTTACCCTTTTCTCCAACTTTGTCCTGCTCTCTAATTTTGTCCTCTTAGACTGATTTATTTGCTCTTGCTACTTCTTGTATTACCATTTTTTCTTCCGTCCTCCCCCTCTCCCTACTTGGAATAGACCTTGTATTAAAAATTTAATTTAAATATCTATCTCCATTGGCCGTTCTATTACTGGACGAAAAATATTAATGGGAATTATGTGTTTTGTTAATAATTTTCTCGAACCTAAAAAACGTAGACTATTTATTCCCTTCGTTATGTCTCATCATTACATCGCTTGTGATTATTTTCGAACAGTAAACATTCACTAGTAACGATCTTGTAGACCATGTGATGAGACCATCGTTCAAGACAACACAGGACAGACATAAGTCATAAGACGAACTGCCAGAATCTGTGGAATATATCTTAATTTCTCTGCCAGGCAGAGGAGCGGAAACTGTGAGGTTTGTTAATAAATACCTTAAACTTCTCCAACACTAAATTGCTACCGAAAAACTTATTACTAAAGTATAGTTTGCTAAAATTAAGACATTCATTTTTACTCTTGTGCTACTTCATAGTTTCGCGGAGTACTGATGTGGAACTAGTGGTAAAAAAAAAGAGGTACATTTAATGCATTTTCCCCATTGAATTCATGTACAAGTAGAAGGTCTTGCATTCAGAAATAATTTTTAAATGTAATAGCGATGATATTTCTTGTGCTATTTATTTATTTAAAATAAAAAATGTTACTTTGAAAAGAATTCCTGGGTATTCGTCGAACTGGTAGTGGCTGCTCGGCGGGTGGTAGAGCGCCAGGGGCAGGTTCTACAGAACCCGAGGCAGCCAGCCGATCGCAAGTTTCCATGACTCTAATCAGATTGTCAGGGACAGCTGACGATCACACCCCGCAGTGGGGCAGAAAGAGAATGGCGGGTACACTCACACATCCACCGACATGATGGGCCGGGATCCATGCAAAAGACAGAGGTGGGGGGAGGACCAACCTGAGACTGGGAAGAACAGTGAGTCACAAAAGGAAGGAAGCTAAATGAGAAGTTATGACAGGAAAAGAACAGACAGAAGTGAATTGAAAAATATAGCAGCTTCGTTTTGGGGTCATATTGATTTTTTATTCTGTGTAAAAATAAAATGAAATGATTAAATCCACTTTGATTTGCTGTGATTTCCTTTTGTTCATTTCCAATATCTTTCCTCTAGCCTATACAGAGAGGTATTGTTTTGTAGAGGAACACACAGTGTAACGTCATATTGCAACGTCACTCTGTTTACCTTGTTGCTTCATGTGTGCCAGTTTTATTTGAAAAATAAAAACCGTTAGATTATAATGGAGGAACGTTTTTCTGCCACAATCAGAATTGAACTGTCATTCATATCGTATAGATTCTCTCCTTAGGTCTTCCTAATTCATTAATTAATTCATTCCTTTACTGACACATCAGTCCGTCAATTATATTATGCATTTATTCGTTCATTAATTCGTCAGTCAGTCAGTCAGACAGTCAGTCAGTCAGTCAGTCCATTCTTCTCTCTTCTACGACTTATGTTAATCTTAAGTCGATCTTTGCTTGTATGCCATGTCTGTCTTAAATTTTTATTATGTCTATCTACATGAATTACGTTTACTTTATGTGCATCTAATATCTGTCCCCATGTTTCATGTCTTATATCTGCCCTATGTCTGTCTGTTCGTCTATATCAGGTATGCTCAAAATTGTAAAAGCCCCGATTACACGGATGATGCTGCACTGCATAACACACGCAGTGTACGGACTGGGCTCCTCAACTACATTGCACTGTACATTGCAGCACCGCCCGTGTCATAGTTCTTACACTCTTACAAATACGGAGAATAAACTGAATTTGAAAAAGAAAAGAGTATACACTGTAATATTCAGTTATTACATTATTTATTATATTTAATATAGTTATGATATAATAATATCGTTGATAATATCATTTTTATATTCCACCATATAGTCTACTTTGCGGTCTATTCAACATCTGCATTCTTTTCTACAAGTAATCGGGAATCTATTTCCAACAAATTTACTGCAATGCGCTAAAGATGCTCATCTCTTAATCGGGACCTATGTTTGGATTTAGTAACCTTCATTCTCGAAAATAATTGTTCGCACACATATGTCGAGGCGAAGGTAGCTAACATAGTGGCAACGAATAAGTTCATCTTGTAATATTCACTTTTTAAATAATTCTATGGTTGTCAAGTCATATTCTCTGCATTTAGTTCCGAATTCTACGTTACTTAGTAAATCAATTAACTCGTCCTGGAACTGCACTCTCACGGATTATACTAAATTTATGAAAAGATTAACAAAAATACTAATATCACTCTCCATACGTCTAAAATCACTAAATCTATGTTTTGTGAATTCACATTTGAACTGTTGCAGTACAGAGACATAATCGACTATATTTTCTTCAGGCACCATACATGTCTTTACAAGTTCACCGTCCGTGAAGGGTTTTTAGTGCCTTAGCTAATTCCCAACATACTACATAGGCTAACTTGCTCCAAAACATAGACTCTGAATTATTCGACTCTCTTCAATGTTTGGCCTTTCATGAAGTGATTTCAATTCTTGAAGCTGTAGTGCACGTTGCACCCCTGAAAAATTATTTTATCAAAATACCTGTTTCTGCTGGAATAAAATCACCACAATAACAATAATAATAGTAATAATAATAGGTCTAATAATAATAGTAATAATAATAGGTCTAATAATAATAATAATAATAATAATAATAACGTTGGTATATGAAAATGGGCTATATTACAGAAAACAGCTTCTCTGTCACTTCCGCATGTTCTGGGTAGCAGAGCCTATAATGTAGTTTTATGTTGCTCAGTAGTATTCTGACAGTACCTTACAATATAGTAATCACTTTCCATTTTCACCGAACGTACAACAAAAATAGTCTTCCTCTCACACTGTACGGAATGATCGTTTGCTTACAGAAGGTTTTGACTGTGTCATTGTCCCGCACTGTTCGTGCGTTTACTAAGTACTTGAACTGCCTTCTGCAGCCGTCCGTCGAGCTTCGAACGGAGAACAGCACGCTCTACATTCGAAGGTTGAGATTACAGAACGTAATCGGGAGTCGGAGAATGAGCATACCTGGTCTATATGCTATATCAACTTTATACGTGTTTAAGTTTTGTAGGTCATATCTGTCTTATATCTGACCGTCTGTATGTCACATCTGTCTTATACCTGCCTTCACATCTGTTTAATATGTCACTTATTTTTGTATATCACTTCTACTTTGTATGTCACGTCTATCACATATTTAAGTTATGTCTCTCGGTCACATCCGTTTTATATTGTGGATTACGCCTGTCTTATACCTGCCTTTGCAGCCACACCTATCGTATACCTATAGGTCACGCCTGTCTTATATATGTTTTTGTGTGTTTGCCTAATGTATGTTATGTTTGTAGATAACGTCTGTTTTATACCTGTCTTTGTATGTCACAACTATCGTATATCTGAAGATCACGTATGCCTCATGTATTATATCTATAGGTCACGTCTGTTTTATCTGTTTTTGTGTGTTTGCCTCATGTATCTTATATTTGTTAAGTCACGTCTGTTTTATACCTACGTATCTTTGTATGCCAAATCTATCGCATATCTGCAGGTCACGCCTATCTCATACCTGTGTTTGTCTGTATGCCTCATCTATTATATCTAAAGATGACGCCTGTCTTATCTCTGTCTTTGTCTTTGTGCCACATCTGTTTTACATCTGTATGTAGGTCATGTCTGTCTTATATGTCTTTGTACGCCACATCTGTAGGTCACGCCTCTTTTATATCCACCATCGTCTGTATGCCACATCTACCTTCTGTAGGTCACTTCTATCCTATACTTGTCACCTTTGTCTTATACTTGTTTTATGTATGTCTTGATGCTTGTCTTATATCCGACATGTTTGTCACGCCTATGTTACATCTCTGGGTCACGTCCATCTTATATTTTTCACCTCTGTTTTATACTTGCCTTCATGCTTGTCTTATATCTGTATCATGTTTTATGTTACTCCTATATCATATCTGTGTCTTATATTTTATATCTCTTATCACCTCTGTTTTATAGCTGTTTCATATCTGCCTTTACGCCTGTCTTACATCTGCATGTTACATCTAACTTAGAATATGCCACGTCTATTTTATATATATATTGTCACCTCTGTCTTATACCTGTCTTCACGTCTATATTGTATCTAACTTACGTTAGTATGTCACGTCTATCCCATATCTGACATCTCTCTTATACATGTCGTATATCTGCCTTTACGCATGTCTTATTCGGTATCTGACTTACGTTTGTATGTTACGTCTACATATATGTAGATTACATCTAATTATCTCATATGTCATTTCTGTTATATATCCGACTTTGAGCCTGCCTTTTATATGCTTGCATGTTACGTCTCTCATGTAGTGTGTCTGTAATGTTGATTTGATATTCCTGTCACTTTTGTCTTGTTTAGTCAACTGTCCAAAGACAGGTTTTTGAACCTCTTAAGTAACACCAATAAGGCATCACTCATGAGGCAACTACGCCAGGAGATAATGAGGTAGGGTGGCCAGTTTCTTTCCTCCTCCAATGCATACATCGCCGATTAGCTACATATTCCACTAATCAGACTTCAGATGCAAACAAACAATTATTCTTCCTCTGACATATCGTCAAGTGAGATATACTGCATACATGTTTTATACCAACCTTCACGCCTGTGTTTTTTTCTGTCTCATGTTAGTATGTCTAGTTTATCTTATGTGTCTGTCACATCTCATTTCTCTCTCATCTCTGTCTTATACCTGTTTTAAATCTGCATTTACGCCTATCTTATATCTGTGTAATGTTTTATGTAACGTCTATCTTATATCCACCTGTCACATCTAATTTATATAATATGTTGCCTCTGTCTTATACGTGTTTTATATTTGTATTCTCGCCTGTCTTACACGTGGCTTGTGTTTGTATTTCACGTCTACCTTAGATATGTCTTTCACGTCTGTTTTATAAATCTGTCACCTTTGTCTTATATGTTTTACATGTGCTTTCACTACTGTCTTATATCTGCTTATGTTTACATGTCGGTATATCACGCCGAAAATATTTGGGGCTAAGAGGGATGAAGTTACAGGAGAATGGAGAAAGTTACACAACGCAGAGCTGCACACATTGTAATCTTCACCTGACATAATTAGGAACATTAAATCGAGACATTTGAGATGGGCAGGGCATGTAGTACGTATGGACGAATCCAGAAATGCATATAGTATGTTAGTTGGGAGGCCGGAGGGAAATAGATCTTTGGGTAGGCCGAGATGTATCTGGGAAGATATTAAAATGGATTTGAGGGCGGTGGGATATGATGTTAGGGACTGGATTAAACTTACACAGGATAGGGACCGATGGTGGGCTTATGTGAAGACGGCAATGAACCTCCGGGTTCCTTAAAATTCATAATTAAGTATATCACGCCTGTCTTATATTTATCTGTCAAGGCTATCTTTTATCTCTGTTTTGTCTGTAATATGTGTTATGTCTGCCTTCAAGACTGTGTTGTATCTGTCGGTATGTCACTATGTGTATCTGTCTTATATCTGTCACATTTGTCATACCAGTGTTATACCCATCTTATGTTTATCTATTGGCATGTCACGTCAACATTATATCCGCTGTATGTGTGTTACGTCTGTCTTGTCTATATTCCATCTCTTTCACGTGTCATATACATGTCGCATGTCTACCTTCCAACCTGTCTTACATCTCTCCTATGCCTGTCTTCATGTCATGTCTTAGTCATGTCATGCTTTAGTCCGTTGTGATATCTGTCCATGTTTATATTTATATTATCTGTTCTACACTCGTCTCTCCTATGTCTGTATTATGCCTGTCTTAAGTCTGCCAAGACAGTTCTAATAATATCAGACAGTAGTGTTTCTTTTGAAGCCTGTCTGTCAGACGATATCTCTTTCAAATCTGTTACCCATGATTTTGTCTCTTATACTCTTATCTGTTTGTTATGCTTGTTTTACATATTTATCATGTCTAACATACGCTCATCTGCTAGCACGCCCGCCTTTTTCACATAAAAGTAAGATACAGTATATGCTTTTGGAATTTTTATTACTCTTTAAAATTTAAGACTAAAAATCGATTAATATCAACGTTACAATGCATAATATTAAAGGAATTAAAAAGCCAACGGGTGCAAAACAGAGCAGCAAGAATGATTACAAATTCAGCACGTGGACTTCGCATCGTCCCACTTCATGAGGACCTGGGTCTAGAATCTATCCAAAGCGTCATAATCCGACGCATCACTCATCTCTACGGCAGATATTTACAGGAGCATCCAAATTCACTTCTCAACGCTCTTGGAAATTATAACATCTTAGGCCCACATAGACTTCCAAAAGCTTTACTAGCCAATTAATCTAAAAAATTTTGTTATGTAGCCTATATGTAATATTTGTATTCAAATAATTTTGTATTATTGGAGGCTGGCCTCCTCATGTTTCATGTGAAATCCTGACAAGACGAACACCTCTTTTGGTGTGTTACTTGAAACAAATTGCATAACTAAAGTTATGCATCACGTCATATGGTTGGTTGGTTGGTTTGGTTGGTTGGTTTGGTTTGGTTGGTTGGTAAAGGAAGTACAATGTTTTTAAAAGTTACATTTTGGTCATACTTGTGGAGTTTACATTCTTTAATTTACTTAGTAACAATTTTGCCCAATATATTATTATTATTATTATTATTATTATTATTATTATTAATTATAACAATTTATCATGTTCGAAAACATTTTTTTGAAGAAGAGGGATTGAAAACTTTACTCGTAGAGCTAATACTACCACAATAATAATGAAGCCTATTATTAAATTCTGAAACCCAGACAGACAGTCAAAAACCTGATTGTTATACGTACCTCCATTATCTTTTTCGTCTTTATTACTGTCACTATCACCTTTCACCAGCAATGTCATCATTATCAACATCATCGACATCGTCACCATTAATAGAAAAGGATTAAGGACATCAGTCCTGTCCTATGAAAGTTCTTTTATCCATTTCCTTTCAGGATCGACTATTACTATTATTATTATTATTATTATTATTATTATCATTATTATTATTATTATTATTTTTTTACCTTTATTATTTATTAATTAATTAGCACTTATAAGATGTAATGTAGAATAAATCAATCACATAGTTTGTACTTAAAGAGCAGAGCTGTGGTCTTCCCTTTTGCTATGTTTGCTCTTTAGGCTCAAGTGGCAACGTATTTTTGATCATCCTGTGTCTCCATGAATGATAGCATCTCTGTGCGTTGCTATGACTCCCAGAGCACGAGGATAACTTGATTACATACTTCTTTTATCATGGAAGGACGGCGTTATCATTAGAACATTGTGAAGTTCGCATGCACAAGCGGTCGCTTAATTTGGATTTGTGCAGCTACTAATTTTCGGTGTCGTCGTCATCTTCTTCAGAAATCGCGTCGCCCCGCCGAGACTGTGTACTGAGTGGCGCCACGGCCCGAGGCGTCGTCGGCTGGCGTCTGGAAGGGGAATTGTGTGTGCCCTAAGCTCCAAATTGAAATTTGGTGATGGGTGAGAATTCAATTTTACCCCGCTACTATACCGAAAGGGAACTAACTACATGAATAAGCTTGTATCTACTTCCGGTCCTGGGGGAGGGTAGGGAGGGAATCTGTGACGTCAGTTTTCTTTCAGCTAGTAATCAATTTAACATAAAGTATGTTTTCCCTTTTGTACTTGATTAAGTGTTTTGTTCCTGCTTCTTTGTCATTGGTTTTGTGTACCATACTGACCGTCCTTAAACAGAATTCCATAATTCAAACAGGGATGTCCAAGACTAGGACAAAGGGCACAGAAATCATAGGAAATAATAAACCACTTAGCCTATGTAACCAATTTTAAATATGGATTTATATGCATGCAGATTAAAAATTACCTGAAATGTAGGAAAAAACTCTCGGCGTGGTTGAGGTGTTAATGAGTGGGACACAAGCTTGGTGTTGGTTCGAACACCGCTTGAGCTGATTAAGTGATTCCGAAGTTTCCAAACTATGAGAAAAATGTCAGTTAATCTAATGATGAGTCTACGGACCTATCTATTCGAAATGCTCCCTTGCTATAATCAATTAAAACGGCGCTCTGTGAACTGGCAATTCAAATACCGTTTGTAAATAACTGGTCGAAAATTGAAGTAAGCGAGACCCATTCAGTATCATACATTTAAAGCAATATTATAATTTATTATATATGACTATGATAAGAGTTTTACGTTTTAGGAGAAATGTTGTACAAAATAATTAATTTTAAACCAGACGCGTATACAGGGTAGAAGTAATATAACTGTGCAAATTTTAACTGTTCATTCCTTAGACCGAGTACAACAAAATATTCTAATACCATATTAGTGCCTGCCAAATGAATGATTTTCTCCTAAATGTTAAAACCGATAATAGATAAGTGCTATCCGTACGATACTGATTTTTAATCTTATCATTAGAGAAACTGAAAAGGAATGATTTATCCTTTTGAAGTTTTTCAATAACATTGTTTTCTTGAAAAAAAAAAAAAATTAACACGTATCGTTATTTCCAGTCATTAGAAAATCTGGCAAGTCTACTGTAGCTATTCCGTTTCTGAAATCTGTAGAGCAGCGGTCATCAAAATACTGCACTCTCGGGCTAGCGTCTCTCACCCGCAGGTCTCTTACAGCACCAGCGTGCATTCGTGGCTGCTAGTGGGTATGCTTCCTACTGCACTATGGTGCATATCGCCATGCACTGCTTACCCGTAACCCATTTCAGCGAGTGCTGACGACCACTGTTGTAGAGTATAGAGACGAAACAAGCCCTTTGCGCAAGTGGTGAGTGGAGGGGGCCAGTTCAGTGTCCACTCTGGGTGAAAGCATTGCTTGAAGACGAGAGTCTAAAATGCCACCACTAGCTATTATCTTCTGCCACGCGCATCCTACCCCTTAGCGGCCGTGAGTCAATGCAGCCCGCAATACACTTGCATCACAATAAATATGTCATTAAGATGCTTATCAAAAACGCAGTAACTAACCATTTATAAGCATTTTATAAGGGTGAATCTTTAGAATATAATTCTTAGCAAAAATATAGGGGGTCTATATACTCGTACTTCATGTTATCAAGAGTGCAGTACAGCCAGTGCCACCGTTTTTGGTGCGTGTCCTTGAGTATAACGCCAGTCAGTGAGCATTTGTTGCCAGTGCAGCTGAGAACGGTACCACCCAACACGTCACGTCAGCAATCTGCCAATCACAGTTGTCAGTCTTGTTGCTCAATTGACTGCGTCAAAGGCAAGACACTCGCACTTTGCGTTTCTGGGGCGTGTCCTTGAGTACGCTGTCCAGTCAGTAGCATCTGTTGCCACTTTAGCTGAGAGTGGTACCACCTCTTAAACAGATTTGACGTTAGCAATCTGCCAATCACAATTGTCAACTTTCTCGCCCACAGATTGTGGTAAAGATAAGTTACTCGCTCTCAACGTTTTCATTACTTATTTCACGCGCCAGAAACGGTGGCTTTGATTATATCTTCAGTGAAGTTGCTGCTTTCCTGCTTTGCGTCATGCAGATACTGCGTTTATACTAAGAACAGAAAGTAAATATTTGTATATACTGCATTTCACAGCTGTAATTTTCCTTTTAAAAATTCTGCATTTTCAGTAAGTGGGTAAGTTAGAACTCACAGAGCTGAAAAATTGTATGTATGTATGTGTGTATGTATGTATGTATGTATGTATGTATGTATGTATGTATGTATGTATGTATGTATGTATGTATGTATGTGTTGGAAATTTAGCATAAGCAACAAAGGACAGCTTATCGTAGATAGAATTACATGCATACCATAAACCGGGCTCGAACTCTAGCCGTGGATTCCGTACAGCTTGGAAACGTTGTGAAATATTCTGTTCATAATGTAGTCTAAGTAAGATTAGTGCAATGTGGCTTTAGTTTAGATAGTGACAAGTATTTAAACAATTGCGTTTGGAATTTGCAGGTTGTGCAACTCTCAACTAGGGAGATCGATCCGCTATTTGCTCGTGATGAGCGGGTGCTCTAACCAGATCACTGCAGGCGTCCCATCACGTGCTGCGTCCACGTGCTCATGCTACCCGCCGAGCTGGCACACGCCCTGGTAAGTTACTTATTCACAGTAACTCTCAATTGTGATTACTTTATTAGCTGGCTTTCTGAAGTAATTCAAATTGCAAAGGGACCAAGAAATTAATTTGTTTACGTTCACGATAGAATTGGCAAGATTATTTAATGGAGGTCTGTCTCCTCTTGATTATCAGCTAGACAATTTCAGAACCGCAGTCATTTGCTGGAAATACTTTGAATATCACTACGTAGTCGTCGAGTGCTTTTATGTTTAAAGGGAAACATACCTTATTATTCCCTCACGAAATAAATTTTTACTTTTATTTAACAAACCACGATTTTCTCTTATTGATATTATAATATTCTGGCTGTGTATTGAAGCCACATTCAAGATGACTTTCAATTTCTTTAGCATCAAATCTGGGGATTATATTTCTTTCAACAACTCCCATTGAAGAATATGAGCAGTTCTAAATCTATTTGTACCTTGTGTTTATACATTTTTTCTAATAGGTATTTTTGATAGGACCTATGGCGATTTTTGTGATTCAAAATAAGGGACGTAATCATTGTTCTGGTAACAGTAGAGTACTGTGCTTCATGCAGTATTATATATTGGTTTCTAAAATCCATAATAGACACACAGTATTATTTGCTTAATAAGAGCTTTGCTGCCTGAACCTCAACGATTTCATTTTGTCACCACTTCAGTCTTCATTACCCACATTGTCACATCCAATTGCAATTATGCTACAATAAAATCGTTCTTCAGTCTCCATAGACAACTAGATCCAGTGTTGCGGGATATCAACGTCAGTCAGCTTGAATTATAACTTCATAACCATTGTGAATTAACCTATTTCAACCTTTAGGACACACGTGTCCAAAGTAAAAGGCAGTTCCGAATCGCTGCTGAATGCAGCCCGCAACACCTCAGTCTACGTTTGAGGATTGGGGATGAAGAAGTAGCTGTTACAAGTCACAAAGTGTGACAGTGGTGGATTACGTCATTTAGCTGTTACTAATGGTTGTTTATTTATCGAATTATCAACAGTAATCTCACTGGAGGTTTTGATTTATGTAGAGAATATCAAAAGTCGTGTGGGATTTAATTGACTATTACACGATTAGAAGAAAGTATATAAAGATTAAAAGTAACGAAGTACTCCAATGCAATAAAATATTAATTGACTTACGAAAATACAACTGTCTTCAAATGTATTATTGTACCATCTCAATATTAAAAATATTACGCCAGATGACAGTAGTGTGTTATGATTACCTGTTTTCTTGTTATCAGTTGCGCCAACTATGGAATCTTTATTGAATTCTATGGACGGTTACTAGACAAGAAGGCTTTGTTGATTCATTTTCATTTTTATTAAAACAGTTACATTCCACTTCAATTATTCGGATCCCAGTAATCAACGTCACTTGACATGATTTTCAATAAATCTTAGTATATTAGACAATCTCTGATACGTGACTATCCATAATACTATACAGAATAAGCTAAAATAACCTAAATAGTGTAAATAAGTGTTAGAAGAGTTTTAATTAGGGATGATGAAATAAACAAGAAAAGTTTTAATTAACGATGATGACATAAAAAATAAACATGAATAATTTTAAAAGGAACAATTATTGAATGTACACCTTTAAAATTCGAATGTTTTAGTGATTGGTTGTTCAGTTGATGTTATATTAGACGTGTGCGTAAAAGAAGTGGAACTCGTTGATGTACATTGTGTATTCGTCAACTTGTTCAGGATTTCCGAATAGTGCTCTTCATTTATTTGTAAACAGGATTTCAGGGAAGATGCCTAGCTATGACCAGTGATCTTTATTAATTCTTGTTCTTGAATGCCCATGCGAGTCATATTTGAAACTGCTGTGCATCGACTGGAGTGGTTTGTAATTTTCTTTTTTTTCACGTCTAGACCAGTGCAGTTTGAAATGTTGGCAAACAAAGAAACAAATGCTAGGGTAGTGATAAAAATAAACAAATGCTAGGGAAGCGATAAAATTAAACAAATGTTAGGGACGCGATAAAATTGTGCGATAAGCAGCCATGATTGGTTGAAAGACGTCCTTTCGTACCGTTTTATTGGTCAAAAGTAGTATGACGTAGTAAAATTGTAATAGTCAACATAAATAGTATATATTTACACAAAGTTATTCCATGAAACATTTCCCTAAAGTTACCTTTTTAAATATAACACAATTAACATTTGTTTGAAAATGAATAGTATGTTACTCTTAATTACGTCGTTCCTATATCAATTCAATCAATAATTAACTTTGAAGAACTTAGTTTATATATGCGTGTAATAATTTAATAATAATTATGTTTAACCATTATTGTTTCATAATCTTCTTCCATCGCTCGAGCGAAGAAACTTGAAATTATCGAGTTATATCTGATACTGCCACACGTAATTGTGCCAAAAGGTTCTTGTTGAGTATACGTATCCCATATTTTGATTTCGCTATGTTCATCTGTGAAAAAAATTGCTCACACTTATAGGTTGACGCATACATAGATTCTATGAAACAAGCAAAGAACTCTAACAATAATAAGTAATAATAATATAATAATAATAATAATAATAACAACAACAACGTAGACCAGCCTTTAAATCAAAATATTGAGAGTGGCATAACGGCGTTTTATATTGGTTTTTATAAGCCACTAAAACCTTTTTGCAAATGAGGCATTTAATATTTCTCTCATATTCACAAGCAAAATATTTATCCTCCCATTGTGAACGGAAGTTTCTTTTCTTCAAAATCGACACGGAAAAACGCGACTTTGATACAAACATTGTGAAGGTACAAGAGCCACCCACCGTTTCTCATCATGCAGGGAGTAGTGGAATGGGTTGAGGGAGCAACTCACGTTTGCATCACAACTCACTAGATCGATATGCCTGCTTTAGAAGCTTCGAATTTTGAAAATAATGCAAAATAACATACTAATAAATCGTTCTTCTCCTACATAAAGATACTCATAAATAAATTTGGGCTCTAAGGAAGAACAAAATATAGAGTAGTTTGTAGTAAACTAGTAATTGGACGGAGTTACGCAATAAGAGACCAAGCGCCAAAAACCTGTTTCTAGATATTGGCCATTGAAATAAATATGTTTTTTTATATAAAACATTTTATGCAAGAAGTAATATAACATTCATACTATTACAAAAAAATTGCATAAATACATAAATAATACCAGTAAAGGCTAACCGATTTTTAATAAGAGAGCAGCAGTTGAATTAAAATTTAAAAGCAATACTGTACAAATAAATTAATTTTATGCAATTTTTGCTTATAAATAGCAGCAAAATTCAGATATCGCATTCTTGATTTTTTCCGAGTTAAATTAGCCTGCCACCAACAGATTTGTACAAATATCTCATTTTTTTTTCGAATTGTCGGTTGGTCTGTTATTGCGTAACTTCGTCAAATTGGTATATCTATATTTAGAGAACGTCACACGCAGTCGAATTCTTACATATTGTCGTCTAACATCAGATTGTATGTAAGGTAGAAAATTAAAATGAAATGAAAATCATTAAAAACTTATGAAATGTAGGCGTAAGTCTCTCTAAAACCGCAGACTTACAAAATTATACAGAACGAAAATAGATAACAATTAGATAATTAGACCGATAGTTAGAGGGTTTGAATGAAAGAATTTTAGAAATATATTCACTGAAGTAGATATGAAAGCAGTGCGAGAATTTCAATACGAAACAGATACTGGAAAACAGAGTTGCAAGGGTAGGATAAAGAAATAGAACTGAAAATAAAAGAAACGAGTATTATATAAATAGACTATGTACAATTACAGGTATTAAAGGAAATGAGAATAGAGCTTAAAATTAAAAGTAACAAAATACGGAGATACATATAGTTATGTAGATATATGTATGACGTAAGTACATAATTGCATGTCAAAGGTGAGTGGGTGGGTGGGTAGATAGGTAGGTAGATGGGTGGGTAGGTGGGTGGATGGATAGGTAGGTAAATGATAGGTAGGTTGGTAAGTTAGATAGAGTAGTTAGGTGGGTAGTGTGGTTTGGTTTTTTGCTTGGTAGGTAGTTGGATGTATAGGGTAGATAGGTAGATGAATAGGTGTGTGTGTGTGGACAAAATAGGAAATATTATATATCGAACATAAAAACATGGAAGAACAAAACGGGGCAGACCAGTCAACACATGGATGAGCAGAGGTTTTCATATTACTATCTTTTCTATATCCTTTCTGTGCTCTTCTATATTTTCTTTTCTTTTCCATTTCTATTAATTTCTTCTCTATACTATTCCTGTTATTTTTACTGTTTTATTTCTACTTTTTATATTATTTAATATTTTGTTATATTCTTTATGTTTTATATGTTATTTTCACATTATTTTTGTATGTTTTCTCTTGTGTTCCTGTTCTTTTATCTATATTCTAACTCAAATCTTTTCTACGATATTTCCAGTTCTTGAATATTCTGTTTATAGCGTAGGCTATATCTCAGCTCTAGGCATAAGAGGGTAAGTGAAAGGGACGCAGAAATCCCCGCACCTTACCTTTTCGCTTATACCGATTTATAAACAAACGCAGAGTAAAGCTCTGTGCTTCATTGGTGGATTTTAAGCGACCAGCGAGAGTCGAAAGTTCGTAAAAGCTATGATGCCCGCTGATACAATCTTTCACTGACCTTCCTTCCTGCTCGTATCACGCCAAAACATTACTGTCTCAGCCTGGGAAGGTGGAATGGGGAGTTAAGGGGTTGTCTGCAGTGATTCAATCGAGTTATTTACGCCAAGGCTTGCTATATCTGTTGCTTTTCTGATCATGTTCGTATATGCATTTTGTTCTATTTTGCATTCTATTTATCTAATCCAGTTTTGTTTACTTTCCTTTATTCTTTACTTCTCTTCTGATGTATTCATATTTCCGTTTTATAGACCTCTTGTGCTGTTATTTGTTTTATTTTTATTTTATTACTTTCCCTTTTATGTATGTATGTATGTATGTATGTATGTATGTATGTATGTATGTATGTATGTATGTATGTATGTATGTATTTATTTACACTGCAAGTGGGCAAGCACCCGATAGCAGTGGTATACACACAATATAAACAATACACAATAAAATTACAATACACAATACAATTATACAATACACAATACAATACACAATACAATTATATACACAATACAATAAGAATACACAATACAATTTAACACAATAATTACAATTAATAATGCATAAAATAACCTAATTAATAAGTGAACCTAATTTTACAATACAACCTACATATGTATTGGCCCTACATAAGTCTCACATTGGTACTGATAATAATCTTTCACTTTACTCTCATCTCACTCACTGTAGTGGCACTATGACGCATTTCACTGACACTTTAGGACACATTTCACTGACACATTTCATTGACACTATAAATTATCACTGATCGGAACTATTCACTGCACTGTAAAACCATAACTTCACTTATTCATCACGCTTCACTGATACAAAAGCTCAAATAAGACAAATAATTACACCCTTACGCATACTTATAAACAGAACTACATTTAAACTAAACATTTCAAGTCTAAGACCCTCTTACACGCTATTTTTAAATAAGTTATAATTCAAACCAAGGGAGTAACTCGTCAGGCTAAATAAATACATGTCACCTTAACAAATTTAAATGTTAAATGTCACCTTAATTTTAATTTACACTTTATACACAACTTTTTAAGTTATATTATCGATTTATTAATTTGTCCTACAGAATAATATCTGTGATATTGACAATTAATGTTCGAGGAGAAAAATTCGCTCCGGCGCCGGGGATCGAACCCGGATCCTTGGTTCTACGTACCAAGCGCTCTAACCACTGAGCCACGCCGAATTCTATCCACAGCACCGGACCGAACCCCTCTCCTTCGTTGTTTCCCCGTTGGTCAGACTCCAAGTTAGGCATTCAGTACATGTTGACGCATATGTCCAATGTCTACTGCCATTATATTAGGAGCGCACTCAGCTGAGTGGCTTGTTTGGCCGGGATTCCGCAGTTCCGTGCACAGTAATCTGTACATATATATATATATATATATATATATATATATATATATATATATATATACTGCAGCTATGAGAATATTATTGATTTATTAATTTGTCCTACAGAATAATATCTGTGATATTGACAATTAATATTTGAGGAGAAAAATTCGCTCCGGCGCCGGGGATCGGTCCGGTTCTGTGGATAGAATTCGGCGTAGCTCAGTGATTAGAGCGCTTGGTACGTAGAACCAAGGACCCGGGTTCGATCCCCGGTGCCGGAGCGAATTTTTCTCCTCAAATATTAATTGTTAAGTTATGTTTAACGTATTTTTGTATTTCTTCTAATAATCACTGAACTTGATTCTCCTTTTAAACAAGTGAATACCAACAGGATTTCCGGATGTAGAAGTCGACTCTTCCCGTGTCTGTGAAGGATTGCAGATATTTACGACTCGGTGGAATCGGCGAACAAATCAGTAGGTTAATAAGGAAACGCGGAATCCACGGCGACCTGTTTTCACTTAAATCCGGCGAAGTGGTCCTCTCGTAGAATTGGTTTGTCACTTGGGCTCCCGCGTGTGAATGAGGACGAGTGAAGAAGAGGAAGCAGGGAGAATGAAAAAGATCCGGGAGGAGGAAATGTCGTGCAGGCAGCCGCTCTCATCGGATGGAAGCAGTTTTCGTGTTGAGGCCTCTGAATTTGCATATATCTATCCGCTGCGGGAGCCCCACGGGTACTCTACCTGATTGGCTCCTAGCCGGAATCTTGCCGCACTTGGTCTGTCTCCTCCTAATTATAGTCTGCAATTGCAAGCGACTGAATTTCATAATGAGTGCGTTCCGCTAGCCACGTATGCGCCTGCGGTTCTTGCGGTTGCAGTCGCCTTGTTTAAGAGCTGCCTCTACTTCTCATTCCTTGTACGAAGCACCAAAAACGTCGACAATTCTTTCAACAGTAAATATTTCCCTTTATATGTCCTCATTTAAAGTAAAGTATATAGAACGCATATTATATAGAATTCTGATTTTTTTTTTTTCCAATATTATATATTACTCTTTGTGATTTTCATTAAAAGTTTTATTCATTTAACAATGTTTCCAACTGCTCAATTTTTTAAGTAGGCCTAATAGGGAGACTTCATAGCTAGCGTATATCAGCCGTTGCGAAAATGTGATCTTGCGCCGAGCCATTGAGTAACCTGCAACGTGCATAGCACCTATGGAGGGAGGCGGACACCCGAAGAGGAAGTGAAGCAACTGTCTGACTTATTAACGGATTTTCATTTTCCTTACGTCAAGCACTTTAATATAATTTTATACAGTATAAGGTTACAAACTAATGTTTAGTAGGACATGTAACGAAGAAATAAATTAATTATAAAACATAGGACACATTATCACAACCTAAAATTAATTGTTTCAGGAATTATGTCACTTACTGCCAGTCGTAGTTGATCACGAAAGTATTTGTCTGTCAGTCGTGATCTAAATTTGGTTTTTACTGTTTTCATTGTTGAAAATAATTTTTCACAAAGGTAAGTTGTAGCGAACATGGCTTCAACAGAGCAAACGAAAGAACGAAGCTTCCGATATTTATTTTTTTGGCAAATATTTGGAAAGTTCAACATTTGTCAAGTCCTTACATCTAGCTTTCATTTAACATCACATTGTAAATCTGTGAGTTTAAATTGAAGATCTAACAGCATTATTCATACATCTGCTGAAATAGGATCGACGTACAGAGATGATACTACTACTACTACTACTACTACTACTAATAATAATAATAATAATAATAATAATAGTAATAATAATAATAGTAATAATAATAATAATAATAACAACAACATCGAACCTTCTAATGTATCATGAGTGACATGTAGTATAATGCCGTTTTATTTTATACAACCGTTTTCCTCGTGATACTTGTGAACAAAACTTACATTTAATATTCTCATCATATTGGCAGCAGAGTTTGACTCCAGTGAGTGAGAGGGTGGGGGTTGGGGAGGTAGGAAGCAAGAGAAATGGATCGTTATCATTGCGAGCCACAATGTGCTCGCGAGTCACATTTTCGCCACGGCTGGCATATATTAAAGAGCTAGGCTAACAGGTGAATTTACAATTCATGTTGATGTACCAATAAGCCAATTGCTATACATAGGCCTACTTTTATCAATAATTTGAAGTAATCAATCTTAATGGCTTAACAAGAAAATATACAAAACAAATTACATTATAACTGTTTTAAATATATTTTTACGTTACATTTTATTACAAGTGCAAACGTTTCCGCCCTTCTGAGGCATCATCAGGCTGGAATAACAATATAAAATATCAAAATCAAAAGTTAAAATAAATGTGTGATGACAATGTGTGTGATAAAATTACATTTTATGGAAAAAGATGGAGTGTTTTTCATGTTAAACTTATCTATATAATATAAAATACACAAACACTATAATAGTGTATGAGAACTTAAGTTCTACAGTTGTGCATAACGACAACGATGAATGAATATTAAAACCATTGAATGTGGCGCTCGATGTAAGTCAAAATATTGACAAACTGCCTAAAATGGCTATTGATTATCATTATATTTGCATGATGTAAAAAAGATGGTAAACTACTTCCTAATTGGAATATCTACTTTAAACACTGCATTATATGTGAGAACCTTGTGTTCAACAGTTATGAAGTGTCAATACATAAATATTAAAATTAACAAACTGCCTACAATAGCTAATGGATATAATTTTATATACATGATGTGAAGAAAATGGAACGTACTTCTTGTTGGAGTGTGTACTTTAAACACTGTATTGTGGGCACGAACCTTGTGTACTACAAATATGAATAAAATATCAGTATAGCCTATACAATATTGAAACATAATGTTAAAGCCTGATGTAACTTAGAGTGAATAATAAATGGCTGTTGCCTGTTAATTATACACACGACGCGAATGTATCGTATTGCTAAATGTAGAGTATTTTCTTGTTAAGCCGTTAAGATCCATTACTTCAAATTATTGATAAAAGTATATATAACAGATGAATGCATGGATACGCGAGTTTATGACAAAATGAGTGAATAAATTAATTAATGAACGAATAAAAAATTACTTAATTGGCTGTTTGCATCAATGAAAGATTGACTCAGTCAAGAATGAATCAAGCAATCAACCAACAAACGAACAGATTTCCAGATATTCGCATTAATTTATTCGATTCAGTTACTCGGACTTGCAGAATGTACGTACACTCTAAGTTCTCTATTCTTTTACACTACAAGGTTATAAGAGAGAGAAAGATATCCTAGTATTAATTTCCATTATAATTAAGTAACTATTGTTTGAAATAATTCATTTGGCGCCTAAGGAAAAATTTATTTTGGAAGAAGCAAGATACATAGGACATTCTGTAAAATTATATATAGAATGGATGATTTAGGTAAAGAGTGAATGAATTAGAGATGGGAATGATTTAGTTAACATGAGTGATTTGAGGAGTGAATAGTAGGTCTAGATATGGTTACAAAATTAATGATTTAGCTGGAGTGAAATATTGAGTTAGAGAATGAATAATTGAGTTTGTGAATGGATTTGAGAGTAAATGATTGAGTTATAGAATTAATTAGGCCTATTTAATTACAAGGTAAATGACTGAATTAGTGTGAATAACCTACAGAGTGAATGAATTAGTTGCAGAGTGAGTGATTCAGTTAGAGAGTCAATTATTGAGTTACAGAGTGAATGATTGAGTTATAAAGTGAATGGATTGAATGATCGAGTTAGAGATGAAATGATTTAATTATAGTGTGAGCTATTGATTTCTGGATTGAATTATTGAGTTATAGATTGAATTACTGGATTGTAAAGTGTATTATTGCGTTTCAGAGTAAATTATTGCTTTCAGAATGAATTTTTATTTCAGAGAAAAATATTTCATTGTGCACTATTGAGTTGTAGAGAGAACTATTTCGTCGTAAAGTGAATTATTGGATAGTAGAGTGAATTATTTGGATCTGTAAAATGAATGATTGAGTTATAGAAGGAAATATTGAACTGTATATTGAATTATTGAGTTGTAAAGTGAATAATTGAGTTGTAGAAAGAAATATTGAACTGTATATTGAATTATTGAGTTGTAAAGTGAATAATTAAGTTGTAGAAGGAAATATTGAACTGTATATTGAATTATTGAGTTGTAAAGTGAATAATTGAGTTGTAGAATGAATTATTGAATTATTGGCTTAGAGAGTGAATACATGATTGATTGATTGATTGAGTGAGTAAATGGATGATTGAATCGGTGAATGTTTTTAGTTGGTCATTTTACGGCGTTCTATCAACTGCTATGCTTATCTAGCGTCTGAGTGTGATGAAGGTGATAATGCTAGCGAGATGAGTCCAGGGTCCAAGGGCCGAAAGTTACCCAGCATTTCCTCTTAACGGGCTGAGGGGAAAAAAACCCGGAAAAGCCTCAATCAGGTACCTCGCCCCAACCAGGATTTAAGCCCGGTTCCGCTCGTTGCACGAACAGGTATTATAACCGTTACTCCACAGAGGTGTACACAGTGAATGTTAAAGCAAGTTATTGAGTAACTGGTTCAGTGACTTAGGAAATGAATGATTTAGTGAGTAAATCTATGAGAGAGTAAGTGAGTTAGTGAACAAATGATTGAGTGGGTGTGGCGAGTAGTGGTTGAGCGAGTCAATAAGTGAGTCATTTTGTGTGCGAGTTATTGAGTGAGGGGACCTTGAGAGTACGAACGAATACGTTAGTGAGTGAGTGAGTGAATGAGTGAGAGATTGAGTCAGCAAGTTAATAATGGGATCATAGGTTGAATGAGTTAGTGAGTGAGTAAATGTTATCAGTAAGTGAAATAACATGTTAGTGACTGAATTAAGAAATTAGTGAGTGAGTGTATGGCTTTGACAATTAAATGGATGAATGAATTAATGAATTGATGGGAAAGCGTTTGAATTGGCGACTGTATAAGTGACTGATGAATGACTGGGTCAATGAAGGAACAATAGTGAATGTGTCGGTGAATAAGTGCGAAAGAATGTTAACTCGTTATTCTTTATTGAAAACTGCAAAATGTTGTGCAACTTTGAAGTAAGGAAATATCTCATTGTCTCGCAACATTAAAGGTTGGACAGCGCTTGATGTGGCACAGGGGGAATCCCGTTTATCGTTGCTCCTTTTAAAGCAGCATTTGAGCGGATAAACCTGAAACCTATCCCACAGCAGCATCTTTACAGCTACCTTTAAAACGGATCGGCTACCTCGTGCAGTCCGGCGCGGAATCCTTCACTTAATGACTCATTTCACTGTTGAGCACTTCATTGTTTCACGGCCTCCTGCAACTTTTACGCTGGCTCGTATTCCTGGATCGTTACGCGGTGCCCTGCATTGTCAGAGTGGTGGTCTAATGGCTTATAAACGCGCACACAATCTTGTTTTAAGAACGTTAACATTAAAATCCCCTATGGGTTTCAGAAATTTAAAAGCATCTAAAATGTAATAACTTGTTAAATAACCCAATATTCTGTTTTAGCGTGTTTCATAGCTCAGTTCTTACTCGTATTTTATGATTGCCTTTGCACATTTATAGCGCTAAAATGGAAATACAGATATTTCTGAAGGGGAAGATAGCCTCTCCTGATCTGAATTAATAGAATTTAGGAAAATTCTCTTTCTCATGGATATATTATGTTTTAAGCTGTCTTCGCCGCACATTGGAAAGGCTATAGATTAGTGTTCATTGAACGTTTTAGTATAAAACGTAAGTCATTACCAATAAAAATGTATTACAATCCCCATACAAAATGCAACGTGTGTTTAGTGTCTTAATTAATATTGATTTCAAAAAGGCATATGACTCAGTTAAGAGACATCATTTTATTTTTACTTACATTTTTAATATTAACCTGGATTTACCTTTAGAGAACCGGAAACACAGTTCGCTATTCCCTTCCACGCCTGTAGTACGATGATACTGGCGTAAAACACAAACAAATTACTCTACTAGGTATAGGAGGGAAGAAAAGTAGTTCATCCATTTACGTAAACTAGGACATATCGCGATTTTGAGTTCGATAATTTTTATTAGGTTTTTGTTTAATCAAAATACAGTACTGTATTAAGAATAAGTGTGTTTACTCACGAACTGAGTTATCCATGCGAACGTATTCATTATGCAGTGTATATTATACTGTCTACAGCACATTAGCGTACAATATAGAGAAAGAAATTAAATTGAAAAATAATCATAATATGAATATTTAAACACATTTTTGAAAATAGTGACCGTTCATTTCGATATAGGCTTCAGTTTTTTGTGCATATTATCGCACTATAGACTATTAGTAACTCATGTTGAAATAATTCTGTACCTACTCTATAAAAGAGTACCTTACGTACTGTAAATTCAATCTTCACTTCTGCCCGATCCGAAAAGATAAAATTACTCAGAAATGCTATCTACTGTCCGTCCAAGTGGTTATGCCGCAGGATCGTAGAAAGGGGTAAAATCTCGTGACACTTAATTACTCAACGAGGCCCTTTTATTTTAAGTCATTTTAAACAGTTGTATAATATTACATAAACGTCCAATTCTTAACAGAAATTAATCTTTTCAGATAAGAGCTAAAAAAGCCCAGCTTTTACAGAGGGGCGAACAGAAGCAGGCGGTGGAAATCGGGATGCGATATAGGCAAACGGACAGTACCTGTGCGAAAATATGATTCAATATTGACAGCTCTTTCGTCACTGGAAAACCGGAACATATTTCTGGAACGTACTATACTCGCTAACTCAGTACCTACTGTTTACTATATGCGGCCTTGGTTCTGTTTGGAGGACAGTTGAAACTTCATTAGTAGAAGGGGTGGGAGTGAAGTACATTAAAAAACTGAGGTACAATAAAAATTGAAGTAAAAATAAAATTATGTCCCCGTATAATATCCTTATTGAATTTGATATTCTCAAGGAACTTACTTACTTACAAATGGCTTTTAAGGAACCCGAAGGTTCATTGCCGCCCTCACATAAGCCCGCCATCGGTCCCTATCCTGTGCAAGATTAAGCCAGTCTCTATCATCATACCCCACCTCCCTCAAATCCATTTTAATATTATCCTCCCATCTACGTCTCGGCCTCCCTAAAGGTCTTTTTCCCTCCGGTCTCCCAACTAACACTCTATATGCATTTCTGGATTCGCCCATACGTGCTACATGCCCTGCCCATCTCAAACGTCTGGATTTCAAGTTCCTAATTATGTCAGGTGAAGAATACAATGCGTGCAGTTCTGTGTTGTGTAACTTTCTCCATTCTCCTGTAACTTCATCCCGCTTAGCCCCAAATATTTTCCTAAGCACCTTACTCTCAAACACCCTTAACCTATGTTCCTCTCTCAGAGTGAGAGTCCAAGTTTCACAGCCATATAGAAGAACCGGTAATATAACTGTTTTATAAATTCTAACTTTCAGATTTTTGGACAGCAGACTGGATGATAAGAGCTTCTCAACCGAATAATAACACGCATTTCCCATATTTATTCTGCGTTTAATTTCCTCCCGAGTGTCATTTATATTTGTTACTGTTGCTCCAAGATATTTGAATTTTTCCACCTCTTCGAAGGATAAATCTCCAATATTTATATTTCCATTTCGTACAATATTCCCGTCACGAGACATAATCATATACTTTGTCTTTTCGGGATTTACTTCCAAACCGATCGCTTTACTTGCTTCAAGTAAAATTTCCGTGTTTTCCCTAACCGTTTGTGTATTTTCTCCTAACATATTCACGTCATCCGCATAGACAAGAAGCTGATGTAGCCCGTTCAATTCCAAACCCTGCCTGTTATCCTGAACTTTCCTAATGGCATATTCTAAAGCGAAGTTAAAAAGTAAAGGTGATAGCGCATCTCCCTGCTTTAGCCCGCAGTGAATTGGAAAAGGATCAGATAGAAACTGACATATACGGACTCTGCTGTATGTTTCACTCAGACACATTTTAATTAATCGAACTAGTTTCTTAGGAATACCAAATTCAATAAGAATATCATATAATACTTCCCTCTTAACCGAGTCATATGCCTTTTTGAAATCTATGAATAACTGATGTACTGTACCCTTATACTCCCATTTTTTCTCCATTATCTGCCGAATACAAAAAATCTGATCAATAGTCGATCTATTACGCCGAAAACCGCACTGATGATCCCCAATAATTTCATCTACGTACGGAGTTAATCTCCTCAAAAGAATATTGGACAAAATTTTGTACGACGTCAACAAAAGTGATATTCCTCGAAAGTTACCACAGTTGGTTTTGTCCCCCTTTTTAAAAATAGGTACAATTATGGACTCCTTCCATTGATCTGGTACAATTTCCTTTTCCCAAATAGCAAGTACAAGTTTATAAATTTCGCTATATAATATTCTCAAGGAACTACTTCGATTAATTAAAATGTGTTTCAATTAAACATACAGACAGTCTGTATAAGACAGTTTATGTATGATGCTTTTTCAATTCACTGCGGGCTAAAGCAAGTAGATGCACCATCACCTTCACTTTTTAACTGTTAGCTGGATAGCACAATTGCCAGCAACTCATCTCATATCGGGTGCACAGAAAGGTTACTTAAGTTGAAGTGATTAGGAATGTTACATATTCCATCCGATAAGCACATATACCTTTACATAAAGTAGCAGTTTCTGATAGGAATTAAATTCGAGTTTCCTGTAATTGTAACTGAAGTATTAGTTCAGCTGTTATGAAGAAAACTAAACCTTAATAATAATAATAATAATAATAATAATAATAATAATAATAATAATAATAATAATGTAATTGCGACAATCTTGAAAAGTGAGCAGAAATTGGCAAATGATATTTAGAAAAAAGTCCATAAATATTCCCTCCTTAATTTCAAAATTATTTTAAATCAACTGTTCTCTGAAAAAAAAAATAATAATAATAATAATAATAATAATAATAATAATAATAATATTTATACAGTTGAAATAAAGTTTCATATTTATTACCGTTTTTTGGAGAAAATTTGAAGTTATTGAATCACTTTTCCGTTAAAAACCTAAGCATGACAGTTTTCCCAATTGTTTTAAGTCATATTTTTGTGACCAGCTTTAGTATTTGATCGTAAGTCAGCATCGTACAGAATTACGATGTGCTGTAGACAAGACTAAGATTCTCGGAAACTCACAAAATGTTAAGGCAACACAGCAAACTGTTTACACAAAGGAAATGTATCAACAGATGTACTAGGAACGAGGTTGACGACTACTCTGATCGCTTTACGAGTGCCGGAAATTGTTATTCCAGTTAATGCTCTATTTGAAGTGAACAGACGGACTAATGTCATTGAAATAGCCTAAGGTAATGCTTCTCAAACTATGGTCCGTAGGTAGTTGTCTTTAAAACAAATTAAAGGTTTAACATTTAAGAGTTATTTCCGATTTTTCAACCCTTGGAAAGTCTTCATTTTAAGCTGACGTCGACAGTTTTCAATGTGCGCTGATTCATAAAGCCAGAAAATGATTTAGAGAATTTTAAATGATAGTCACTTAATATATGTAACAGTACGTCGTTAGACTGACTTAAAATCAATTCTCTCTCTTTCCCCTTCACTAGATAAGACTAATAATTGGAATTATTTCTTCCTTCTCCCAATAATAATGCTGGGAATTAGAGGAATGTAGTATTTTGAATAATAATGATAGACCGTGTAGCAACCACGATAACATTTCGAAGCATGGCGTGTCAAGGTCTCCCCGGCGAGTATTACAGACAAAACGTACAGGACACGTTTCATACGTTGTGTCAGAGTAGTTTAGGTCCTTGAAGAGTACTCTGCAGTAGTCGAAATGAAGCATCACAAGTGCAGTAAATTTTACCAAGTGTATTTTGAGGACAGCTGGGACGATGTCATTTAAGAAACTGAGTGAGTGGAGTATCGAAATTTACTGTTTTAGTGATTTATGTGACCTGTACTTTCTAATTTAAATTTATATCCATGCACACTCCTAAATTTTTAACAGAGCTACTATATTTTTGCAATGTCCTCGCCATTCATTATTACATTAGACATTCTTTCAATCTGTAGCGAATTTAACAAGCGTTGGTGCCCCATTAAGACAGCCTGCGTTTTCTCTGTGTTAAATTTAAGTCCATGAACTTTGGCCCATGAAATCACTGCATCCAATTCGTTATTCAATTTGTCTGTCGCCTGCTTCAGGTCGTTTTTCGTTGTATGTCATCAACATATAGGTGGTATCTGCAACATTTTATAGGGCTCTCAATATCATTAATGTACATCATAAAAAGCAAAGACCCCGTACTGATCCTTGTGTAACTCCTGCCTTGACGATACACCATCCTGATGAATGAAAGTTATTTAGTACAGAGCATGCGTGCGCTACTTTTTAATTAGTTAATGCCCTTGATTTTAAATACGTGATCTCTTCTGAAAGGTGAATATGGTGTACGAGGATTGGAGAAACACCTCATTAAAGGCACTAGAGTAATACGACAGCCATTTTCTGCTGTTTACAATATTAACTAGGGAAAAAATCTGCACTTGACGCTCCTATCAGCTGGACCTCAACTATTAGCGGAAATTGAAAATACTTAAGCCAATGATAACACAGAAGCACAGTGGAATTCAGCAATCTAAAAACTCCTTTATTGTAAGAATGATTGTACACTCGCCCAGGCGAATGCCGTAAAAGTATTATGTTCTTCCTCCAGCGATTCTATAATAAGACTTAGACTAAAGTAATAATATGGATAGGGTAAAGTTGCCTAATTCCGTGATATTCCTCATCCGTGATACATTTTTTAAATTGAATGTCACTCAAAGCTTTGACATTCGACCATAGCGCCAGACATCTTTCTCGAAAGTGTACATTTTTCGCCTACTTTTGAGACATCGGTGAACTTCCTAGCAAGTTACCAAATCCTGGGACATTTAGTTAAAAAAACGTAACACGGAATTAGGAGTATCAAGGAATTAGGCAATTTTACCCTAGTATAGGCCAGTGGTCGGCATAGATTACGTCATATAAAATGCAGTCTACACAGCAAAGGAGTAGGTAGAAGGAGGAGGATACCAAACTGCTTCACGTTGAATGAACAAGTGATGGCTAAGGGGAGGGAGATGATGCCTTACCCATCCACCCTGTTTATGTATTACGGGATTCACTCGCGAATCAAGAAATGACGATCACGTGTATAGGGTTACCAGGTTACCATACGTCCTAATTATCTTGGCAATGTCCTCTTTTTCAAGGTTAAATTACTATTCGGGAAGAATTAAAAAAAAACAACTCTAATTTCTGGAAATTGGAGTGGTTTTATTTTTAAAACATGCTTGGATTTTATCAACGGAAGTGAAGATTCTCGACATATTAACATCTTTGTTTTACTCACGAGTTAAGAGCTCAGAATGACACTCAAAACTTTTTTTAAGGTTTGAAGTACAGAGCCCATTTCTCTTAGCGCTTTACTGGTTGGTTCGCATAAGACTCACACGAAGATCTCTTTGTTCTGTTATCGCAATTTGCGTACATAATTGGTTCACACGAGCTTACAGGTCAGAATCGCGAGTTCTTTGCCACGTTCGCCGAGCATTTTGCCACTTCTTTAATTCAAATGCAATGGTACCTATAAGGAAAGGGATCTCCTTGTTGTGGAGTCAGTGAAGGGGTAGCAAGCTATAGTGAAGTTCCGGTGTAACTTTTGCCATTTCACTTGTGTAGTATTCCATTCGTACTTGATAAAAATTCCTGACATTTTAAAGATAATCAGATCAAAAGTGAAATATTCATGAGCTGTTTAAATGAAATTGCCTTCCATTGGATCATGAACGACTTTAATTTTAATGGACAATGAAGTTCATCCTTTTAGTTTTTATGTAGACCTATTTCAATATGCAGTCTCCGATTATAATAAATTAGTTATTACGCCTGGTCACATATTATAACAGATTTATCAACTTAATGCACTTTCAAGGCAACAACTTTTACCAATTTCTGTATGCTGCCATCTAGCGACTGCAAAAGGAGTCACGTTATAACCTTGAGCGGGCACTGTGTAATATCATACAGCTACTTTTCCATCTAGCGGTTGTTACCGAAAGTTCATTGTTATACAGTGGCGAAGCGTAGTGGCCGTTCTCTTTTAGATGTTTTTAAAATGGGGATGGCCAATCTGTTATAAATGTGATCAGGGGTATTAGGTATCAAAGCATTCAGGATATTTAACACTTGATTTCATTTTATTGCCCGAAATTGAACATCTTTGGGTTATTATGTGATTTTGTAACTCTAAGATGTTGTTCATAGATTTGAAGAATACGATTGATATGGCGCGCTCATTTTTACACTTCAAGATATGTTAACCCTATGATAATAACTGATTAAGTACCGGTAGCTAACTAATAACGAAAATACACATTGTTAAGACGTACGTAGGTAACGAAATTAGCTAGTAACTTGTTATATGGCTGTCTCACAGAGTGATCAACTAAATGATTAGCATTTTTCTTTCAACTGAAGAACTAGTCTCCTTATAGAGCACTCTGTATACTTGTAGTTTCCGGAGTTGAACCCGCGTACTTACAGACTTGGTTTGCTGCTTGTGAAAAAATCTGAACACCTGTCTCGTCCAGCTCCGTCTGCGACGGTACTGCGGAGTGAACGGCGGGGAGGGGGTCCCATACTTGCACTCTACTCGGTTACTTTGAATTCGTTGCGAGCGAAGACACGGGAAGGTTTTGTCATGTACTGGATCCAATTTCCGCGGCTAAGATGCAATTCTCTGCCGGCCATGTAACGAGTCCCTGACTGGGGATCTCAACGCAACCAAATTCATTTCCCCGGCCCCATTTCTCTGGCTTCACGTAATGCATTGTATTCTGTTGTTGCCAATCCGACAGAAATGGGGGCCATTTCTGCAATTGAGCGCTTCTTCAGCCCCCCCCCTCCTTCCATTATCCCACACCTCCCCATGAGAAATTTTCGTATATCTTAACACTGGAGTAGTGCTCTTAAATGCAGCAATGGCTCAAGTCTTGAGGGTAATAATCGTGAAAAATTTAGTTCTTCCATTCCCTTATCAAGGGGAATTGAGAAACAACGGATGTGTGTGGTTGCATTCTACCTCTGCAAAATGTCGGTTGTAGGTCGAGTAAATACAGACGTCTCTATTACTTGTCTGTAAGCTTCTCGCCACGGCATTAAGATTCAAACTCTGAAAAATCTTGTGAGATTTATGTCAGCATGGTCACTGAAGATTGAAATATCTACTGTGATAGGCTGCAATGTTAGGAAGTTTAAAGAACAAAGCAAGTAAGGAAATACGCTTAACATATTACGAGGTAATTCCTACTTTCAGTTGTGAAGCGAGCACCGACATAGAAGACTTTCAAAATTGCAGCAGCATTGCCCGTGGCCGAGTGCTTAACTCCTCTGGCTTCCACTATGGAGATTCGAGTTCGATTCCCGGTCTGGGAACGAGAGGTTTTTCCTCGGGGTTCTACCGTTTCCCCTCACCTAGAGTTACCATCCTTCCGACAAAAGGAGGACATGTCCTCTTTTTTAATCATTTTATCCTGTCCGGCAGGCATTTAAAAAGATTGAAATGTCCGGCATTTCGCATTTCAATTAGAATTAATATGAATATTGAATAATGTGCGATATTATGCATAGAATATCTGAACAATGGTGAAAATCTATGAAAGAATTTAACTGCTTTCAATGGTTGAAGCTGGAACACATAAAAAACATAAAATATGATGATCTATTGACAAGCATTGAATTCTTACACTCTATTCTAAGTTATTAAGATTTAAGTTTAGATAAACAATGGTGCAAATTCTTCAATTCCAATAGTTCTGCGAGTACTAAACTTTCTCAGAACTCTTAAAAATATGTCAATTCTATTCATTTATCCCAAGTCACAATGGAAGTGCTGAGAGAGCATTTTCCCTAATATGTGCTCAATGGACAAAAGAATGAAATCGTATGCTAACGGAGACAGTCAGAGGTATCATCATGGTGAAATATAATTTCAAGGACATGTCCTGTGAACAGTTCCATAGTTATTTGTTACAAGACATAAGTTTGTCTCTCCAGGTTCTTGTGCACAAAGTAGGCTCCACCGATAAGTAGGGTACAGATATAATACTGATCCAGCAACTAGTGAGAAAACTGACTAAGATGAACCATTGTTTAACTTTGTTCATACCAATTTTTAAAAAGTCTTCCTTTTTTCAGCAATGTCCTCTTATTTTAGATTCCATGTCCTCCTTTAGAATTTCTTCTCATGGTAACCCTACCCTGATCATTATGATTCCACCAATATACCGTAACCATTCTCATTCTGCGGGGTCCTGAGCCAAGTCTCCAAAACAAATAAAAATGGTTGAAAGGTACACATTGTGCTTAATAAATAGGCCTGCTATTAAAATAGAAAGAGAAAAACATTTTAGAGGACAGTTTCTTGATGTAAATTCTTTCTTCTAAATTAGTGAAGACATAAGGAAAGACTCGAAGATTGTTCTACATGTCAAACATGATCGTAGTTCTTAATATTCTCTACTTGCTTGTATTAGGCTGACAAGTATCTTTCAAGTCCAGCGAAATAGACCACTTTATCCTTTACATGGTTCTCCGTCCATGTGGATTATGCCACATTTTTGGTAGTTAGATTCCTTATATTTTATGTTATATCTTTGTAGCTTGCAGCAGTATCTCCACCTAGCGGTCGTTACCAAAAAGTTCGTTTTTGACAGTGGAGATCCTAGTGTTTTTCTTTTATAATTGCCAGTTCATAACATGGGAACAGCCAATCTGGTATATATGTGATGCGTATAACAGCAAATATAAGATTAAACATTCAAACAATAGGGAAATGTTCCATTTGAAATGGGTTACTTCAACCTTTCCATAGTTCTTCGCCTTTCAAGATTATAATTCATATTTTTAGTAGACACACACAAGATTAACACACTAACAAAAACAAAATGTGCAAACAGAATTGATGTCTGTGTCATAAATATTTCTAAATTTAGAATTCTGAAGTAAGAAACTAAGAAATAAGCCTAACTGGGCTATGCTCTTATTTAGAATCAGATGAAGATACTTGTGTTTAAAGAGGTTCCTATCAAGAAAGTGATCAGTAGGGACCGGATTTTTAGTTTTTTAAGAAGTACATTTTAGGTGTAATAGGTTTTTTAAGTTTTTTGTCCAAACTGTGAAAGGGGTAGCAAACATTGCCTGAATGTTAAAAATGTACGCTTACAGTCAGTTTTAAACAACATAACTTTTCTCTCGGTGATAAAGATGGAATTATTTCCAATCCACTATCGTAATAAATGCGATTTAACTTGTTTCGGCATAGCATAACAAAACACAATATATATATATATATATATATATATATATATATATATATATAATATATATAATATATGTTAACGCCAGAAGCACCGGAATAAGACAGACTGCACAGATACCTAGAAAAGTTCACAGATCGTACCCGCACACGCAAGATCACAGACTTCTATCTGGGAACATGCCCGAAAGCTTCACGAATTTCAACAGCGAGACTTTTTCACAGTTCATACACCTCAAAAGAAAATTAAGTCACTTCAAACCCTTCTACTGACACGTCATATCTGCGATCAGTAAAAATTCCAATATTCATGAAGCCCCAATCAGTGTCCTTAGGAGGGTGGAGCTTCTGAAGGACGGTCTCATTTACAAAGAAAGACGGAATTCCCTGCTAACCATCTTATTCAAAACAACAAAATAAAATGTTACCGTTAAAGTAATCCTTTGTAAATACAAGGTTTGACGTGTCTGAACTTCATTCAGTTTTAGTTGCAATTATGTGTTGCTTCCGGAAAACCCTGCATTACACCAACATTGAAAAAAGTGTAATCTACATCGCTTAGTTACAAATGGTTTTTTAAGGAACCCGGAGGTTCATTGCTGCCCTCACATAAGTCCGCCTTCGGTTTCTATCCTGAGCAAGATTAATCCAGTCCCTACCATCATAATCCAACTCCCTCAAATCCATTTTATATTATCCTCCCATCTACGTCTCGGCCTTCCTAAAGTTCCTTTTCCCTCAGGTCTCCCAATTAACACTCTATACGTATTTCTGGATTCACTCATACGTCCTATATGTCCTGTTCATCTCAAACGTCTGCATTTAATGTTCGTAATTATGTTAGGTGAAGAATACACTGTGTGCAATTCTGCGTTGTTTAACTTTCTCCATTCTCCTGTAACTTCATCCCTCTTAGCACCAAAATATTTTTCTAAGCACCTTATTCTCGAACATCCTTAACCTCTGTTCCTCTCTCAAAGTGAGAGTGCAAGCTTCACAATCATACAGAAAAATCGATAATATAACTGTTTTATAAATTATAAATTTCAGTTTTTTTTAAGCAGACTAAATATCCAAAGGTTCTCAACCGAATAATAGCAAGCATTTCCCATATTTATTCTGTGTGTAATTACCTCCCGGTTGTCATTGAAAATTTGTCTCTGAGTCCGCCGAGTTAACTCTGTGGTAGCGTGTCTGACTCCAGACTAGCTGGTCCGGGTTCGATTATCGGCGGGGTCAGAAATTTTCTTGTAAAATTTCTACCTCGGGACTAGGAGAGATGGCAACAATTTCTAACCACTAAATTGTGTACCGATATGCCTGGGTTAAATCCCTAATCTCTCTGCAGTGCATATGAAGGGAAGGCATATGTCACTGTTGATAGTGATTCGTCCGTCGGTTGGGGACGTTAAGCCTGGCGGCCCCCTTGGTGCTATCCGACATAAGTAGGTTAAGTGCCGGCACCGATTTCCCCTTCTCCCTTCCTCATCTTCAACATCCTCACCCATTCCCTACACTACACATACACGAACACTTAACATACACTCACCCTAATATACGACACAACTCTTCAGAGATACGCATCATGCATAACGTGGCCCGCCGAAGTGGTGTGCAATTTGAAAGTGGGTCACAGTCCTACCATCTATCCGTAGTATGCGGAACCCGAATCACGCAAAGTGAAGTGAGTAGGCATTGGACACACACATTTGTTGCTGTTGCTCCAATGTATTTAAATTTTTCTACCTTCAATTTTTATATTTCCATTTCGTATTATGTTCTGGTCACGAGACATAATCATATACTTTGTCTTTTCAGGATTGACTTCCAAATCTATCTCCTTACTTTCTTCAAGAAAAATTCCTGTGTTTTTCCTTTTTGTTTGTGGATTTTCTCCTAAAATATTCACGTCATTCGCGTAAACAAAAGTAATAAAATATTGTCTAATACTAGAAGAGTTTTGTTTCAACTAAAGTAAAACAGTAACCTGATAAAATATCGCTTTCGGTCGAAACATTAAATTTCAAATATATACAGTATTTGTATAATTAAAAGCCGTCCGATTGTCCCTCTTCAATATCCCAAGAATCTGTGAGACTGATTTATTCACACCCTATAGTCTTGTTCCGAAATTCGTATTGTATGGCTCTCAAAGATGTGGAATATGTGGGAAAATATTCAGAGACCCACACATATTGTGACCTCGGAGTCTTTAGTTTTTTTGTATTGGAATATTGGTTGCGAAGATCCCCCTGACACAATCTGTTATGATATAAGTTCCGCGACTTCTTATCGATTCCGTTCGCAAGTGTCCTGTATGCTGATTCTGTGGAATCACTCCCTCGAGGTAGCAACTAACAGTGCGGGGACTTTCCTTTTTTATCTCCCCTCTTTGCACCTCACAATTTATATCTTTCTATGTCGCAGATATAATATACCCAGAGGCGGTGTCAGCTCTCCGTCGACTTTCCAGGCTCCCCAAATTGTTGTGAAATTCTGTTCATCTCGCTTTCTTGCTTTTCTGAAGTCGAATGTCTTGTATAAACTTTATGTACGAGTATATTATATTTAAACGGTTTTATAAACTTTAGTGCAAGATGTTATATGGGCAACACTATCTTAAATTGTTGTAATTTTTCATTTTTTTTTTGCAATTTTGTATCATCCTCTAGAGCAGGTCTGCACAAGGTTTGCGCTCTCCGAGCCGGCTCAAACCTCATCAGCGGAATGCAGATATTAGCTGCGCTTTGTATAAGGGTGGACTGGAAGAAGGGGTGATCTCGTACAAAATATACACAAAAAGAAGTACTATTACGAATGTTTATGAAATGAATTCCCGTTCAGTGTTTGCATAACTATCTTGGACTCTATTAATTAATAAAAAAATATTTATTTTACAGAAATAATAGAAATTCTATGGCTACTTAAATGTACAACATCATTTTGTTATATTTTTATTTATCAGTACATCAAAACGAGGTTTCATGCTGTTGGCAGCTGAAAGAAACAGTAGCCTACTGATCGTAATGAAACATCAGTTACAGATGTTCGATGTCTGCCTTTATTAAAGTTGATTATAGAAAACAGTTGCTCACAAAAATAAATGTTGAGCCAAACATAGCAATCATTTTCACAGCCAGCCTGTGTAGTCGTGGATATTATTGCTAATTTTTAGTCTTGTAAAACTCAACCAGGCTAGTAGTATTATTCAAAGGATCTTTAGCCCTTAGGTCACATTGAAGATCAATAAGTTCGAGCTGTAAATCGTTAAATGTTATTTTCCGTCTTTTAGATTCCTCCATACTGTACTGTAGCAGTAGATAAGCAACGTGAAACAGTTACTGAGAATAGGCCTACACACTGCACTCCACTAGATAACTGAGTGAGTGGTCGTTTCCCTCTCCTCTACCTATAGCAAGTGTTTGTCATTCTGATGTATCTTCCTCTCCGTTTCGGCGAGCGGTAAACACGGCTCTCCCGCTCCGAAGGAGCGCGCGCGCTCGTTGAGCGCTGTTTGTGCAGATATGCTCTAGAGTAATTCGAGACAAAAAAGGGCACTATAACAGTTTCGTTTTTCTCTTCACTATTTTCTACAACCTCTTACATTCACCACCAATTAATTTATTCTATTTTCGCCTTCATTCCAACATTAATGTCTTATTTAAACCTTTAAAAAAATTCACTTTCACTACTTCTCTCTTAATCATTTTTTTTTTATCATTTTACTTATCTCGATCGCATTTTGCTTACTACTAATAGCTAATCATTGTTTTATCCCTATACAATAGGTTCGTTGTTAGATATATTTCTTACAGTAACCACTGTTCCCTAATTTCACTCATTCTTTTCTTTCACTTATTTACCTCACTTGTTTTCTTTAGTCTGTGACTTGTTACCCTAGTTCTTCACCTCTTCCATACTTTTATTGCAGCTGTCTCTCTTAGCTTACTAATACTCCCTCTGTTCCAAAATATGGTATAGAAAGATGTCATTAATTCTGTTCCAAAATATGGTATACATTTGTTAAAATTCTAAGTAATATAATGTAACTTTAATACATCTTCTAGATCAGGGTTGGGCAGAATTATGCACCCTGTGCTTGCACGGTGTACTACGAGAGAAGTGTGCTTATAGAGTGCACGAAAACCGGTTTACTCAAGTTGCGGTACGTACTGTATATTTCAAAAGAAAATGCTATTCTACCAAACTAAATAAGAGCACAAAGTAAAGAAACACTTCCTTAAATACAAAACAAAACAAAACAAAACATGTCTGTTGCACATTAATTCATATTACTCAATTTCTCAAGATTTGGAGAAACTGTATTAGCACAAGCTATGCGAAGAACTGCCGTTAAAAGCCCATCATTTCTTGTTTGAGATTTGTTTATTTTCGTAATAGAAAATAACTGTTCACATCTATAAGTGGAACCAAATAAACACAAAACTTTCTCACACAACTTATGCAGATTGGGAAAGCGTCCTCTTGGGAATCCGTCATAAAACTGCGTAAGACTCGACCTTGAATCATATTTCGCTCGCATCTCTCGACCACATTCGCAGGTCAATCAATTCACACTATAATGAAGGAGGGACGTTATCAATAATCAGTTGGAATCTGAACATGTAGCAGAAATACGCAAATCCATTTCCAGGCAATCTAAATCGTGGAACCTTGATGTAAATTCCTCTAATAGACCGGGTAGAATACAATGCATACATTTCGAAATTTTCATTGTTCAAAATTCTATGCGCTTAGGTAAGAATTGGAAATGATATATTTCGCCCTTTTGCATTTGACGTATCCATAACAGCAATTTCTCGTTAAGAGCTGCAATTCTATCAGAAAATTGTGTATTAAGAATGTCTTTTCCCTGAAGTCCTAAATTTAGCTCATTTAAAAGCTGTTAAGGTCTGTTATAGCTGCTGGCACACTACAGCACTCTGCAGCGCTCGCACTTGGAATACCCCGTGCGCACGGAGGGCAAATGCACTCACACGCCCATCGCTGTTCTAGATACTTATTTGATTGGTAAATTAACATAACGAAAACATAAAAATTAGGTACATTTCATTCTGTGTGATGTCAAATTAATAAAAGAAAAAACAAAAATTATTTTGAGAGAGGCCAATTAACATAAAAACTGCAATAAATTATAACCCGTTTTTGTACGACTGTTGTGCCTTAGATGTTCTATTCAAAGTTGACTGGGTTGGTGTTACGTTTTCTGCAACAGGAACATCATAGCAGGTGTCCATTTAATTTCTGTTCATAATAAACTATTTAAATATTTTAGTTTGATGCACTACAGGTTACAAGATTTGTGAACTCACTTCACACCTTATTTTTAAAAAGTGTAAAACTCGTGTGTCTGCCTCAAGCAAAAAGAGATTCATTCTCATAGTGTTCATGTAAAAACTATGCAAATCTCATGGCATCCAATTACTTCACAACAATAGCCGGTAAATATTTTATAGCTGTTTCTTTCATGCCGCGGATGTTACACACAATTTGTCACGGATGTTACAGATGAATTAATGTCCTTCATTTTTCCAGTGACAACTGAAACATTTCTAAGTCAAAATATTCACTTGAACTGTAAGATTGCTAATTGTTTTTAACCCAAACTACTGAAAATAAATCTCAAAATGAATTATATTACAGAGTAAAAAGTTCCTTGAGACTGGAGTTCTGGAATTAATAGTGCAGACCTTCGAAATATTTCAACAATAGCACCTTGAAAAACATACATTAACAGCTGATCTCTCTGTGAGTAAGTGCTGCAAACTTTAGGTAAACGAAAAGTACCTCTTACCTAGTTAAGACCACTTAGATTTAATGCCCATACAACTTGTAAAATATTTTTCTTCTGAAAATAAAACATAAGATTATTAGTAATTGATTAACTAGCGGACTTACTCGTGTTAATTATGTAAGTTTGTGCAGCTTACAGCTGTTTCGGTGCTTCATCACACCATCCTCAGAGCCTACTAGATCTCGGCGACATCTCGAACTTCTCTGCCTGTTATATGGGTGCGTTTGATTGTTGAAAGGTGTTGAAAAGTGGAGTCAAATAGTTTGTGTCTACTGAAATTGATCTATGTGTTGAGAATTTGAACGGGGTGTGTTTTAGTGTGTTTGTATATTTCGTATTGTTCTAGTGTGTAGAGTTTTTGGTTCTTGGGTTGTATGTGTAGGATTTCCATGTCCGCATTTATGTTATTGTATGTATGGTTAGCATTAGTTATGTGATCGGTGTATGTAGATGTATTGTGTCCTCTGGTTATTGCTTTAATGTGTTCTTTGTAGCGTGTTTAGAATGATCTGCCTGTCTGTCCTATGTAGAACTTGTCGCAACTATTACATGTGAGTTTGTATACACCTGTGTGGTCGTATTTATTTGTTTGTGTTTGTGTGTTGAGATGTCTTTGTAGTGTGTTTTCTGTTCTGTTTGCTATGTTGTATTTCTGCTTTCTGAATGAAGATGCGATCTTATGTGTGCTTTTGTTTTCATAAGTTAGTGTGATGTATTTCTTGTGTTCTTGTGTTTGTGTTTGTGTTGTGTTTTGCGTGTTTTTGTGTTTAAGTTTTTGTTTTGTCTTTCTTATGATGTTGTCTATTAAGTTTGGATTGTAACCGTTTTCTTGTGCTATGTATTTGATTGTGTTCACTTCTTCATTGTAGTGTTGTTGGCTCATGGGTATGTTGAGTAATCTGTGTACCATTGTCCTGAATACAGCATGTTTGTGTTGTATGGGGTGGTTAGATGTGTTGTGTATGTGTGTGGTGGTGGTGGTGGTTGGTTTTCTGTATATTTTGAAGGTGTGTTTGTTGTCAAGTTACTTATATTCAAGTGTTAAAGGTAGTGTACGCAAGATTCAAAATGGATAAGATTATTTAAATTTAGAAACTTACAGATGTGGACAAATTATTAGCAAAATTGAAGATTTTTATTATATATTTTTACAAAATATGATTCTTCAATTTAGACTACAGTTGACATTTTTGCATATTTCCAAATTATTAGCAAAATTGAAGATTTGTATTGTATATTTTTAGAAAATTTAACTCTTCAATTTGGACTACATTTGATATTTTTGCATATTTACAAATTATTAGCAAAACTGAAGGTTTTTATTATATATTTTTACAAAATTTGATTCTTCAATTTGGAATACAGTTGATATTTTGGATATTTCCAAATTATTAGCAAAACTGAAGATTTTTATTTTAGTTTTACAAAATTTGACTCTTCAATTTGGACTGTAGTTGACATTTTTTCTAATTTACAAATTATTAACAAAATTGAAGATTTTTATTATATATTTTTACAAAAGTTAACTGTTCAATTTAAACTACAGTTGACATTTTTGCATATTTCTGTCTTTTGTAATGATAGAAATATGCAAAATTGTCAACTGTAGTCTAAATTGAAAAATCAAATTTTGTAAACAGAATTATCATAAAAATCGTCAATTTTGTTAATAATTTGTCCACGTCTGTATCTATGTCTTACACTAATAATAAACAAATATTTCTGAAAAAGACTTTTTCATTGGAATTCCCAATTTGCCTGGAATGACTGAAATAAATAAATGAACAAATAATTTAAATTGTAGGAAAGGACAAAGTAGTATCAATCTTTATCACTATAATGTATTTTCAACAGTCTTCGATGTCTAGTTTTGAGTCATGAATAGAATGTCAACCACATCACAAACAAGATATTTTCCCTTATAGTACCTGTGCCACGCGCCAAACATGAGGACACGCCAATATAGTTTATGAACAGCTAACCATATTTCCGTACGCACTGGGACAGAATACGGTCCCTAATCAGTAATCATCATAAAATATATTTTCCAGTTCATAATCTGAAAATGATTGATCTGATTTGATTTTAATAGAGAAACATTAAATTGGTTAGTCCAAGCCGTAAGCAACGGTCCAAGCACACGTAGAAAGTCGTGAGAAGTTTTGAGCTAGCGATCCAAACTACAATAGAAAGAAGTAAGGCTGCCAGTCCACTCCACGGTACACGACATGGATCCGGTTTTCGCCTCGAAGCAGTAGCACTGTTTGTCATATCAAATTATTTAGCAATCTAATTTTTGTAACAGCCGGTACGTGGCGCCAGCGTCGCGACGACGCCGTCCCGTTCCTTACATCTCACTTGGCTTGATCTTTGTCGACGGAACACATGTTCTTATTAATGCGTCCCCTCCCCACATTATAACGGACGTATTTAGCCGCGCACCATTGCTACCTACTCGACCTGCAACAATGGCCACGTCATCTTCTTCATTATCACTGTTGACACTTGATGGGTTTGCTGGAAGAAGGAAGGTGTGCAAACTGTGGTACTTGATCTTAATGTGGCTCGCGGTGCAACTTTAAATGTGTAATTGTATGTCAGTGTGTTGATTACCCAACTTTAAATGTTCTATTACGTTGAAACTACTTTCGTTATATAAATTACACGTTTGTTGTATGGATAATACACAGCGGGATTTTTTTTTATCAAAAAATTGGGGTGTAGTACCGGGACATCATTTTGTTTTTACTAACATTTTCAATATTAACCTCACTATACCTTTGGATTAACGATTGAGAACCGGAAACACTGTTTGCTACCCCCTTCTACGGCCGGAGTTTGATGACACTAGTTTAAATACAATAACAGTACCTTTACTAGGTATAGGAGAGAAGAAAAGTAGTGTATCCATTTACGTAAACTAGGAAATGTTACGATTTTGAGTTTGATAATTTTCGTTAGATTTTTGTTTAATCAAAACTAGCCTTATCCGTGCGCTCCGCTGCACCCGTTAGAAATAAATATAAAGTAATTACATAATTAAAATAGGACATTTGATCCAGAGTACATTCGTGTTTAATAGAAGAATAAATCGTTTATTATGCTACTTAATTTAAATTGTATTAAAAAATTAAAATGCGATCATTTTGATCCAGAGACCACTCATTTGGTCATAAAAATTATTTTAGGAAATACAGGAAACGAATGTACAAAATAGCCTATGAAGTTTTCTGTGCATAAGAAGCTATTTTAATCTTACCTGTCCTCGACTCACTCAGAAGTTCCTGTAATAACATTATAGCATTATGTCCATCTAGAGAAACTACACTTTCCAATGGTGAATTAATAATTAATTATACAAATCGGTTAATTTAGCTTCTGATATTACTTCATACAAACACAGAAACATTCTCTGTAAGCTATGTTTCATAGCTTTCGATTGTTGTTGTCCAAGGCCCCTTATAGACGAAGTCATTTGTTTTTTATTTCATTACACCGCCTTAGATGGCGTTGTTATTGTAATTTTGAAACTCATTTATCTCATTAAATATCAGTCTTATCAAAATTTTACATAGAGTAAAACTTATCGGAAATTGTTTTTAAAGAAATTTTTGTTATGTAATATTTTTTATGAAAATTAATAATAAGGGAGATATTTCGATTTATTTAATTCATGTCCCTTATAAACCCCCTTTTAAATAAAATATTTTGAATGCCATATAGCCTAAATTCTAAGTTACAACGAACTTAATTTATATTCCAATTTTCATATAAATCGGTTCAGCCATTATCGCGTGAAAAGGTGACAGACAGACAGACAGACAGACAGACATACAAACAAAAATGTCAAAAAAGCGATTTTCGGTTTCAGGGCGGTTAATTATATATGTTAGGACCAATTATGTTTGGAAAATCGAAAATTACCAGAAAAATTTCGGTTACAGATTTATTAGTAGTAGTATAGATACAGTACGGTATTAACAATTAGTGTTTTTACTCACTAACTGAACTATCCAAGCTAACGTATTTATATTATGCAATGTAAAGTATACTGTCTACAACACATCAGTACGCAATATTTACAGTGCTTTAAAACTTAAAAAGTGATCAAAATCAGGATATTTAAACAAATTATTGAAAATGGTGGTCGTTCATTTCGATACAGGCTTCAGTTCTTTTGTGTATATTATCAAAAACGTTTTCAAGCATATCTTCTGAAACTGAATGTAGCCTATGGTTTCTTGAATGGAATTATTTAATTATTCTATTGTTGTAGGATGTTCAGCAAACACAACTGTTTCACAGTAACCCCAAAGAAATAATGCAAAGCACTCAAATTAGGCGACATGGGGGAGCCATAATCCTACGCCTTTTGAAATAATTCTGTACCTACTCTATAACAGTGTACCTTTTTTATACTGACTATTACACTCTTACTACGTCATACTACTTTTGACCAATAAAACGGTACGAAAGGACGTATTTCGACCAATCATGGCTGCTTATCGCACAATTTTATCGCGTTCCTAGCATTTGTTTAATTTTATCGCGTCCCTAGCATTTGTTTAATTTTATCGCGTCCCTAGCATTTGTTTCTTTGTTTGCCAACATTTGAAACTGCGCTGGTCTGGACGTCAAAAAAAAAAAAAAAAAAATATATATATATATATATATATATAATTACAAACCACTCCAGTCGATGCACAGCAGTTTCGAATATGACTCGCATTGGCATTCAAGAACAAGAATTAATAAAAATCACTGATCATACCTATGCATCTTCTGAAATCCGATTTACAAATAAATGAAGAGCACCATTCGGAAATCCTGAATAGGTTGAATACACATGTAGGCCTAAATCAACGAGTTCCACTTCTTTTACGCACACGTCCAATATAACATCAATTGAACCACCAACCACATTCAAATTTGAAAATTGTACATTTAATAATTATTCCTTTTAAAATTATTCATTCTGAAATCCTGAATAAGTTGAATACACCATGTAGGCCTAAATCAACGAGTTCCACTTCTATTACGCACACGTCCAATATAATATCAATTGAACCACCAACCACATTCAAATTTGAAAATTGTACATTCAATAATTATTTCTTTTAAAATTATTCATGTTTATTTTTTATGTCGTCGTCGTTAATTAAAACTTTTCTAACACTTGTGTATATTAGTTAGGTTATGTTATAGCTTCTGCTATATGATATTATGGATAGTCACGTATCAGAGATTGTTTAATATTAAGATTTATTGAAAATCATCTGTCAAGTGACGTTGATTACTGGGATTCGGATAATCGAAGTGGAATGCAACTGTCTTAAAAAATGAAACTGAATCAACAAAGCTTTCTTGACTAGTAACCGTCTACAGTGTTCAGTGAAGATTCCATAGTTGGCACAACTGCCATCTAGCGTAATGGTGCAATAATACATTTGAAGACTGGTTTATTTTCGTAAGTCAATTAATATTTTATTGTATTGGAGTACTTTGTTACTTATAATCTTTATATACTTTCTATTAATCGTGTAATAGTCAATTAAATCCCACTCGAGTTTTGATTTTCTCTAGATAAATCAAAACCTCTAGTGAGATTACTGTTGAAAATTCAATCTTTACTTCTGCCTGATCCACAGATAAATTAACTCAGATATGCTATCTACTGTTCGTCCATGTGGTTATGTAGGAGGGTCTTAGAAAGGGGGAAATCACGTGACAATTACTTAACGAGGCCTTTTTATTTAAATTATATTAAATAGTTGTATAATATTACGTAGAAGTCCAATTCCTAACAGAAAATGTTTTCAGAAAAGAGTTAAGACAGCCCAGCCACTAGGCGTTACAGAGGAGCCAGCAGAAATGGGTGGGGGAAACCGGAATGCGATGTAACTAAATGGACGCACCTGTGTGAAAATATGATTTAATAGTGAATGGATGCTCTTTCTTCACTGAAAAATGCGATCATATTTCTGGAACATATTACACTCACTCTGTATCGTTTACTATGATCGTAGGACAACTTTGACTGCATTTGCGGCTTTAGTTATGTGTGGAAGTTTGCTACTAGAAGGGGTGGGTGTGAAATTCATTCAAAAAGTCAGTAAAATTGAAGTAAAAATAAAATGGTATTCCTGTATAATTAATAACATGAGCTGCTGCCAGGTAGTCAAAAGGATGATAGCAATGGCAAAGAAAGGATTTAATAGAAGAAGGAGCATCTCCTGCAGACCTCTGAAAAAAAACACTGAGGAAGAGACTAGTGAAGTGCTTAGTGTGGAGTATGGAGTTGTATGGGACAGAAACATGTGCATTACGACGAAGTGAAGAAATTTTACACTTTTTTCATGATATAATTTTCCTTTTTTCCCCAAATATAACTCTGAAATTTAATTTTCTTAACCAAAATAGACTTCATGCTACCTCATTTCAAGTCCAGCCGCTATATTTGAGAAGTTCCATGGAATATGTTTTTTTTTTTTTTTTTTTACAAAATGTTCATCTTATTCTATCGATATATACCCGGGATAAGTAAAATCTCCAGATCTATATACAGATTGGAACTGAAAGAACCATGCAGATTGAAATGGACGATAGTGTACACTTAAATGAATAGAAACCTTTATTACGTTTTGTGATTAAATGCGTGGTTAATTAGGAAATTATCTTGGTAGTTTCAGCAGTCTGGCAACATCACCGCTAACATACTACTCTTTCTTCTCGTAATTCAGATGTAAGAGGTCAACGAACTCAAGTCTGTCTCTCTAGGTGAACTACCTCCCACCTCCCTCTCTGGCTACAACGTTTCATGATGATTGCATCATTCATTGGCTTCAAATTAGTGGCTTTTAAATTAAATTTACACAAAAACTGTCCACACTATTGAAATACGACAGAGGGATAAACGATTCTTTATTAAATTTTCTGTCGGTATGGACAAAAATCACAGAATGAAATGGTGTTAAATATTTTTTTTTTCTGAGAGAACTATGATCTTTCCACAATATGTTATTACACTTTTTTGTTACATACATGATCTGTTCGCGCTGAAAAACTGCAGGGTTATTTCACTTCCATTCTCGGAAAGTTACCTCTGGATAACAATTTGATCGCCCCAGACACCATTAAGAACAGAAGAGGTCTAATCGACTCGAGGAAACTCAGGACAATTTTGCGCTCTGAAGAATTTAATAAATGGTGTCAACTGCCACAAAAACGTAAAGGAGTCAGCTTATATCAAGACTTCACTTCCGTAAACAGCTGGGTCAGACATCATACAGACATTTCTAGCTCCGAATGGAGAGATGCGCTGAAGATGAGCGGTAATGTTGCTCCTGTACGAGCTGTTCCAGGCAGAACTCAAGACAATAACTACTGTGGCGATGCCACAGTGAGGTGGAAACTTTGGCTCATGTCTTGGGTTCATGCCCATTTGGCGAAACTCTTCGTAACAGCAGGCATCACAAGATCAGGTCTGTAATTGCAACATGTCTTAAGTCCAATGGCTACACTACCTATGAAGAAGTCCATGGAATAACGGATACCGGCAGTCTTCGGCGTATTGATATTATAACATTTAAACCTGGAGAGACAAAAGGTTATATTCTGGATCCGACCAACGATTCGAGGCGCATCAGAATCAACCCGAGGGGGTTAATCTAGAGAAAAGGGCAATTTATGAACCAACTATCCCTTACTACAAAACATCATATAAACTCAGAAATATAGAAGTCATCGGATTAATTGTGGGCGCTAGAGGGACCATAACAAAACATAATTTTCTCACCAGAAGTATTTGCTAAATTACTATAATTTGGTTTAAGAGACCATTACTTGCTTTCAGTCATGAAACATTTTTGATAGGAAATGAAATATCTACAGTAAAAGTCTTAATATTTACCACTCTATTATCACTTTGTCTCATTCTGTCATAAATTTGGAGTCCCAACAACAATTAAGGAAATTCCTATGATGGCTTTGAAGGGTTCTGTGCAGATTTTACGGCGACACTTGTACTTCAATTCAAATTACGATTGAATTTTCTCATTCTATCTTTTATGTTTTTTTATTTTACTGCAAATTTTAATTATTGTAAAACATTGTCTACTGTAAATTTCAGTTTATTGAATACAAACTTCTTGTAAGACATTTTTAATGTCACATCTTAAATGTTACTGTTTAACATTCTTTGTCTTTGGCAGCCTCGCCAATTGAGGAAGATTAAAAATTAAATTAAATAATATCTTCGCTTCAATATTCGCCCTATAAATATAATTCAATTTTTTCTCTCTTCTACTGACATGTTAATCATTAGACCACGAAGCACGAATTTGTGTGCCATATAATTTACTCGTGTATACGAAGCACTTCAGAACTCGTACATTCTATCACTTCAAACAATTGAGTGTGTATCTATGTCCGTGTGATCGCATGACAATCCTTGTGTGCGGTTTGTATTTTCCAGTTGAGATGACACGTGTCGCAGTTCGACAGTCGCTTGTTTGTTGTTGCGGCGGGGTTGGGAACATCTTATTCTCCCGATATGCATCATCATTCCCCTAACAGTCCGGCTTACGTCAGCTCTATCTGCATCTGTTTCAAACTGCAGACAGCTCCAAGTGATTTGCTCTGTTCCTTTCCCATGGTGATTCTGTGTCGCACCAGGTAGATATGTTTTTGTGCGTCAGCAAATCTATTAACTTCTGTGTGTGTACGTAATTCAACTATATGGATCGCTAGAGAGAAGGTTCTACATTCTGGTAACTTGGGCTCCAATCCTTGCGGTCCAAGTGGAATTTATGGTGGACAAAGAGGGTGCTTCGTGGTAGATTTTCACGGAGTACTTCCATTTACCCTACCGACATCCCACCATTGCTCTATTAATCATGAGTTGCTCCGTAGTTAGCCTCCAAAAGCGAACTGAGGGCGAAGCCTACGGAAAAAAAAAAAAAATAAATAAATAAATAAATAAATAAATAAAAATAAATAAATAAATAAAACTTCAGTTTCGATGAGTCACACATAGATGAATGACGCAAAATGAATGCCAATGTATAAAAAATATCTGGGTTGTAAATTTTTATTCACTATAACGGTATAAAATAAGACAGGAAGGCAGAGATCCACTATTTCTTATTACTACAGCACTAGAAAAATATAGTCCGTTCACTTTCCCCGTAGAAAGACCAACTCGCACACCCAGTAAAATATTTTCGTATGTCGAAAATCACATTATTGGAGTGGAATTGGAATTTAACTGAGGGGGGTGTAAGGATGGCCCAGCACTGCGACCTATTGAGATCTATTGCGCTAACCCGCGATATGGAATGGATTGCATGCCACAGATCCCCTACGCGCACCGCCCTTACCACATGACTCCCTAAACGACCTGTCCCTACAGCTGATAGAATCCATATACCATTCCTGCTTCGGCAAATTCCCCCAAGGACCCCCTGTCGGTCCGAGGCAACTCCTCTCCCGAGTAGGTCCGCCACGGGTGCCATTGCAGAAGCCAACCAACATCGCTGAACTACATTCCACGGAGATCGATCGAGAGAGTCAGTAGCATCGGGAGGCCGGCGTTAGAATGATCTGAAAAACCAGAAACGGGATGATGAGGAAAATATTACTTTCGTAAACTATTTTCAACGCTGTTTTACTAGCTGGAGGTACGAAATTCTAATAATAAAATAGTAAATTATCATAGGTTTTGGTACCTATTTATTAAAATATTTTATAGCAGTATTTTACTAGCAAATACTATATCTTTACAATCACAATTTTCGAGTTACGACACTATTTTACTGGGACTGCGAACTGTTCAGTTTTATGAGGGAACTCAGCCCTTCGGATGCAACATTTGTATGTTCTAAAAACTTGAAGGTAATTATTTTCATGCGCTGAAATTTTAAACATTTTTTTTTTAAACTGACAAATATTTTAATTACATAGCATGCTAACAAGCTGTAAAATTAATATTTAGTGTATTTTCTCGCTGCCTAGGCCTTCGAGGTGCGGACCCATGCACCTAGGCCCTATATAATGAATGCCATGATTGTTCCAGTACTACAGGTGACCCAGACGGTATTCATGAATCCGATGCTGATAGGTGGACTAACCTGTTTGTCCTGACATTGCCATACGATTACCTAATAAACTCTGGGACTTAGAGCCACAGGATCTTAAATCCTATATCGATATCTGAAACCCACTGACTTGGTATGATTTGGCGAGGGCTGAATATAAGTCGGGCTTATAGCTACTGATTGAATATTATCTATTGCTGACGCCAGCGTTTCTGGCGCATGTCCTTGAGTACAATGCACAGTCTGCGAACATCTGTTGATAGTGTAGCTGAGAATGGTACCACCTCCTATACACGTCACGTCAGCAATCTGCCAACCACAGTTGTCAGTCTTGCTACCAGACTGCGGCAAAAGTAAGATACTCGCACTTAACTTTCCCTATGTTAGCGTTCCTGCGGTGTGTCCTTGAGTACAGTGTCCAGTCAGTGAGTTTCTGTTACCACTGCAGCTGAGAACGATACTTCCTCCTAAATACACGTCACATCAACAATCTGCCAATCACAACCGCTCATACTCTGCTACAAATGTAAGACACTCGCACTTAAGGTTTACATTACTTATTTCACATGCCAAAAACGGTGGCGCGGCCTATACTTCTGAGACCACAGCTTCCTATTACGAAAATGTTATATTTCTCCCTTCCTTTCAGTTATCTTCTCTTGTTTCTCCTCTACTTTCCTCTCACCTCTGTCTTCCTCTCTCGACTTCTTTCAACTATCTTTCCTTTCCCCTTTCCTTCCTCCATTCCTCCTTCTTTCCTTTTCTCTCTTCTTTCTTCTATTATTTACTTTTCCCTTTTCTCTCTAGTTTCGTTTCATATCTCCTCCCTCGTCCCCTTCTCTCTAGTATCCTCCATTCTCTCTTTCCTCCTCTCTTCTTCTTCCATCTCTCCTCTTCTTCCATTTATTGAATATACATATTGAATGTATGTACTTGCATTTCCTCTACTCTCGTTTCATATTCTGCCATTTTATTTTTTCCTGCCGTCACTTTTCATATCTCCATTTTGTTCTTCTTCTCCACTTTTCTTTCACCTTTTCGTTATAAATTTTCAATTTCAATAGTTTTTCTTTCTTTCTCTTCAGTTCCGTTCTTTTTCTTTCTAATTTGTTTTCATTCCATCTTTATTTATCTTGTCTCCTCTTTCTTTCTCCCTTTTATTGCCTTTCCTACGTTTTCCCTGTTCCCATCTGTTTCTATTCGTATGTTCTTTATCATTTCATTATATTCATTGTTCTGTTCATTTCTTTCTTCATCATATCGGGTGCATATACTAGTTCGGTCCCATCAGATACACACCTGAAAGATAGGGTACTAATTCGGTCCGGGTTTCAGAAAGGTACAGTACTAATTCGGTCCGGACTATGCAGGTATAGAAAAGTTACATATTTATCAAAGAGACTGTTAAGTATATATTATGAACTAGCCGTCGTATCGAATCCTACTTTTTATTTTGGTATTATATCGATACTGGCGTGTTTTGATGTTGGTAGTGATACTTATTCGAACTTGTTTTCATAATTAGGCGCGGCCGTACCTGTCATTCTTTGAATTCGCAGCTACGCCAGAAAGAACGACAAACAGTTGTGAATCATCTAACATCTTTCAATTAATAGACGTTCTAAAACGAATTCAAATTGACACTTACATACAAATTAGAAGTCCAGCAACAAAAAAGACCAGACCCAATAAAGAAAGAACAATGTATTAGAGATAAAATGGCAGAATTTGTATCTAAATCAATAAATAGACTCCAATATCTAAAAACACATTTCTTCCAAACACATAGGGCTTAGTATCACCGATTACTCTGAAGTTTAAGAAGTTTTGACTAAGTTTTATAGGTACTATACATTGTACAGTAGTGGCAAAAAAAACCGGACCGTCCCTTGTAGCTGATTTCAGAGCCTTGTTCACTCCAGAGCACGATAGACTGGTAAATAATACTTTCGTGTTTCGAATCCTGCCTGAGAAGGAAACTTTTTTTTGTTCCTTATTCAAATTTATTCCCAATACTTTTCGATTGCAGCGATATTTTACTACTTAATTAATTTATTATTCCCAGAACATGAATTTTACCAGCAATCGAAAAGTATAGGGAATAAATTTGAGTAAGGAACAAAAAAAAGTTTCCTTCCCAGGCAGGATTCGAACCACGAAAGTCTTAGTTACCAGTCTATCGTGCTCTGGAGTGAACAAGGCTCTGAAATCATCTACAAGGGTCGGTCCGGTTTTTTTTTCCCCACTACTGTACATGATAATCAACATTTTTAACCATGCCTTAAGGAAGAGGCAGGCAATTTTGTAGTTTTCTGTCTCGAGTCACGAATTTACCCGTCCCTGCCTTATGAAAATCCTAAGCCTGCATAGAATGGGAGGGAAAATGTTGATTTCCAACCAGTACTGGTCTATTTTCGATCCGGGACCGAACTAGTACTGTTAACTTTTTGATCCGGGACAGAACTAGTATTGTTTACTTCTTGGCTCCGGACCGACCATGGGACCGAAGTAGTAAACTCAGCATATTTCTGTTCACGTTTTTCTCCATTTTCATTTTCCTCATTTCACTTGGTTCTCTTTATTTTGTCATTTTTTCTTTTCCCTTCCTTTTCTTTGCATTCCTTCTAAGTTTTATCCTTTCTTTTTCTTCTTTTTACATGTTGTTATTCTTTCTCTTTCATAGTCACTTTCCTTTACTCTTCTTACCTTTCGTCTCATCGCATCCCCCACCCTCATTCCTAGCCTCCTCTACAGTCTTCTTCCCGCTCTTCTTTTCTTTCCATTCTATTCTCTTCTCATCTACTTCTCTTCACTTTCTTTCTATCTTCTCTTCTCTATCCCGTCTTCCCCAGTTAGGCCCGTAACACACTTGCAGAGTTTTCGCCAGCGAGAATCGTGTTGGGAGAAAATTAAAAAATTTGATAACATGGATTCAAATGGACGTCCACACATTGGAAGAGATTCTCGCTCGAGGCAAAAACCTCGCACGAGTTTCTCGCTGGAATCGGTAGCTCAGCGAATTTTCTTGACACATTTATCAAAGATGTTTGACATTTATACTCTTTATGACGATTGAATGCAGAAAAAGATATCACAGGTGGCGATGAATTGTATTGTTTTTATTTGAAAATGAGAAAAGATGGCTGATAATTGCAGTCAGAAACTGATCGAACTTGTACCATGTCACCCGTAGGCCTATTTATATGATACACAGGATGAAAACTATAAAAACACGAAACTTAAAGAAGAAATCTGGAGACAAATATCAGATTACCTGAAAATAAATAGGGCTATATTTTATTTTGATGAGATTTAATAGTATTAATTAAACATTTGAAATAATGTACCGGTATCTGTATGTCTTAACAGTTTACATAATTTTAATCAGAACATAGCAAAGAATCCTCTATCAACTGGAATGGAAAAAACTGTGGTCTATTCAACCTGAAATAACGCCTAAACGTATCATCATTCAAATCGAAACCAGTGTCCAAAACTCGCCCTTATTTTCGTAAGATACAATGTTATTTTCAGATATTTCTGGCTTTAATTTTAGGCCTACTTTTTCTTTTCATTAACAAAATGTGTTCATGTAACTCCATTTCCTCATCATCTGAATACTCAGATTCAACATAGCGTTCGTACGTAATTTGTAAAGTACGACAATATATTTACAGGTTATATATTTAAGTACGGTACGACACTATACGTAAATACATAACCTATAATATTTCCCCCAAAGAGTGATTACTATAATCAGAAAAATGCTTTCTGCATGAAGGCAGTGCATAAATGATCATAGCGAGGTATGATCTGTGATAGCGAGAACTCGCCAAGTGTGTGGAGGAAGGCTCTTCGCTTCTTTCTCGCAACACATTTCTCGCTAGCGAATACTCTTCAAGTGTGTTACGGGCCTTATTTGGTTTAGCGGCATATAAAAAGAAGTAAAAAAAAAACTGCATAATATCCTTGACATACATCCGACATGCTCCTGCATATAACCTAGGTGACTTTGTCATGTATTCCGACAGTTACACGTCATTGAAGAGAGGAGTAAAAGCCTTTAGATAGCAGATACTGCAGCACATTAGAGGATTTTTAACCTCGGAATCGAATCGGAGGTGACGCGGCCCGATTCGGCGTGTTTAATAGGCTTGTCTAATTTCGTTTCGGGGAGGGCCAGGCTGCCGCTTATCAGCCGAGCCCAGCCGGCCGCGGGTTATGGCGACCAATCACGGCCACGCATAAAGCATTTTAGTGTCCCCACCGGCCATCTTACTGGCCCTAAAGCCTGCACCGCTTTACTTAGTCTTGCGAGGCAGGGGTAACCAAACTGCTTCTCTTTCTCATCCGACATCCCAATGCGTGTTTGATTCTCTTCACCTTTGAACACCACCACCACCACCACCACCACCACCACCACCACCACCACCACCACCACCACCACCACCACCACCAACTGATAAACAAAAATGTAACATCATGGCGTCCACCTCTATGGAGTAACGGTTAGCATGTCTGACCGTGAAACGACCGAGTCCAGGTTCAAACCCTGGTTGGGACAAGTTCTCTGATTGAGGTTTTTTCCTTGGTTTCCCTCAACCCATTAAGAGCAAATGCTGGATAACTTTCGGCGCTGAACCCTGAACTCATTTCGCTGTCATCACCTTCATTTCACTCAGACGCGAGATACCCATTGCAGTTGATAAAGCGTAATAAAATAAATCAATTGAAACATTATGGCCGTTTCCGTTACAACTAATTTCTAATCCCGTGTCTATAAATTGGCATTCTAAATCTACAATTATCAGCTACGATTTATGAGTGTAACTAAAGCCATTTACAATTTACAAATGACTTTTAAGAAACCTGCAGGTTCGTTGCCGCCCTCACGTAAGCCCGCCATCGGTCCAAGATTAATCCAGTATCTATCATTATATTGCACTTCCCTCAAATCAATTTTAATATTATCCTTCCATCTACGTCTCGGCCTCCCCAAAGGTCTTTTTCCCTCCGGCCTCCCAACTAACACTCTATATGCAGGCTTATTGTAATGTTTCGTAACAAGTTGTTTTTTACGGTGATGGGTTGTTAGTCCTTCGCCCAACCCCCAAGCTGGAGGACCACTGCTTATCAGCTGTCCATGACTACTTATTCAAAATATTCGCAGCTACCCTCCATATCTGGAGGCCATCTCCTCTATCCACACCCTGAGGACGCGCCATGCCGTGGTGATAGGGACCCACAATACATACTTAAGCCATGGAGTTACAAAATTCTAAAATCACACAAGTAAAATATTACGAGAGATATACCACACACAAATAAGTTTACAGATCTATTTCTGAAATAGATCTATTGCATTTTATCAACAGTAATCTCACTAGAGGTTTTGATTTATCTAGAGAAAATCAAAACTCGAGTGGGATTTAATTGACTATTACACGATTAGAAGAAAGTATATAAAGATTAGAAGTAACGAAGTACTCCAGTACAATAAAATATTAATTGACTTACGAAAATACAACTGTCTTCAAATGTATTATTGTACCATCTCAACATTACGCTAGATGGCAGTGGTGTGTTATGATTAGATGTTTTCTTGTTATCAGTTGTGTCAACTATGGAATCTTCATTGAACTCTGTGGACGGTTACTAGTCAAGAAGGCTTTGTTGATTCAGTTTCATTTTTATTAAAACATTTGCATTCCACTTCAATCATTCGGATCCCAGTAATCAACGTCACTTGACAGATGGTTTTAAGTAAATTTTAGTATTAAACAATCTCTGATACGTGACTATCCATAATATTATATAGCAGAAGCTATAACATAACCTAAATAATATAAATAAGTGTTAGAAAAGTTTTAATTAGGGATGGTGAAATAAACAAGAAACGTTTTAATTAACGATGATGAAATAAAAAATAAACATAAATAATTTTAAAAGAAACAATTATTGAAACTACAATTTTCAAATTTGAATGTTTTAGTGGTTGGTGATTCAGTTGATGTTATATTGGACGTGTGCGTAAAAGAAGTGAACTCGTTGATGTACATGGTGTATTCCTCAACTTATTCAAGATTTCCAAATGGTGCTCTTCATTTATTTGCAAATAGGGTTTCAGGGAAGATGCATAGCTATATCCAATGATCTTTATTAATTCTTGTTGTTGAATGCCAATGCGAGTCATATTTGAAACTGCTGTGCATCGACTGGAGTGGTTTGTAATTTTCTGTTTTTTTTTTTTTTTTTTTTTTTTTTGACGTCCAGACCAGTGCAGTTTGAAATGTTGACAAACCAAGAAACAAATGCTAGGGAAGCGATAAAATTAAACACATGCTAGGGACGCGATAAAATTGTGCGATAAGCAGCCATGATTGGTTGAAAGATGTCTTTCGTATCGTTTTATTGTTCAAAAGTAGTGTGACGTAGTAAAAGTGTAATAGTCACATAAATCTCTACCACTCATAATTCCTCCACCACCCTTAAGATTTCGCATAAAAATAAATTAACTTACACATCGCATATTTCCCTCTCCTAGTAACATGCCATTCTGTAGAAAACAGACATTGTAAAGGATTTTCCTGTTTCCTTTTTATTCTACTTCCTCCATTTCATCTATCATCTGTAATAGCAAAAATAGGCTTGGGTAATGTCTGGGGATAGTACGGGTTCCCGATGCTGATCTATGTTCTAATCTAAAAGGATGGAGCTCCGGGCTCTGTGTTTGGGCTTGTCTGTAGATGATGGAATCTTACCTGCAGGGTTCAAGAAGGATGATCCGGTTGTCAGTGTCGGATTCACGAATGCCACTTGGACTATCCGTCGGACTTGGACAATCATCGTATATAGAATGTGGAAAAGGCGTAAACGACTTAAATGCAAGAATCCATCTCGGTACCAGACCTCGTGAAATAAATAAATAAATAAATAAATAAATAAATAAATAAATAAATAAATAAATAAATAAATAAATAAAAGGAAGGAAGTAAATAAGTAAATACATAAATAAATAAATAAATAAATAAACATAGCATTCAAAGGACAGTGGAATTTCCAGTTTGTGATGACAAGCTTTTTATGTGTTTCATATCTCGTTATGTTTTCTATATACAAAGGTTCAAGGTCAGCGAACTCATTTCTAACAATAATGTTGCTTCAGCCTGCGTTATATGTTCATACTACGTAATATGAAATATTCTCACGCTCGACCGATAGCAAATGTAAACAGAACTTGCTCAGCAGTCGAGTTCGATCTGAATCAGTGAACATGAGACGAGATTTATCTGAGCTAAACTTGTTTCCTGGCGAACGTTCTGTTTAAGACACCGTAGTGCTTTCAATTCTGTACCCATAAATTGAGAAATCTGCATCTGTCAGAGACTTACGGGAAAGACAACAATGTGTTGTATACGGGAATCGAAGCTCTTCCTGGCTTAACATAACATCAGGTATACCACAGGGTTCGGTACTCGGACCATTGTTGTTCACAATATATGTCAATGATATTACATCTCTTGTAAGGCATTGTAACTATCACTTGTATGCTGACGACCTTCAATGCTACATCTCTTCCCGCTTAGACCGAATAAATGACGCTATAGATAAATTGAACGAAGACATTGACTCGATTGTGACATGGACAAAGAAATTCCATCTTAATATCAATCCTGGAAAGACACAAGCAATTATATTAGGACACAAACGGCAAACCGACGCTGTAAAGCACCTCGACATTTCCCCTGTTAAAGTAAGTACAGTGCAAATCCCTTTCAGTTCTTCTGTAAAAAATCTTGGCATTCACATGGATAATAATCTCAACTGGGACATGCAAATCACAGAAACCTGCAGAAAAGAATATTCTATTATCCATGTGCTAAAAAGGATAAATGTTCATCTTCCCTCTTGCTTAAAAAAAAAGTCTCTTGTGCAGACGCTTGTATTTCCCTATTTTGACTATGCTGACATTCTACTGACAGACCTTTCCAGCGACAACAAAACGAAACTTCAACGTGCTCATAATTTGTGTGTACGTTTTGTAAGCAATGTTCGTAAATATGATCATATTACTCCATCCCTGGAAACAATAGGTTGGCTTAAACTAGATAAGAAAAGAAATTTACATTCACTTCTCCTTCTCTTCGAAATCTTGAACTCTTCTATTCCTTCTTACCTGTCGTCTCGCTTCACTTACCTTTCTTCCCACCACAATCTGAACACACGCTCTCGCCATGAAACAATACTAACAATACCATCCCATCGCACCTCCTCATACTCATCCTCTTTCACAATAGCCCTGCCAAGACTCTGGAATTCGTTACCTGCTAGCATCAGGGACTGTCGAAATAAAATTGAATTCAAACGCAAACTTACTAGGCAGTTGGTCAGTAATTGAGACTCGTTCAGACATGGTTTCTTGTAAATAGTTCTCTTAATTTATCACAAAATATTTCAATATCCGGTAATTTCATCACTATAGAATTTTGTTATTGTAGGTTTAATTTGTAATGCAGTAAATACAAAAATATTCTTTGTTCTTAACTTCTAGATAAAATGTCTAGCTTTCATTAATCAGGTACTCTTGTCGTACTTTAATTTTTATTGTAATTGTAATTGTAAATTTAATGTAAATTGTAATTTTGTTGTTCATATTATGGTTGTAATCCCCTGGTAGAGGGGCAGAGACGGCCTGACGGCCTTATCTCTACCAGGTTAAATAAATAAATACTACTACTACTACTACTACTACTACTACTACTACTACTACTACTACTACTACTACTACTACTACTACTACTACTACTACTAGTGCTCGATTAAAAAACTGTCCCACTGCAACTTTCTTCACAAGATTCTATGAATCTATCCAGATCGAACTCAGATTTATTTGACGAGAAGAAGTTAGTTAACTGAGCATATGGCTGCTGCGAAAAGGGCTTACGTAATAAATTATTTATTTTGGAGTTGCTGGCATCGGTATTTTATAGTAATCTCGTGAAATAATACTAATCTTACTGCAGAAGGAGACAATTTCTTTTGTTGTCGAATAAGCTGCTCGAAATTCCCGAGTTGAACAATGGTCTTCAGCTGCGAAATTGATAATCGCGGTGCGTGGAATTTAATAAATTCAGTTCTGGAGTCTTTCTCTGTGACGGATCTGACGAGCTCGCTGCCTCGTGAATATTTCGGGTTCGACGCTTAATCATCCATTGTCATTAGTGGCTACAAACTAATCATACTGTCTAAATCTAATATGAAATAATCGTCAGAGATCGAGGAAAAAAACGTTTGTCATGTGATGATGAAAAGTTTGCAAGGTTTGCTACAATAATATGAAAAGTTTTTGAGTTGACTCTTACAAGATATGGAAGGATATTAATCCTTTATTTTAATATAACATACAGTGAAATATTTAAATGTATCCTGAAAGTGGCAAAAGAAAAAAAAAATCAAAGATAATGAATAGAAGAAAAATCAGAAGGGACATAAAAGAGAGAAGACATAAATGAGAAGAGGATAAACGTAATTAATGTTATAAGATAGTGTAAAGAAGAGAGACTGGAAGAAAGAAAAAGAAGGAAAAGAAAGGAAAGAAAAGAAAAAAGAAAAAACGACAGAAAAAAGCTTAAAAGAGATGAAATAAAAAGATACAAAGGAATGATAAAAGATAAAATATAAGAAAGAAAAGAAAGAGAAAGAAAAGAAGACTAGAAAAAGAGTAAAAGTGATAAGCAGAGATCGGAAATTTGGCAGAATGCCTTTTTAAATGTGTTAAATCTATCTTCATTTTGAAAGTAAATCTGTACGAATTATACCTTTGTGATTGAAACGTCACAGTTTTATGTTGCCCTTTTCTGCCTTTTTTAATATAAATGCCTAATTTACAAAATAAATACTTTTTTGCCTTTATTTGATTATTTATCTATTATTTATTAATTTATTATTAAAAATTGCCTAGAGGTATATATTAATTTATTTCTATAACCGCTACAATGAAAGTGACTTCACCGAATGTATATTATTGTCTTTCAGTCAGTTCATATTCTCTTTGCAGCAATGAGTGCTGCCGTGCAAAAATGTATAACAATAAGCGTTTTAATTATCGCTTGTGTTTATTTAACAAGGCAACAATGAGTACGGGTCTAACGTTATTTTTAACGGTTTTTTTTTTTCAGTTTTCATTGCGACGTTGTTGTAGCTAGCTAAATATTTTATATCGCAACATATCAGTACAACCAAACACAAAAATGCACTTTCCAAGACTACTGGGAAGAAGATTTCTTTGCTTCCAACAGTAATTGCAACATCGAGTCGAAAATCTCAATTTGCATTCGACTTATGTAAAGCTTTTGTTGCTGCCGAAATCCCTTTGTGGAAAGTGCAAGGTTGTGGGTCTAGTGCAAGGTTTTTGTAATTGCCTTTTATTGCGTATTTTAGCTATTTATAATGCCTTTTTGCCTGCCTATTTTAGCTATTTATGATGCCTTTTTGCCTGCCTATCTTAATGATTCATGATGCCTAAACTTCCGGTCTCTGGTGATAAATTTTCTCATGGCTATGTTATTCCTTAAATCTGTTTGCATTGCTTGAGAGAGTTTAAATAAATTCTGGACTTCGGCCTTTCTCTCCGTTTTAGCAAAGGGAAATTTTACTGAATATTAAATTAATCGTTAAAATGTATGAAATGCGTAATGAACATCAGAAAAACAAATAAAAACAACCGCAGGATGGTTTACACCACAGCCTCCTATGTAGCTAGTGTTCAACCTGGAATGGCAAATTACAAAACGCAGAGGAAGGTCCCTAGAACCTGAAAAAAATGTCGAAGGCTAGCTTATATCACCGTTAATGTTAGTAGAGTATAGACCTTTCAATTTGGGAGATGTGTCTATCAAGAATGATCATTTTTCCATGATAACACTTTTGTGATTTTTGTGAATTTAGCCCTTTCTCTTTAGGACGATTCATTTGATCTAAATCTGTATTGAGTGATACGGTGTATGCTAAACATATACACTAATTAACTTGCTACATTCAATATTTTTGTTATTTTATATCTTATATTTTGCGCCAGATAGCAATGCCTCAGATATTACCATACTATGTTAAGTGGTTATTCGCAGGGCCTGCGAAACGGAGGAAATCATGTGACAGTTACTTAATTTCCTTTAATTTATTTTAAACAGTTGTATAATATTACGTAGTCTTCAAATTCCGAACAGAAAATATTTTCAATAAAGAGACTAACACCCCAGCCACAAGCCTTTACAGAGGGTCCAGCAGAAATGGGTGGGGGAAATCGAGATGCGACATAACCATTCTGTCGGACAGTAGATTGTCTTCATAATTGGCCTTGATCACTTAATCAACTGCAAAGATAAGTGTTATGATAAAATTATTTTTAAGTCGTATGGAGTCCACACTTTTGGAGTAACGATCAGCGCGTCTGGCCGCGAAACCAGGTGGCCCGGGTTCGAATCCCGGTCGGGGCAAGTTACCTGATTGAGGTTTTTTCCGGGGTTTTCCCTCTACCCAATACGAGCAAATGCTGGGTAACTTTCGGTGCTGGACCCCGGACTCATTTCACCGGCATTATCACCTTCATATCATTCAGACGCTAAATAACCTAGATGTTGATACAGCGTCGTAAAATAACCCAATAAAAAAAAGTCGTATGGAAAGAACTTCAAAATAATTGTATCCATTGCCTAACAATTTCATATATACATAGTGAACCGTAAGCAATGCCATTATTTTTGGGGTGTTACTCTTTGAGATATTAAAAAAAATCAATACAGTTTTGCTCGTTTTTGTTTCCTTTTCGAGATAAAGATTGTCTGTTATGGAACATTTCTTAGCATGTTCTGAGGAAGCCATTGATTGAATTCCCCAATATGCTCAGTCAATTTAAGAGAGCAGTGTATTATGATAGTATATTATTGCAAGAATTTTAGTTTTGTCCTTTAAATTGCAGAAATTTTAACCGAACAGATGTAACTTTTCGTCCTACAAAGGAATTTTACTATGTTACAGTTAAATGAAGGTCTGCAACAGCATTCTTCCTGGGTTGGTCAGGCACACTGGGGAGTTCACTATACCAGTTCTTGGTGGAAGTTCGTTGTATCTGTTTCTCATTATAAGTTATTTCTTCTTAAAGTGTTCGGTGTATGAAATTTGGAAGTTGTATTTTTCATGGGCAGTTGTTTGTAGGGTCTTGGATCTTAAAAAATAAAGAGGATTAAAGAGAAAGAGTCCACCTCTGTGGAGTAACAGTTAGCATGTCTGACCGTTAAACGATTGGGCGCGGGTTCAAATCCTGGTTGGAACAAGTTACCTGGTTGAGTTTCTTCCGGGCTTTTCCATGAAACCATTAAGATCAAAATTGCTAGGTAACTTCCAGCGCTGGACCCTGGACTCATCTCGCTAGCATTATTATCTCACTCAGACGCTAGATAACCACAGTAGTTGATAAAGCGTCGTAAAATAACAAAAAAAATAATAAAGAGAAGAAAAAAGACAAGCGAAAATAGGGGCAAATAGATGTAAATGAAACAACGATAAGAAGGCCTATTCAAAAGTGGGAAAATATAAAAATTTGTTTGGAAAGAAATAACTAAAAGGAAAAATGGAGGTAAAAGTGAAGAAACATGGGAGAAAGAAAGGAAGAATGTGGAGAATAGAAGAATAAAATTGAAAAAGGAGAGGAATGAAATACATAATAGCAAGAGAAATAATAAAGAAAGAGAAAATGAAACAAGAAAGAAAACAGTATAAAAGAAAAAGAAGGAAGAAGGAATACAATAAAGATATGATGAAAAGTAAAGAAAAGAAAGAAGCGGTTTCAATAATAATGTTGACAATATGTCACTTGATTCACATAGATCAATCATGTCAACTGATGCCCATAGGCGCAAGTGCGCGCTTTAGAGCTCAGGAGAGCCTGAGCGCTTTACAGCGGAAAGGAAAGAGACAGACGAGAGAGGTAGTATATGCCGCTTGGTCGAGCTATATACAGGGATGGCCAGCACTGATTCAATGTATATACAGAAAAGTGAAATTTTCAGATATGTTTATTTAGTAGCCTTACAGGTACTGAAACAATGTTTTCGTAAATCTAATATAACGTAAATACGTATTACTGAAGATAGTATATTGAACATTTCGAAAATATTCGCATGGAAATTGTTTGTAAAGAAATGAATAAAATTAACAAAGCAACCATTGGTACATCATAAACAAAAGATATGTGCCCATGTGTTGCAAAAACGTCAGCTCTGTAGCTTCAGCAGATTTCGAGAAAATAATTTAATATTCTGATGATAGGAAATCACCTTAAAAGCATATGAGATAAAAGTTTTGTTATGTAATATTAGTTACAGTTAAAACGTATAACTAGGTAACTTTGCTTTGTACTATAATATTGTTTTGATTTGTTTATTGATTACTTTATAAGGCTAAAGATACCATCAATATCAATTCCAACTTATCATGTCATACACAATCTTTTTCTTTGGAATATCACTTTCTTTATGAATGATGTGTTTCATTCACTTAGTTTAGTATAATTGTACTACTATGGAATTTATGTGAATATTCCTTCTTAACTCTTTATTATGTTATTAACGTTTAAAACAAAACTGCAATATTAAGAAATTGGTGTTAGTACTTTTGTTTTACAGACAATATAGATTATATCAAACAGAAAGAAGCTATATGAAAATAAGGACATAAAATTTCACGTTCCGTTTGAAGTTTGTGCACCAATGTTTTCTTAATTCAACAGGCTGCTTATTCATATACATAATCCTTTCTCCATCCATACCTAGCGCTTGATGCCCGCGTACGACGTCAAGGTCAGAAAAATGCGCTTGCTTTGATATCACTGACATAGATGTAGGCGGGAATCAGAAATGTTTCGCGACACACTAGGGTCTAGACGTATACGAAATCTGCATTAATCTTGGCAATGACGGAAAGCTAGTAAGATCGCTCAAAGCGTCTTGAGTAAAGGAACCTTCCAGCGTGATGTTTAAACGTTCTGCCACCCGCGGACTCCAATACTCAATCTTGCTAATAATGTGGAAAACCCTTGCGTTGTTCCTTTGATCTAAGTTTTGTTTCCACCATGTATAGGTGGTTGTGATTAGGGCACAGCGTGTGGCTTGTAAAGGAAATGCATTGTAAGTTGTTTAAAACATTGGTAACGTGAACTGGCTTGCGGATATATTGTACATTAGCCTACTACACTGACGAAAGTAGCAAGTGGAAGAAGCATTATAAATTATTTCATCGTTTCACGTTGATACCCGTCCTCCATTACAGATCTTTCGAGAGCTTGATAGTCATTGTAGATGTTTTTAGTCGAGATATTTTCCACCTTGATACTGGAAAGAAAACCGAAATGCGATCTAGAGAATTTCCTTTTATGTTTTTTTTTTTTTTTTTTTTTTTTTTTTTTTTTACAAATGATGTAACAACGAAGTGTATTATACATATATTTTCATGTCCTCTTCTGTTTCTTTTATTTGTATTTTTTTGTTCTATTCATTTCTCTGTTCATTTTTTTTCTTACCTTTTTGCTTCCTCACCTTTATTATTCTTTTTGGTTGAAACTTCTGTTTCTTTTTCCCTACTTCTCGTTTTGTGCTCCTCGTTTCCTTCTTCTTTAGTTCATATTCGTTCTTCTGTTTACTTGCTGCTTCGTTCTTTAATATTTTCCCAATTTTTCTCCTTTATTTGCAAGTCCTTTCATCTTTCGTTAGCATATTATTTTTTTTTCCTTGGCCCATTCTTCTTTTTTATTGTTTTACTTACTTTTATTTTACGGTTGTTTCTAGTTCTTTTGTTTACATTCTTCCTTCTTTATCCTTTTGTTTTTTCTGCTTCCTTCTTCTTTAGTTTGCTGATTTCATTTCTATTCCTTTTTATGATTATTCTGGTTCATTTGCTTGTTGTTACTTTTCATTTTATTCTTCTTATAATATTATGTATTTCTTATTTTGTCTCTTGTTATGTACATTTCTTATTGATTTGGTAGTTCTTTCACTTTCATTTCTTTTGGATTTATCTTTTCTAATTTTGTCGTCTTTTGTTTATTTTATTGCCTTCTTTTTTCCTTACTTGTACTATTCATTTTCTTTTGTTTTATTTGTTTCTTGTCTGATCTATTTCTTAATCTGTTTATTTCTTCAATTTCATTCCTTCTAGTATTGATTTGTTTCTTCTTGTTTTGAGCTATTTCTGTGTTGTTTTAATTTGTTTCTTCTTCTTCTTCTTCTTCTTCTTCTTCTTCTTCTCCTCCTTCTTTTGATGATGATGATGATAATAATAATAATAATAATCATCATCATCATCATCACCCTTCTCCTTTCACGATATAGATCCTAGGTCTGCCTTGATCTCATACTTTCCCACCATCCTTTTCTTGGTGTTCCTAAATCGTAACGTGCTTGTAAACTCTAAGGGTGGTATTCATAGACATTTCGCAGCACGCGCTACGAGCGTACTAAGCTAGCCCCGGCTATCCACTGGTTACAAGTACAGAATTCAAATCATATCCTATCGCTAACACTGGTTTATGAACACGAAAAACGCTGATAATCCACCGGAAGCCCGCGCTAAAAATGTCTATGAATACGGCCCTAAGATTTCGTTTTTAATGCGAATGTCTGAGAGACTTTCTAGGTGATCAATCCAAATTTATCTCTTTATGTTGCTACTCGTAATTTGTTTGTTATACTTGCCATATTAAATTCGTTTCTTATGTTTGATAGTTGATCTTAAATATGCAACCTTTTACCGCTATTAAAAACTAAATGACAGTTGTGAGCAGTATGGGATGAAGATAAATGCAAATAAGACGAAGAGCATGTCATAGGAAGAAAAATGCAGAAGATAAACATGCGAATTCTAAATGAGGCAATAGAGCAAATGGACAGCTTCAAATACTTACGGTGTACTATAAGCAGTAACATGAGCTGCAGCCAGGAAGGCAAAAGGTGGATAACAATGGCAAAGGAAGCTTTTAATAGAAAAAGGATCATCTTATGCAGACTTCTGGAAAAATAACTAAGGAAGAGACTAGTGATGTGCTTTGTATGGACAGCAACATGGACGTTACGACGAAGCGAATAGAAGCATTGGAAATGTGGATATGGAGAAGAATGGAGCGTGTGACGTGGACAGATAAAATAAGAAATGAAGCTGTGTTGGAAAGAGTGGGTGAAGAAAGAATGATGCTGAAACTGATCAGGAAGAGGAAAAGGAATTGGTTGGGTCACTAGCTGAGAAGAAACTGCATACTGAAGGACGTACTGGAAGGAATGGTGAACGGGAGAAGTGTTCGGGGCAGAAGAAGATATCAGATGATAGACGACATTAAGCTATATGGATCATATGAGGAGACAAAGAGGAAGGCAGAAAATTGGAGAGATTGGAGAAAGCTGGGTTTGCAGTGAAAGATCTGCCATTGGGCAGAACACTAAATGAATGAATAAATGAATGAATGAATGAATGAATGAATGAAGACACAGATTCTCAACATGTACAGTAGGTACATTGCCGAGCCATTGATCAAACTTCCATTTATTTTATTGGATTAAAAATAAATAGTAAGTAATTTAATAATTTAAATTAATTTAACTTAATATTTTGCAAGGAAGATAAGAACCAAAAGAGGAAGTAAAATGCGAAAACAGTGACCAAAACATGACTTAAAACTTGAAAAAAATGACCTAAAACTTCAAAAATAGAAAATATGACGTAAAAATGCATAATAGAATCAATATTTTTAAAACCAGAGGTTCGTGTTCAGGATTTTAATACTTGAGAGCAATGCATACTGCACGAGGAAAAAAAAGATGACATGTCATCAAAATCTGTGCCCTGATTATAACCTATATGCAGGACAGTTATACGGAAATGAACATTTCATTCCACTTTGTTGGCTAGAGGCTAATAAAAGATAAAAAAAAAAATTGGAAGCCAAGACGCAAAAGAAAGCAGAGATTATAAAGTGAGAGTCTGGCTTGTGAAAGATTGGGGAGCGCCCAGTCTTGTTCAAATAACACTAAGTGCTGTGGTCTGCAGCTACTCGCTTCTTGCACGGACATCGTTGCTAATTAGCTAATGGGCAAAGATCACGCTGCTGATTCAAATGGAAAACGGAATTATACAGCAATCCCAGGCCGTTCGTCGACCCGTCATGCGAGAGGGTACGTCAGCATTTGCGACTTCATAAGCTGCTTGGGCTCTCTTCGTTAGGCTGGTTTCCATTTCTAAAAATAATACCCGCACTCTATATGTTAGCACGGTTCGTAGAGAGATCATGCCCGACCAAATACCTTCTTCTTCGGCATCAACTTTCTAGGGTAAATCTAGGGGAAAACTGAACCAAGTCCTAATTGAATACCAGATTCTTCTCTCAGAATAGAAGCAATAAAGCGCATTACACCCTCTTCTATGAGCACTGGTTTCATTTTTAGAGCTAGATTTCCAAACGTGTACTTTTACCCCTGGAGCTAGAAGTTCAGAAATTATTACGCCCTTTATCAAACGATTGACAGGTTCTTTTCATAGGGAAAGGACTCTATCGTCTGTTATTCTCCATACCGAATGAGTGTCAATTGGACGGAGTTACGTAATAATAGACCAACCGACAAGTCGAAAAAAATGAGATATTTGCATAAATCTACAAGCTAATTTAACTCGGAAAAATCAAGAATGCGATATCTGAATTTTGCTGCTATTTACAAGCAAACTTTCATTTATTGCATAAAATTTATTTATTATTTATTTATTTATTTATTTTGCTTTGAAATATTAATTCAACTGCAGGTCACTTATCAAAAATCGGTTAGCCTTTTTTGGTATTACTTGTATATTTTTTGTAATAGTAAGAATGTTATAATACTTCTTGCATAAAATGTTTTATAGAAAAAAAAAACAGATTTATTTCAATGGCCAGTTTTTCGAAACAGATTTTTGGCGCTTGGTCATTTATTGCGTAAATCTGTCCAATTATCCTTGAAGAAAGCATTCTGTGATAATGATCTATCAAAGGAGTAAAATGTATTTTCTGTGTATTACTTCCCTGTTAATTGGGTCTCAACTTTTTCGTCCTACCAAATGAATAATACAATGTTATTTCGCGGAAGTTAAAAGTTAGTACTTGATTTCTTCCAGGGAGTAAAGAACTTAGAATTTGTTCAACCCTTACTAAATGACTATCGTCCTCTTTCCTTAGGGAAAATTGCCTAAGAGATGTCTACACTCCAAAGCGAATGTGTAGCAGAATTTTGTTCTCCTATGAGTAAAGTTTCAAGATCTAATACTCATATAAAAATTATGGAAATGAGCATCTAAGGTGAAGTTCTAGGATCTACTTTCCTCCACCAAATAATATGAGATGTTTCGTCCTAAAAATTGAATATCAAAACGTAAAGGCTCTAGAATCTACTGCACAATTACTAACTACTGCATTCTCTGAAAATTTAGAAGGATTTACTCCATCTTACATTCATCGAGTATCTTTTTCATCTATTATGGCAAATGCTCTTGGATCGACCACATCTGCTGCCCGGTGATTTTTGAAGTTTTCCTGCTAAGATACAAAAATATTCGTACATATATCACTCAGATACAAAAATATTCGTACATATATCACTCATTCTGTGACTTGAGTACCTGGCAAAGTTTCTAGTTCCAGATACAACCGAAACTGTATAGTTATTTCTTTAATTGGTTATTTAACGACGCTGTATCAAGTACTAGGTTAGTCTATTTATCGTCGAAGAATTTGGTGATAGCGAGAAAATATTTGACGAGATGAGGCCGATGATTCGCCATGGATTACCTAACATTCGCCTTACGGTTGCAGAATACCTCGGAAAAAACCCAACTAGGTAATAAGCCCAAGTGAGAATCGAACCCACGCCCGAGGGAAACTCCGGGTCAGTAGGTAAACGCGCTACATCCTGAGTTACGCCGATGACTCCAGACTCTATAATTACTTGAATTTATCTTCTGGATTACTACAACTCTAACAAATTACGACCTATATGTAAAGGCTTTAGTATCACCCCACTCATACAAGACTATATCTACTGTGGTCTCATTATGATTAAAGACTAATTTACTATATATCTATGGGTGAGAATTTAAAATGGAATTACATAAATTATTTCTATTCTGTATACACTGTACGCTAGGGGCAAAACATTCTCTAATCACGTATCGAATTGGTGCTATGTGATAATTTTTCGGGGCACATACTTTTTATGCGTTACGTTCGAATGAGCGGTATATCGCTCTGCTCTGTGGGGTGTTTACTGTAACAAGATTGCAAATGAAAACGTTAGAGGTGAAGAGAAAGATCTGAAAGTAGGTACTGTTGTCTGAGTAGAAAACAGGTCTATCAAATCCTGATAACCGGTAGTTGATTAATGATGGAGGTTGTGATGATTATTACGATGATATTAATGATAGAATGAAAAATGATGCATTCCTTAATAGATTTCTGTCCAAAGGCAGATATTTCACTGCAAACTCAGCATTCTCAAATCTTCCCTATTTTCCGCCTTCCTCTTTTTAGTAGGTTATTTTACGATGCTGTATCAACATCTTTGGTTATATAGCGTTTGAATGAGATGAAGGTGATAATGTCAGTGAAATGAGTCCGGGGTCCAACACCGATAGTTACCCAGCATTTACTCATATTGGGTTGAGAGAAAACCCCTGAAAAAACCTGAACCAGGTAACTTGTCCCGGCCGGGATTCAAACACGGGCCACCCGGTTTCGCGGCCAGATGCGCTGTTACTCCACAGGTGTGAACCTTTCCTCTTAGTCTCCGAATACGATCCATATATATTAATGTTATCTATCATCTGATATCTTTTTCTGTCATGAACTTCTCCTCGTTTAGCAGGGCAGGGCATAGTTGCGCCCCACGGTCAGGTAAGATTCAGCAGATAAAAAATGGTCCCTGTTTTGTGGGAATAGTTGCGCCCCGTTCCCATCGGGTAGAGAAAAGGGGCATGGCATAGTTGCCCCCCGATGAAATAGGTAGAGAAAAAGACATTACGGGAACTCGAGCCTCGTAATCAACCAACCTGATTGATTTCTTATTCCATTTAATATTCATTATCGATACCGTTAAAATGAATACCATGAAGTTGGCAGTACTTTATTAATTGTTTATGCAGTGATTATCGATAGCCTACCGTAAAAATGAAGACCATGAAGTTGGCAGAACTTTATTAACTCACATATTCAAATGAGTGAGTCGTTGGAACATGAGGCCTAAGCAATCTTGACATTTTATTAGCGATTTTCACACCGACTGTGGCGCATAGTGAAGTTAATTTACCATTATAATATTTTTAAGTAATTTATTTGTTTTATGACAATCACTTCCGTGTGTACTATGCACTCTTCATTATGCTACCTGATTCAAATACATCTACCATTATAATATTTTAAAGTAATTTTATGACAATCACTTCCGTGTGTACTATGCACTCTTCATTATGATACCTGATTCCAATACAGCTACCACTATAATATTTTTAAGTAATTTATTTCTTTCATGACAATCACTTCCGTGTGTACTATTCACTCTCCATTATGATACCTGATTCCAATACAGCTACCACTATAATATTTTTAAGTAATTTATTTCTTTTATGGCAATCACTTCCGTGTGTACTATTCACTCTCCATTATGCTACCTGATTCCAATACAGCTACCACTATAATATTTTAAAGTAATTTATTTGTTTTATGACAATCACTTCCGTGTGTACTATGCACTCTCCATTATGATACCTGATTCCAATACAGCTACCACTATAATATTTTTAAGTAATTTATTTCTTTCATGACAATCACTTCCGTGTGTACTATTCACTCTCCATTATGATACCTGATTCCAATACAGCTACCACTATAATATTTTTAAGTAATTTATTTTTTTATGACAATCACTTCCGTGTGTACTATGCACTCTCCATTATGCTACCTGATTCCAATACATCTACCACTATAATATTTTTAAGTAATTTATTTTTTTTATGACAATCATTTCCGTGTGTACTATGCACTCTCCATTATGCTACCTGATTCCAATACATCTACCACTATAATATTTTTAAGTAATTTATTTTTTTATGACAATCACTTCCGTGTGCACTATGCACTCTCCATTATGCTACCTGATTCCAATACATCTACCATTATAATATTTTTAAGTAATTTTATGACAATCACTTCCGTGTGTACTATGCACTCTTCATTATGCTACCTGATTCCAATACATCTACCACTATAATATTTTTAAGTAATTTATTTTTTATGACAATCACTTCCGTGTGTACTATGCACTCTCCATTATGCTACCTGATTCCAATACATCTACCACTATAATATTTTTAAGTAATTTATTTTTTATGACAGTCACTTCCGTGTGTACTATGCACTCTTCATTATGCTACCTGATTCCAATACATCTACCATTATAATAATATTTAAAAAAAATTAATTTATTTTATGACAATCACTTCCGTGTGTACTATGCACTCTTCATTATGCTACCTGATTCCAATACATCTACCACTATAATATTTTTAAGTAATTTATTTTTTATGACAATCACTTCCGTGTGTACTATGCACTCTCCATTATGCTACCTGATTCCAATACATCTACCACTATAATATTTTTAAGTAATTTATTTTTTATGACAATCACTTCCGTGTGTACTATGCACTCTTCATTATGCTACCTGATTCAAATACATCTACCATTATAATATTTTAAAGTAATTTTATGACAATCACTTCCGTGTGTACTATGCACTCTTCATTATGCTACCTGATTCCAATACATCTACCATTATAATATTTTTAAGTAATTTTATGACAATCACTTCCGTGTGTACTATGCACTCTCCATTATGATACCTGATTCCAATACAGCTACCACTATAATATTTTTAAGTAATTTATTTCTTTCATGACAATCACTTCCGTGTGTACTATTCACTCTCCATTATGATACCTGATTCCAATACATCTACCACTATAATATTTTTAAGTAATTTATTTTTTTATGACAATCACTTCCGTGTGCACTATGCACTCTCCATTATGCTACCTGATTCCAATACAGCTACCACTATAATATTTTTAAGTAATTTATTTTTTTATGACAATCACTTTCGTGTGTACTATGCCCATCGGGGCGCAACTATACCTTGTCCATTCTCCTACCTGATTTCTTCGGGGCGCAACTATGCCATGCCTAGGCCTTCCAATTGACCGCGAGGCGCAACTATGCCATACCGGTTCAGCATTTCTTCTAGTGCATCTTTCAGTACATAGTTTCTTTGTAGTAATTTTTTCCTTCTTCCGATCAGTTTCAGTATTAATCTTTCTTCATCCATTCTTTCTAGCACAGCTTCATATAACCATAGGAAGGTGAGATGATACATAAATACAGTTGCAAAAGATCGTTGTCAGTTAGTATCGCTTTATCCTACTCTGTGAGTTTCCGGTACTGCGTAAGGTACGAGCCGCCGCTGACATAATCCAATCTGGATTAAAATTTCCCTGACCCTCGGATGCGGGGGTTGAGCGCAGGATTGACGGCTTGACTCATGGAATTACTTGACTCGGATAACTACACACATATGCACTGTGACTGTATCTAATCATCAGCCCGCAGAGTGCACATTGGGGTTTTAGTGGTTCCACGGGGGATGAGTCGCACCGGCCTTAGTGCTAATCTCCGACCTCGTTTTTAGTGTGTCATGCTATTTAGTGGAGGACGCAGTCTTTGTATAATTAGAATACAACATTTTCGTACCCACAATTCGTATCACCATAAAGTAAGCGAGAATTTAACTAAATGCAGCATTACTCACTGGCCAAACAAACCCAGTGTTAAATTATCTGCTGCTACTGACGGATTTGTGATGAAAAGAGCGCATATTAGCATGTTTTTCTAGTGTACAAGGTTTACTTTGTCATCCTTCTAGTACTGCTCTCTCATAACCTCATCTATGATGACATCGTGTGGACTTCTCTTTTATTTACGTATGGTGTATTGAAATTATTTGAGAGAACTGGCTAATTTGTATAATAGTGAATAGGTACCTTCTCGCTGCAGGAAATGGATGACACACATTATTACAAGGAAATGCTAAAATATTAGGACATGCGAAAATTATTGGCAACTATGTTAGGAAACTGCGATCCCAGTGGACTTGTCAGAAGTTCGTAGTATGTAGGGTAAGGTTGCCTGATTCCGTGACATATTTATGCCAAAATTGTAGTAAAAATTTTAAATAACACCTAAATGTTGTTACTTGGACCTTTAGCTACAGTTTTTACAACATTCAGTGTCAACAGTTTCACTAGTTTGATATATGATTCTTCATTGTTATAAAGTGGCTCCTAAATCCGTGACAAGGATCCAAATTCCGTGATAGTGGTTTCCTAATTCCGTGAGTGATATCCTGATTGCTCATTAACTGCCCAGAAAACAAACGTGTATTTAGAAAAACACTTTAAAGTCATGGTATAATGTTTTAATATGGATTAAGCAAGAAATTACAACATAGAAAAAGGACCTATGTTACAAATTTCATAGAAAATACTTGTGTAACTACAGGAATACATATTACATATTAATATATTATAAACAAAATAAACTGAAAGTTAAATTAAATACAAAATTAAATTTGAATAAATTGAATTATAACACAATTATTTCTCATTATTTATATTCCTAACAGCAGTAATTAAGTTAAATATATGCCCTATTATTTTATTATAATTATAATTGATGTTTTCCCTAACTTATTTCTATCATTATTTCCACGAACTATTTTCTTTAGTAGACATTAATTTTAACAATTTAGCGTTGACATCACTATCGAGTGAGCGAGGAAGGAGAAATATGAAAATAAATCCTAAAATGGGAAAGCTCCTGTAGCATTGTTATTGTCTCACAATGTTTAAATAATCATACACATTGATTCAGCTGATTTCAGTCTACAGTAATATATATTTTTATAATGCTATATTAATTCTTACTTCAAATATAAAATGTTTCTTCAGGAACGGTCACAAGAGAAAGAAAAACTTACTGGTCAACCACCTTTCACTGAACAAAAGCTTCTGCAGTCGACTGCTTCTATTCAAAAGGCGGGTAGTCAATAGAATTGAAAAGAAGACATCTTCTGGCATCTGTTATGTATTTCAAAAACTTAAAAGTCAGAGACCACAACTCCATGGTAGTCAATTGAAATTTTATCACGGGATTAGGGGTATCACGGAATTAGGCACCCTTACCCTATAATGGCAGTCCTTGTACACAGAGAATTGTAAACTGATCCAACAGTGATGTTTCACAGAATTCAAAACTCCCATCACGTTGAACAAACTGATTTATCTGTTACGAAAATCTATTTCTCAGAATCGCAAACTCCAATTACGTTGAAGAAACTGATGAATCCATTACGAATATCTTACTTACTTACTTACTTACTTATGTCTTTTAAGGAACTCGCAGGTTAATTGACACTCTCACATAATCCCGCCATCGTTCCCTATCCTGTGCAAGATTAATCCAGTCTCTATCATCATATCGAACCTCTCTCAAATCCATTTTAATATTATCCTCCCATCTACGTCTCGACCTCACCAAAAGTTTTTTTCCTCCATCCTCCCAACTAAAACTCTATATGGATTTCTGGATTCGCCCATACGTGCTACATGCCCTGCCCATCTCAAACGTCTGGATTTAATGTTCCTAATTATGTCAGATGAAGAATACAATGCGTGCAATTCTACATTGTGTAACTTTCTCCATTCTCCTATAACTTCATCCCTCTGAGTCCCAAATATTTTCCTAAGCACCTTATTCTGAAACACCTTTAGCCTCTCTTTCGCTCTCAAAGTGAGAGTCCAAGTTTCACAACCATAAAGGACAACCGGTAATATAACTATTTTATAAACTGTAACTTTCAGATTTTTTGACAGCAGACTAGATGACAAAAGCTTCTCAAATACGAATATCTATTTCTCAAAATTGCAAATTCTCATTACCTTGAACAAACAAATCTCTTGTGAAGATCTATTTTTCAACATTGGAAACTGCCATCATATTGATCAAACTGATGAAATCGTGACATAGTTCTATTTCTCAGAATAATAGAAACTTTCATCACATCGAACAAATTAATGAATCCGTAATGGAGATCTATTTCCCAGCATTGACAATTCCCATCGCGCTGAACAAAGTGATGAATCCGTTACGTTAGTCTTTCCCAGAATTGGGAACTCCTATCACGATGAACAAACTTATAAATTCGTGAAAAATATATATTTCCGAGAATTGTAAACTGTCATTACGTTGTAAAAACTGATGAATCTCTTACGAAGATGTATTTCTGATAATTGGAGTCTTCTATCAAGTTGAACAAACTGATTAATCAGTTAAGAATGTACATTTAACAGGATTGGAAGCTCAATTACTTGGATCAAATGAAAAACCTTAAATCCTACTTTTAAAGATTTAGCGTCTTTTTTTTGAGTTTTGAACATGTTATGAAATTAATTTACTTTCTGCTTTCCTTGTTTAGCTACAAGTGTTTTACTTATTGAAACATTGTTCTCTGATTAAATTTCAACTTATTTACTGTGTTAATATTTAGGATTTACCTTGCTTGAGTAGTTTTGAAGTCTTGTGCTTCATTGTCCAAAGCCTAGTGGAGATCTGCGCTATCTTTTTTTTTTCTGTTGTGGTGGGGTGTGTTCATGATTGTGTCGAAAAGTGTGTGTGTTTTGAAATTGAGTGGAGTGTTCAGGATGTGATGTAGGTGTGTTTTTGTATGATAAATCCTAAATATTAACATAGTAAAGAAGTTGGAAATTTAATCAGTGATATATATGTGTTAAAAGTGTATATAGAAAAATGAAGAAACATTGTTATTAAATATAACATGAATATGTATGGTTTCGAAAATTTATAAATTATAAACTTCGACATTTTGGAACTGACAGATTTTTAACTATACGTATGTCTCAAGATTCCTGAATATAGGCCTATTAGTGATATAATTTTTTATAAAAATAAGTTGACTTCTTTCAATATTGTATGAAATTCTTTAACATTCAATACTTACATCACATAGAATCTGTTACGTATCACACCTTCGCACAGCTCTGTAGTGTTTTCAATATGGGATTCAATATACTTACAACCTCCTTCACTTGTTGTTAAGCTCCAAGCATCCTACCAGTAGAAACAACGTCATTGAGTAACATATCAGCATAGAGTCTTGTTTCCATACCAAGAGGCCCATAATTTTTGGTGGCTGAGCCGCAGGATGTGGGATGGGATGAAAGGAGCGATGACGTTTATAACCGAAAGTTTTTACGTTGACAGAATGAAGTACGGGAGGACTTATCAGTGTAACTGCAAGTCGCAGCCCTTCCAGTGGCTGAACCCCCAGCTCGTTGTTGCGACTAATCGAGCAGAAAACCATCATCGGGGCTCCAGCCCAGACCCCGCTGCTGGGTGACTGTCTGACCAGGCTCATCGGCTGAGTCAGATTCTGACCAGCTGACAGCATATTCCTATCAAAGTGTGCTCTGTTATCACACTAAATCAAAGACTAATTGACTTTCAGTAAACAAATTTACGCGTATGTAGGTCTCATGCTTTTATAAATCGCAACTTAATTACATGCTGATTATTGGAAGAAGAGATCTACAGTTCTGAGAATGATTTGTGTTTTAACCCGTGCGTTGAGATTTAATACATCTGATGTTTCCGAACTATTTACAAGTCCCATCATCAGCATCATATCACTGGAAAGTTTTCTACTCTATTGAGTTCAGTTGGCCTAGGAAAGAATAACGAACGGCATTGCTTTTGAATAGCTTAACGGACGGCACAATGTAAACGACCCTTTTTTAATGTTTTTAACAGACACAACCTTGTTTATGCAGCATGTAAATAATTACGAAACGTCAGGAATATTAAATCTACTGACAGCAGTTCTTTATGTGCCAACAAGCTATAGAACATTGATTATCCTGTTCGATAAAATATTTCTTTTTTATTTCGAAATGGCTTACTTTACTGTTTTTAACTAATCGACGGAAACATAGAAAATAGTCTACATTAATGGGAGTTACTGTGCAGGTACTAATGTGACAAAATTTGAGAGCGTCAATAAGAAAATCATGTAAATCGTGTTTTGGACATGTGTGAGTTGTAAAGACATGATATTACCGGTTACATTGCGTAGACGATGAAAATGTTAGCAGATGTGATTTTATTTCGTTTATTGTGTACGGTACCGTAGATCTTAGATCAGCATTGTCGCTTTGCCATGTGAAACAAGTAAATTATTTTTAAAAAATTAGTACATACAATATATATAGGGACATCATTTTATTTTTACTTCAATTTTTATTGTACCTGAGTTTTTGAATGTACTTCACTCCCACCCCTTCTACTAATGAAGTTCAACCGTCCTTCACACAGATCCAAGACCGCACATACAGTCATAGTAGCCTTACGGTCATAGTAAACAGTAAGTTCCAAAAATATGTTCGCGTTTTCCAATGACGAAAGAGCTTTCAATATTGAATCATTTTCGCACAGGTACTGTCGTCCATTTGCCTATGTCGTACCCCCGGTTTCCCCCACCAGCTTTTATTCGCCAGCTAGTGGCTGGGCTGTCTTAGCTCTTTTCTGAGAACATTAATTTATGTTAGGAATTGGACGTCTACGTAATATTACACAACTGTTTAAAGTAACTTAAATAAAAGGGCCTCGTTAAGTAATAATTAACTGTCACGTAATTTCCTCTCTTTCTACACCCTACGACATAACCACTTGAACGGAGAGTAGATAGTATGTCTGAGTAATTTTATCTTTTTCGGATCGACAGAAGTGAAGATTGAATTTACAGTACGTAAGGTACTCTTTTATAGAGTAGGTACATAATTATTTCAACATGAGTTACTAGTACGAAGAACGAAACTGGTAATTGGGATTAGGTACAATAGTCTATAGTGCGATAATATGCACATTAGAACTGAAGCCTGTATCAAAATGAACGGCCACCGTTTTAAAAAATGTGTTTAAATATCCATATTATGATTATTTTTCAATTTAACTTCATTCTCTATATTGTACGCTAATGTGCTGTAGACAATATAATATACACTTCATATGAATACGTCCACATGGTTAGCTCAGTTCGTGAGTAAAAACACTCATTGTTAATACTGTACTGTATTTTGATTAAACAAAAACCTAATGAAAATGATCAAACTCAAAAGCGCAATATTTCCTAGTTTACGTAAATGGATGAACTACTTTTCTTCCCTTCTATACCTAGTAAAGTGATTTGTTTGTATATTACGCCAGTATCATCGAACCCCAGTCGCGGAAGGGAGTAGCAAACCGTGTTGATCCAGAGGTATAGGCAAGTTAATATTAAAAATGTTAGTAAAAATAAAATGATGTCCCTGTAGAATGGATGGTAACCTCTGCACTAATCTCTATTTAATGTATTTCATTTGACGAATGTCACCTCAAATTTGTTAATTAAGAGTTCTGTGCCTCAAAGTGTTAATAAGGTCTTTTTTGTTTTATTTAGTAAATCATCTCGCGACCTCTCATCTCTTTGTACGACCCTTCTAAGGATGGCGACCTCCACTTTGGGAACCGCTGCCATAGATATTACATTAGTATTGAAACTTTAAGATGTGGAACAAGAAAACATTTTAGAAGATTACAATTTTTTGGCGAGATGAAGTGCGAGGTTGCTACTTTAAGGTATGCTGAAGCTTAGGAGCAGAGCAGGAATGGTGGAGCAATATACGACAATGTCTTCATAATTAGTACGTCTAGGCCGTACTTCTAAGAAATATCGTCATATGGTTAAGTCAAGTGCGCTACAGATTTAGTTAAGTAACATTCTACATGACTTCGGTACGAGAAACAAATTAGTAAATTGGCGACATATACAGTTTAAAGTGATGTACTGGGAATGCAGTACATGATGCAATACAATTAATTCTGTAAACACATACAGAGTGTCAAAAAAGGCCATGCATTAAATTTAAAGCATAGTAAAAACATCTTATAGAAGCAAAACTTTTTGTCAGACAATTTAGGATTGGCTTCGCACCTCTAGCCTGCTACTCTCTTTCCAGCTGAAGATTGAAGTAAATGTAAATAAATGCACGAGGCATGATGGTTCCTGATTGGTTATTGAACGCACAACGCCTCCAGGCTCATGCTTGTCATCTTGTTCATCACATTAAAATAGTTCCTTTTAAAATAATAAAATGTATAATATACATAGAATATGACTAAATTAAACATCCTTATAAGAACACTTCATTACTACTTAAACAATATGTTTATATTAGTAGTTTCAGACATCGAATGATAAATCATTGTAAAGTGTATTATGGTAACGCGCATGCGTAATAGGCATTAAGTTCCTCCTAAGGTGACATGAAGCTTCACAGAGCACATCAGCACAACTGTTAACACAGTGAGAGATTCGGTGTTGCCAACCTCAAAGAAATTTCTGTAGAATTAAAGAAATTCTCAGCTCTTCAAACAGTAACATTTAGTCACAAATCTACAGAAAAAGAAAATACACTATTCCCAGTAGAGAAATAATGAACTCTTTGGTATCTACGCTTATATATCTAACTAATGAAAATTCTTCGATATCCCTGTGTCCCCTCTGCCTCTAGCGCGTGTGCGTTCCGAGAACGATCACGTGAGAGATGTCTTTGTGAATCCTCGACTTCGTCGTTCTCTCACCATCTGAGGTCGAGGTCAATGTCTCAGTCCCAACAGTTTGTTCGTGGCAGACGACAGTGATTATTGTATTGTATTGTATTGTATTGTATTGTAGTAGCCTATTGTTAAAACAGTCGGTACACGAAGCGTGTGTTATAGTGTTGTGGTTGTGTCGGATATGGAGCGGATAGAGCCGCTATCAAGTTCCGATTAATGGTATAAGAGTTCACACACTGACGTAAGTAGAATCTAATTATTATATTAATAACATTTTAGCTTTATTAAAATCATATAAGTCTTGTTATTAACCCTTCTGTGAGCATTTTACGGGTTAGTTTAATGAATGTGTTGAAATATTGTCTACAATATATCAGATTATGGCTGCCCTGCGTGCTCACTTGCTGAAAATAATGCGTCCTGGTGGCTGCTTTGGTAGCTAGCTTGCGATTGCGGAGTAAAATATTTCGATTTTGTTTATGTCTACTACAATCTTTAGTTGGAAATAGTATAGAGGGGTTAGTTTTCATAGCATTGTGTCACCTAAAACACGTAACCCTGCTGGATAGAGCTGTTGCCTGCCCAACCTGTATACAGTTAGAGGAAGTGCTCAAATTGGGTTCCATCGAACTCTGAAGAAAACTCACAGCGGCGAACTATCGTCCCTTGGACTTTCTCAAAGATCCCAGAGATAGTACTAGGGTTCGTTGCAGCTAAAATCCTGTTTCTGAAGTTCTCCTCATCATTTATACGAGCGGCGTACACTAAGATACCCATGTGACACACAAGAACTCCAGGTTGGTGAGGTCAGGGGAACTTTGGTGACAAACAACAGGTCCGCTACGGATAATCCATCTGCCTGGAAAGATATTGCACAAGAACGCACGAATATTAAATGTAAAATATGTTGAGTGGCCATGCATCACAATGCTGCAACCACACGCGTTACATTACCGTCAAGGGTACCTCCTTTAGTAAAAAGGGAGAGTTTCTTGGAGAAGTTACAGATATATTTCGCTGTTGAGACGGGCTGGAAGTAAGATGGAACCTACCAACGCACCAGCTGAACAAACAGCACTCGTGTAGCAGGCTGACGGCCCAGGCTACAAGGACTTCTGGGACATCCGGTATGTGAAAACTGAATTATAGACAAGACGAACAATTTTAAAGAAAAAATCCCTGGTATCCCAATTCCAAAACGAACCATGGTACACAGGAGTGTAATTAAAATGTAGCGGGTGTGCTTTAGATAAGGTAGCGGAAACCGTTATGTCATATGCTAGCAGAAAAGAAATTAAATAAAATTGGAAATTCCTCTTCTGATCTTACATCGTATGTGTATTTTATAACTAAAAAGCAATATTACGAAAGAAATTTCGCTCACAAGCTCTTAATAACGCTTTCGCACAAATTAAAATTCTTAAGCAATACTTGCCATGTCTGTAACATTTTCAGCTACTGCTATGTGAAGTTGTTAGTGTGGATATTCTTAAAAATCCTGCCCGCTTTTCTACCGAGAGGCTGTCCGCTTCCTTTAATGGAGCGATGATGTTTGTCAGCACGCGGTCCGCTCGCAAGCTGTTGTATAGGTGAAAATGACACTTGGGTAGAAATTGACTTTAATTAACAGACATGAAACACCATCACCATCTTTGTCATGGAGCTTAGAAATTATTCATGCACATTCAATGAAACCTCATGGTCATGTGATGACCAAAACGTATCATTACTGTTGAAAACGATCCAGAATAAGCCAGCGTGATAAATATTCAACACTTACCTGCAGTTCATATGAACGATGTCTGTTAGTTTTGTAGGTTATATGGCACGTATTGAGTTACTAGATGAGAACGATGTAAAAAAAAGGAGGGAAGTTCATATTATCACAGAAAAGATAGTGAATAGCAGTAAAATGTTTTCTTAAGGTTGGTTGCACACAGCTGAAGGACTAGGGAAAGGTGGTTGTGGACAAGTGAAGGACAAGGGAAATTTGGTTGCAGACAACTCGAGGACAAAGGAAATTTTGGTTGCAGACAACTCGAGGACAAGGCAAGATGGTTGCAGACACTTGAAGGACAAGAGAAAGATGGTTCCAGACAACTGAAGGACAAGGGAAGATGTTTGCAGACAACTGAAAGACAAGGGAAAGATGGTTGCAAACAACTGAAGGACAAGGGAAGATGGTTGCAGACAACTGAAACACAAGGGAAAGATGGTTGCAGACAACTGAAACACAAGGGAAAGATGGTTGCAGACAACTGAAGAATAAGGGAAGATGGTTGCAGACAACTGAAACACAAGGCAAAGATGGTTGCAGACAACTGAAGAATAAGGGAAGATGGTTGCAGACAACTGAAACACAAGGCAAAGATGGTTGCAGATAACTGAAACACAAGGGAAAGATGGTTGCAGACAATTGAAACACAAGGGAAAGATGGTTGCAGACAACTGAAGAACAAGGGAAGATGGTTGCAGACAACTGAAGGACAAGGGAACATGGTTGCAGACAACTGAAGGTCAAGGGAAGATGGTTGTAGACAACTGAAACACAAGGCAAAGATGGTTGCAGGCAACTGAAGAACAAGGGAAGATGGTTGCAGACAACTGAAACACAAGGCAAAGATGGTTGCAGACAACTGAAGGACAAGGGAAGATGGTTGTAGACAACTGAAACACAAGGCAAAGATGGTTGCAGACAACTGAAGGACAAGGGAAGATGGTTGCAGACAACTGAAGGTCAAGGGAAGATGGTTGTAGACAACTGAAACACAAGGCAAAGATGGTTGTAGACAACTGAAGGACAAGGGAAGATGGTTGCAGACAACTGGAGGTCAAGGGAAGATGGTTGTAGACAACTGAAACACAAGGCAAAGATGGTTGCAGACAACTGAAGGACAAGGGAAGATGATTGCAGACAACTGAAAGACAAGGGAAGATGGTTGCAGACAACTGAAGGACAAGGGAAGATGATTGCAGACAACTGAAAGACAAGGGAAAGATGGTTGCAGACAACTGAAGGATAAGAGAAAGATGATTTCAGGCAACTGGAGGACAAGGGTAAAATTATTGCAGATAACTGAAGGACTAGGCAAAAGTGGTTGGAGACAACTGAAGGACAAGGGAAAGATAGTTACAGACAACTAAAGGATTAGGGAGAGCTAGAAAGTGTAACTACTGAAGAAATTGAATTTACATTCATTACAGAAAATGAATAATATTATTAGTTTTCAATGTGAAATAATTCAACCCCTTATTGCATAGAACAGGTTTGCACACATTGGTTTAATATTCAGATAACTTAAGTAGTTCGCTCTTTCTCAACTGATGTCATATATGGTGAAATCCAGTTACTGACAGTCTACCGTATCTGTCCCAGTATGAAGTTTGAAATATTATATGTTTATATTATAAGTTATATGAATATAAATCAGGTATGTGCCATATTTTATCCCAGTATGCGGAAAGGGGTTAATTCCTTGTGTATATTCCTTAGATTATACAATAGAAGGGTTTAGAGCATTAGTGGGCCAGGCGACACCATTTATTAAAAAGGGAGAAAGCAGGGGTTAAATTTAAGTGAACACCATAGTTTAATGAAGATTGACATATAATTTAGTTTTAATGTGTATACTTTATATTACTTGCTATATGTTTCTATTGAATTATGGTAATAACTTAATTTTAACTCTTGTTTTCTACGTCTTCAGCAAATGGCCACTATGCTTCTGAACTCTTCAATTTTAAACTATCAAAGGTGTTTCCATCTGAAAACTAAAATTGACCGTTTCTGATGGTCAAGTGTCTCTCTATTGAAAAAATACAATGACAAAATTGATAATTTTCATTTCATTACCTTATTGTTTCATTTCTGCGACTGTGCTCATTAGATATTAAGTAAATATAACTATTTTCTTTAAGTAGGGTAACTTCTTTAAAGACATTTAATGTTTTTTGAGCTGGAATGTGAACGAATGACATGAAAAATACTTTTTGAAGCTGAATGTACACCAAACAGATCCATATACTTGTAAAGAAGAATACGAAGGCAACAGTTTTCGCATTTGCTGACACTTCAGTTTATATTAAAATGCTATGCGACACGTCATATGTTCGATCTCCGGTGTTTGCTTCACAAAACGGAATTTTTAAAATTCCAAATTACAGTTGTAGAGTGATAATTCTGTTTTAAGCTAATAATAATAATAATAATAATAATAATAATAATAATAATAATAATAATAATAGATTATATTGTAAAAAGCTATTAATTACACTTACCGAATATTAATAAATGATGATATTCAAAAGCTTTATATTCTTTTTTAATATCGAATGTAGACCTATTTGAATATATGTTTAGAATAATGTTACAGATCAGTTTGTGAAGTAAATTTTACCTAAAATGTTTGTATTTAATTAATTTTAATCTCTATTTGTCCACAAGTTTGTAGCATATCGCCCCGTATTTAAGGAGGACATTTTATAGACTCCAGTTTAACATGGGAAAAACATATCGAATATATATGCACAAAATTATCAAGAGTTATATATTTATTAAAGAAATTAGTGACTTGAGTTTCTGAAAATTATTTAAGATGTGCCTACTTTTCGTTCTTTCAGTCGATAATTAGGTATACCTTAATTTTCTGGGGAAATGGTAGAAAAATTGGGAGTGTCTTGATTTTGCGAAAGAAAGCCATTATAATTCTATGTCTATCAAACTATCTTGAACATTGTCGACACCTCTTTTCGAACAATCACAGATATTAACTGTCATAAATTTATATATATATATATATATATATATATATATATATATATATATATATATATATATATATATATATATATATATATACCACCTAGTCCTTTACACTCGACAAAATATAGACAATTACTCATTAATAGCCAATATACATGATCATGAAATTAGAAATAGTGAACAAATTAACATTCCATACTGTAGATTACATAAAACTAGTACAAATGTTTCTGTCATGGGGATGAAATTATATAAGCTTCCCAGTCAATATTATAAGTTACCAACCAATAGTTTCAAAGCTAGATTTTATAATTGGCTTTTAATTAATCCTTTCTACTCTGTAGATGAGTTTCTTAACATAAATTCATACGAAATTGTTTTTTAATAAATAAAGTTATTTACATTTGAAGAGTCCACTGCAAGAATGATGGATGTCATTTGGAATACATTTTGCACGAGAAGCAGTTGAAAGTTTGAAATGCTTAGCGCTCAAAGCTTAACTGTGATTTTCCGATCATTACTGGATAACGACTATCAGTGTTAATGCCATATCTATGTACATTCTGTATGTCTTAAGCTATGCATTGACAGTCTTGGTTCATTTTCGACAAGAAAGTGACATCCATCATTCTCGCAGTGGACTCTTCATTTAGTTACAATTATTACATTAAGAGGGAAGTGTTTTCATTAGTTTTATACTTTCAAAATGTTTTGTATTTTCATTCTAATTAAACTTTAATGTTTTCAATTATATGTGTATTTTCAAATGTATGTTTTTTTCCTCCCTTCTGTATTATGACGAAGCCTATCACTGTATGTTTAATGGCTTAATAAATTGAATTGAATTGAATCATTTCAATTAATTATAATCTGTTCTTGTTCTTTTTGCGCGTCTGAACTTCACTTTCTTACAGCAAACTGGGAAGCGCTGATATTGCATACATTAATTCTGTCATAATTATGTCGTAAATATGCAATAAATGACCGCAGGATTTTCTTTCTTTCCAGACGAAGCTATGCTTGACATGATAGGCATCGATATGCATATGTCAAACAAAATTTGTGCCGCTTTCACAGAGGGGAATATGAGTGAACTCTACATTTTTAAGTGTCTGTCATTTATCTTATATCTGAGCACCGATATCCTGTCATTTGAAATTCTTGTTCCGTCTGGTTATTGATGACGGTACGTTTACCTGACTGATTAACATATTCGCTGTCAGTGTGACTATTTGATTGACAAGATCTACTTATTGGTGCTTAAGTGTGACATTGACGAACAGCCTGGATTCCCTCTCATCTGACTTAATCTCCGAATTCCTACGTCTGTACTCCCATTTGTATCCGGTATTACTAACGCTGAGACCACTAATTACCCTGCATATTCTTAAACATTACCCCTCCCTCCGATGAAGACGTGACTGTAATATTTTACAACATACTGAAATAAATTCTGTGGTCTCAGCACTAGGGCTTCTAGCTAAAAATTCAGCGAACTCTCATTCGATTTCGAATAGGATACAGGAAATTTATCTCCAGTTACTAAGACGAGAAATATGTTCATTTTCTTGTAGGCTATTGTTAACAAGCTGTAGTCCTGCCCATATGCACCACATACTGCTTGAATATTATTACTTAAATTTTATGCTTCTCCGGTTCCATACTTCTGATCTGTTATTCCTAGGGCTTTCTGGACTTCTCATTCTTTGAGGGCTGTAATTAAACTACATTTGAGAAATTTTAACTCTCGCTATTCTCAGAGCCCGGATTTCCATACAAATTAATATTTTTATATAAGCTTGTTAGATTTTCTCAAACTTTGCAAATTTTCGTTTTATGACATCGATTCCAAATAACCGGACTTTTTCCCTGCAAGTTTTGACCTTTTCTGGAAGTAATCTTTTGAAGATTTTAGACTTATTAGCACATATTTAGACTTTTATATAGCATATTATGCCTTTTTTCTGCCGTCAGTGCATATATTATGTTAACTTGCATAATTAGTACACCACTTCATTTACTTGGAGTCCATAGTCCAAATGAACAATGATGTTACGCAAGAAATCAAACAACGGGTCGAGATGGCCAATAGATGTTATTTTGGTCTGTTTCAACATATGAAGAGTAACATATTATCAAGATCTGTGAAGGTCTCGTTATATAAGACCCTCACAAGACCAGTACTACTGTATGCCTGTGAAACGTGGACTATGAACAAAAATAATGAACAAATTCTCCAGTGTTTTGAAAGAAAAATATTGCGCAGAGTTTATGGCCCAGTGTGTGACAGGGGTGTGTGGAGGAAAAGGTATAACCAAGAATTGTATTCTCTTTATGAAGATGTGGAAGTCTCTAAATACATAATGTTAACCAGGCTAAGATGGGCAGGACACCTGATAAGGAAGGAAGAGGCAGAGATCCCAAAGAGAGTAATGCTAACACAGCCGGATGGGACAAGTAGGAAAGGAAGGCCGAGATCAAGATGGATTAATGGAGTGGATGATGATGCGAGAGCTCTTGGAGTGAGAAATTGGAAGATGGCAGCTTTGGATCGCGATGGTTGGAGACGAGTCCTTGAGGAAGCCAATGAGTTGTACAGCTACTGATGATGATGATGATGATGATGATGCAAAATCATGTTTTTTTATGAATTTTCCTTCTTAGAATGTGGTATTTTCACGTTCCTGTCTATTGAGAGAAAAATAAAAGAAAGCTATCAGTAATATGGTATTTTCACGTTCCTGTATATTGAGAGAAAAATAAAAGAAAGCTATCAGTAATATGGTTTTGTGGCATCCTACCTGACAACTAGAGTTTGGATTCTTCAATATACCCTCCTTTTTTTTACATTGCTTTTATGTAATATTTCCATTTAACTCATAAACTTGGCATTTCCGGACATATTTCTACATGAGGTTTTTCTTCTTTATGTATGAGGAACTAATATCCAAAGTTTGTACAAGCATTTATGAATCACCCTGTACATTGTTTCCTGTCACACTTGGTGTAGCCAGCAATGGATTTAAACAATTTTATTCTATTGAACTACTACTTATCGTGGTCCATGTTTCTGATCAAAAAGTGACAATAGGCACTGCTCTGGTCTTGTATAGTAGTGGCAAAAAAAAAACCGGACCGACCCTTGTAGCCAATTTCAGAGCCTTGTTCACTCCAGAACCACGATAGACTGGTAATTAAGACTTTCGTGGTTCGTATCCTGTCTGGGAAGGAAACTTTTTTTGTTCCTTATTCAAATTTATTCCAAATACTTTTCGATTGCAGCGATATTTTATGACTTAATTAACTTATTATTCCCAGAACATGAATTTCACCAGCTTATTTTCTAATGACTTTCGAAATGGGCTACGTCAGCAGTCGAAACTAGAACAATTTCAATAGATTACTCGCTATCTTGTGAATGCGGGCGTGGCATGCGCAGTGGCTCATTTCGGGGAATTTGATTATTCCGTCGGTTCGGTTTTCTTGCCACTACTGTGCAATATATATATATATATATATATATATATATATATATATATATATATATATAGAATCTGGATTTTCATGTCGGTAAATTCGTATAATATTAACCATCATGAAACAAACTCTCTTTCTGGTAGCTCGCACAGCTCACATGCCAGGTCTCGCCTCCTCATCTGTACGCCTGCAAACAAGTTTCACTTACTGCACAAAGTGACATGGGCAAGTAACGCCAGCTTAGCGGTGATTCAGCGCGTTACCTTTCGATATTTTTGTTTAATATGTGTTTTTGGTTTATTATTAATGTATATGCGTGAGCTTGTTTGCGTTATGTACCATAAAATATGTTGTATACAGACACAAAATTCAAGGGATTAGGTTTATTTTGTTCAGCATGGGAATTATACTTACAACATATAAGTGCATGTAAGATATTGCTTAAATCCAATAATTCTTTCCTACATGATACACGGCAATTATTCCAAGAAATTACATCCAGTCTAACAGCACTCAATATCACCGAATCAGCAAATATTTGAGACAAATACGGTACTGCAGATACGCGAAATGTACGGAAAGTATTAAGAGAAAAGTGTTTGAGAATTGAGCCCAGAAAAAAACATAAAGGCAAAGGCGTGCTCTTATACCAACAATATATCCCGGCCAATAAGTGGATCCGGAATCACAAGGGTCTTTCCTGTAGTGAGTGGAGGGAAGCGATCAAGATGAATGCGAACGTGTCAGCTGTGCGTAGTGTACTAGGCAGGTCTTCGGGCGGTAACCTCTGTCACGTTGTGACACGGAGTTTGAAACCCTTGCCCATGTTCTGGGGCCTGTCCACGAAATACGCGGCATCATACAGTAAGTTCTATAATAGCAACAGCCTTAAGGAACAAAGGTTATTCAGTATATGAAGAAGTACACGGCATATCCAGTGAGGGCAGTAGACTATTCGAAGAATCGACATAATTGCATTTAAACTTCCGTCTCTTGAAGGTTACATCATAGAACCTACTGTGAGATTCGAATCGCATAAACACCAGCCAGAAGTACACGAGGAAGAAAGGAATATATATATATATATATATATATATATATATATATATGAACCTTCAATACATTTTTATAAGGACAAATACCATCTGGAATCTATCGCCATTAGAGGACTAATGATAGGAGCCCGTGGGACCATACCCCGGTTCCTAGTCGACTTCTGTAAATCTTTTGGTCAGCATAAATATAATTTAAGATATCTAATAATTGCAACACTCAAAGGATCAATAGCTACTTTCAGGCATCATACATATGGACCATGACTTTAATTCGCATCTTCTTGACGTTTCTTCTTATATTATTATGTGTTTCAATCCATTTAAAATTGTTATTTTTCACTGTAACAACAATGTTTCATTAAGCCTCAAGGCATTTACTCTATATTTATTCTATCATGGTATGCTTTGTCAATGGCAACCTGTAGTGGTTACAGGAAAAAATAAACAAAGTATAGGTACCTTAAATCTAAAATAGTGTCTAATATTCTGTTCGCAGCTGTATTCATGCACGCTAAATTGCGTAGTGGCACTACTGTTACGTGATTGAGGTGCCTCCATGTGCTCTAACCGCGGGAGGGTTATTATATTCGCTATCACGTCCAAAACGGCCCTTAGGGGGCTATGCAGCTGTCGAGCGAATTGGTGCCCAGGGAGGAAGTATTCCTTTCCCTTGGGATAAAACACCAGCCGAGTCTAATTACTCAAATCCATCTATTGTCTGAATTAAGAATGAGTGCACCTCAAAGTTTACAGGGTGAAGCGTTTCTACGTTAAATGACCACACTTGGGTAAGTTTAAGATTAAAATATCTGGAGATTTATTAAATATGTAAACACAGCCTGATAATTTAATACAGGCCTACTGATACGTGCTTTTAAATAGCTGGTTGTTTCTATTTGCAATGTGAATATATCATTACATCCATTAAAATCTTTCTTTCAAATATTTTGCATTTTTCTCTTTCTTTACTTTCTCAGTACGTTAATTATAATATGTATGTAGTATAATTTATTAAGGGTGTTTGAGCATAAGGTTCTTAGAAAAATATTTGGGGCTAAGAGGGATGAAGTTACAGGAGAATGGAGAAAGTTACACAACGCAGAGCTGCACGCATTGTATTCTTAACCTGACATAATTAGGAACATTAAATCCAGACGTTTGAGATGGGCAGGGCATGTAGCACGTATGGAAATGCATATAGAGTGTTAGTTGGGAGGACGGTGAAAAAAAGACCTTTGGGGAGGCCGAGACGTAGATGGGAAGATAATATTAAAATGGATTTGAGGGAGGTGGGTTATGATGGTAGAGACTGGATTAATCTTGCTCAGGATAGGGATCAATGGCGGGCTTATGTGAGGGCGGCAATGAACCTCCGGGTTCCTTAAAAGCCAGTGAGTAAGTAAGTAAGTATGCAGTATAATTTATGAATGAGGTCATGTAGAGCTTTTAAATGATAAATAATGTCTTAAGAGGAGTTTAGGAGGAAATGCCATAAATCAGACACTGAAATTTTAAAACCGTGAACATGGAACGTCATTTTATTTATTTTTCATCAGTCTTGTGTAGACATAGTGGATTTGATGCATTCTAGTTCAAATTCGTCATTCCCATAATTATCAAATACAAATATAACATATAGTTTCACTAGCACTATGAAGAACTTCTTAATTCAGCAACTCTGGCAGGTCTTCGGGCAGTAACCTCTGTCGACGTTGTGACAGGGAGGTTGAAACCCTTGCCCATGTTCTGGGGGCCTGTCCACGAAATACGCGGCATCATACAGTAAGATCTATATTAGCAACTGCCTTAAGGAACAAAGATTATTCAGTATATGAAGAAGTACTATTTAATACTGTGCATCTACTATACTATCAATACTAAAATATCACACTTTAACTTTCTGTTCTTATCCTGTGCTTATTCATGACCTGTAAAGAATTCTAGTTCTATATATTACCATAATAAACTCACTATTCACTATATTTACTATACTTAAATCTTTTATTATTATTATTATTATTATTATTATTATATTATTATTATTATTATTATATTATTATTATTATTATCATTACTATTATATTCATCGTTTGACATATTTACTTAACTGTTTAACAGGATTCAGGATCATTTCTCCGAATTCAATATTCCGAATGTTTATTTTTTCGAAAGATTACTGATTTGGTTACTCCTTAACTAATAGTTTTTGTAGATTGAAGGATTCTCTCACATAATCACACATTGTTCCTTTATTTTCTTTTGCCATCTAATTTTGACTCTGAACAGATATATATATATTTTTTTTAATTTATTGAGTATGCTCCAACGAGTATAACTCATATGTAGGGGCTATACAAGAACACATACATATGTTATACAATGTAATTGAAAAATTCATGAAACTACAGTCTGTGAAAACAAACAATAACACAAGAATTTATGAAAGAAAGAAAGAAAGCAAAATAAGAACAAATAATAAGATGACATAAAATTTTGGGCAGAAAGAAGAAAAAGTTTGAAACCATGAAATAAATAAATTAACTGAGAATTAAAATAAATAATCTTCCCAAAAACATATTTTTAAACAATTCTTAAAACACCGGCAATTTGGTAAAATTCTATATTCTAAAGGAAGTTGGTTAAAAGTTGTTGTTAAAAAATGGTTAAGTCCTTTCCTTCCATAAGTACTGAGCTATGCTGAGAAAAAAAATATTGTCTTTTTGTCTTGTTAAATAAGTATGTATATCTTTATTAAACTGAAATGTAATATTACTATGTCTTAAATTGTGAATAACTTTGTACATGAAAATGGCAGCACCTAATTTGATAATTGATTCAACTGGTAGAAAGAAAGAAAATTGATATAGATATTAACTGGAGTCAAATAATGAAAACCCAGTAAATTTCTTAAAGCTCTATTTTGAATAATTTGTAAAGGTCTCAAAGCAGTTTTCTTATTATGTATCAACAAAAGCCGCCCTATATAAGGGTTCGATTATCGGCCTACTAATTAATTCACAATGAACAATGATTAAAAACAATTATATATGTGACAATTTGAAAGAAAGAGAAAAATTAAGATAATTGATAAGAAAACCTAGGAAATCATATGCAATAAAAGTTTCTTAGGTACAGGCAACAACAAAAGACTATTATCATAGATCAACTATACGCATGGAGAGAGATCTAAAACCAAGCTCATCAGGTTGATCAGGAAAAGAGGGCCATTTATGAACCTTGCATCCCAAGTATAACATCCCTCTCTTCAATTGATCAGTGACAGGTTTATTTTTTGATGCTCGGAGTTCTTTACCAAAATTTACATATCGTTTTTTAAAACAATTATCAATATCATCTTTTGAAATTCAAAAAATCAGCTCGCAAATTCTCAAAGATTCCCTGCAGATTATACAATTTCATTTATACCACTCAGAAGGCCTTAATTAAGGATATGCTAATTTTAAATAAAATCTTTTATTTATAAGTATAATTTTATAGTCATCTTCTAAAATTTTATTTTATAATTGATAATCAATGGTGCTTAATTATTACATTTTATTTTTATAACAATATTCATATTTAATTAATCATATTTATTTGCTATTAATTTCCGGATCCTCGTGGTCATCCTTAATTAAGGCCGGATGAGTTTTTTTCTCTCCCTGTCTCTGATATAAATTATTAATATTTTTAACTCTTAAATTGGCAAATTTCTCACACTAGTTTATTAAACCGTGTCGGACTGTAAAGAAAACAACTGTCGCAATGTCCATATTTTATACGTCGTAAAATATTATAGTATTGTGCAATTTTTATTTTCCTACCAATTTTTTTATTCTATATATTAGAATAGCATATAGACTATTAACCTGTTGTATCCTATAAGATGTCTCGCGCCGTGGCGTCGCGTTCTAAGGCATCCCGTCTAGGACTCGCGTTACGGAATGCGCGCTGGTTCGAGTCCTCATGGGGAAGAAATTTTCTCATGAAATTTCGGCCAGTGTATGGGACCGGTGCCCACCCAGCTCGTGTTGCACTTGGGGAACTACGATAGGTAGCGAAATCCGCTTGCGAATACCAGCTATAACGGCTGGCGGGATCATCATGCTAACCACACGATACCTCCAATCTGGTTGGATGATCGTCCACCTCTGCTTCGGCATGTGGTCGTGAGGCCAGCAGCCGGCTGGTCGGTCTAGGCTCTTCACGGGCTGTAGCGCCACGGATTATCCTATAGGATACTTTGCGAATTTAAGGGTTAATGTTTAACAACCCACTGAGTTTTTTGAAAGCTATCTTCTCATTTATCTTCAAACATTTATTTTCTGTTTCGCTAATTCTGAAGTCATTTGTCACTATGCATTTTAAGTGATACGGATTGCGTCTTCAAAACACCCGCATAGGGGACATTACATGTTCTATTTTTGAATCTCCAAATACCTAATCATCCCCAGGCAAATCCTACTCTCAATTTTCTTATGTTTAATCTGACATACTCTTCCTGTTCCCAGAAAGTTTTCATTTTTCTATAATACCTTAATGAATCAAAGTTAGTTATATTACTACAAATCTCCTGTCTTGTGATTTCGAATTCTCTCTTTTATAGTTTTACCAATAAATAATCTTATCATTTAGAGTCCCTATTTCTTCCCACATGTTTACTTCTGATTGTAATTCTTTTAATCTGTTCGATTTTAGATCAGTTTTATCTAGAAATGCAATACATTTTTTTTTAAATCTACTAATTATCCCTCAGCATAATGTTACATTAGTACATTATGCAACGAGCCTATAGTGATAGTAATTAAGACGCAAGTATGATTGTTTATGAAACGAGCGAAAGCGAGTTTCATAATTTTCATACGAGCGTCTTAATTACCATTATAGGCAAGTTTCATACTACTTTTTATGCTCGACCATATTATTTTCTAACTTTAAAGTATTGAAAATTAGTTTTTTTTATGGTTATGTGCGAACTGACCTGAATTGTGAGATGTGCGCAGACGCGAAAGTATCGATTTTTTCCGAGGCCGAATGTCATTGACCTTGGCACGGAATAAGAATGAATATTAGTCTGATATAATCTGGAAAATGATTTAGAATTGAAAAAGGAGTTGACAAATTGAATTTATTTGAATATTATTTACAATTAACGCTAATTATTATAGTAACAGAACATAACCTTCTGCGACAGCATTGGATTTCCAGCCTCCGTGACTTTTCGCTAATTGTCTGTCGATTGCATATCCGAGAATAATCGATATAACGGTACAAAGCTGACTTGTCATTGGTTGAAGACCTGTACTTTAATGAGTAGGTGTTCTTTAATGACATTCATTAAAGGACTGCTACCAGGTGTATAATTACTACATTTCGGCATGGTCGAGCATAAAATATTTTCTTTTCCTTGTCAGGATTATTCCTAGGCTACTATCAATCCCCATCTTCAGTCTCGCTGCCAAATTTGACGCGTTACATGGAATATTACTAAATTATATAAAAATAAATTTGTACTATCAACTACAGTGGAATCTCGCTAACTGGGATTTCATGAATTCGGAATTCACGATAATTCGGACAGCTCTTCGGACAATTGGAGATTAAAATCCCATACATAGAAGATAGAAGTGAATGAAAAGGATTAAAAATAGGTGATAAATTCAAATTACACAACATAAGACTTATTTAGATGCACTAAGCGAATTTGTGTACTGTAATCCAAGCTATTAGAATTTTTATCTTGCAGCGCAAATAGACGCAGATAACACTTACATCCTAATTAAAACATAGTTTGAAAGTACTTTTGTGCAGCAGTTGTCTTTTAGATGATTAATCGAAACCTCTACTTTTCACGATTAAACTGCTACTAAAATAGTCCTAAATAATTTACACTACACAACCATACAAAAAACCCTTATTTTTAAAGAGTTTCATAATATCTCCAATCAGTTTCTTTATAGAAAGTGTCACATTTTTTTCCAAAAGTGTCAGCAGAGGATCAAAATGTTGTTATACATTTTTATCTGTCACGCTTCTAGGAATCATATCTGAGGAGAAATATATAAAGTTCCCTGTCATGTGTGCGTGTGATAATAATGATGATGCTTAATCAACATAACTTTTAGCCTAAATTATCCAATAAATAAGAACAAGAGACTCAACTATACAAAATTTCTAGGACTTTTTATAGACTCCAGTCTAACATGGGATAACCACATCGAATATATATGCAAAAGTTAACAAGAGTTCATTCATTCATTCATTCATTTATTTTATTCCATAGATCTTACATGAGCAATGAAGCTTTAAGATGTGGAACAAGTCAACATTTTACAATTACAATTTTTACAAATTTTTATAGTTTTACAATTTAGTAATTTTCTACAATTTTTACAATTTTGTGCAATTTTTTACATTTTTTTTTCTCAAAATTATTTAAGATGTACCTATGTTTCTTTCTTTCAGTCGATAATCCGATATGGTGCCCTGATTTTCTGGGGAAACGGAACCAAAATTGAAAGTATCTTGATTTTTCAGAAGAAAGTCATTAGAATTTTATATAAATCAAACTATCTTGAACATTGTCGGCCACTTTTCAGGCAATCACAGATTTTAACAATCATAAATTTCTATATAAATGAGATTTTACTTTACACTCGACAAAATATCGACAATTACTCATTAGTGGCCAATATACATGATCATGAAATTAGAAAAAGTGAACAAATTAATATTCCATATTGTAGATTACGTAAGAGCAACACAAACTTTTCACTTATGGGGATGAAATTATATAATAAGCTTCCCAGTCAATATTATAAATTACCAATCAATAGCTCCAAAACTAGATTTTACAATTGGTTATTAAATAATCCTTTTTATTCTGTCGCTGAGTTTTTCAACACAAATTTGTATCAAATTGTTTTTAATAAATACATTTAATTGCAATTAGTTACAATTAATACATTAAGGGTGAACTGTTTTCTTTAATTTAAAAATTTCAAATTTAGGTACCTGAGGGTATAAAGACCCATCATGTTATAAGGCCCACTACCTAGTTTGCCATTAGTTATACACTTTTGCAAAAGAGAGCAACAGCTCTTATGACCTATTTTTCTTGCATTCGAGTGAGGCATAAGGAAATTAGATTCTCGTTCTTGTTTGTAGCTGTCTGGTGGCAACAAGTTATGTGTGATTATCTTTGCTTTCATTATAAAATTTTGCAAAATTTAAGTTGATATGTAATCGTTTTACTGTGTGTTATTAATATAATATTAAATGCACGTTATTGTGTAAACATTAAGAAGTTTGGAGCTACCGTGAAACTTTCGCTAATGAGGATATGAGCACTCCATAAATTAAAATTGGCGCGAAGTAACAGAGCAGGAAATAAGGCCCATGAAATAAATACGTCGAAACGCACACAAGTTCATAGAAGTCCCTGAACTATAAAGTTCAAATTCTGAAGCACAATCTTTTTTGCAAGAAATAGAACAAACGAAAGACTGACAATTTCTAATGCAGAAAGAGCATTGGATGAACCATCAACTTCAGGATTTGTAAACATCCAGGGGACGCGGATGTGTTCTGTCTGCGAAGAAAATTGTTGTAGATATGCATGTGTATGTCTCTTGTAAATGTTGGGTGCACGATGAATGTGTATGTCTCACTGAGGAAAAAATTGAAGACTTTGTATGCCCAAATTGTGTTCAATACTTATATTCTTTATTGTGGGCCTTATTATCTGTCACAGTAAGATATAAGGCCCAGTGACATGCTGTTAATTTTCATTACTCATAACATTTATGTGTCTATTTGAATATTTATTTGAAGTAAAATATTATAGGATAACTATAAAAGTATGCTATTACATTATTTAAAAATTGCTAAAGGTCTCCATTTCAAAGACAGAACGTTCTGTTCCTTAGGTGGACCTTATTACCCCCGGTTACCTTATTTCATGTTTTCATTGTATTATTTAAATTTTGCCGTTTCTTTTATTAGTGTTTTTTCAAATGTATTATATGTTTTTCAATGTATTCTGACGAAGCATAAAACTGTATGTCTAACGGCCAAAATAAATTGAATTGATCATGATGGTGATGATGATGATGATGATGATGATGATGATGATGATGATGAAAAATTCTTTAGATATAATGTGAAATATCTTAAACCCTTCACTGTGAGAACTGACAGCGGTCTAAGACAGAAAAATTGTATTTAAAAACACAAATTAATTTGATTTCATTTCGATCGTTAGCCCTTCCAAGAATAACTATGTTGAGTACCTGAGACTCGAAGTACGGACATTGCAAGTTCAAAGCCGGAGCTTTGATTAGCAACATTCCCGGACCGTTGACTTGGGCTCTTGATGTGTGCTGTCAGCTGTCACCGTCTAGATTGACAGTCCGAGCTCTCCATTTGCTTTAATTAATATTGTTTGTCTCCAACCAATTGGTTTCGAGATAACGTGACTGTTAGCTGTCGGGCTAATTAGAATGTTTCGGGAATTGAAAACTTCCTCTCGATAGTGACACATCAACTCGTTATTCCTTTAAATCAAAGTCGAAATTGATCGTGCTCTTCTATGTCCTTTTTGTAGTTTTATTTGTTTTACTTTTTCACTGCGACTTTCATTGTTTTCATTGTGGTGAACTAATAGTATTCTGAAGAAATTTGTTCCAGCGCTGTAAATTGGCTCAACAGACAATAGACAATTCGAAATTAATTAGAGATGAAAACAAAATAGACAAATAGTAGCCTACCGGTATATGAAATATATAATAATGTAAATCGAGTGGTAGTATATTTTGGCTGCAAATTCAACTGGAATGAGTTCAATTTGTGGCAGAGAAATACAAATTTGGTAATTATTTACATTAACTAACTCGATTAGTTCTGGCCGAAAAATTCGAAAAAAAAAACCGTCGAATTTTCACTCGAATTTAAAAACACGTATACTTCCCGCAAATGCGTATTTCACTCTCAACCCAATTTCAAGTATACAATATTCTGACACAAAGTATTTGTTAAAATAATTATAATTTATCTACGAACTTCGAATATATGTCAACATACAGAAAATAATTCAAAAAGATAAAATAAGTAAATCTATGCTGACTTATATATTATTTTAATGTGCCGAAGTACATATGAAGTTTCCATGCAGATATTCTGCGTCATCGTACGACGAAAGAGTAGTGGAACGGGAAAAATTCTCTCCGGCACCGGGATTTGAACCCGAGTTTTCAGCTCTACGTGCTGATGCTTTATCCACTAAGCCACACCTGATTCCCATCCCGGTGTCGGATCAAATCGTCCCAGTTTATGCTAACCTACACTAACCAAACCTGACCTAATCTAACCTAACTTAAGCTAACCTAACTTAAGCTAACCTAACCTTAGCTAAAGACTCTCTCAAACCTATGTAGATTAACACAACTTAGAAAAAATACATTAATTTAGATAAATTACCTTTCCTTGCAACATATGTTCAAATATACTCGTATATTGACACGAATGCGGAGATAGCTATAACATATCTGTTCCACACAGAAATTAGTACATACAATCTATTTTACATAACCTTTTACTCGACATAAACCGAGATAGTTAATTAACAAAAATTTATTTGTCTTTCTTTGAGACATGCCGTTCGTCCTTTGCTTTAAGTAAGCTAGCTCTCAGCCTTGAGCGATAAATTTTTCATCATGCTAATCAAGTGATCACATTCTTTCTCTACTTGTAAATGTCTAGCACATAATTCTTCATATTATGACCAAGATTATACAGTAAGTTTATTAAAATAAATCCAGATTTAAGTAACCTCAATAATAACATTTTTAGTAAGAGAATTAAATATTGTATTCTTTTGAACTGTGACTGTCCATTATACAGAGTGATTTATGTAGAACTAACACATTTCTTTCTTTCTTTATTTCAAAACGAATGATGCTAGCCACAATTTGTTATACCTCAAATGTACAGAATCTTTGGGAGACATAAATATCGTGAAGTGAGGTGTACTGCCTGATAACACTGAACGACAAATTTTTACTTTTTGTCTTGCTCCGAAATAAAAATATGTGAATACTACTAATATGTGGGCCATAAATCTGAATTTAAAATCTAAATTGCCCTATCACTTACCATTTTCCAGAGAAAATGAATTTAATATTTCATGACTGAACTTATTATTTTTAATTTTTCACTGCTACTGATAAAATTACAACACAGGGTTTCAAAATTCCTCATAATACTTGAAAAATGTGTACTGGATACAAAAATGATGTTACGTAGTTTAAAACACAACAATAATAATATTTCATGTGTATACTGAGAAAAATCTCGGAATTTGTGAACTTACATTAAAAGTAATTTTCTGGATGACTCCTGTTTATAACTAGACGCGGTACTGTATTTTACAAGAAGTCAACAATAGTCTTCAAGCATGCTGGATGATGATCTTCGTTTATATAGCTTTTCCATTTCAGACATTTCTTGATGAAATCTTCCCCCATGCTCATCGCTTACCGCTCCAAAGTTAGGAGGAAAGAAATCCAAATGAGAATATAAAAAGTGTATTTTGAGAGACATATTACACTCCATTTTGTCATATGCACTTAACATTGTTTCCACAACAAGTTCTATTTAGTTCTCAGCCCTGAATTTCCAAGGATATTTGAACAAACGTCTTTGAAGGCGCTCCATGTCATTCTTTCTGTAATGGAAAGTTTTTCCTCAAACAAAGAGTCAGCGATAACTTTGTGAATTTGTGGACCGATAAATATGCTCTCTTTTAATTTGCCTTCACTCAAACTGGTAATATTTTCCTTTAAATACTGAAAACCACAACTTTGTTTGTTCATTGCACATTGAACTGTTATGAAATTTACTTAATAGAAGGTACCAATATTTCTTTAGTTATTATAAGTACAAAGGAACATGCCAATAACCATAAGAAACCGGAAATAAATCATAAGCTCATAAAATGCATTAGTTTGTGTTTTGGTTTATACCCCCAACCCGCGCCAGATGTTTCCTGGAGGAACGCTTATCGAAAAGTGAAATCATAGTATACGAAGAAAAGGAATGCATTTTCGGATTTAGCGCACATCAAACCATAAGGGACACAGAGTTTTAAGTCGGAGCAAAATTCTTGTTATTCAGTGTAATAGAAGTAATATCAGCCAGAACTTCTGTCAGAGGATACAAACAATATAGTGAATTACAATATAGGCTACATCTCTAATTTTTTTAAATAAAATTTGTCTCTTTTGTCACTCAAGCAAGAGATAAACTTCGTTCTACATCACAGGATGTGATAGGTGTACATGGAACGTAAACGGTGCCATACGCTTCAGGTAAACAAGAAGTTGGTAATATTGCTTTACCTATTAACACAGTTCTTATGTCTTCCATTATTGAATACCCAGTATTTTTTTCTTAAAAGTGAGTTTAGCCTCTCCTTTATATTTCCGGTGATGGGTATACATTGAACGACTTTAATTTTTGTGATAGTTTATCAACCGATTTGATGACTTCGGGCTTTTCTATTTCTGATTTTCCGTTTTTATTCTATATCTGACTAATTTTAAGCCAATCGCTGAACAATCCTCAATATCGAGGGTATTGATTTTAACAATTTTTTACATAATAAAACACCGCATTCAACCAGGTTGTTGACGGAAGTTATCTGTAAATACAAATACTAATGACGTCGCTTCTTTGCGGATGAAGTGAATATGTTAGGAGAAAATCCAGAAACTTTTAAGGAAAACACGGAAATTCTACTAGAAGCAAGTAAAGCGATAGGTTTGGAAGTAAATTCCGAAAATACAAAGTATATGATTATGTCTCGTGACCAGAATATTTTACGAAATGGAACTATAAAAATTGGAGATTTATCATTCGAAGAGCTGGTAAAATTCAGATATTTTGGAGTAACAGTAACAAATAAAAATGACGCTCGGGAGGAAATTAAACTCAGAATAAATATGGGAAATGCCTGTTATTATTCGGTTGAGAAGCTTTTGTCATCTAGTCTGCATTCAAAAAATCTGAAAGTTAGAATTTATAAAACAGTTATATTACCGGTTGTTCTGTAAGGTTGTGAAACTTGGACTCTCACTTTGAGAGAGAAACAGAGATTAAGAGTATTTGAGAATAAGGTTCTTAGGAAAATATTTGGGGCTAAGAGGGATGAAGTTACAGGAGAATGGAGAAAGTTACACAACGCAGAACTTCACGCATTGTATTCTTCACCTGACATAATTAGGAGCATTAAATCCAGACGTTTGAGATGGGGAGGACATGTAGCACGTATGTGCAAATCCAGAAATGCATAAAGAGTGGAGTGTTAGTTGGGAGACCGGAGTGAATAAGATCTTTGGGGAGGTCGAGACGTAGATGGGAGGATAATATTAAAATGGATTTGGGGAGGTGGGATATGATGGTAGGGACTGGATTAATCTTGCTAAGGATAGAGACCGATGGCAGGCTTATGTGAGGGCGGCAATGAACCTCCGGGTTCCTCAAAAGCCATAAGTAAGTAATGATGTCTCTATGCATACTCCGATATCTGTTAACTTGAACCCACTTGAAGCTAATTAAAGTACGTTCCCTAGTAATAACCCTTTATACAGTGCCACAGATTACGTAAACACAAAAGGAACAGGAGATAAACACTAGGCCTATTCACCGTAAGAAAGGAGATGAATCTCAACTCCGGAATTCGAACACGCATCCATTGTATACGTAGCTGAAAGTTTTATCGCTTGAAACATACGGAAAGAGAACAATTTCTCCAATAAATGGATAATGTTAGAGTTTTGTCTTACATAAATCTCTCGAGAGTACAATTTCTGAAGTCCACACTACGCTGCAGCTCGTACTCCATAACCTCTCCGGGATTTCAGGTACAGCTAAGCCCATCACTCTGTGAATGCAGTGTTAGCAGAGCTTCTCCCCATTTGACACAGGGGGGGCCCACGAAATCGAGACTTCCTTGCACCTCCACGAAGACCAGACGTGATCGTCTGCACGATGGAAGGGATTTCGGAAGTAAAATATTGACTCTTGCGTGGATTCACTTAATAACGTTGCCTGTCTGGGACTGGATGTGAGGTTAGGAATTCGAGCCTTTGTATGTTTAACAAACGCAAACCATCAACTCCCGCCATTCTTGAGGATATATCAGCACCCACTCGAAGAGCAGAGAATACAAGTTTTTTTAAACAAGTATGAAGACTTCCTTGATAGATGTACTTGATAAGTGCTCTTATTTTTTGTGAAATGAGAGGCTTCCACGATGGGATATTTAAGTTTGATTCTGGTTATTTTAGTCGAGTAATAAAATAAATGTTTCTATCGTTTTAGAATACATTAAAACACAAATATTTTATGTCTTATTTATGATTTTCAACCTCAAAATTCGTCATTTATTAAATTATTTTCCCATGCATTTCTTCTACGTTTTCATATGTGTTAGAATGGTATCGAATTTCTCGTTGCTCATTGGTCTTGCGACATGGTTTTTCAAATTATGTCCTGAATTTTAAATAAATTACAAACTGTGTTCACTCTTAATACCCGATCTTCTTAATAGTTAAAACATTATTAACCGACAATCTCATGTATGTAAATATTTTTAGGCAAATCAATTATTATAATTAAAAATAATAGGGGTCCCAAAACAGACCCTTGAGGGACCCCCATAGAAACAGGCTCAGAACTAGAATAAGAACCACACTGACTACGATCAGACAAATAATTTATTATCAGGTCCAAGTTAATTCCATTAATACCATAATATTTAAGTTTAGAAATTAAGATTTCATGAGAAACAGTATCAAATGTTTTTGATAAGTCGCACAAGGAGGCAAAGGTATTTACAGTGCTTATAAAACTCTGAAGCGATTGAACATATTAACTTATCAACAGCATCAATAGTAGTTACATTCTTCCTAAAACCATACTGAGAACAACTAAACAATGGTACCTAACTCACTAGCCTGTAAAGTCCCAGTCTGTAATGGCAGTTAGAAGAAATGTTCCGATAGCCTACTCTTGATACCAACACTCAACCAGCCATAGGAATCTGCATGTTTCCTGTTCATGTAAGTGATAATATACGTTTTGGAAATTAATTTTCGCTACGCTGTTACGAGGTGTATTAAATTTGATGAATATACGAACCGAGTCGGTGTTGCTTTTTATATCGCGATATCTCTTAATTTTGAGCATGTAATAACTTCATAACAAGCGTACGTACTCAACAGTAACCAACCAATATAAGAGGAACCGCAAAAAAGTGTAGGATGAGTTGACGGAGAGGGGGGAGTGGCAGAAGAACCGAGCCTTGTTGGAGTAGACGTCGTTGTAATTGGATTATAATTGTTGAAGGGACTGTGAAATACGGTGCAGAGATGTCATCTACCTTGCCTCGGAAATGAAAATGAAGTTATCTATCGTTTCTCTTTTGGAATGCTTTTCTCCCGTTTCCTAGTTGAGCATGGAGACGCTTTGCTTGACAACCTACGGCTGTTGCAAAACTTTTAATTGTGGTCGTCTGTCTCTACCTGTGCGTGGTAAATCCAAGAAATCCTATGCTACACAGGCGAAATGTGGCAAGCGGATGATAAGGAAAGTCCCCTTAGAGTGATATAAACCCAAAGACGTGTTGAAGTTAAACTAAGAAGTTGAAATTTGATATTGCATACCACTGTTCTCAAAATAGTTTTAAGTAATTGCTCTCCATAGCATCAACAAAGTTGGAATTACATGAAAAATGCATCTTACATATATATAGAAATTTTATATATACAAAATGCTCGGAAAATAAAGAAACAAAATTTATTAAAGAGATTTCATATTGCAAAACATTGTTTCTTCAGTATAGTTTTGAGTAATGCACTGCACAGCGTCAATAGAGTCTATATCCATACTAATAATAAATCTGTAGCCAAAATTTTTCTGGTAATTTTCGATTTTCCAAAAATAATTGGTCTTAACATGTATAATTAACAATTATGAAACCGAAAATCGCTTTTTTGAAATTTTTGTTTGTATGTCTGTCTGTCTGTCTGTCTGTTTGTTACCTTCTCACGCGATAATGGCTGAACGGATCTCGATGAAAATTGGAATATAAATTAAGTTCATTGTAACTTAGATTTTAGGCTATATGGCATTCAAAATACGTTATTTAAAAGGGGGGGTTATAAGGGGGCATGAATTAAATAAATCGAAATATTTCGCTTATTATTAATTTTTGTGAAAAATGTTAAATAACAAAAGTTTCTTTAAAAATGATTTCCGATAAGTTTTATTCTTTGAAAAAGTTTGATAGGACTGATATTTAATGAGATAAATGAGTTTTAAAATTAAAATAACTGCGATCTAAGGCGGTGTAATGAAATAAACAAATTACTTAGTCTATAAGGGGCCTAGGACAACAACAATCGAAATCTATGGAGCATAGCGACAGAGAATGTTTCTATATTTGTATGAAGTAATATCGGAAGCTAAATTAACCGATTTGTATAATTAATTCTTATTTCGCCATTGGAAAGTGTAGTTTCTCTAGATGGACATAATGCTATAATGTAATTACAGTAACTTGTGAGTGAATCGAGGACTGGTAAGATTAAAATATCTTCTTATGCACAGAAAACGTGATAGGCTATTCTGTACATTTTTATTCAATGCAAAATTTTGATAGAAATGATATTTAAGGACATACAAGACTTTTAATAGTAATATACGTTACAAGAGCGGTATGTTGACGTTTTCATGGTCGAGGAAAAGATTGAAAAAGCGAAACGTAGTTGAGCTTTTTTAATTTCCGAGAACATGAAAACAAACATACCGCTTGTGTATCGTACATTATTTTGTGCGAAGATCGTTTATTACATACCTGAAAGACGAATTTCTAATTAGTTGCAATGAAATCTCCATGTTGGTTTCTGTTTAATGACGCCAACTTCGGAAAACCAAATATCTTGTTGCTATAAAATGTTTTCTGTGTTTACCATACTCCAGCAGGCCGTGATGTACATCTGTCTTTTTTTTCCCCCAGTCTATAAATGCGAACTTAAAACAAACGGTAAGGTTATGTAATGATTTATTTTTCATTTTAATATTTTAACAATATTATTTATATAACATATTGCAGTAATAACATCGGCATCTGGAATCTTGTTGATTTTTTCACGGCTTCCTTAATGTTACTTGTATCAGGAATGCAATAAGTTTCGTGGAGTAGTAGACTTTACTTAATTTTTGCAAATATTTAAAAACAATAATTAACATTGCAATTTAGGTGAAATTGCAGTGGTAAGTTTCCAATTTATAATTATTACTATGTTAAACGTCTCTAAAAATAATATGTTAAAAGCCTAAACCAGTAAAATGAATGTGGCGCTTAAGCGGTAAGGAGAGGGAAATTGTTGTGCGTGTTACGTTGGGAATACTGAATGTGGTATTTCGCACTTACCGCGTATTGGTTCTGTGCGGGAAACAAGCAATTACGCACGATCTCGCACAAAATAACAATACAATACATTTTCACCGCCGCCTCAGATTGTAGTGTTGTTATTTCTGCAGTAACTCCTATGTGCAAAATATAAAATTTTTGAATAGAAAGAAAAAACAGATTTATTTATTCCATGGCAATGGTATATTGGAGATCGTGAATTCTTACATTTTCGAAAGATAGAAATATAATATTATCACGTATCACTATTTAAATTATTAAATCATTAAACTATGGTTGCATGCAATAACAATAAAAGAAACATGTTAAAGGAATTGTCATTGCACCAAATGAGTGGTCTCTGGATCAGAATAATCGCATTTTAATTTTTTAAATACAATTTAAATTAAGTAACATATTAAACAATTTATTGTTCTATCAATCACGAATGTTCCCACGATCAAATGTTCTATTTTAATTATGTAATTACTTTATATTTATTTCTAACGGTGCAGCGGAGCGCACGGGTACGGCTAGTTTACAATAAAAATGTATGTTGCATGTAGACATTTGGAATATACAGCGTGATCAGAAATTGTGTTCCTAGGAACACAAGTAATCATAGATGACTTTCATACTGCTTGTCACTATACCTTTAATTGAAGAGTCCACTGCAGGAATGATGGATGTCATTTGGAATACATTTTTCAGGAGAAGCAATTGAAAGTTTGAAATGCTTAGCGCTCAAAGCTTAACTGTGATTTTCCGATCATTACTGGACAATGGCTATCAGTGTTAATGGCATGTAACTCTGTATGTACATTCTATATGTCTTAAGCTATACATTGACAGTCTTGGTTCATTTTCGACAAGAAAGTGACATCCATCATTCTTGCAGTGGACTCTTCAATTAATAAGTTTTCTATAGCATCAATACAGTAGATCTCAGACTCATACGGAAAAATCATGTTGCATGTAGAAATTTGGAATTGACAGAGTGTTCTTAAACTGCATTGCAAGAAACACAAGAACAGTAGAGTAAAGTTTCCTAATTCCGTGATACCCCTAATCCCGTGATACTTTTTTAAATTGAATGTCAGTGAAAGCTTTGCCGTTCGACCATAGCGCCAGACACCTTTCTCGAAAGAGTGCATTTTTCATCTACTTTGAGACATCGGTGAACTTCCTAGCAAGATACCCAATCCCGTGATATTCAGTGAAAAACACATTTCATGGAATTAGGGGTATCACAGCATTAGGCACTTCACCCTAATTATAGAGAGGTTTTATATAGCATACCATTATTCTCTTCAGTATAGTTTTCAGTGATATACTCTCTAAGTAGGACTTTATATATATATATATATATATATATATATATATATAACCTTTAATCACATATAATAGTTTGATTAGCCTAATGTACTTTCAAGACAACTTTTATCATTTTCACTATGCTGGTATCTAGCGACTGCAAAAAAAAAAAAAAAATCACGTTATAACCCTAATGGAATTGCATGGAATAATATCTTGCAGCAGTACTTCCATCTAGCAGTAGTTGCCAAAAAAATTAATTTTCGACAGTGGAGATCCTAGTGGTTGTTCTCTTTTATATGTTGCCTTTTCATAACATACAAGATGAAAAGATTATAACTGCATTAATTTGAACTAGTACTTCATATCAATAAAACAAGTAGATAAGTTCGTATAACGTTTTCTCTACCTATAACGTTTATGGAAAAAATCGAGTTTCTATTGAGAGCTTGAAAGTGGATACGTTGCAACAGCGCAATGCTTGATTCCCCATAAATTAAAGGCATATATCTAGATACTCACGATTAGTAAATTTTGGCATTGACCTTAATTGACTTCACGTTTAGAATTCTACGAATAGACTGGCATAGACTTGCTACTGCTGAGGTACAACTTAAGAACTCGAATAAACAGTGTACATTTGCCGAGCAACCCTTAAGTGCAGCGATGCCTGATTTCCCTGAAGGTTCCGTCACACTGTAAATGTGTTTTTAATTGGTTAATTTTGCACGTTATTACACAAATTAAGCGTTATGCGAAGAATTGACAAAGAAATATTTTATTCATATCTGGCTTTCAGGTATGGCTCCCTGTGAAGCAGGTAGGTACGTTAACAGAAAACCACAATTCAAGTCACACAGAGTTTGTGTGCACTCAAAGTTGGGTTTCTGGCGTCTTGTCAGCCCACTTGAGTTGTGCGAATATAAAGGAAAAAATTGAGACGGTGTCGGGTGTAGTTCGTGGGTAGCTCAGTCGGTAGAGCGTTCGTCCCTGAATCGATGCCCGGCCCCGGAACAATTTTTCTCTAGAAATTATTCAAAAACATACTTTTTTCGGCTTGTTCTTCGCGTTGATATCTTACCACTCACATGTCTGAATACGCAATAGTTTTGCCATAAATGGGATTCAAACTTCAAACACAATTTTTTTTTTCGAATAAACCGTTATTCAAACACCAAAATGACATTAGAATTTTTGGTTACTTACAACGTAAAGATTCTGTTCTTAACATCAATGCAATCATTTCACTCTGTATACGTGATCAGGGATGAAACATGCATGTCGCATCTAGACATTTGTGATATCCACCATGTTCGGAAACTGCTTTCAAAGAAGCGCAATTAATTGTGTAGTCTATGGGTTTCATATTACAAGCCATTGTTTACAGCAGTATAGTTTTAAGTATTATCCTCCCTATAGTACGAATAGACAGACATCTGAGAGACTCTTAAACAAGAGCTGGTTATTTTAAGGCTTGCAACCCTATTTCCATTCGCAGCAGCATTTTCTTTGAACAGTGACTCTTGAGTCATGACGACAAAAAAATTAGGTATTTCTATTCAAAATTGTGGAAAAAAATATGGAAATTTATTATGATCCTGTTCAATATGGCGTGACGTTTCAGATTCCTGGTTCATACTCAATATTTTGATTTTATCACCATTTTTTATTAGACGCTCGTCTCTCGAAAGATGCCGCATTAATATATTATTAAAAATTCAGTCTCTTCAACAACCATCAAAGCAATGTTCTTTTCATGTAGAAGGTACTAAAACTACCTTAAATTAGACTTTCTGTCAACCTGAGTAGTCCGTCAGACGAATGGTTAATAATCTAGGATTGAAATATTATGCATATTGCTCCCTCCTACTCAATAGATGAATAAAATTGAACATGATTTTAAATTGAAGTAACCTCTTCATTTTGTACAAATAATTCTGTATTAGTACCTATGTAATTTTCGCATAATTTAGTTTCTTCCACCTCTAAAAACTGCAGTGCTGATATAAGATTTATGGAATACATTAAATGGAACACAAACACAAGAACACAAAAAATACATCACACTAACATACGAAAACAAAAACACACACAAGATTGCAACCTCATTCAAGAAATTAAATTACAACATCGCATACAAAACAAATAATACTCTACAAAGACATCTCAACACACAAACAAACAAATACAACCACAAAGGCGTATACAAACTCAAATGTAACACCTGCAACAACTTCTACATAGAACAGACAGGCAGATCATTTCAAACACGTTACAAAGAACACACCACAACCATAATAAAATTACAAAACACCTCCACATATGCAGAACACATCACAAATGCTAACCACACATACAGAGACATCAACACAGACATGGAAATTATACATATCCAACAAAAAGCCAGAAAATAAACACACTAGAACAATATGAAATATACAGACACACAAAAACACATCCAAATGAAATTCTCAACACACAACTCAATTTCAGAACACACACACTCTTTGACTCCACATTACACTTCACAAACACACCCCCACAGGAAACAAAACAAAAGGCGCGAAGACCAGCAACAACCAGTTCTGATGATGGCCAATAGCAGGCCGAAACACGTTAACAAGGTAACATAAAATTTGACACGTGAAAGACACATAATACGTTTCCTAAAGTGATATAGTGTTAAAAGTTGTGTAACCAAGATGTATAATGGAACGAAAAATTGAAAGGTGCGAAAAAGCTTTCGTTGCGTATCGATAAAAATCAGTCACTGATTTAGCTAAGAGGTAATGAGCTTGGCTCTTGGTTCGAGATTGCGCTTGAGCGGGTTTCGAATGTCGCTTACTCTGATTCTGGTTAGAATTTACGAAGTTTTTCTCAAATATAAGGCAAGTCAGGTATATTCCTACTCCCATCTCGCTACAAATCCATTTCGCACTGAACAGTCCCACCGACATTAAACGACCTTGTGGTTGATAGAGCTTAATTAAATAGTCGATTTTAAATTAAGCAAATCAGTGTAAATCAATAAATATAGTTTAATTTTCTTTAAATTCAATTTTCTGAAAGAACTTTTAAATGAAAAATATCTGTTCTTAAACAGAAAATGTAATATTTTGTGCAAAATGCATATATTGTACTTGTTTCACATCCATGATTTCAATGGTTACTGAATTTTTATAGTAAAATAATAAACATATGCAGTGATGGGAACATCAATAGACTCAGAAATGAATGAGACGTAATTGGTGACGTTGGCAATGAATGCCGGCTAATTGAGTCCAAAAGAACATCCTTTACAATGCTCTGTTCCGCTAACATATATGTTTTCATTGTTTACAGACGGCATGGGGCCCCTATTTTGCTGATAGGCTTGGTGAATGCATCACCGCGTCCCTGTGGTCGGGGCTACAAGCATATGAAATCTCTCTGCATATTCACACACTTCATTTAAGGTCGGTCTTGTACTAGTTTTTTATTTTTCATCTCTCCCCCGCCATTATGTTCTGTGCCGAATTGTATGTGGATTTATTTTTGTTGTTTTCCCTGCCCGTTTTTTAGCAGTTATGTTGAGCAGTCAAACATTTAATTTGCCTATAACACTAGGTTAATGGAGCGAATATTGGGATTCCGTCATGCACGAAATTATTAATAATGTATATGTGCATACAGGGATCTGTTGTGTAGGCAGGGACTGTGCGCAAGGGGAATTGACATGAAGGTGTAAAAATCACTTTCTGCTAAAATTTGTTGCATTTCGTCCATGGAACTCGACTTCATGATGTACTAACCTCGAACAATTGTTACATTTTGTTCATTACTGCAGCATATATTTTAATATAAAAAAGAAGTGTCTAGTCTCTCAAAATCTCTTTCTCCATTATATTTATTATTATTGTTATTATTATTATTATTATTATTATTATTATTACCTAAATATCACATGAAAGTTTTATTGGGGGATTTCAATGCTAAAGTAGGACGGGAGGATATTTTTAAACCAACAATTGGAAAAGAGAGCCTACACGTAAGTAGAAATGACACTGGAGTTAGGTTAGTCAACTTTGCCACATCGAAAAATTTAATTGTCAAGAGTACAACATTCCCCCATAAGGATATACATAAATATACGTGAACTTCTCCAAACTGAATAACACATAACCAGATAGATCACATCTTGGTAGATAAAAGAAGGCACACTAGTATAGTAGGCATTCGAACTTTCAGGGGGGCAGACTGTAATTCTGACCATTATTTCGTAATTGGAGCATTAAGAGAAAGACTATCAGTAGCCAAGCGAGTAGAGCAACAAGTTAATATTAGTAGATTCAATATTTTGAAATTAAAGGACGAGGAAACTAAGCAACGTTATCAGGTTGAAATTTCAAATCGGTTTGCTGCTTTAGCAACTGCTGACGAAGCTGAGGAAGAGTTAGATGTTAATAGCGTGTGGGACAATATCTGAGATAATATCAAAATTGCAGCTGAGCAAAGCATAGGTTATCATGAAACTAAGAAAAAGAAACCATGGTTTGATGAAGATTGTTCCATTGTAGTAGATAGAAGGAAACAGGCAAAATTGAAATTCTTACAGGATCCAATTTTGGAGAATAGAGATAATTATTTCAATGAAAGACGGGAAGCAAGTCGTACACTTAGGAATAAAAAGAGAGATTACTTGAAGGAAAAACTGAATGAGGTAGAAACAAATAGTAAGAATAAAAACATTCGAGATTTATATAAGGGTATAAAGGAATTTAAAAACGGATATCAGGCAAGGGTAAACGTGATCAAGGATGAGAATGGTGACTTACTTGCAGACTCTCATTCAATCCTGAACAGATGGAAAAACTATTTTGGGCAACTACTAAATATACATAGGCCAAATAGAAATGATCAGGACGAAATTCAAATACAAACTGCTGAGCCATTCATACCGGAACCCACACTTTCTGAAGTCGAAGTTGCGATAGAAAATCTGAAAAGGACAAGTCTCCAGGTATTGATCAAATTCCAGCAGAATTAATACAAGAGGGTGGAAGGGCATTATCTAACGAAATTTATAAACTTGTACTTGCAATTTGGGAAAAGGAAATTGTACCAGAACAATGGAAAGAGTTCATAATCGTACCTATTTTTAAGAAGGGGCGCAAGACTAACTGTAGTAACTTTCGAGGAATATCACTTTTGTTGACGTCGTACAAAATTTTGTCAAATATCCTTTTGAGAAGATTAACTCCATATGTAGATGAAATTATTGGGGATCATCAGTGTGGTTTTAGGCGTAATAGATCGACTATTGATCAGATTTTTTGTATTCGACAGATGTTGGAGAAAAAATGGGAGTATAAGAATACAGTACATCAGTTATTCATAGATTTCAAAAAGGCATATGACTGGGTTAAGAGAGAAGTTTTATATAATATTCTTATTGAATTTGGTATTCCCAAGAAACTAGTTCGATTAATTAAAATGTGTCTTAGTGAAACTTACAGCAGAGTCCGTATAGGCCAGTTTCTATCTGATGCTTTTCCAATTCACTGCGGGCTAAAGCAGGGAGATGCACTATCACCTTTACTTTTTAACTTCGCTCTAGAATATGCCATTAGGAAAGTTCAGGATAATGGACAGGGCTTGGAGTTGAATGGGTTATATCAGCTTCTTGTCTATGCGGATGACGTGAATATATTAGGAGAAAATACACAAACGATTAGGGAAAACGCGGAAATTCTAGTTGAAGCAAGTAAAGGGATAGGGTTGGAAGTGAATCCCGAAAAGACTAAGTATATGATTATGTCTCATGACCAGAATATTGTACGAAATGGAACTATAAAAATTGGAGATTTATCTATCGAAGAGGTGGAAAAATTCAAATATCTTGGAGCAACAATAACAAATATAAATGACACTCGGGAGGAAATTAAACGCAGAATAAATATGGGAAATGCGTGTTATTATTCGGTTGAGAAGCTTTTGTCATCTAGTCTTCTGTCAAAAAATCTGAAAGTTAGAATTTATAAAACAGTTATATTACCGGATGTTCTGTATGGTTGTGAAACTTGGACTCTCACTTTGAGAGAGGAACAGAGATTAAGGGTGTTTGAGAATAAGGTTCTTAGGAAAATATTTGGGGCTGAGAGGGATGAAGCTACAGGAGAATGGAGAAAGTTACACTACGCAGAGCTGCACGCATTGTATTCTTCACCTGACATAATTAGGAACATAAAATCCAGACGTTTGAGATGGGCAGGACATGTAACACTTATGGGCGAATCCAGAAATGCATATAGAGTGTTAGTTGGGAGGCCGGAGGGAAAAAGACCTTTGGGGAGGCCGAGACGTAGATGGGAAGATAATATTAAAATGGATTTAAGGGAGGTAGGATATGATGGTAGAGACTGGATTAATCTTGTTCAGGATAGGGACCAATGGCGGGCTTATGTGAGGGCGGCAATGAACCTCCGGGTTCCTTAAAAGCCAGTAAGTAAGTAATTATTATTATTTTCCATTCCTCTTTCTCTTATTGTCTACGTTCATTATTTTCTTCCATCATTTTTCCGTCACTCTTTTTTTTTCTCTTACTCTGTAACATATTCTCTTCCCCGATCTACTTTTGTCTCTGGTTTTTTTATGTATTTCAACCTCTTACACATAATTTTTCTCTCAAATCATTATTTCTTTCCACGATATTCCTTTCCTCTTCCAGCCATTCTTCCCATCTTTCACGTCATTCTTCTCCTCTTCCACGCCATTCCTCTCCTCTTCCACACCACTCTTCTCCTCTTCCACGTCATTCTTCTCCTATTCCAGCCATTATTCTCATCTTTCACGTCATTCTTCTCCTCTTCCACACCATACTTCTCTTCCACACCATTCTTCTCCTCTTCCACGCCATTCTTCTCCTCTTCCACGTCATTCTTCTCCTCTTCCACGTCATTCTTCTCATCTTACATATCATTTTTTTCCTCTTACATGCCATTTTTCTCCTCTTACATGTCATTTTTCTCTTATTACATACCGTTTTTGTCGTCTTACATTTCATTTTTTCTCTTCTTATACGTCATTTTTCTCCTCTTATATCACATTTTTCTCATCTTCCACCCCATTCTCTTCTTCTGCGTCATTCTTCTCCTCTTACGCGTCATTTTTCTCTTCTTATATTTGCATGTCTTTTTCTCCTCCTGCATGTCATTTTTGTCCTATTACATCTAATTTTTCTACTCTTACTTTTCGTTTTTCTCTTTTAACACAATTTTTTTTGCTATTATATGTCATTTTTCTCTTCCGACATGTCTGTTCCCTTATATGTCATTTTTCTTCTATTAGATCTCATTTTTATCCTCATACATTTCATTTTTCTCCTCTTATATGTCATTTCTCTCATCTTACATGCCATTTTCCTCCTCTTACATATCTTTTTCTCGTCTTACATCTCATTTTTCTCCGATTATATCTCATTTTTCTACTCTCACTTTTCGTTTTTCTACATGTCATTTCTGACACGTCTTTCTGTTCCCTTAAATGTTATTTTTCGTCTATTGCATCTTATTTTTATCCTCTACATTTCATTTTCCTCCTCTTACATGTAATGTCTTTCACCTTACATGCCATTTTTATCCCCTTACATGTATTTTTCCTACTCTTACATGTCATTTTTCTCCTATTACATATCATTTTTCTCCTCTTATATGTCATATTTCTCCTCTCCCACGTTATTCTACTCCGCCTCCACATCATTCTTTTCCTATTCCACGTCATTCTTCTCCTTTTACAAGTCAATTTTCTTCTCTCCACATCAATCTTCTCCTTTTTCACATCACATTTCACCTCTTCGTCATTTTTCTCCTCTTCCGCACAATTCTTCTCATCTCCCGCATCATTATTCTCCTCATTGCTATCATTATTTTCTTCTTTCACATCATTTTTCTATCTTTCACATAATTTTCTTCCACATCATTCTTAAATTTTCTTCATCTGTCCTCTTTCACATCATTCTCATCTACGTTTTTACATTATTATTTTCTTTTACATAAGTCTTCGTCTCTTGCTCATCTTCATTCTTTTATTGTTCCATTCCTTCTCCTCTTGTTTATTGCTTTTCCCTTCCTTATGTTGCCTTCCTCTTTCTCACCCTGTTCTACTGTCATCTTGCCTCATTTTTTTCCATTTTTCTTTTGTGTCGTTCATCTATTTTCTTTTCCCCTCTATATTCTTCTATTTCCTTTTATTTTCTCCCTTCTCATACCGTATCCATCTCTTCCCCTTTTTCCTCTCATCTTTATTCCTTTTCTCCTTCTTTTCTCTTTCGTACCTTATTTCTCCTTTTTCTCCTCATATTCGTTTCTTTTCATTCTCTCTTATTCTACCTATTTCGCCTTTCACTTTTCTTCTTTTTCTTTTCATTCTCCTCCCCTTTGTTTCTTCTTCTTGTTTCTAATCCTTCCTTCTCCTTCCCACTTCTGTTTCTCATCCTCTATTCTGTTTTCTCTCTCACTTCTTCTTTCGTCTTCGCTTCTCTTCATCCTTCCGTTTCTTCGAAATCTTATTTTCATTACTGTTTCTAATTTTCCCTCTCCTTTCATCTTTATTCTCGTTCCTTCTTCCCATTTTTTATCCTGCTCACTCGCACATTGCTATTTCTCTTCTTAATTTTTCTTCCCCTTCACTAACTGCCATTTCTGGTTTTTATTCCCGTCCTGTTGGTATTCTTGTTCGTTTATTTACATTCCATCATCAAGAGAAAGAAGTTTCCAATTAGGTGACTTACATTGCTACAATAAACAGGATATTGCAAAAATACACGGCAGAATTTCAGGATTGGACTCCTCACATGTAGAGGATAAAAAAATGTTATATAAACATGAGTGCGAAAATTGATAATTATTAACATATCAGGTAAGCAATTATTTTATGTTTACATACAGGAGAATCAGCAGTCAAAGTAAAACTTCAGCAGGAGCTCAGAAACTGTACGTAGATGTGCAGAATTATTTAAAAAACATTTACTCACCCGCCTTACAACAGCATCAGGCATCTAACAAAACCTCGTTCTCAGTACAATAATGGTGAGCCCATGCCTACCTATTTAGTGTTTATTAAACTACTACATCTATGACTGCTAACAGATTCCGTTCAACACTGATCTTTGTCAGCCACGACTAGCTACATGTACTGTACAAGTAATTTTGTACCATTAATTAGCAGCACTAACATACTTCAATGTCTGATATCTCAATAATTGTCAATTTCCGAACCCATGTTGATGTAATATTCTTTTTATCGCCTACATGTGTGGAATCCCACCCTGAAATGTATTTTTTAAACACACTGTATAGAGCGAAAGTAATATAACTTTACTGTGTATATTTTAACATCTTATTTCTTAGATAGAGTGCAACTAAAAATTCTTATTGCTATATTAATCTCAAATGAATACTTTCTCAGAAAAAAAAATCCTAAAAGTTAACGCTGCTTTATCCATACGATTATGATTTTCGCTCTTATCATTAGAAAAAAATGTAAAGGAATAGTTTATCTCCTTGCAGTTCATAAATAGAATGGATGGTTTTCTTGCAAATTAAATAAAAAGATTAACACGTATCGTTATTTTCTGTCATTAGGAAGTCTGACAATCCTGTTACGTTACTAAAGGATCGAATGCTGCTATGCAGACCAAGCTCATTATTTTTATTCGTAGGTGAGCCGGCGATGCGCTGTTGCCAAACTACGCAGATTTTCAGCTCAATTTTCTGATTTATTTTACTGCGTTCTATTGTCACCTTCAGTCTTCACAGTTACATCACTTCTGCCCTGTATATACAAGATAATTATATCAGTGAAAAACAAAACAAGCAACGAAGGAAAGAAGGATAAGTAACAGAGGCTAGAATATATTGCAGTTAATATTAGTGCCAAATTTTCAATACAATAGAACTATATTTACAAATTAATATCAGGAAATGCAATTGATTTTATATTGTATGTATTTTTTAAATTGATAAACTGAAATTTATTTGAGAATTACAGTTTAAAGATGGTGAGTTGTAGTATTACACGTAACAAACAATAGATAATTTTGATGAAAACAATCCTAGGAATTGGAATGACAAAAAGTTGTCTGTGACTTAATTCTGTTCTTTTTTACACTGAACTGGAGGCACTTACAAAATTAAAGTTAATAACCCTTAAATTGGCAAAACTTCATTTCTCACACTAGTTTATTAAACCGTGTCGGACTGTAAAGAAAACAACTATCACAATATCCATATTTTATATGTTGTACAATATTAATAATATGAAAGACACTCTTTCAGCTTTACCAATGACGGGACTGCCTTATTGAACAAAGCGTAACAAACACAGAGTGAAAACAACGCAGATCACAAAAGAGAAATGTAGGGAGCGAACAAAAAGAGAAATTAAGGACAGGAAAGATAATAGCATACATATAATAGGCCTAAACATAATAAACAAACCGATTAGACGTTCAAACAAAAGTTCTTCCTTTTTAGGAAACAAAGTACAGGTGGTATTTTAAAATGGCAAGTGATCCTCTGATAACAGTAAGGGAAACATCACGAATGAAGTCGTTGTTCAGCTGGAACTTCTTGCAGAAATTGACAAAGAAGCGAGGTATTGTGCCCCTAGCGCCAACCATTAGCCCAACTACTTCAATGGAGATGAGGTAATATTTCTCGAAATAGAATGGAACTGTGGGCTCATAAATTATACATTTTTCTGCGTGGACTTTAGCGGGCTGTTGTTCTTGTGCCTCGAACCTGACTGTCGAGTCGATAATGTAGGCGGATGTAGAGCCTGGTGGAACGGCAAGCATGTCAATTCGCCAACAGGATCCCTCTTGAGAGATGCCATTGACTTCTTCATGTACAGTGAGACCTTTCTTCCTCAAGGCTTCGGCAATCATGGACCTGATTCTGTGATGTCTAGAGTTCCGCAGCGTCTCGCTGAAAGGACAGGCATCCAAAACGTGGCCAAGAGCTTCAGTATCACTGACGCAACGACGACAGCGGTTTCCGTCTCGGGACCTTCCTGATATAGCACGCAGCAGACATACATTAGCTGCCATTTTAAGAGCTAATCTCCATTCACTGCAAGTGAGGCGATCAGATTGTTATTGACGGGAGTGAATTCCTTATACAGGATGACGCCTTCCCCTTTCTGATTTAAAGAGCACCAAGATATTGTGAAATTTTGGTTAAATTTAATTTTCATACCAATTTTTTTCTATTGCTCTATTAAAATTATAGCACATAGCCTATTAACCCGTTGTGTCCTATAGGATACTTTGTGAATTTAAGGGTTAATAATTATCATCTATCTTATAGAGTAAAATTTGGCAATTTATTAATCGTCTGGATTTTAAAGCTTTGTAATTAAATTCAAAATGTAAGTGATTTTAGAAAATTTGCTTTTCATAAATCGACTCATGATATTTAAATCGATTCATGATATTTTTTGAAGCATAGGTACAGGTAACGTAAAAACTATTGTAGCTTCAGAACATTAATTTCATACGAATATTGAATAACCATTTCATTGTATAAAGCAACATTTATCAAGCCCTAACATAAGAAAATTGCCAATATGCCATATAATATGATGTGTCCAAATCATCTTGTGCCTATAATTCGTTCCATAACGTCTGACTGGAGAAGTAAACATTGCCGGCAGAGGAGGAGTGACGTATAATTTCTATTCAAACAATGGCAGAGATTTCATTCCACTCTTGTCTTGAAGTTGGGCGGGCGTAGAATGCTTCAGACCGCCCAACCTCAAGTCAAGCGTGGAATACGACCTCTGCCATTGGTTGAGTAGTAATTATACTTCTCTTCTCCTCTACCGGCAATGTTTACATTTCCTTCCAGATATTATGGAGCGAAGTATATTTCCAGATTTCGTTATTAATTACAGAATCTCTTCTCTTCGCTCGTCACGGCAGATTCATTTCACTATGCATTGATCAAAATATAATAAGATATTATTGCATTACAATGTATATTGATACGAGAACATGCCTTGTTTCTTATTCTTCTGCAGTTCACACTTAAGCTCGTCCCACGTGTATCCCAGTTCCTGTGTTTTCATTACGTTAGGTTTAATTCATCATAATGTTAGCGTCTTGGTAACACGATTGAGGGTAGCATATAGTATTCTGAATTTTATTATTTGAAGGTAAAAATGTAACTGTTCATATTTGTCGATATTCATGCAGCTGTATGCTTTTATAGCAGTGCCACGAAAAAACATGTTTATGATACTTGTATTTGCAAATTTGGAGACAGCTGATGAAAATTTCACAGGCAGATGAAGCTTCTCTCACGAATTAATTACGTTTAGGAGAATATTTTTATAAACGCAAATATAAAAACTAAATTTCCCATGCTGAATTTAGAAATTCAATATTCGTAAACTTGAATCACTGTTATACAGTAGATGCTTTACCAAATTGTATATCTGAAACTACAGTTTATTTTAAGTAGGCTTAGATATAATAATAATAATAATAATAATAATAATAATAATAATAATAATAATAAAAATAAAATATATATATATATCTTACCTGCAATAAAGCAATTTGAATTGTAATTCAATGGATACTAATGTTTTGACGGTCTGTAATAATAATAATAATAATAATAATAATAATAATAATAATAATAATGTTTTATTTTCGCTCTCTTCCACGCAATCAGCCTTAATCAATAGAATACATATTTAAATTACAAATATTTACACTACACTTAAAAAGGTTCTCCAGCTATATTCTTCAGTTAAGTTCTAAAGACGATAGTTTTAGCTCGGTGGAAGTTTTAAAAGGATATTATTGTTTCCGGTCGATTCACCTTGAATTTAGTACTTGTGTTGGACAAGTTAGTAGTCCAGGCAGCTTACGGTTTTCCCCAAGTGCTGCCGTACGATGTGACATTCAAACAATTTTCCACCACCACCACCACCACCACCACCACCACCACCACCATCAGAAACTATCCATTTAAGCTATTCATAACAAAAAAATTACATTCACGTACAGTATGTTCTCTAGTTAATTAGATTCTATACCTAACTGAGTTCTCGGAATTACTTACAGATTGGCAGAAGTGCACAGACATTTATTGTAAAAAACAAGTGACGTTATACACTATCAGTCTTACTAATAAACCGTGTATAGCTTTTGTACGAGACATGCAGAGTTGAGACAGAAAACTTTACTAATAAACCATGCATAAGCGATGGATGTATAAACAGGCTGTAACTATACAATGGGAATTGCTTTGCAGTAGTTATATACACGAAACCCCTTGTTTAAGCTTTGTATATAGAGAGAAAATGACCGCCCCTCTAACAGCTGTTGGTATCGTCTGTCATTTTATGTAATACACAGAAGAACAAACCAAAGAGCACAGAGTAATTAGAATAATATTGCTGTAGCTTGTACTCTTTGACCCAGTTGTTCCATCGATACTTAACACGCCACACTAGAGCGCTCTACTGGATGCAATAGAGAACCTCAGATATTCTATTATCTATCGTAACGAAGTAATGACGAAACTATGACGTAGCTGTGTAACAGTTGTATTGTTATACACGACGTATGTAGTGATTATTAGTAAGGAATTTACACACGACGTACAGAGCTACTCATTGTATAAGTATAAGAAAGTTAAACGTCTGTATACAGAGTTTTTATTAGTAAGACCGTATGAGCGTACTAGAATTTCTGCTATATTTCTTTTATTTCTAACAACCGGGGATTTTTTCTGTCGCGATGAAAGCTTTGCGGTACAGTTTCTAAAAATTTAGGGGTCTTATAAAATATCATGTATATAAAACGAAAGAGAAAAGTACATGGTCGTTTTTTCCTACTTCACTCAGCTGGAGTCGTTTATTGGTCTCTTTATTTGTAGCTTGGTTTAGTTTTCTCTTCCATTTCCCTCAGCCCGGCCGCCAACTTCTCTCCTCTTTCTTCTCTCTCTCACACATACTTTTTTAATTGAAAAGTCTGGTCCTTCCGGCTTTTGAACTTCACTATTCCAAAGCTCCTCTCTCCATTTTTTCGCCGTTCTCTGTCCTTCTCTTCAGCTGGTGGGGACTTCTCCAGTCGGCTAGGATTACCTTCCCTACGAAGAAGCCTTTCTTTTTCTCTCTACTGTTTCCTAGAATTACGCGGCTCCATGATGGACTCGAATAACTTTGGGGTTGCTACAATAAGGCAGGGCACTTCTGCTACTGGTCGCCTAATGTATTAATTATGCGTCGATATCTGAATGCTCTGTTACAAGTGTGCTGATATTAAAGCTGTTAATAATAATAATAATAATAATAATAATAATAATAATAATAATAATAATAATAAAATAGTAGGCCTAATAATAATAATAATAATAGTAATAATAAAATAGTAGGCCTAATAATAATAATAATAATAATAAAATAATAGTAGGCCTAATAATAATAATAATAATAATAATAATAATAATAATGTGGAGAAGAGCCCCAAATAATTATAAAGTAAATTTTAAGATTAAAAGGTACAAAAATTGCAGGGAATTTGTAAAAGTCTCTATGGAAATTTATAGGGCCGTTTCATAGACAATTTTAGCGCGGGCTTCTGGCGGATGAAGAGCGAACTAACGTTTTTCGTATTCATAAATCAGTGTTAGCGATATATGATATGATATGAATCCTGTACAAGTAATTAGTCGAAGGCAGGGACTAGTTTAGGAAGATCGTAGAGCGGGCTAGCGAAATGTCTATGAATTGCACCTGTAACGTCTATACAGAAATTAGAGTAATGAAATTAGGATAATTAATTAGGGCCGTATTCATAGACATTCTTAGCGCGGGCTTCCGGTGGATGATCAGCGAACTAACGTTTTTCGTATTCATAAACCAGTGTTATCGATAAGATATGATATGAATCCTGTACAAGTAACCAGTCGATAGCCGGGGCTAGTTTAGCACGCTCGTAGCGCGGGCTAGCGAAATGTCTATGTCTTACAGTTTAACTGCAAGATTTAAGTGTGACTAATGAACGGAATAAAATACTCGGAAGCTATGAATGGAAGCCAGTCCTGCAATAATAATAATAATAATAATAATAATAATAATAATAATAATAATAATAATAATAATAAACTTTCACGCAATTACGGGAATCCTTGAATCCCATAATTTACCGGTAATGTTATTAACGAAAATGGTAAGAAATATTATCAAACTGATAATTAATCTATGGACGACATACTCGTATCTTGACAATTTTTAGACAGAATTCGTAACGAGCCGACGCTATCAGTATCATATTCTTTTTGTACTTTACTCTGTAAACTTAAATGCAATGCAGTGAGGAAGAAGCTCTACAGTACATCTAAACACATATTTATTACTATTTAATGTCAATAAAACAACAAAATTTCAATGCCTCATTATGTAAATCAATTAATAATTTCAGGCGTTTCACATTGCTCCTCTTCGTAACTAAATGTTTTCCATATATCAGACAAAGAACATAACTCATAAGAAGTCAAGAGTCCAGTCAGCCTAAAACTTACTGAACGACTTCTTCCTCAATGTCTTATGTACAGCTGTCAAAAAAAAAAGTGGCCGCACTCGTGAACAGCGAATATTTTCAAAGTCCACTTCGGGTCGCGGCGATGTTACACGATGCATGTGCTTGTACAAGCAGTTCCGGAACTATGAAAGTGTTCCATATCTACGCCTCGTGGACCAGTGGTAGAGTGCTTGTTTAATGATTCAAAGGTCGTGGGTTCGGGCCTTCTTCAAGTTTTCATTTTATTTTTTAATCTTTCTTTAGCGATGTAAATGATATTCAAATTATCATTTATATCCAGTTATCGTTCTTTATGGATATCACGTTATTTATATTTTGTTATCGTTCTTTAGAGATATGAACAAAATTCAGGTCATCATTTGTATTCTGTTATCGTATTATAACGATATGAATAATAATTATTATTGTATTTCCAATGGGGGTTAGCCGTATTTTACATATGTATGTTAGAGCTATAGTTTTATACACAAAAAAGATAAGCATAAAGAGAAATGGAAAAGAAAATTAAATTAGCTTACGCGATGTAAACAAAACATAAACAATCCGTAAATTAGGCATTGCGATTGCAAAACAAATATCAGGTATCAATTTGTAACATACAAAAACATTAACAACACACATACGTAACACTTCTATAACACAAATATGCAGCTTTCCGTACCATACATCATAAATTAATACACAATAGTCACACAAACACAATCAAACCATAATTACGACATTGCGACGACATCAAGCATCACATAACTGACTCACATACATAACAAATCAAGCATCCGTTACAACACATACACTTCAACATAGTAACCACACTTTTAAAAGTTACAAATTTGGCTCCAAGAAGAATAAATAGGACACTGTTACTAATTACTATTCTTCTACAATTCCTTAAATACATCTGTAATAAATCTGTGAAATTCCGATATGAATAATATTCAGGTTTTTTATATTGTTATCGTTCTTTAGCGATTTAAATAATATTCAAGTTATCATTTATATTCTGTTTTCCTTCATTAGCATTATAAAACAATATTCAAGTTATTTATATTGTTATTGTTCTTTCGCAATATATTAATTAAACAAACCGATATTTATCATTTATATTCTGTTATCGTTCTTTAGTGAGACTGTATAAATAATATTCAAGTTATTTATATTGTAATCGTTCTTTAGCGATATAAATAACATAAATTTAATATTAGGTTTGGAAAAATCCAGTTGCATAATACTGGTATTAGTTTTTCTTTTTGTATTATTACATACAATTGAACCACAATAAAATGAAAAGGAGTAACGAGGAATTGAACCTGAGACGTTGACATCTAAATTCCGACGTTCGTCCGCTGAGCTACGAGAGCAAAAATGTGGAAACATTTTTGGAAAAATTGGCCCAATCACACTCTAAGATCTTCTGATGATTCGTAGAAGCTAGTCCAGGATGCGGGGGGCAAAGGCTAATTGAGATTTCCCGGTCTCTGACCGGGTCAAACATCCTGATAGAATTAATATTTAACCCTTGCCGTGACTTTCGGTGAAGTCCGGAGGGCCCAATTAGTCAAATCCACTCTCCTCATCTCCACGCTTGGGCCCCTTGGAATTTAATAAAATGCGAAAGAGATTGTGGTGTGCGGAAAGCAACGGGATGTTACCGCATTTAGGCCTATCCTTCCTAAGAAAACTGCAAACATGAACAAAGGAAGCTTTTAATAGAAGAAGAAGGATCTTCTGCGGACCTCTGGAAAAAGAACTAAGGAAGAGACTAGTGAAGTGCTTTGTGTGGAGTGTGGCATTGTATGGGGAAGGAACATGAACATTACGACGAAATGAAGAGAAACGAATTGAAGCATTTGAAATGTGGATGTGGAGAAGAACGGTGCGTGTAAAGTGGACAGGCAGAATAAGAAATAAAATTGTGTTTGAAAAAGTGAGTGAAGAAAGAATGATGCTGAAACTGATTAGAAAGAGAAAAAGGAATTGGTTGGGTCTCTGGTTGAAAAGAATAATGGACGACATTAGGATATGTGGATCATATGCGGAGACTAAGAGGAAGGCAGAAAATAGGAAAGATTGGAGATTGCTGGGTTTGCAGTTAAAGACCTGCCCATGGACAGAACATTTATGTGTGTATGTTCAGAATGCCTGGAATATCGTGTCTAAGAACAGTCGCTATTTGCAAAGACTAGTCAATTCCATGCCCACTCGACTGCAAGATGATCGAGATAAGAGGAAGATAGACTAAATATTGAATTGTGGCTTTTTGTTTTGTTTTTTGAACGCTTAATTGTTTGAATATTTTAAGGCCGACGCCAGTAAATTTGTTATGTTTATGCCACGAAAGATATTTTATTGAGAATAAAATCTTTTTTCTTTCCATTTGCAGCCACAATATCATAATGATAATGATAAAGTCATGGCATAATATATTAATGAACCTGATGTTAATTACTAAAATAATCATAAAAGAAAAAGGAGCCATTATGTCTAGTTTGTCTCTCTCAAAAACAGAACAAAAAAGGACATAAAAAGCACGAGGTTGTAGTCGAACGCAGGACCTCATGAATAAGACGCCTGAATGCTACCATTATGCTATCGAATAACACACAGTATACTTCAATTATAACTGTAGATATCAGGCAACGTGGTCCAACAACATGTAACATCGCCTGTCTCCGAATTGTAGCGAAGATACCCGAAGGGAACTTTGATACAGGAGAGCGGCCACTTTTTCTTTTGACAGCTGTACAACCCTCGAGTTCAATAGTGACTTGTACCTGCGTGCCGTACGTGCTCTGAACAGCGCATACGGGCCATGAGGCACGCTTGCGCTCTCTTTGACATCACTGCATATGTGTTACGGTGTTAGTTGTAGGAACATTGCAGAAAAGTTTCGAATCTTTAAATAAGCATTTTCAAACATTACCTACAATAGGACCTCAAATATTAAATGCATGGGAAAAAAACTGCAGAAAGGAAAGAAAAGGAGTTCGCAAAACTTTTCCTGACGAGCTAAAAGACAAAGTGTTTGAATACTGCAGTTTCTTAACATTATGTGCAGTCTCTACTTTGGACACCCCGATAGGTTGGACAATTTTTATTGAACCATATGTGTCCAGGTTAGAGAGGTTTCACTGTATTATAAAACTCTTCCTGATGGATCATAATATTACACTTCCAGTACACCTTCCCAGAAGAGTGGCTGTTTCCACCCCTAATTTTCTCGATACTACTCACGGCAAGTGCTTGTCATGTCAGCACTGTACTGGAGAAAGTCATTTTGAGCCGCTTTTCTCCTCCGGTAGATGCTGTATACGTATCACTTGTTCTTGTTTAAATTATTTGATTTTGTTATCATGGTCCGGAATTGATTTAATATCAACATCCTGATGCAATTTGTCATGAGATTCAAACTGTAGGTATAATTAGTTTGGATGATTATTTTTACATACGTGTACCTATATCGGACATCAGATAATTTATTTATTTTAATTATCAACTGAAATCTATCTAATAAAGTTGTTTTGTTTCATATGTATATCAGAGTTTGTTTGGTTTACTTTCATGGGCTATTTATTAAAGGTAATTATTATTACTCCATTGTGTGCACAGGTTAAACCCCTTTGGGTATTACACTCAATACTAGCCACCTCATCCTTGTCCATTTAACCCGAGCGTGTTTCAACTTTATCACTCTAAATGGAATTTAGTATCATGTCAATTAGATTTTTATGGTTTGAAATTTTGTTGTTAATTGCCTGTCCTGTTATTTATTGTAGTTTTTAAGTGGCCTTAAACATCTCATTTCGTCTCATACAACTTAATTTTTTTCTGTGCACCCGTATTTCACTCTAATTTTGAAATACGATATTGTTATAACATGGCGACATTCAGTTGCTCGTCTTTCTTGTTCTTTTTTGCTTGAATGTTTTATAAGTACCTTCCCACAAAGATTAAAGACATAATATTACCTTATCATATCCTAAATACAGGGTCGTTTCCGATCTCGGACAACGAATTTGAATGACGTCATGTGCGTCAGGAATCACACCGACAGCTAATTGCGGCGAGAGGTGACAGACCAGTAGTGAGTGATTTCATAATCAGAGTGCACGGTGTATCACAGTAGCAATGTCCAAGAAAATCGAGCTTTTTGGGAGGGGTACATAACAACTCTTTCCGATGCCAAGTACAGTTACGTGAAAATCATAGGAGCCTGCAAAAAACGTGGTTTCGTTATTTCTAAGAAAGACATCTTGAGTGTACCTAATAAGACTAGCAAAGATCGAATGGGATTAATTCCACAGTGGAAAAAACAAGAAAATCCACCCCCCGTCACAAGTCGCCGCACCCCACGAGATGATACAAATTAATTCCATTCGAGCTTTGCCCATCTTATTAAGTACACAGAAGATGCTTTTCTTGGAAATAACGAAACCTCGTTTATTGCGGGCTTCTTTTTTTTTTTACTTAACTGTACTTGGCATCGGAAAGGGCAGTTATGTACCCCTCCAAAAATGCTCGATTTTCTTGGGAATTTCTGCTGAGAGTCGCCGTGCACTCTGACTATGAGACCACTTACTACTGGTCTGTCACCTCGCGCCACAGTTCAGCTGTCGTATGAATCCTGACGCACATGATGTCATTCAAATTCGTTACCAGAGATCGAAAGCAACCCTGTAATTACTATAATCTGTGACACTGTGCAATAGAGGAACTGAGCATCAAAATTTGTATTTTATACGGAGTATAACTGAATACCCATCTCCTAGGGTTTGTAGAGGGACAGGTTAGATAGGCCTATAGGTATGATTAGAAACTCATTCTTCAAGCTGAAAATGTTTGATCGTATGCTAACATGTACGATCTTTGGAACGGTAACATCACTTTTTTCTTTTGTTTTTTATATCACTGTATCCTGTGCTACAAGAGCTCCTTGAAATGGCGACCAAAAACATTGTTGTAAACACCGCTACACCTGTAAAGCATGTTCTGGTAGACTCTCTCAAAATGACTGCCAGGCTTTGAATCTCTTTTATAGTGGCTAATATTAGTGCCACCAGATCTTTCTCCAATTCTACACAAGTCTAGTAAATAAGGTTTATCACTTGTACCACAAAAATATACATTTATTCAACCTGCACCTTGGAGAAAGTACATCTCTCTAGTCCATATGACTTCGTAATAAAATCTTTTACCTCTGGAAAAATAACTAAGAAAGAGACTAGGGAAGTGCTTTGTGTACAGTATGGCATTGAATGGTCCACCGTTGTGGCTGAGGGGTTAGCCAGTCTAACTCCCAGCGGTCTCGGGTTCGATTCTCAGTCAGAACGAGTTGCCTGGGTGATGTTTTTTCGGGGTTTTTCCCTCACTCCTATGGATGAATATCAGGTAACTTTATAAGGCTATTGGAACCCCACTCATCTTCGCCACTTCCTTTCCTCCCCAATCATCCTTTCCTCATCATCCCGTTTCTGATTTTTCAGATCCAGAAGCTGCTGACTCTCTCGACCGGCCTCCGTGGAATGTAGTTCAGCGATGTTGGATGACTTCTACAATGGCACCCGAGACGGACCTACTCGAGGGAGAAGTTTCGCCTCGGACCGACAGGGGAACCTTGGGGGAATTTGCCGAAGCAGGAATGGTATATGGATTCTGTCGGCTGTAAGGACCGGTCGTTAAGGGAGTCATGTGCTTAGGGCGGTGCGCGTAGAGGATCTGAGGCATGCAACTCATTCCATATCGAGGGTTAACGCAATATATCTCAATAGGTCGCAGTGTTGGGTCATTCGTGCCCTCCCCTCAGTTAAATTCCATTCCATTCCATTTCATGGCATTGTATGAGCAGAAACATGGACATTATGACGAAGTGAAGAGAACGACTAGAAGCATTTGAAATGTGGATATGGAGAAGAATGGAGCGTGTGAAATCGACAGACGGAATAAGAAATGAAGCTGTACTACAGGTATGCTCAAAATTGTAAAAGCACTGATTACACGAATGATGCTGCACTGCATAACACACACAGTGTACAGACTGGGCTCCGCAACTACATTGCATTGCAGGCGTACATTGCAGCACCGCCCGTGGCATAGTTCTTATACTCTTACAAATACGGACAATAAACTGAATAAGAAAAAGGAAAGAGTATATACTCTAATATTCAGTTGTTACATCATTTATTATATTTAATATAGTTGTATAATATTATTGTTTCATAGATAATGTTATTTTCATATTCCATCAATACAGTACCTTACAACGTAGTAAAAACTTTGTTTTCACCGAACGCACAACAAACATAGTCTTTCTCACACACTGTACGAAATGATCTTTTGCTTACAGAAGGTTTTGACTGTATCATTGTCCCTCACTGTTCGTGATAAGTACTTGGACTGCCTCCCGCAGTCATCCGTCGAGCTTCGAACGAGGAACAGCACGCTCTACATTCGAAGGTTGTGATTACAGAACGTAATCGCGAGTCAGAGAATGAGCATACCTGCTGTACTAGAAAGAGTCGGTGAAGAAAGAATGTTGCTGAAGCTGATCAGGAAGAGAGAAATAAATTGGCTGGACCACTGGCTAGGAAGAAACTGCCTACTAAGGATGCAGTGGAAGGAATGGTGAACGGGAGAAAAGTTCGGAGAGGAGAAGATTTCAAATTATAGACAGTATTATGAGACTAGGAGAAAGGCGGAAAATAGAAAATATTGGAGAATATTGGATTTGCAGTGGAAAACATGCTCTTAGCAGAACACTATGAATGAATGAATACATAAACTTGTCCTTTACTTTCATTATACTGTTGCCAGGAACGAGTGGATGAAAGTTTATAAAGGTTATTCTTCGCAACTGCAATGAGTCGTTAAAAATATAAACATTCACTAATTCTTTCTAGTAACAGTAACATGAGGATAAACAATAATTTGAATATCAATACAGCAACGGGCTACTTGATTTGGAAATGTTTTATAAAAATATGTTTTTAGAAACAGATATCTATACAGGAGATTAATTTGGCAATAAATTTACACAACAGTATTCCTCAATACTGTCACAAAAAAGTTTAAATAAAAAGATCAATGTTTCTGTAAAGAGGAAGTGTCCGGAATTTAGAATTGTACACTTCAGAAAACAACAACGGATTTTATTAAATAAAAGCACAAAGACGACGTCATTAATTGTCTGTATTTTCGTAGAGTCATACGCAATATTATGTTCCTTATATACATCAAGAAGTTGTAACAATGTTAACTCCAAGGCAACTTCATGGTAGTTGATTATATATCTATGAAATTTAAAGTACTGAACTTACGTAAAAATTAATTTGAGAATAATATATTATTGTCGTGACATGAAATTCCTTTAGGACTCAACAAAACTGGGTTGCTGGAGAAGACTGATTACATTTTTGAGCTCCTGTTACATATTGGCAGCTAATATGAATTGATACATATTAGTATGTGTTCCTTAAATGATTTAATTATGGACGTTATGGGGAGGCTGCCTCTTTCAATTTCACGGTAGTCTCTTCGCCGTCACCAGATAGAGGTGGGGAAATGCCAGGAACCGTCGCGGGAAAGGAAAATCCGATTGGAATCCAAACAGAGTTCCTTCCGGAATACAAAACAGTAGAGCCCGGAAAGTTTGTTCCATAGCCTCAGTGTGGCGAAAGACATCCACTAACTGTAAGCACCACGTTCGAATTCCAGTGGATGTTACTTCATCTTCTTGATTGCAAGAATTGAGAGAGAGACACCTTGATGAACGAAGTATGCAATAATACTGAAATAATTTTAAGATGAGAAAAATACACAATTACTATGCGAATGTAGTAACAGAGTGACTGTCTGGAGCAAGCCTGTCACAATGTCGCAGCATTCGCACAGACCAGGCATCAGCAGCATCAATTTATGATCTCGCCTCTCGCTGAGGGAGTATATGATTATAAGGTATCAATTTGTATAACTACATTTTCTGGTAAACTGTTTCTATGGCAGAATTTGTTGGCTCTTTTCAAGCTGAATTTAATGCACATAATAGCATGAAGTGTTTCAATTTTCATTCCATTTCGCAAATTACAGTTTTTGGTCAGATTCACTAAATACACTCAACACGCGTTCAACATCGACATTTGAGTATGGAAGAGTTAGAAATGATAAAGCAATTAAATTGAAGCAAGCTCAGAAAATAAATTCTCAAATCAGCAACACTGAACTTATACACTGCACTTCTCCTATGAAGTACCGAAAATGTTAAAAGGACCGTTTCGTAGGGAAAATTTCCGGCAATTGATAAACAAAGTGAACTGCTAATGAAACGGAACAAGGGTACACTGACTACTGTGCCCCTCTTCGTTCCTACCTTCTTGTTTCCTCATGTTCATGACCTCGTAACTTCTATTCCCTAAGTTGGAGTGATGATAGGAGGGGGGAATTCAAATGTGAGAACATTACTATTTGAAACACTAAATGATACTAACCTTTTCCCAATCAATTAAATATAAAACCGGAATAAATCAATATTAATTTTCTGCAACCCAATACCCCAGGTTTATCACTAGACTTACCGTACTTTAAAATCCCCAGAATTTCGACATATCGCTAAATGACGTTTTTGGACACCAAATGACTTCCAAGACACACCAGCTCTTGCGACAAAATCACCAACTTGGTAACACTGGCCACCACTCACTAACTAGACAGGGACCGATGCACCAAAATTTAAGATGCGATTCTACATTTTCAATATAACAAAAAACTTGTATTACATTTTTTCTTCAATGAAGCACCGTTAAGCAGGAAAAAAATTGTCTTTTCCCAATGTTTGCAGCGCTCTATAGCGGTAACGGCCCGAGAGAAATGACTGATTGCTGTACATGGAGATAGCAAAAATAATCTGAATGGTTACTGTCTTCAGTTCTTTTTGTTTGTTTTGTTTTGATTGTTTCTTTGCAATTAAACCGTCTAATCGTAAATTTAAACTGAATAATTGCAAACATCGTTAAAATACGAGTATATCTTTCAATGTAGTGCAGTATCACGTGCGTGACTGAGTGCAGCATAGAAGGAGGAAAGGTAAGGGATGGGGAAATGACGTAATCTGACCTTCACTTGCTGTGTTGACGTTGTTTTAACATTTTTCAATAAAACATTACATAAAATAATACCGTGTGCTTTAATGATATAATGTAAGACAAATCATGTCAGTAAACATTATTACAATTTATTTCTGATATCTCAAGATGCGTATTTCCGTTTAAAATTGCAATCACAAAGCCACAAGTGTATTACATCATTCCCTTCCTGTCCTAAAGAGAGAGGGAGACGAATGCTAGGAGTTGCTTTTGTTTACGTCTGCTACGGGTCTACATCATCTTGAACAACCACAGTGCAAGGCAGGCTTGCTAGAGTTATTGCAGTAGCCGTGATGTTGCCAAATGTTGCATAGAAACATAACGATTTCCTCTAAAGCGGTGAATGTTAGAAAAAAAATTATTTAGATTTTTCTAACCTCTCCTCATGAAGTATTACCAGTTTCATTTTGGTGCAGTGGTTACTTTTCATCCTGTATAACCTCAAATATCTACTGCTCTAGTCAAGTAGCGACTATGATGCTCTATGAAGAGGTAAATAAGTGCTAATTTCAACGGACTTATGGGTCACCCCGTATTTATCATCATTATCATCTTCATATTACCATCGTCAACATAGATCAGGATAAAACTTGGCCAAGCAAAATAATCCGGTTGACTTGAACGCACTTTGAAAGTGCAGTTGTTTTGCCGTGTGGCCATATTTCCATACGCTGCCTCTCTCTGCCCTTTCTTCTCTCCAACCGAATTAAGGAGGGATGTCCGTCATTAATTGAATCGGAGCGAGCGCCCTGGAAGAAATCCGATTAAACGTTTAATTTGAACGTCTGATAGCAGGAGGTTGGTGGTGGGGGGTGTTCGCTGTGGCTCTTACTCGGATGCCTCGTCGCCCCTCCTCTTTCCCACCGGCATGGAACTTTCTGCCGATCCGTTTTCCCGGGTTATTTACGATCCGGTTAAAAAATGTGTGCCCCCATTAGGGTCGGTCTATAAGTACATTCTATTGATAAACTTTTGTACACTGGATGCTTGTTTGAAAATTAGATATAAAGCTCTTAGTGGGGTCACGGCTCGGGTCATACAGAGATTTTTAATTCCACTCCAGTCCGGCGTCGCCACATGGAGGAGACACCGTGTGTTTCGAAGATTACTGACTAGCCGACTAACTGCAAGATTTTCTGAGGGCACTCCCTATTCCTCTATAGTCATTACTGGCAATTTATTAAGCAATATGACAGTATAAAGGCGATACTCTAGGTCTAGGCCCAAGAGTAAATACAGTCAACTCCGGATATAATGAACCTCTACGGACTTCCATATTTCGTTCACTATATCCGAGGTTCACTAAATCCAAATTGTCTCTCCCCTAATGACAGTAAAGAATGAAATTGTGAACAAGAAAATAAAATACTATACAGTAATTAAATATTTCATTTTTGTAGAATGTATTACACTGTATATTGTATACTGTTACTCGCAGTTGATTTACTTAAACTATGCTGTCGACCCATGTCCGCTTGGGAAAGACCACGTTCAATGTAATTTATAATATTCGCCTACTCTTCCAAAGAAAAAACTTAACGCTTCGATATTTTTATACAGTAAATTCACTGTTCGAACACTAGAAACAGACAGATCAGGTAGAAATGACAAACGCTGTTACGGTGTGACTGCGTATTCAGCCTTGGAATTTTCCGGGTCACTTAATGGAAACTGGGAGAGGGTTGATGAAGTTTGAAGGTCATCGGAATCTTACCTTCATTTATGCTCTGGACATAATGTCCGTCCCCTTTTAATAAAACAAGGCAATTTCATTTTCCGTTGTTTCGATGCTAACCGTCATAATGGAAAATTTTTCTGAAAACAAAAGGCAACTCTTTGGCGGTGGAGGATTAGAAATAACAGTAGAGTAGTGTGCCTGAGAACGGGATGGCAACTCTTCGATGGTGGAGTGAGACAAGGTCGTCACACGTTGTCTGGATTTACAGTACAGCTCATTATCTAGGAACCACTAATCCTACTTTTGTCCTTTGACTAAAGTAGTAAGAATCTTAGAATGTTGTTTTCAACACATTCTTTCAATTTTATACAAGAAAGTCTGATTTCAAATAAGAATTTACCAGGATACAATTCTTGTAAGTTTAGTTTTTAAGGTTCACTATACCCGAAACGAGGGTTTACTATAAACGGAAATATTAATTTACTTTTTAATGTATGCGGGTCGGGACCAACAATTTAGGCTCACCATAGTCGAATATTCACTATAATAGAGTTCACTATATCCAGAGTTGACTGTACAAAATTCGATCTACTGGAACAGTGGTGACCAACTTAGCAGCTCTTACGAAGCATGTGTACACTCGTGAGCAAAAAAGAACAACGGACGTTAACCGTTTGAGTGGTATGATCTGCTCTTGCATATTCCTCGTGTGCAGCGAAGAGTGCTCTTGCGCAAAAATAACACGAGTAGGTCATCACTGTGTAATAAGTGGAGTCCTGTGTTTGATTACCTAAAGCAACGGACAAAAATGTAGGTATGTACGAAGTATAGCCCAGCGTACACACTTGAGGTCTGATGTTCAGCGAACCATGTCAAAACAAAACAAAAGCTACCTGGTTGGGAATGAGTGCTCCAATAGAAGAATGTGGTAACGAGCACTTCATTAGGAAAGAAGAAAACGTATTTTATCAGAAATGAGGAGACATTTTTCTTTTGAAACACTTAAAATGTTCACAGTCACTCGTTGTAATGTATAGAGACTCGTAAAGCAAGTCGTCAGTGTAAATAATTTTGTTTTTATTATTGTATTACTGTAATTTCCACCATTTATTTATGTTTATGTATATATATATATATATATATATATATATATATATATATATATATATGTACATAGGCTACTTAGGTTGTGTCCAATTACAACGTTCACGCGTACATTCTCTTTGCCTGCTACATCGAATTATAAGTGATTCCACATCCAACTACCTTGCCTCTCGGTTTACTCTCCTAGCTTCACATCATAATCGTAATACACGTTCACAGCACAATCTGTTGCTATCAATACGTCATCAGAAATCTCTATACTCAAGTTCTTTCTCAACAGCCATGGCCAGCTCCTGAAATTCGCTGCCGCTGGAAATCAGGGGTAGTCTTAGTCCTCAGTCGTTTAATAATAGATTGTTTAGAAATATTTTAAATGCACAGAATTAGTTTTTTTAGATATAACTTTTATTTGTTATTATTATTATTATTATTATTATTATTATTATTATTATTATTATTTTAAACAGTCATTACTTTGTTTTTCCATCAATATTAATATCTAGGTAATTGTCATTGTCTAATGTAACCCGTGCTGATTTTACTAATTGTATGTACTATTCCTTTAGTTGTGTGATTATATTCATATGTATTAATTCTTTTCTTTTAAGTTAATACTTGTATAGCAGAATGTATTTTCCTCTTTGTGGTTATATTCATATGTATTCAATCTCTCTCTTTATTTTATTATTATTATTATTATTATTATTATTATTATTATTATTATTATTTTAAGATAATACTTGTATACCGGTATGTATTTTTTTGTATGTGCTTTGATCCTGGTTGAGTGGAAGAGAAGTCCAGATGGCCTTAACTCTGCCAGGGAAAATAAAATTATTATTGTTATTAGGCCTATTATTAAATTATTATTATTATTATTATTATTATTATTATTATTATTATTATTATTAAATGAAGTAGGGCTATTAATTTATTAATTTTTGTAATCTGGCATTAGAGACGGTAATACACGGAGGCAAAAACAACCTACAAACATTTCTAAATGAACAGAAGTTGACAACAAGGAAGTCATGAAGAGGAAGAATTGACAAAATTATAGTTGAGTACAAATGATTTATCATAACATTACTTAAAATAAATTTTATTTCAATTCATTGTACAAATGTATATTGCGAAATTGTATGCAATTTTGTAGAACACTATTAATTTATGAATGTCTTCGGAAACAATTGACTGTCGCAGTAAAACAAATACATATTTTTTATTGCAATGAAGTATCGTGATTATGTAAACGTAACATTCGGAAATATTCATTTGTAATATCACGTAAAGAATAAGTTTTTAAGTATTTTGACTGTTGAATGTTATTTCTTAACTAAGCCTGGATACTCCATTTGAAGGGTATACGGGAAAAACGATCAAGGTCCATAAAAAATCGAAATTGAGTTAATAATGCTATCTTATAGTGGAAAAGAAGTACTATCATGTGGTCTAGCTAGTAATAAGAAATCATCGTTCTTGACATTCCACTACGTCAATTTCTATTAAGTACACACATAACAAAGTATTAAGTGCTTAAACTTTAAGGGTGCTATTCATAGACATTTCGCTAGCCCGCGCTACGAGCGTGCTAAACAGGATTCATATCATATCATATCATATCATATCATATCATATCATATCATATCATATCATATCATATCATATCATATCATATCATATCGCTGACACTGGTGTATGAATACGAAAAACGTTAGTTCGCTGATCATCCACCGAAAGCCAGTGCTAAGAATGTTTATGAATACGGCCCTAAAATTCGTTTTTCTCGAAACTTTCTAAAATGGACCTTGATCGTTATTCCCGTGTACCCTTCATTTATCATTAGTGTATTTTCATTTCACGCCGGACATTGAGTTCGCACCCTACTGGCAAGAGCTGGAACTTCTAGCAGACAAAGACGATAGTGACGATTGAGAAACTTCCGTCTCCACTAATATCACTGCATCATCTTCTCATTACCATTTGCCCTGGAGGTGGTGTTCAGCCACGCCAGTCAGCGTTATGAAGTATCGTCCGATTTGTAACATGACTGCATTCTGGCCAGTTACTTGCGCTGAAAGAAGATTAAGAGAAAAAAGTTGTGTTAATAAATCGAGTGAGTGTTGGTGCAAGAGATTCGTGTTTATAAACATTCTTTAATACAAAAATGTTGGAGCATACAGTTTAGCCACAAAGAAATCGCGCATCTGTCTGCAAGTAGTGATGATACAAAATATTTCTGCTTCCTTATTTTTGTTATTATCTCTGAGATTTCTTTATCCATTTTAAATGTTCTCTGAGAATGACAAGTATTTTTAGCACTACCATATTCTATTTTTTAAATATTCCATCATGTCTTGTTACACAACTATAGGCTACTTATTCTCAGATGGAAAAGAATCACATTCTTTAATTAATGGTACATTATATTTCAAACTTGATTTTAAGGTCTTTTGCTAAATATTAAGATAATGTAAATCCTAAATCAGATTCACATAAAATTGTACATAAAAATTATCGGGAAATCCGAAAGTGTGAGAAATAACGGAGAAAAGGGGAGAAAGAGAGAGAGGAAAAGCAAGAGACTGAATGGGAAGGATATAAAGAGAGAAGATGGAAGAATAAGGATAGAAAGAATGAATGAACGCAAACAAGAAAGAAAAGGAAGGAAGAAATACTGCTATAGAGGAAACAAATAAATAGGCAATAAAAATTAGACAGTAATTAATAATGAATAGAATACGGGAGTAAAAAACAGGAAGAAGTCAAGAAGGACATGACAAAAGAGAGAGAGAGAGAGGAGAGAATAAATAAGATGGGAAGGAAGAAAGGGAAATAATACAGCAAGAATTAAAATAATAAAGAGTGAAAAGGGAAGAGTATTATATGAGGGGCTCACAACCAGAGTGGACCAAGTCCACCAGTGATCAGTGGATTAATACAATCTCGGATGAAAAAAACTTAGATTTATTCATTGCCATAACAAACAAAGTCCATAATTCATTTGTTACTCCACAGATGGCAGCATTTTCTATAGAAGGTGAATGTTGCTAAGCGTGAGCCAGGAACTTTAAGACTCAATATCTCAGAACTATTCTAGATGGATTTGGTCCACTCTGGTTGTGAACCCCTTATACATTGCGTATACTAACTGGCTCCGCAGAGAAGCAAGAGGCAGTATTCGACCCGGCAGCGATGTAAAGAAGGTATCGTGTAGCGCCTGGTTTGAACACTTACATTTGGGGAAAGGAATGACTCCCTCCCACCCTCCACCATTCAATGAGCCCAAGGTCATTGACTCTACCTGCACGATACCAACACAACTCCTCGAGTTCCCACGTTCTGCTTCCCATTTCTCCTGCGGAGCCAATTAGTATACGCACTGTACAATCCAAAAATATATCACACCGCCGTTGCAAATATTCATAACACCCTATTTGAGAATATCAATAGATATATTGTCATGGCATTAAACAAAAGACAATGTCTTTAAATAATTATTTGAAACGGCCTTTAAAAATATATACTAAAAATAAAATTAAAATATTTCGCTAAGATTATTTTATGGGAGAAAACGTGTTATGTCAATTGGAGATCTTAAGACTACATGTATGTGTTTACACTTCTCGCCTGGGATCTGCAAGCATGAGTGACGTCACGCGGTGGGTAGAAGCAGTACTATAGGTATATGCTCGCTCATGCGCACTCTATGTTTTACAGACGAAGCCAATGGCCGGTATGCTTTCAGATTCCAGGCGACTAGTATACATCACTTTATTCTTTCGTTGGACAAACTTTAGACTGATTAATTATAGGATGCAACAAGCCATGGGGCCTACAATTGTGAATGATTTATGATTATAATGATGATAAAGACAGTAGGCGTACTAATATTTATAACATATGTAGGCTAAAGCCAAACAGTATTATTTGGTAGGCTAGCATTCAAATATTGATTTTTAACTATAGATGAAACGGAAACACTTTGCTCATCCGAGAAAAAGATATAATCACATAACTTGTATCACTCTTAGTGCGGAAGAGGAGGATGGGGCGATCCTTTTAGCGCGTTGAATACATAAGTTAGCTATTTGGGCGACATAAAAGTTCCGGAGCTTGTTTTTATACTCATCGTAATGCACAGTGCCATTTAATGTATTCCAAAACATTGTCGTTAGAGAAGAGATTGTGTAGTAATACCATTGATTATTCATAGGGTGCTCTCCATGGCAATGCACTCTTCAGCTTACAGCGTGTCTGTGTACTTCATAAATGAAATGACAACAGCAGCGACATCAGTTTTCAAAATAGGAACATCATCTTCCATTCAAGACTTATGACCAAGACTCATTCTAAGATTAAATGCATGATGAGCACAAATGATTTGGGCGATTTCGCAGCCTTCCTAGTGTATTAAGGTGGGAAGTATACCATTGACCTGCAAAAATTTGGTGAAATTCATATTTTTTTTTATATTTCAACTACCATGAAAGCTAATTGAACAAACCTTTTCATATATGAAATAACTACTGAAGCTTTTCATATATTATTACGATGTACCGAAGTACATATGATATTCCCGTGCAGAAATTCTGTGTCATCATATGATGAAGGATGAATGGATGAAGCAGAATTTCTGCATGGAAATATCATATGTACTTCGGTACATCGTAATATATGATATGCGAAAAATAATTACTTTGTGGTTTAAGACGGGCGCTTACTCTGTCGGATCCCTGCCAGTTAGTCACTCATAACGACTGCACCTCTGCACATGTATGGACATTGTGCCACTGTCATACATCTATGACGCAGTGCATGAGGGTAGGCCACTAGAGGGATCCCAAGAGGTGGAACTTAAACTGAGAGGATTCAATCCGACATCGGGGTAGAAATCCGGTGTGGCTTAGTGGATAGAGCATCAGCGCGTAGAGCTGAAAACCCGGGTTCAAATGGCGGTGCCGGAGAGAATTTTTCTCGGTTCCACTCATCCTTCATCAAAACTTTTCATGCTTAATATACAGGGACATCATTTTATTTTTACTTCAATTTTTATTGTACCTGAGTTTTTGAATGTACTTCACTCCCACCTCGTCCTCCACACAGATCCAAGACCGCATATACAGTCATAGTAGCCTTACGGTCACAGTGAACAGTACGTTCCAGAAATATGTTCGCGTTTTCCAGTGACGAAATAGCTTTCAATATTGAATCATTTCCGCAAAGGTACTGTTGTTCATTTCCCTACGTCGCATCCCGGTTTCCCCCACCTGCTTCTATTCGCTTCACAGTAAAGGCTAGTTAGTGGCTGGGCTGTTTTAGCTCTTTTCTGAGAATATTAATTTCTGTTAGGAATTGGACGTCTACTTAATATTATACCCATACAATTGTTTAAAATAACTTAAATAAAAGGGCCTCTTTAAGTAATTAACTGTCACGTGATTTTCCCTCTTTCTATACCCTGCGACATAACCACTTGGACGGACAGTAGCTAGCATGTCTGAGTAATTTTATCTTTTCGGATAGGGCAGAAGTGAATATTAAATTTACAGTGCGTAAGGTACCGGTACTCTTTTATAGAGTAGGTACAAAATTATTTCAACATGAATTACTGGTACGAAGGACGAAACTGGTAATTGGAATTACACACATTAGAACTGAAGCCTGTATCGAAATGAACGGCCACCATTTTCAAAAATGTGTTCAGATATCCATATTATGATTATTTTTCAATTTAACTTCATTCTCTATAGTGTACGCTTATGTGCTGTAGACAGTATAATATACACTGCATAATGAATACGTCCGCATGGACAGCTCAGTTCGTCTGTATAAACACTCATTGTTAATACTGTATTGTATTTTGATTAAACAAAAACCTAATGAAAATTATCAAACTTAAAAGCGTGATATTTCCTAGTTTACGTAAATGGATGAACTACTTTTCTTCCCTCCTATACCTAGTAAAGTGATTTGTTTGTATATTGCGCCAGTATCATCGAACTCCAGTCGTAGAAGGGGATAGCAAACGGTGTTTTCAGTTCTTAACCGTTGATCCAAAGATATAGCCAGGCTAATATTAGAAATGTCAGTAAAAATAAAATGATGTCCCTGTACATACATTACACTTTATAAAACACTATTCATAATATTAAAATAGGTAATGATTACCTGTAAAAATAATATCAAATTTGCATAATATTTTTTACAACTGTAAAGCATTTACATAATAAAGTATACAATTAATTACATATTGCATGATTCTTTTATTGGAATGTTTTGAAGACCTACATCAACAACAGAATATAGAATCTTTCACCTATTCCTTTAAGAAATATTTTTGTTTATTGTCGTGTTTATTATCCCACTTACAGAGAAAGCAGCAGTATTTTATGTAACCCAGCTGAAGACCGAGTATGATAGCTATCACTTTCACATCTTATGCCTTTTGTATTTGTCATAATGTTAATTAATTGTTTGATATTATCATATTATGTCCCTCTCATACGAACTGTATTACAAACAGGCATGCCAGGTAATTCAATGCCATTGTGCAATAACATTGATTACGGGCTGACTTTTTAGGGTTCTATAAAATATCGCCACTCATTTGGAATGCGTTCAATTTCCAGAGAATCTGTAATTCCTAAAAATCATTACAAACTACTAAGTCATTCTATACGGAAAAAAATTCTGTCATATTTTGATCGTTATTTCAAATTTTCATAAGTCGCGATCTAAGCAACTCTATCTTATTACTAGAGTCCTGCTTTTGATTACCTAAAGCCTCCAAGCAACCAGCAACAGTGTAGGTATGTACGGAGTATAGGTTGACAGCATCCAACGCTGCTCTTTAGCGAACATAGGAAAACAAAACAAAACTAAGCGGTTGGAAATGAGTGCTCCAATAGAAGAATTTGGTAGAGAGAAAGTAGTTAGGAAAGAAGAAAATGTATTTTATCAGAAGGAAGGAAACATTCAAATATTTACAATCATTGATTATAATATGTAGAAACTCGTAAAGCACGTATTCATCATTTGTTTTATTTTAAGTTTGTGCTGATATTTATATTTTTCATTTGTTATTTATAACCTTCAATTAGATATAAAGTATCTAGATGCGTTTTACATTGTAAAAGTCAGAGATAGATAAATTCCGAGCGCCAGGTAGCCATGATGACTAAAAAATTTTGTGTGGTACCTGAATTGTTATTGAGTTTTCATTTATGTTTTTCATAATGTTAACAAAAGCGGTTGTAGAAAGAAATTCGAATGTGCTTTTTAAATTATTATCGTTACTTTTTGTTGCGCAGCTCAAGATATTGTCCAACATAGCTTAAGAGCATCTCTCATAGCGTGTGTTTGCACTGCAAAGATCAGTAGTGTCAGAGTCGTAAGCTCCAAAACCGGTTGTGCAGTCGGAGCGTGAACTTGCTTATGTCTGTGGAAACACCGGAGCACGCAACGAGTCATAGTGGAGCGCTCCGCTCCGTTTAATCTCTGTCTGACAACGCTGGCATAGACATTTAATATTTTTTTAACATATTCCAGTAAATGTATCTTCATCTTAGCGCGAATGGTTTTCCTATTGCATGTGTGTACAAAATGTGGTGGCTTCTTAAAATAAAGGGGCTGGCGCCTGAATTTTTTTAGTTTTGTCTATTCCTAGTAAAATTATCTTTTATTGCATATAAGCTGCCTTTAATTAAATACTTTGTGGTATTTTATACATGATTACTATTCCTGTTGTTCACCTACTTATACACACAAGTAAACGAAAAAACAGATGTAAACATACAGTACCGGGGCGTGAGGGAGAACTGAACTGCAGCGTGAACTGTTGACTTGCAACTTGCTCTCCGGACCAAGCGAAGCTAGTATGATCAATTTACACCTAACTTGTATTCAAAGTAACTAAACGCAGGACTCTATTTATTAGACAAGTCAGATCGCTCAGAACTCACTTTTAGTTACTTTTTGGGGTACAGAAGGTAGCACAGCCGATACATTATTCTTAATCTTGAGATGTCGATGGTTCTTGCATGGCTTTATCTAGTGGTTGTGATGATATGCATGAACTGAAGGAGCAGGTACAGGCAGTTCATGATGGTAAAGTAGAGGGCAATTAACTGATGAAATATTTGGGTAACTTTGTGTTTTCGCTCATTGTTTTTGCTAATATCGGCCAATAATAATAGATAAGTAGAAATGTGTTAAGTGATTACGTAAGAACTTGGTTCCCGTTACATTATGGGAACAGCAGAGGACGTAGATCATCCTTTCCCACTTAATCCAGGGATGCAGAACTGGCGAGAGAGGGGTGAAAACTTGGGGAAAGTGTTGGTTCCTCGTCAACAGTCCACCGGCGTTGAATGACGTCTCTGTGATCCGTACGCAGTCACATAACACAGAAATTGAATAAAAATTCCCTCTCCTACCTTGTCAACGACGCGGGGGCGGAAGGAAGGGATGAGTGACGTATTCCGCCTTGTGACGTACGCCACAATTGACGCCCACTTATGCAGGCCTGACTTAGTCACTCAAATAGAGTTGCAGAACAGTTAAGATAGTAAATATGTGGTGGTGATGGTGATAACGTTATATAATGAAAACAGGAACAAAGGATTGAAGCACGAAACAATAAGTAGGACTTTAGTCTTATATAATGAAAACAGGGAAAGGGGATGCAAAAAAATACACGAGAAATGAATCATTATAAAATCATCAGTAACGAACGATTCAGAAATGAAACGAAGTATCATTTGTCACAAAATGAAAACAGAAATCAAGGAATCAGAAACAAACGTAAAATCTATTATTATGAAATGAAAACAGGAACCAAGGAATCGAGATAGAACAGAGGAAGTTGAATGGTTGCAAAATGAACAGGAACACGAAATGAATTGTTGGCAAATGAAGACAAGAAACTATATCAAGAAAGAAATGAGAAATCTATTGTTACAGAATATACCTGGAACAGAGACAGGTTAAATGTTTTTCCTGGTGTACTGTTCACATGCAGGGGAACGTTGAATAGCAAGACGTCTCTCTTAATGTTTATTTGTGTTATGCGTTTGTTTTAAATATATCCCCTCAGCAGTAATGGAGCACCTGATTGAGTTACAAGATCTCGTAGCAACAAGAAAGAAAATAGATACAATATTTGTTTCATTTCCTCGGGGTGCTCTGCGCCGCTATGTTTAATATTGCTCCGGACTCCATTTCTAGAAATTGAGGAGCGCCAAACAACTCGCAGACAAGCATGAGTGATTGTGGGGGCAACATGCTAATAGTGATGTAGGCACTGAGGTTTACTTCAGAGCTTGCGTTCTTGCTTCTTTCGTGTGGAGATATTGAACTGTTGTTTCAGACTTGTTTGTCTATCATTCCTCGTGATGTACGTATGTATGTATGTATGTATGTATGTATGTATGTATGTATGTAGTCGACCTGGTTGGCGAGTTGGTATAGCGCTGGCCTTCTATGCCCAAGGTTACGGGTTAGATCCCGGGCTAGGTCGATGGCATTTAAGTGTGCTTAAATGCGACAGGCTCATGTCAGTAGATTTACTGACATGTAAAAGAACTCCTGCGGCACATCCGGCGACGCTGATATAACCTCTGCAATTGAGAGCGTCGTTAAATGAAACATATTTCGTAATATTTTGTATGTATGTATGTATGTATGTATGTAATGTCATAAGCAAGGACTCTCCTAAGTTTGACAAAACAGAATTGAAAGTTCAGTCCAATAAGGGTAGTGGGTGTAGCAGGTGAAATGAATACAAATTCTTTTTGGTTATCCATCAACGAATACAGTACTGTACTTGCATTTCCTGCCCGCCCCGAGACTTGTGTATGCGCTTCTAGTACCACAGTGGGTTTCGACAGTTCCGTCTCAAAAACGGCACAGTTCTCAAATAGAAAAAGAAGAGTTCATTAATTTAAAATCAGTGATCAATATGTATGTCCTAATCAATAAAATATTTTGTTTTCCTTTAACAAAAGCATCACTACAAGACACAGAACCAATTCCCATTCAAGTGGCAAACCCGTTTCTTAGTGCCCGTATAGGGGAGTGTCTAATTCTCCTACGTAAGGAGTCGAACTATAGGATGTCGAACTTGATTTCTGTCGAACTTGATTTCTGTCGAACTTAAGAGCTCCCACTGTAGTTGGGAGCCATATACAGTGGCTAATCAGCTAAAAATTTTAATTCCTGTTGGTACCAACAATTCAACAAAAATCCTTTTATTAACAACTCTAATAAGAGGCATATGAATTTCAATTTCATCTAATTCATGATTAGGGTGATGTATGTATGTATGTATGTATGTATGTATGTATGTATGTATGTATGTATGTATGTATGTATGTATGTATGTATGTATGTATGTATGTATGTATGTATGTATGTATGTATGTATGTATGTATGTATGTATGTATGTATGTATGTATGTATGTATGTATGTATGTATGTATGTATGTAATGTAATGTAATGTAATGTATGTAGGCTATGTACACACACATTTAGTCATTCATTAATCAATTCACATATTATGACAAATTGTTGTGTCCATTGATTTTCTGCTGCAATTCTGAAGCAGGACTAAGGCATGCCTCAGATTTCTACCCGAGATTGTATAATAACTTCATTAAAAGACATCCAAAATTAGCAACTTCCAATAATAAATTATTTAAAAAGCAAGCACTTCAACTGATTTTAAACACTGATTAGTATTCTAATATATACATATATTCACTTTTGTTATTTTTCATTTTTTCTTTACATGAAATTTCTGAAAAAAAAAAAAAATTCTAAGTTAGGAATCTTTCAATGTTTCAAAATTCAATAAATCAATTAAAACTAAAATATCATTTATATATATAATAATTATTACTCCATTATATTATTGCATAATATTTTGCATTTATTTTACAATTGTATTATTTAATATTTTTCATTTCATTTTATTATTTGTACTTTCTAGTTAACCGAATCTTCTATGTTTTACCTGATATAATTTTATTGTATTTCCTGTATTATTATTTCTTGTATTATTATTTTGATATTCATCACTTTCTTTTGCTTACATATATTTGATATAATTTCATTGTATTTCTTATATTATTCTTTCTTGTATTATTATTTTGATATTCATCACTTTCTTTTGCTTACATATATTTGATATAATTTCATTGTATTTCTTATATTATTCTTTCTTGTATTATTATTTTGATATTCATCACTTTCTTTTGCTCACATATATTTGATATAATTTTATTGTTTTTCTTATATTATTCTTTCTAGTATTATTATTTTTATATTCATCACTTTACTTTTGCTTACATATATTTTATTATTTAAATTAAACAATTAAATGATTATTTTGGTATAGGCTTAAACTTGTAATATTACTTTTTCATTATTCGATGTAAACTCCACTCCCGGCCACAAGCTTTTGCTTCATCGGGAGTGCGAACCAAAAGTGTACCATTATTATGATCATTCAAATAAATTACTATTATTATTACTTATTACTTAATTAAATTAATTATTGTCGTCCGTTGCGGTATCTCTGAGGTGGCGTACGCGTTGCCCGTCCAAGCAGTTCGCAGTTATTGTCCCTACGTGGGGAATGAAAGAAAATTTTCTTTAGTTTATAGGACAGGATGGTTGTCCTGTGATGTCTCCGATGTAGGCCTGCGTTGTGCCAGTCCACATCCAGATAGGCCTGCAATGTGTAGACGTGTCTAGTGTCTGTTTACAGAGAGTATCCTTCCTCCCTCACATCGCAAAGTGTTGTAAGCCAAAAAATATGGGAAGTAAATTAGATGAAGAAGAAGAAGAAGAAGAAGAAGAGGAGGAGGAGGTTACTTATTGGCTTTTTTTCCGTTCGTTCATTCACCAATTTCATCTTCCATCTTTACACTTGCTTATTAGGTGGTTAGTTTATTAATTTCTTTTGTTGACTACTAATATAGTATTAGTAGTATTTATTTAGTATTAGTATTTATTTATTTAACCTGGTAGAGATAAGACCATCAGGCCTTCTCTGCCCCTCTACCAGGGGATTACAACTATAATATGAATAATAAAATTACAATTTACATTAAATTTACAATTACAATTACAATAAAAATTAAAGTACGACAAGATTACCTGATTAATGAAAGCTAGACATTTTATCATAGAAGTTAAGAACAAAGAATATTTTTGTATTTACTGAATTACAAATTGAACCTACAATAACAAAAATCTATAGTAATGAAATTACCGGATATTGAAATATTTTGTGTTAGATTAAGAGAACTATTTACAAGAAACCATGTCTGAACGAGTCTCAATTACTGACCAAGTGCCTAGTAAGTTTGCGTTTGAATTCAATTTTATTTCGACAGTCCCTGATGCTAGCAGGTAACGAATTCCAGAGTCTTGGCAGGGCTATTGTGAAAGAGGATGAGTATGAGGAGGTGCGATGGGATGGTATTGTTAGTATTGTTTCATGGCGAGAGCGTGTGTTCAGATTGTGGTGGGAAGAAAGGAAAGTGAAGCGAGACGACAGGTACGAAGGAATAGAAGAGTTCAAAATTTCGAAGAGAAGGAGAAGTGAATGTAAATTTCTTTTCTTATCTAGTTTAAGCCAACCTATTGTTTCCAGGGATGGGGTAATATGATCATATTTACGAACATTGCTTACAAAACGTACACACAAGTTATGAGCACGTTGAAGTTTCGTTTTGTTGTCGCTGGAAAGGTCAGTCAGTAAAATGTCAGCATAGTCAAAATAGGGAAATACAAGCGTCTGCACAAGGGACTTTTTAAGCAAGAGGGAAGATGAACATTTATCCTTTTTAGAAAATGGATAATAGAATATACTTTTCTGCAGGTTTCTGTGATTTGCATATAGTCTATACAGAGACGATGAAATACTGATGTAATATTCTGGAAACGAAAATGCATGTACTACTTATTTCTTGCCAATTCGAGTTCAGCTACCTGAAACCCTTGAGTGACCTCGTGGAGCTACCGTTGGTCCTAATCAGCCCTTTCCTCCATATTAATGATGGAAGGGGAGGAGAGCAACGTCACGCCGTCTGTGAGACTTGTAATGGAAGGATGCAGGTGAATAGCATCTGCAGTTGGTTCAGCGCTGTGAGCAGGAATTGTGAGTAGTTTCTGACGCAAGTAATATAACTGCCCCAGGCGCCCCGGCAACTCCGCACGACCGTTAATTACATGCGACCTACAAAGAGACGTCACTCCACGCCCAGGTCACAAAGTAGTTCCGGGTAAACAATCAATTCCCGGCCTCCGGGAGTCGCGGGTTGTGGGGCTCACGCCCAAATTATTACTATTCCTAATAACCCCAGAGTCATTCGACTATTACTTTATTCAGTATTGTTCATCAAGTGAAACAAAACAGTAAATTTTTCTGCTGTCATTGTTATTATTTCTACTTATTATTACTATTATTATTTACAACTTACTTACTTACAAATGACTTTTAAGGAACCCGCAGGTTCATTGCCGCCCTCACATAAGCCCGCTATCGGTCCCTATCCTGTGCAAGATTAATCCACTCTCTATCATCATATCACACCTCCCTCAAATCCATTTTTATGTTATCCTCCAATCTACGTCTCGGCCTCCTCAAAGGTCTTTTCCCCTCCGGTCTCCCAACTAACACTCTATATGCATTTCTGGATTCGCCCATACTTGCTACATTCCCTGCCCATTTCAAACGTCTGGGTTTAATGTTCCCAATTATGTGAGATGAATAAAATGCGTGCAGTTCTGCGTTGTGTAACTTTCTCCATTTTCTTCTAACTTCATCCCTCTTAGCCCCAAATATTTTCCTAAGAACCTTATTCTCATATACCCTTAATCTCTGTTCCTCTCTCAAAGTTAGAGTCCAAGTTTCACAACAATACAGAACAACCGGTAATATAACTGTTTTATAAATTCTAACTTTCAAATGTTTTGACAGCAGACTAGATGACGAAAGCTTCTCAACCGAATAATAATAAGAGACATTTCCCATGAATCACCTGAAACTTTTCAAATATCGTCGTTGTTCCTGCAATAACTCTTATGTGCAAAATATACATTTTTCAGTAGGAGGAAAAAAACACATTTATTCATCCTATGGCAGCCGTACATAGGGGATTGTGAATTCTTACATTTTCGAAAGAAATAAATATAATTACATAGGCCTATAGGAGATTTTATTTGCTGTATCACTATTTAAGCTATTTAATAGAGCAAAAATCTGAAAATCGATAAATATGTCACTTAGGAGTTATTGTAGGAACAACGACGATATTGTTTTAATTCTACATTTACTGTAATTTCATATTTCAAAATACAACTATCTTCACTGCATTTTCAGAACACATTTTGAATAATACTTATATTTTCATATTACAAAGTGTCAGAATACAGATTACTGTTAATTTAAGACCATGTAAAGTCCACAAATTTTATGTGTCCCCCTTTTGCTTTAATAACATTGTCAACTCTACGTGGTATACTTTCAAACGTTTTTGTTGTAATAATCTGTTTAGGCATTTCCTTTTTTTCCAGTCCACACAAATTTTGGATTGGGTTCAAATCCGGAGAATTTCCGAGACAAGGCAAAAGGGGGATATTTCTGACAGAAATGTTGTCACTTTTAAGAGTGTGACAAGGTACCCCTCTTGCATAACCGTCATTTTGTAATCTGAAAATGTAATATTGTTCAAAATTTGTTCTGAAAATGTGGTAAGGATAATATAATTGTTTTCTAATATATAAATATATTTCGACATATTTACCCTCGACTTTATATTTTTTTTCGGCCCGCAACAACAGCTTTATAATCTTGTTTACAGTACTGTGGTGAGTTAGAAGGACTCTAATCTAAAACTTCATCAACTATTTTTTAGATTAGTTCTATTAACATAGTTGATGATTGTCACATGCTCACAATATACCTACAATGTTAATCATAGCGTTCCGTAAATTGCTTTGTCCAACTAAAAGAAATCATTAAAATCTTACAGAACATCTAACTTAAAAAACCGAAATTACTAATGAGAAAACTTATTATTATTATTATTATTATTATTATTATTATTATTATTATTATTATTATTATTATTATTTGTTCATTCATTGTTCTGCCCAAAGGCAGGTCTTTCACAGCTTTCTTTCCCCAATCTTTGCTATTTTCTGCCTTTCTCTTTGTTTCCTCATATGATCCATAGATCTTAATGTCGTCTATCATCTGATATCTTCTTCTACCCCGAACTCTTCTCCCGTTCACCATTCCTTCCAGTGCATCTTTCAGTATGCAGTTTCTTTGCAGCCAGTGACCCAACCAATTTTCCTCTTCCTGATCAGTTTCAGCATCATTCTTTCTTCACCCACTCTTTTCAACACAGCTTCATTTCTTATTCTGTCTGTCCATTTCACACGTTCAATTATTATTATTATTATTATTATTATTATTATTATTATTATTATTATTATTATTATTATTATTATTATTATTATTATTATTGCTGTTCGTGGTCCCTTATTAACTGCTCTTCGGACTCCAGCGGGATACGTTCTCCCGGATGAGAATCACTAAATTGTAACATCTAACATAACGACTAAAATAGCCATGAATGCTTATGTTATTCGTTACGACTAATTTAAATAATTAAAGTTAAAAAGCTTTAAAGAAAAGTATGTTTTGAGAGCCTAAGAAAGAAGTTCAAATCTTCTATTAACTTTTCTTAAATTAACACACCTAAATCAAGAATAAAAAATGTCGTAGTATATTAATACAATCAATTATTACATATAGGTATTTGACAGCCAGGAACTTGAGCAGTAATGTCCGATATAATTATAATTATATGTCAGAAGGGACGGGTGTCTAAATATAACATCAGCCTACAATTGATTAATAATAGCCCAACCAAGCGTTTGGAAACACATGATTTTCATCTCGACTTCTATTTGACACACACGATTACCTACAGTATATCAGTTCATAACTATGTGAATAACTTACCATGTTACTGCACTAATACCAAAATAAAATTGATTTAGCGATACAGAATCTCGAGAGATGTTTATAGTATCCTGAACTATCCACACAGTGGGCTATATCATTCATTTTCGATTAAGTCCATTATGAGTATTTCTTTAACGAAAATAAATCCCAGAAAAAAAGAATTCCCTTGCGTCAGTTGGCACTATGTGGGAGTCGTTCCTTGATCGCCTCTCTGAGCCCACCGCACGTCTCTGTTAATAGCAAACACTGATCTATCTTACTTAAGAAGTGCCCCAACACCCACTTTATTTGGTTTTTCCTTTACGTAGAAATGTTACGTTTGTTCTTCCTCCCAGTGTACGACAAACAGTCTTACCTGTCGTGTGGCAGAAGACACCCATATATCTATTCCGTCTGGAACGTATACCGGAAACATTGGAAGGAATTCTGATATACGTTTCTACTCACCCCTTTAAGTTTCTTAATCTGTTGTATTGTAGTTTTCAGTAACATGCTAGTTTTGTATACATGGAAAACTTAATATGATGGAAATCATTTGCAAATTTGTAACATTCACTTAGGCTACTCGGTTTTATTAGAAAATGTTGAAGTTACTATGTTATAGCCTGTCCGAAAATTTCCTGATCATTTTGTGGTTATTTTGTTTACAATTTTTATTTCCTCCCTTTTCATTATTCTTGCTTCCTTCATCAAAATTTATTTTGTTCTCTTTCTTATTTATTCATGCTCTTCCCCTTTCTCTCTCTCCTTCCTCCTGCTATTTTTTTTACTTTCTATGCTCCTTTTCCTGCTCTTTGAATCCTCTTTCTACTCTTTTTCTTGTCCTATAGTTCTTATTCCCTTCCTTTACTTCTTTTCCTTACTTTTCCTTATCTTATTTCTTACCTCCCTTACTCTTAATTCTCTCTTCGTTAACGTTTCTTTCATTACATTGGCATTCCTTTGATTGATTTTCTTTTTTGTTGATTATTTTCTCTCTTTTATTTCTTCTAATACACTCATTCCTCCTTTCATACTAAATTTAAATTTGTTACAGTTTCATTCAATCTCTACCTCATTGTTCATACATCCTTCATTCTTCTTACTTTTGTTATTTCAAATTCATGTTTTAACTTTTCTTTATTCATTCCGTTTTATTTATTTGTGTATTTATTTATGTTTTGCTTGTGATTTCTCAGTTCTTCCTCTCTTTCTGTCTTTCATACGGTAATTATTTTACGTCTTTCATCTCTTTTCAGCATTCTTCCTTGCCCTCCATTTTTCTTTCCTGCTTTGAATCATTTATCCTGATTTGAATTTTTCATCCTGGGATGCAATCATTGATCCTTTTCTTCCTTATTCCTTCCTTGCCTTCCAGCTTTGTTCCTTGCGTTCCTTATTACTTCCTTGCATTTCTATTTCTCCATTGCTTTCCATTTTTGCTTTCCTTGACTTTCTTATTTTTGCTAACAACGTCATATCATCAGCAAATCTTATGCACTTTATTCAACTGTGTCAACTGGAGTAATGTACAATACATTCTTCACATGTCCTCAAATAAATAAATAAAAGACGTTAAGTCGGGCGATCGCGCTGGCAATACAACAGATCCCCCTCTCTCTACCCATCGCTTTCCGTAAATGTTGTTGAGATATGCTGACATAGCAAGAATGAAATGAGGAGAGGGTCCCTCATGCTATATCGCACGTCCCGTCGCATCGCAATGCGATCATAACTTTGGGACCGGATTTGTAGGTTTTTACCTATTTTTTTTTTCCTTTGAGTACTTTTGAATCTTCGTCGCTACAACAGAAAGATGCAATTGGTGTCATTGACTCGCTTCTATGGGAAACAAGTACCAACACCCGGGGGTGAAGCCGTCACATTTTAACTGAAGGATGTATTGCAGAGAAATCCAGGATTTGAAAAAATGAAAAATGTGTGCTCCATTCTCCAGGGGGGAAAGCTTCAATTGTCAGTTACCGTGGGTACCTGCTGCAGTGGCAACTAAGAAATTTGCACCTATGACGTCGTGTGCTGTCAATAGAAACTTTTCGTCCTTCAAATATATTTTGAGAGACAATAGAAAAAACTTCTCAGCCGAGGATCTTGAAAAGTATTTGGTCATATATTGCAACCAGGAACAGTATTAGTAAATAATTTTGTTTTGTTTATTTGCTATTTTTTTAAATAATTCTTTATCAAGTTTGAACAAATTTAAGTCAAAAGTTGTGTGTGTAGTGTACCTTTTATCTATTGGAAATTGAAATTTATATATTTATATCAAGGAAAATTATATTAAATAAAATGTTAACTGTTACAATAATTTATAAAACTACAAATAATGTTAAATGGGGGAAAAAACAAAAATTCCGAATTTTATACATTTTGATAAATAGTTTGGTTCTTAAAGTGGTCAGTTTCGTGGTCCAAGTTGCATTAATAAATATATATTTATTTTTTAAGAGTAACTGTAAGGATACATTTGTAACGATTGGGCAGTTTTTGCGACTCGTTTCACAGGTTGGACATAAAACCTAAAAAAATATATTTCCCCTATTCCAAAAAAATCTAAAATGGACTTTTTAAAAATCTAAAAATCCGGTCCCTAACCATAACAAGCAAATTACAGCGTTGTCATATTCAAAATTTTTCTTGTGAACTTAGTCTACATGAACGTACGAGTAGGGGCGAGGAAATGGGGGCGTGGCTCGGTTGAATATTGTAAATATTTAATATTTGAGGAGAAAAATTCGCTCCGGCGCCGGAGATGGAACCCGGGTGCTTTGTTCTACGTACCAAGCGCTCTGACCACTGAGCTACGCCGAATTCAATCCACAGCACCTGACCGAATCCTCCTCCATCAATATTTCCCTTTTGTGGCCTTACTCCAAGTTAGGCATATACGTTGACGTTTTATGTCCAAGTCAACTGCCATTATACAAGGGGCGCACTCAGTTGAGTGACTGTTGGCCGGGATTCCGCAGTTAAGTGCTCAGTAATCTGTACAGAAATATGCACTGCTAGCTATGAGAATAGTATATGTAAATGTGGATTGAATTCGGCGTAGCTCAGTGGTCAGAGCGCTTGGTACGTAGAACCAAGGACCCGGGTTCGATCCCCTGCGCCGGAGTGAATTTTTCTCCTCAAATATTGTCATTATTGCAGATATTATTCTGTAGGATAAATTAATAAAAATATATTTAATATTGTAAACATTGACACTGAAACCAATGTACGTTGCGATAATTTTTTAACAGGAATACATACCTCCTAAACGACAAGAAAAAGAAAATGGGTTATATGACAAAAAATGGACCTCCATGCGAGTCCTATGGCTTTCGAAACTACATTTCTGTCATCAGCTAAAAGTCTCTAAATAAAACAGAAAAGTTGCAAAGTTTGCATCACTCCTAAATAAAAAAAAATTCTGAAATTTAAATTGTGCATGTTACAACAATGTTGTGAGGGTCTTATTTCAGAGTGGTAAAGAATCCATCTGGCGACTTGTTGATCGTTCTTTGCCTCTGGATGTGACGCGCTGCTCCACAATTTCTTGCTAGAGCTTTGCTAGATAGCAGCTCTAGTCATTTTGGTAATGGAGTCCACAGGAACTGAAACCCTGTGTTCGTTATCACTCCGTGTGCCTGCCAGGCTGATTCACCAGACATTAAATTTGACTGAAATGCTTCCCCCCAGCTTCTCCTCCTCTGCTCTCTCTCCTCTCCTCTCCCTCTCCACACCGAACAACAAACACACACTCTTCAACAGATGAAAAGTCGGGAATGAAATTGATGGCTTGGTTGGCGTTAATGATCCAATTGTTACGCTGTTTAATGGATGGAAATTGACGTTTATGTTGTTTGTTTGCTAAATTTAACTCCATACTCTTTACATTACGGATTTATTGGAGTGGAGGCAACGGTGATGATGAATTGTAGTAGACCTGTTGATTAAAACGTAAGAGCGTAAAATGTCGCCGTGCAGTGGGTGACATTCCTTAATTTTTATTACGGAAAGGACAGATGACCTTCATGGTCTTCATTTGGCTCTCTGTGATCTAACGGTCGCTGTGCTTAACTCTGGACTAAAGAATCAAAGTTCAAATCCGTCAAGTGCTATGTGTTTTACGGACAAAACATTTCGCCTCCTTCAATAGGAAAGTTCTCTCCTTCTTCCGTAACAGGGATTAGGCATTAATGTTTGCTCCGTTTTTACATATATTATTTTAATGTACCGAAGTAGGTATGATATTTCCATGCAGATATTCTGAGTCATCATACGATGAAAGAGTAATGGAACGGGTTCTCAGCTCTACGTGCTGATGCTTTATCCACTAAGCCACACCGGATACTTATCCCGGTGTCGGACAGAATCGTCTCAGTTTAAGTTCCAACCAACGAGTTAGATACTATAGAGAGGCTGAAGACCTCTGATAAGCGCTCCCTGCGGAGGCCAACAGTACTATGGATCGTTCCCTAAAAAACATGGCGATCTATAGTACCGCCAGCCTCCGCAAGGAGTGCTTATCAAAGGTATACTGCAACGAGTTGGTACATGTATTATATTTTTCAGATACATCAATATTTAATTTAAACATTTCGCTATAGGTTTTGTAAAAAGCTGATTTATAAATGAAAAAGTAATAATTAAGACTTCAAAATTTCCAAAAATGTCTCATTCCCTCGGATTTAAATTAAATGTACCGTAAATCATAATATTCGTTGCTGGATAATTAAACCCTCTCAATACAGGTACCATTGCCGCAGAGAATTATAAGATAAGACGGACTCAGCATAAGCGAAATATCTGTATTAATAAGTTTGTACCATCAAGAGTTTAGTACTTATTGTGTTTATAGGGGCTACTCCAATTTTCTTTTTATTAATGCGTAGGGCTCTTTTTGTTAACAAAGAGGAAAGTTAGCGCTTGCATCACACACAATTTGTCATTATTGTTCAAAATAATGTAAGAACAGTTTTATTCTGCAAAAGCCTCTGCCTAGTTGCGAGACACGTGTGAGATCAATGTTTGTTTCAAATTATATTAGACTACACGATGTCTCCATTACGCGACAATATTTGTTTCAAATTATATTAGACTACATGATGTCTCCATCACGCGAAAAGAAGAGTACCTAGCTGTGGTTCCTGTTGTTTCTGATAACAATGCTAATCGTAAGTATCTTATCGTTTCAATAAATGTGGTGAGTTATGATCATGAGTAACTTTCTATTAGTGTCATTCTTTAATTATTATGTTGCATGCTAAGATATTATTTGTAGTTTTAATAATTGCAGTTTTCAAAAGTTCTCTGTGTTAATTCCAATTTCAAATGAATTTTTCTCAATAACTTAATTACTGGATATTTTTTTTTTAATTTTCGCCACTACCTTTCCAATATTTTACTACTATTAGTTACATACGTCGTTTCTCTTGAAATCACCTGGTGAGCACTGAATTACATAATTTCATATTATGTTAGATTAGCTGTAAGGTAGTTAAATTTGTGACGAAGTCAAAAAATTATTTATTTTTCTTCTGCCGATTAAATTCATCCGTCTTTAGGTGCTTTGCTTTGGTTGCATCGAGTATAGCTTGTCATTTAATATCTGGGCTATATTTAGTGAAACTAATAAAACATAGGCCTACAGCTGTTATAAAATGTAAAGTTTTGTGTGTATTTTACTTTTTACTTATTAACATAGTCTTAATATGTAACTCAATTCACAATAATACTAACTTCATCACAGTCATTTCCTACAACATCCGAGCCACGCCCCTTTGTTTTGACTAACCGAAACATGGCGGACCAATGTTCAATTGTCTTCAACTTTCTGAGGTCTTTGTCCTCTCTATAGTATCTAACTCGTTGGTTCCAACTCTTGGGTTCCCTCTAGTGGCCGCCCTCTGTACTACGTCATAGATGTCTATGAACGTAGGACTGAAGTCCACACATATGCTGAGGTGCACTCGTTATGAGTGACTAGTTGGCCGGGATCCGACGGAATAAGCTCCGTCTTAAATCACGAAGTGATTTACGCATATCATATATATTATTTTAATGTACCGAAGTACATATGATATTTCCATGCCGATATTCTGCGTCATCATACGATGAAAGAGTAATGGAACGGAGAAAAATTCTCTCCGGCACCGGGATTTGGACCCGGATTTTCAGCTCTACGTGCCGATACTTTATCCACTAAGCCACACCGGATACCCGTCCCGGTGTCGGACAGAGGGCGGCCACTAGAGGGAACCAAGAGTTGGAACTTAAACTGAGACGATTCTGTCCGACATCGGTATGGGTATCCGGTGTGGCTTAGTGGATAAAGCAGCAGCACGTAGAGCTGAAAACCCGGGTTCAAATCCCGGTGAAGGGGGGAATTTTTCTCCGTTCCATTACTCTTTCACCGTTTTTACATGATTTATATCAGTCTCTTAATAGGACGTCTGCCACCTCTCGTACCTTAAGATGGATATTTATTTAGGTCTACTATTGCCTATAGTATTTTCATGTCATTCTACTTACATGTTCTTTCCAATTTTCTTAATATACAGTAAATATTGAGTCCTTCGCGAATTGTTTCACAGCATTTAGCTTTACGCAGAAATCTCATCTCTTTTGCGTAATATTTGCTCTTATCCTTTTCTCTCATTATCCATGATTCGATTACATAAATCAATACTGAGACGGCCATTACCTCAAAGAACTAAATTTTTCTGCCCTTCCTTGTTTTGTTTTTCAGCGTTCTGTTTATTTTTCCACAGTTTAATTGAAACTTATTTACTTTATTTTTTATATCTTTTTTTATCATATTTATATCACAACCCGACTAGTCAAAGTACACATCAGCTCTACAGGTTTTCCCTGTATAATTATTTCTGCACGCACAGAAAGTTTTCTTGTTTTTTTTTTTTTCAATGATATTTTCATAATAATTATATTGTTGTTTCCCTAATTGATTTAATTTATGGTCATATTATTGCACTTCATTTTTGTTCTTTATTATTAAATTGATGCAGAAGTTCGTAACGTTTTTGTTTGCCATTACAACACTGCTTGTTAGGAGATCCAGAGTAATCCTCCAAGTCATGGTTCCATTATGTTTTCTATGATTACCCAGCAATCGATTGTTATCTATTGTTATGAAAGAGTAACTCTCCAAGTTATTGTTCCATCCTGGTTTCTATGGTTTCCTACCTATCAATTGTTATCTATTGTTATGAAAGAATAACTCTCCAAGTTATTGTTCCATCCTGGTTTCTATGGTTTCCTACCTATCAATTGTTATCTATTGTTATGAAAGAATAACTCTCCAAGTTATTGTTCCATCCTGGTTTCTATGGTTTTCTACTTATCGATTGTTACCTATTGTTATGGAAGAATAACTCTCCAAGTTATTGTTCCATCATGGTTTCAATGCGGACAGTGAAATGAGTTTCATACGTAAAACGGAAGAACTATACCATTCTCAACAAAAATTAAATTAAACTCTTGTAGAAGAACTTCAATTAAAACGAATCAGTGCTTTTCTCACTGAATGTTAACAGATATTAAGGAATCACATTGTCAATGTCTGATTTGAATTGCACAAAACATATAATTATTAAATGAACTATAGAACCCATGATGCGATCTTTGGAACAACCACTATAACCATAACGAATTCCAAGGTCCAGTACTTGAGTTATATGATGATCATGGTGATAAAATTACATAAATTGATGTTATGAACTCGAACACGTTAACATTTAGCAGTTATTCTAAATTCGCAAGATGCTGGGAGAGATTTTCGGAATTAATCCTAAGGAATACAATAATATTTTATTAAAAAGTAATACTTAGAATGGTTAACCGCACAAGACGCTAATTGCTTCAAAAAACTCACACGTGCGTTGGAGTTCAAGCCACTGTTAAATGCAGTAGGTAATTCCAGCGGACTATTGGTTACACTCTTGCCAGTGTCCCTTGTTGGAACCAATCAGTTGCAATTGTCACTAGAAACCAGCCAATAATTAAAGGCAATATAATTACAGGTCACAGAGCCTCCGTAATGACGTGACAAGATACCATAAACTTTTTATTTGATTTTGAAGCTCAATTATGCATCTCTTTGATTACTACCACGTCATTCATCGTCATCAACTCTCCCCTCCTCTCTCTTTCTGTCGCTCTCTCTCTATCCCTGTAACTCACCCTTTGTATAGCTTGTTTCGAAGTATAAAATATCACCAACCATTGTTTAAAAATAAATAAAACCATCCCTGCTACCTCCCCCTCCCCACCCCAAGAGTACGTAACGGTTGAAACCCTTCAGGGGAATTTGGGAGTTGGCTGAGTTTACACAGGGACACCGCTCGCTCTACAAAGTTAAATGAATAATTTGGAAACTGACTCTGAGAGTCGTGCACGCAGAGCGGCAAGAACCCACAGCAGCTCTCCCTGGCACCGACGCCGACGCTGTTGCCTGATTTTTGCTTATTTATTTATCAGCCAGTAGATCTGCTAAATACTGGCTGGAGTTTGTACTCAACTTAACGATCCCTTCTTCCTAATTCCAGTTATTTATTTAACGCCAATTTCAAATTACACATTATTCAGAAACGATAATGGGGTAATTGTGAAGTAATGACAATAAATCAAGAGTATTCAATCAAATTTGTGCCACATTAACTCTTCTCTGCCACAAAACGCTGAATTTTTCGAGGAATATTCCTGTCAATGTAATGGGAATGTTATTAATGTTATGTTTTATTTAACGACGCTCGCAACTGCAGAGGTTATATCGGCATCGCCGGATGTGCCAGAATTTTGTCCCGCAGGAGTTCTTTTACATGCCAGTAAATCTACTGACATGAGCCTGTCGCATTTAAGCACACTTAAATGGCATCGACCTGGCCCGGGATCGAACCCGCAACCTTGGGCATCGAAGGCCAGCGCTATACCAACTCGCCAACCAGGTCAACTGTAATGGGAATAGTTCAGTGGAAAAAACAAACGATTTTGAAACTATTGTGATAATAGTGAAGCAATCTTCTTCTTCTTCTTCTTCTTCTTCTTCTTCTTCTTCAGTTACAAGGATTAGGCCTTGTATCGATTCTGTCTTCAAAGTGTATATCATAGGTCTTCCATGTTGTTCTCGGCCTTCCAATGTTTCTCCTTTCTGTTGCTATATAATTAAAGATTTGTTTTGGTGTCCTATTATCTCTTATCTTTCTTAGATAGAGATATCAATTGCGCTTTGGGTTTTGTACTGTTTCTGTGAAGATGAACATATCTAACTTTTGTCGAATATGTTCATTTCACTGATGTACTATTAAGTTAGATAGATAGATAGATAGATAGATAGATAGATAGATAGATAGATAGATAGATAGATAGATAGATAGATAGATAGATAGATAGATAGATAGATAGATAGATAGATAGATAGATAGATAGATAGATAGATAGATAGACAGACAGACAGATAGACAGACAGACAGACAGACAGACAGACAGACAGACAGACAGATAGATAGACAGACAGAGAGAGACAGACAGACAGACAGATAGACAGATAGATAGATAGACAGACAGACAGACAGACTGATAGGTAAATGAATAAACGAACAAATAAATAAACGAATAAAAATAAGTAAATAAATAGAGAGATAGATAGATAGACATACAGACAGATAAATGAACAAATGAATAAACGAACAAATAAATGAACGAATAAAAATAAATAAATAAATGAACAAATGAATAAACGAATAAAAAGAAATAAATAAATGAACAAACGAATAAACGAATAAAAATAAATAAATAAAAATAAATAAATAAATGAACAAATGAATAAACGAAGAAATAAATAAACGAATAAAAATAAATAAATATAAGTAAATAAATACATAAATTAAGTAAATAAATAAATAACGACTTCACTGTGTTAATATTATAACATATGTTATTATGACTAGGATTCAGAGGATGATGTAAACAACATCGAAACTAGTCAATCAGGTAGCATAACACCAAAATTGTATAATGTTAACACAGTGAAGACGTTATTTATTATATAAAATACAATTAAATTTAATAAACAATGCAACAGTTGTATGAACACATGTGCTTGTCGAGCTTCTTTAACTATTAAAATCAGACATATTTCGGGAATAATTTATTTATTAATTGAAATAACTTAACAGTACATCAGTGATTATATAAGTGTTAAAAGAGTGTTTTCAAGAATGAAGAATGTTAATTTATCTTATGGTCTTATCTTAAAATTTTGTGGCTTGCTCTCTGAGCACGAGTATGTAGACCTACTCGTTCTGGAGATACTAGGGTGAATTTTATGAAAAAAAAAATCGAATATGTATCTTTGTTTTAGCAATAAATTATTATGCTTTTATCATTTACTATTATTAAATTTTCTATTAAAACTTCATTGCATCTCCCAGGAAACTGAATTCTTATTTTTCATAAGAACACCTATAGTTGACATACTAATAGTGCAGTGAATGTGAAACGATAATATCATGGACAATGAAAGTACGTAAAACAAATCTACTAAAAATTACTAATTTCTAGATATCTCAGAACTTCCACAGAAGGATTTTGTCGAAAAGAGGATCACAGATTACTGAGGACACTGTAATAGAGCAGTTGTAAAGTAATTACATGAGAAATCAGAGGACGTAAAGAAAACTTTTCCAATATTGAACTGTCACCATGAAATTTCATTGTAGCTTCCAGGAATCAAGTTCTTGTTGCTGTGCTGAGAATTCAGCAATTACAGAGACTGCATACAAATACTGTAGTGAAGCAACGGGGAATAACGGAAGAAGTTTTCGGAAATGACCTGCTCCATATTGACTTCTATTAAAAATCGCATTGCCTTCCCGGTGTAGACTTCTACTCGTTTTTATGGTAACTAAGACAATACAAAGATTATAAATTATTAATAGGCATTACATACAAAATGGAGTAGTAATTAAAAGCTATTTGGTGCAAAAAATTAAGTACTAACAGGAAACTTATCTCTTATTAATATTTATTAATACAAATGCAATCAATTCTTTGAAATAACGAATGCTTGCTGTTATAGTGAGAATAAAGGAGAAACAAAGAGTATTCGAGAAAGATATATAATATAAAAAAAAATTGTTTACAATCTCTATGCTAGGCAAAATTGAAACTTCGTAAGACGTAAATGTGTAGTATTCTTTTAAAATGTTTGTGCAATGAGAGACGATAAATTAAGACTCAACTTTAATAATTTTCTATTGCAAAAGGATGTACTTGACCTCGAACGCTCAGAAGTGCACAAAAACATGCTTACAATATAAATGCCTCGTGGTATGAGTCATTCCCATGCAAAACAGCGCATCTTACCACAAAATACATTTTAATGATCACCTGTACAAGGTCTAGCAGAGGAACTTTTGTAACGCAAAGAAGCAACATATCGATATAATACGAACAAAAGCACACATATTTCAAGAGTGTATTGCTACATTTTACATCAACAGTGTCACAAGATCTCTGCTTAAAATAATTACGATACCTGAATAATAAACCTTTTTTTTTTTTTTTTTTGACTGACCTGATAGTGTTGTACGTATAGTTATTCAATTAAATAAAATGTCATGATGAAATGACGATCAAGTAACTTTACTTGTGGTTTTTGACATTGTACCCATACAGAATCAACGATCCTTCTTATATAGAGCTTATATTGCCCAAAGAAGTACACATCAAGAGGTTGACAATATTTTGTTGTCTTCGGTGGCAATATCTTGAGAATAGTGTCTTTGTCCGGAAAACTTTCATCTAAAAGAGTACGATCTTCATGGCCTGACGTCCACATCTGTGGAGTAACGGTCAGCGCGTCTGGCCGTGAAACCAGGTGGCCCGGGTTCGAATCCCGGTTGGGGCAAGTTACCTGGTTGAGGTTTTTCCGGGGTTTTCCCTCAACCCAATACGAGCAAATGCTGGATAACTTTCGGTGCTGGACCCCGGACTCATTTTCACCGGCATTATCACCTTCATTTCATTCAGACGCTAAATAACCTAGATGTTGATACAGCGTCGTAAAATAACCCAATAAAATAAATAAATTCATGGCCTGACCAGGAATCGCACAGCAATAGACTCTTCTCACTTATATATATTCACCAAGAACTGAAGTTAGAAAACGTTTCATATACTCTTTCTTCATTTTGTCACTTTTGCTTGTCTCAACAACAATGTTTCGTGGAGACGTTGCTTCAAGTTTCTGTGAAACATTTGGGCCAAAAGTGCCCTGTATCTCTTTAAAACAGATATACAGGTAATCTGCCACTCATTGATAAAGTAATATCAATTAGAGCTCTGTGTAGAGCTATGCACAGACCGCAACAAACCAGCTGTAGTTTCTCTCGTTTGTGAGATAGTGTTGACAATGAACACATTTCACAATAATAAATTGACTCTGGTCTATGTTCCAAACATTTTCTTTGTTCACACTTCCTTCTGCTAGATAACTGTTCACTTCACAAACTCTTCTGCCTTCTGATGAATACTATGATCTTCTATGTCCTTAAGTGTGATGAATGTAGTTATATGCCTGGAAGAAATGCAATATTCAGCCTTCAGGTTGATGGCAAAAGTAATCTAAGCTTTGAAATTATCCAGGCCAATCACTTTAGACGCTTCTAGTGACCACATTTGCAGATGGCAATAGTGAACTGTAGATCCATATATCACATTCTCTTTTAAAGTTTTTAATTGAGGAGCTTATTTTCAAAACGATCCTTGTCCATTCCCATAACTTTGTGGGAAATCACGAAGAACGTATTTAGGTCTATAATTTCTTACCATCTAGGCAAGAGACATTATGAAACCAAAGAGGTTGGATGCATTTAGAATCAAATGGGAACACGAGACTTTTTTATTTCAGAGCTGTAACTAATATTTTGTCGCAATTTTTGCTGTTTACAAGAGTCAGTTTGATTTCAGTAGTCACTTTTAACGCAATATTTTAGTGGTTTAGAGGGCATTCTGAAGTCAAATCTTGACAGTTGTATGTAAAGTTATATTTGAAGAATGCAAGGACACAGAAAGCTCATTTTCGTTACAAGGTGGACAAGAGACGTTTTGAAAATGAGTTCCTCCATTGTGACAACCTGTTTTTCTTGAAGTGAGCTAGATCTTGCCTTTTGAAAATCACATAGTTTAAAATTAACTTGTAATTTGATTTACTTCCAAGCACTTAGAGCGTCAATTCATACTGAGAGTTATGGAATGGATACCACAAGGACATAGGAAAAAATATGGAAGACCAGCGGATACTTGAATGAAAGGAATACCTACTTACAACAATGAGGGAAAGGGATATTGACAAAAAGGTGGTCTGATAGACAAAAATGGATGAATGTTACTAAGAATACATAGAATTGTAATTATGAGCTCTGGAAAAATATGTTAACATTGTGAAACCGGAAATATGTAAATGCTGATTCAAGTTGCATGTGTCACTTCGAAAGACACTAGAAGCAGTGACATCCTATGTTACGAAAAATTAAAGAAATACTGGTCGTTAAAGGTAGCATATCACGGCTCCAGGTTCAAAAGCATAGCCCATGAAACCTTAGGAAACCAATAAATGATATATTTAATAAAACCAATGAGGGATATGTTTAATAAATCACTGGCTATGAAAACTTTCTCGAGTTTTCAAGTTCTCGAAGATTATCAGTTGCATGAAATTAATTGTGTAATGGATAGCCTGCCTCTCTTATAGGAAGTATTATTATAAGAGACCTATTCTCAAGGTCACTTTGAAGATCAAATTTTGTTTTTCACCGTATCTCCACAATCTTTTTTACATCCAATGCATAGCTACAGACAGTGAGTAATAATATTCATTTTACTGCTTTTTATTATGGGTTCAAATGAAGATATATTTTTTTACTTTTGGCACATTTTTAGAATTTAGCACATAAAACTTACTTTTAAAACTTTCATAGCATATCATAATCCGTTGTTCATAAATCGCGTTTTCAGCTTTACCGAGAACTTCCAACAATTATGTTATTGATTATATTGTCCAAAACACATGTTCAAAGCATTGTATTTATATTATATTGGATAAAAAAATCATTACTTCATAACGTATAATAGGCCTACGTGTGTTTCCCCACACCGAGTTTGGGCATCCATTCCGGGATCCGTAATGAAACACAAAATGGCAGAATTTCAAATGGTTACTGTAACTAGATTATGAACCACAGCTCAATGCTAATTTTCTTAATAGTAAGGCTATGAATCAACGTAACTTGAGTGACCACGGCCAATGACATCATCTCCTCCTGCTACAGGGATGAGGCGCCGAAGTTGCATGTAAAATTAGTTGTGCTACGCTGCCTCTTTCAGTAATATCTCGGCATTGAGAGTAGCTGCAGATCTGTGCCACCGCCGTTTGATTTATAGTAACGAGTTCTGCAATATTAAAGTGATAATAGACACGTACGATATACTTTGAATGAACCATAGTGAAACTTTGTTGTGAACTGGGACTAATTTCGAAATTTCGCTTCATATGAAGAGAAAATTTGTAACATGCTCTTCATTAATTACTTTTCTTATCATACATATATACCGTATATATGCGAATACTCCGCGTGTATGTTTTTTTTTTCGGAATTTAGCAAATAAAAACTGGGGTGCGCCTATTATTAACACAAATTACAACACATCTTATTTATTTCTTTTTTAATTTCTCTCCTAAAAACAGGGTGCGCGGATTATTCGATGGCGCGGAATATTCGCATATATACCGTAATTAACATTTTTAAATCTATTTAAAAATAAGACATTCAAAGCACCATAACTATAGATTCGTCACCGAAACTGGGTGAGGTATTCTAAGTGCCGGTGTATGCATAAAACAGCGCAGAATTTTTAAGGATTTTAATAGGACTTTAAACTGCAAATTTATTTCAGATATTTTAATTCTGCAATTTATACAGAAGTCTTTTTCTTTATTTTTTTCTGGGACTGTTTTTCACACTTCCTATCTCCTATTTGCTGAATACAAGCAATTTAATTATGCTTTGAAACTCTAAAGCAACATATTATGGTAAAATAAAAGACTCTAATGTAAGTGTAAAATATATTTTGTTTTGGGCATATTCAAAACATAATACGAGTATATCAGAGGGACTAAATCAGAGAGTAAATATACGAAGGCTCTCTGCAGCATGTCGTTTATCTTATAATCATTGTTGCGTCTAATAATAATCATATGTCTGTAATAATTAGGATAATGTGTTGTATATGATACTCAAACATAATTATTGTATTGTATCTATAGTTCTTACTCTGATGTATTGGAATGTCGTAGAGAAAATGAAATCTGATACTGTAGGTATATGTGTATGCTATGAATTCAATATAAATCAATTTTCTATCCTTACAAATAAAATTATTAATATAGTCAATAAAAGTAAATTTTAAATTTTCTTCTAGAAAGTATTTATGTTGGCAAGATTTTACTCCAAAAATTAATTTTTCTTCCTTAAGCAGTCTGTAATCTACCTACAAGGAGAAAAAAATTGTAACGTTTTGACATGAAAACGTCAATGATGTCAATCGTGGTACCATAGAAACAGAAGATGAACTTATGTCTTCTAGTTTTTCACATGGTCTTTCTCGCTTCATTCTCCAGTTTTTCCACACTATCCTCTCCCTCATGTCATAACTATTAGGTTACGGGTATTTTTTACTTTTTTTTTTTTAAATTTCTCTTAAAATTTTTAACAGAACGGTAAAAACAGAGTGAGACAAATGATCCACAGGCTTAGAGCTCGCATAAGCTTAGATATATTTTCTCGCAGCCCCAAATTCCCTTGCAAAGACTTACGATGACGTAACTTTTAATTATTTCTCGTTCCATTTCCCCTCTTTTCATTGCGTCATTTCACACGGTCCGTCTCGCTCCATTGTCTAATTATAATTATTTATTGAATAGGATATACTCATCCCGCCTGTGATATTATTAATTTAATCCTTAATCCTTAAATTCATCCTTATCTAACCTACAAATTACAAACCAAGAATAATGACATCTCAAACAATCCAAGCGATTTCACTTTTTTTAAATCTAGTAACTGTATTTGTGTTTACTCATGTGTAAGTATAAGTTCTTATGTGTTATTCTGTCTTATTCTGCAATTAATTAGCATTGGTTACATGTACTTGAATTCATACAACCTAATAGATAATCTTAACCATAAAACTAATCCTAATAAACGAGATTAAGAAAATCCGGAACCCGACCACAAATACAAGTACATTATGAATTCTCACGTAAATCCATATATTTTGTAGGATATTTGGCTAAATGTGTGAATAAATTCGTATTGAAGTCAGTATAATGTTTCAAAAAGTTCCATAGAGAATAAGCCTGTTTCCTGTTCTGAACGCTTTTTCACAAACTTTTTTTAGATTTGTTCGAAATATGTTTTGTTCAAGTTCAGAGGAAGAATTTTTAGAAACAGTTTTTGATTAACTCGAAACATATCATGTACTGATAGAATTTTGAAACATTTTCATAACATGTATATCGCAGAAGTCCTTTCTTTCTTTCTTACTTTCTTTCTTTCTTTCTTTCTTTCTTTCTTTCTTTCTTTCTTTCTTTCTTTTTCTTCTTCTCTTTCTTTCTATCTCTTTCTATATCTTTGCTTCTTTTCCCTTCCTTTCTTTCTTTGTTTCTCTCTCTCTTTCTTTCTTTCTCTCTTTTTCTTTCTATCTCTCTTTCTTTCTTTCTTCCCTTCTCTTTCTTTTTCTTTCTATCTCTATTTCTTTCTTTCTTTCTCTCTTTTTTCTATCTATCTCTCTTTCTCTTTCTTTTTTGTTCCTTTCTTTCTCTCTTTCTTTCTATTTCTCTTTATTTTTCTTTCTTTCTTACTTTTCTTTCTCTCTTTCTTCCTCTTTCTATTTTATTCCTTTCTTCCTCTCTTTTCTTTCTTTCTTTCTTTCTTTCTCTCTTTCTTTCTGTTCCTTTTTTGCTGTCTTTCTTTCTCTCTCTTTTTTCTTCCTTTCTTCCTCTCTTTTTTCTTTCTCTCTTTCTTTTTTCTTCCTTTCTTCCTCTATGTCTTTCTTTCTCTTTCATTCTTCTTCCTTTCTTTCTCTCTTTCTATCTCTCTCTTTCATTCTCTTTCTTTTTTATTCCTTTCTTCCTCTCTTTCTTTCTCTCTTTCTTCCTATCTCTCTCTTTCTTTCTCTTTGTATGTTTCTTTCTATCTCTCTCTTTCTTTATTTGTCTCTTTCTCTCTGTGTCTTCCTTTGTCCTTTCTTCCTTTCTCTCTCTTTCATTCTTTCTTTCTTTATTCCTTATTGTTATTTTTCTTTCATCTTTCTTGTAGTTCATTTAGAAATGTCGTAGGCGGTGGCTAATAATCATATTGCCAATTTGACCTTGTCTTTTACATTCATATACGATGTTGGAAATTTCATTTTTGAATTTTCAATGTTTATTCTTTGTATTGGAATTAGTTGCAAGTTTCGTATCTGTACACTGTAGAAGCAGTGTAATGCTAATATTTTTCTTATTGAGTATCTTCTCAACATTATTGGGGATCCTTGTCCTTTAAAAGACACGTTTTTGTGGTAATTTCATAAAAGCTCCTCCATGAAGGACTTCTACATCATTACAGGAAATTACTAGCCAAAGATTCGCAAACATTTTCTCCATATCTCCCTCTTTCATTCTATAGTCTTATTTCACAATGTTTGGTAAATATCAATTCCTTTTCCTTGCAGATTTCTATGTAGTTTATATGAATGGAAAATAAATTATTCAGGTAGCAATGTTACAAGAACTGTGGTATGGCTTCAGCATTTCTTTTCAACGATTGAACAATGGCATCCCCTCTTTTCCATAACACTGTTACTATAGCAACGTAAAGAAATATGCAGGTTGTGATGAACGTGTGTGTGTGTGTGTGTGTGTGTGTGTGTATAAAACCCTCTCCAATAAAAATGGAATATTTCAAAGCGAGTTGTGTAAATGCAGTTAATAATATTGTACTAGAGAGAACTGCGCATAAAATAAAGACTACTTCATCTGCCAACAACTTCAGTTAGGAGAAATGGACAATAACAACATCAAATACACAATAATTTTAACACGTTAGAGCTTTGGTATTGTTTCGTCTCATATGTGTACGATAAAATTAAAAAGGTTGTCAAAAATACACACAAGGAACCCAACTTAAGTTTCACAAGATTATGGCTGTAGCGATGTTTTTTTTATTAAAAAGAAAGTTAAATAAAAAGAAATTTAAAAACGTAAAAAAACGTGACAAGACAGTTTACATACAACATTTCACATATTGTGCATTTCGAATACGTCATTTGACATACTAGAAATTTCACATACTACATTTTTCACATAATGTCAGTTAACATACTACAAATTTCACATATAGAGTAATTTATATATTTTGTTAATGATTAAAAACATTGAATTTCTAACTCAAGTACATTTATTAAAACTTATAAAATGAAGTTGTAACCCAAAGACATTAGATATTGTAGTACTCGGTTGCCATTTTTGTACTCTTGGTACTTCCTCGCTATATTTTGCGTCCACACCTGTGGAGTAACGGTCAGCGCGTCTGGCCGCGAAACCAGGTGGCCCGGGTTCGAATCCCGGTCGGGGCAAGTTATCTGGTTGAGGTTTTTTCCGGGGTTTTCCCTCAACCCAATGCGAGCAAATGCTGGGTAACTTTCGGTGCTGGACCCCGGACTCATTTCACCGGCATTATCACCTTCATTTCATTCAGACGCTAAATAACCCAGATGTTGCTACAGCGTCGTAAAATAACCCAATAAAAAAATAAAAACTATATTTTGCACCCTACGGTTAAGTGTAGCATACTTCTTTCGAAGTTGGGGACGGATTTTGCTTCCTGCATCCAATTCTCTCATCATCGTTTCAGTGTCCTCTTGCTCCTTAATAATTCCTCGCGAGAGTGAATAGAGTGATGGGTGCCCTTTTCCTACAAGCAAGTGAAAGCGATTGTGCCAGGCTTCAGTTAGGTTGTTAGTCCTTGGTTCATTGCGAAGCACTGAGTCTTACTGATTCCACCACGAATGAGGGTATCACACTCTGACTGCTGGTATCAGTCGCCCGTCGTCCTTGTCTTCGAGCTGGCGTACCGCGAATGTAAAAATTGGCGAAATAATTCTCCCAGTCCTAAGCAACGATTTGGAATTGTCGCATACAATTCTTTAAAAGTACGTACATCATCTTCCTCCGGAACAAAGCATTTGATGCACTACATCCTTCACTTCGCGATTGTTTTCATCGGTATAATCAGATTATAGTCCTTCTGCTTGAACTTTCCTATACATTGCTTGGCTCAGATGGAAAAAACATAACCTTATTGTAGCATGTGGGAATACAATATGATGCGCATTAATAATGCCTAACTCCATCACCACGGAAACGGCAACAAATAGATATAAAAATTGTATATGAAATACGTATATCACCACGGAAACGGCAACAAATAGATATAAAAATGGTATATGAAATACGTATATCACACCGGAAACGGCAACAAATAGATATAAAAATGGTAGGCTATATGAAATACGTATATCACCACGGAAACGGCAACAAATAGATATAAAAATGGTATATGAAATACGTATATCACCACGGAAACGGCAACAAATAGATATCAAAATGGTGTATGAAATACGTATATCACCACGGAAACGGCAACAAATAGATATAAAAATGGTAGGCTATATGAAATACGTATATCACCACGGAAACGGCAACAAATAGATATAAAAATGGTATATGAAATACGTATATCACCACGGAAACGGCAACAAATAGATATAAAAATAGTGTATGAAATACGTATATCACCACGGAAACGGCAACAAATAGATATAAAAATGGTAGGCTATATGAAATACGTATATCACCACGGAAACGGCAACAAATAGATATAAAAATGGTATATGAAATACGTATATCACCACGGAAACGGCAGCAAATATATATAAAAATGATATATGAAATACGTATATCACCACGGAAATGGCAACAAATAGATATACAAATGGTATATAAAAGACGTACAGTATATCACCACGGAAATGGCAACAAATAGAAACAAAAATGGTATATGAAATACGTACATCGCCACGGAAATGGCAACAAATAGATATAAACATGGTATATGAAATACGTATATCACCACGGAAACGGCAAGAAATAGATATAAAAATGGTATATGAAATACGTATATCACCACGGAAACGGCAACAAATAGATATAAAAATGGTAGGCTATATGAAATACCTATATCACCACGGAAACGGCAACAAATAGATATAAAAATGGTGTATGAAATACGTATATCACCACGGAAACGGCAACAAATAGATATAAAAATGGTAGGCTATATGAAATACGTATATCACCACGGAAACGGCAACAAATAGATATAAAAATGGTATATGAAATACGTATATCACCACGGAAACGGCAACAAATATATATAAAAATGATATATGAAATACGTATATCACCACGGAAATGGCAACAAATAGATATACAAATGGCATATGAAATACGTATATCACCACGGAAACGGCAACAAATATATATAAAAATGGTATATGAAATACGTATATCACCACGGAAACGGCAACAAATAGATATAAAAATGATATATGAAATACGTATATCACCACGGAAACGGCAACAAATAGATATAAAAATGGTGTATGAAATACGTATATCACCACGGAAACGGCAACAAATAGATATAAAAATGGTATATGAAATACGTATATCACCACGGAAACGGCAACAAATATATATAAAAATGATATATGAAATACGTATATCACCACGGAAATGGCAACAAATAGATATACAAATGGTATATAAAAGACGTACAGTATATCACCACGGAAATGGCAACAAATAGAAACAAAAATGGTATATGGAATACGTATATCGCCACGGAAATGGCAACAAATAGATATAAACATGGTATATGAAATACGTATATTACCACGGAAATGGCAAAAAAAATATAAACATGGTATATGAAATACGTATATCACCACGGAAATGGCAACAAATAGATATAAAAATGGTATATAAAATACGTATATCACCAAGGAAATGGCAAACAAATGTAAAAATGGTATATCAAATACGTATATCACCACGGAAATGGCAACAAATAGATATAAAAATTGTATATGAAATACGTATACCACCACGGAAATGGCAACAAATATATATTAAAATGGTATATTAAATTCGTATATCACAACGGAAATGGCAACAAATAGATATAAAAATGGTACATGAAATATGTATATCACCACGGAAACGGCAACAAATAGATTTAAAAATGGTATATGAAATACGTATATCACCACGGAAATGGCAACAAATAGATATAAAAAAAGTACATGAAATACGTATATCACCACGAAAATGGCAACAAATAGATATAAAAATGGTATATGAAATACGTATGTCACCACGGAAATGGCAACAAATAGATATAAAATGGTATATGAAATACGTATATCACCACGGAAACGGCAACAAATAGATATAAAAATGGTATATGAAATACGTATATCACCACGGAAACGGCAAGAAATAGATAAAAAAATGATATATGAAATACGTATATCACCACGGAAATGGCAACAAATAGATATAAAAATGGTATATGAAATACGTATATCACCACGGAAACGGCAACAAATAGTTATAAAAATGGTGTATGAAATACGTATATCACCACGGAAATGGCAACAAATAGATATAAAAATGGTATATGAAATACGTATATCACCACGGAAACGGCAACAAATAGATAAAAAAAAAATGATATATGAAGTACGTAGACTATATCACCACGGAAATGGCAACAAATAGATATAAAAATGGTATATGAAATACGTATGTCACCACGGAAACGGCAACAAATAGATATAAAAATGGTATATGAAATACGTATATCACCACGGAAACGGCAACAAATAGATATAAAAATGGTATATGAAATACGTATGTCACCACGGAAACGGCAACAAATAGATATAAAAATGGTATTTGAAATACGTATGTCACCACGGAAACGGCAACAAATAGATACAAAAATGGTATATGAAATACGTATGTCACTACGGAAACTGTAACAAATAGATATAAAAATGGTATTTGAAATACGTATGTCACCACGGAAACGGCAACAAATAGATATAAAAATGGTATATGAAATACGTATATCACCACGGAAGCGGCAACAAATAGATTCAAAAATGGTATATGAAATACATATGTCACTACTGAAACTGTAACAAATAGATATAAAAATGGTATTTGAAATATGTATGTCACCACGGAAACGGCAACAAATAGATATAAAAATGGTAGGCTATATGAAATACGTATATCACCACGGAAACGAATAATCTTAGTCTACTTAAACGCTCATAAGAAATATTAGCTAAGCAAAATGCTTATTTATTTGCTTTTAAATTATTTTATATGTAAGCTTTTGCGTGATTCAATTATTTTTTTCTTAATGATTGTTTAATTTATTGTTTATTCGCAGTAATAAATTTTGTAAATTTATGGCAATTTGATTTGGTAATTTTGATGGCAACAAATAGATATAAAAATGGTATATGAAATACGTATGTCACCACGGAAACGGCAACAAATAGGCCTAGATAAAAAAAATGGTATATGAAATACGTATGTCACCACGGAAACGGCAACAAATAGATATAAAAATGGTATTTGAAAGACGTATGTCACCACGGAAACGGCAACAAATAGATACAAAAATGGTATATGAAATACGTATGTCACTACGGAAACTGTAACAAATAGATAAAAAAAAAAATTGTATTTGAAATACGTATGTCACCACGGAAACGACAACAAATAGATATAAAAATGGTATATGAAATACTTATGTCACCACGGAAACGGTAACAGATATATAAAATGGTATATGAAATACGTATAACACCACGGAAACGGCAACAAATAGATATAAAAATTGTATGTGAAATACGTATATCACCACGGAAATGACAACATATAAAAATGGTATATGAAATGTAGGCGAATTTGTGTATTTAAAAATACGTTTGCGAGACAGACTATGCCAAATGTCAGTAAGTTAATTGGTTGTATACTGAATGACAGTGTGTCAATAGACAGTATGTGAAATGTCTTGTAGACCAAATCCTGTATGTGAAGAGTCGTGTAATCATTTAAAAAAACTACTTAAGGGAATTTCTAAGTGAACGCATAGACAAATTATTATAAATCTAATATTTTAATCCCAGATGCACAAAAACTTGCATTCTTAATTTTAATGTAATTTGCATAGTGTAATTTGAATCAATTGGGAGATAATATCTTGAAGGGCGAGACATAATTTTTAGATGCTTAGTTTCTTCTTTATTCACTATTATTACTGTGTAAATATACTTTATTTTGCTATCTGAAATACTGTGATTCAATTTAATAATTTCTGCAAAAATACTTGAAATTTTCACATGAATGTTATAATAATAGTACAGGGTCATTTGAAAAGTTCATAGTCTGAACTAGAAATTAAACTAGGAATATTCTGAAACAATCTTTATTTCTCAACATAATCCCCCCTGAGATTCACACACTTGGTCCACCGGTGCTGCAATACTGCTGTACCCTCCTTGTACACAGATTTCTCAAGGTCTGCAACAATCTCTTAATTTCACGAACATTTCATCCAAGCTAAGTATGGTTGAGCTTTGAGAAAAGAAAGAAGTCTGAGAGTGCGAAGTCTGGGGGGAAGGGGGGTTCGGCAACAATTCGAACCATAGTTCATGTAGTTTAGCAACTGCGATTGCAGACGTATAAGCAGGTGCCTTTCGTCTTCTTAGCCATACACGGCCTCTTCTCGCGAATTTTCCCTTTCAGTTAATGCAAAAGATGTGAAAAATAGTCTCCGGTTATTGGTCTTCCTTTTGCTAGATAGTAAATCATGGTTATCCCCTTAGAAACCCAGAACACCTACTTTCCCAGACGATTGGACAGTGTTTGCTTTCTTTGGAGGCAAAGAATCACTGTTCTTCCATTGGTTTGACTGCTGTTTTGTGTCTGATATGTAGTAGTAGGTACAGGTTTCATCAGTGGTCCCATACCGCCTCAAAAAATCGCGCGAATTTTTACTCCAATAGAGCCAAGCAATCACTCGAAATTCGACGTCGGACGTGCTTTTATTCTGGTATTAACAAACTTGGAATCTATTTTCGGAGACCTTCGACATATCTAAGACAGTGACTAAGATGTGGCGTACACGTTCAGCTGAGATACGTATAACCTCGTCAATTTCGCGCACTTTCAGTCAATGACCATTCAATATCATATCGTGGATTTTTTTTTACCATTTCTTCACTTGTTGCTGTTATCGGACGTCTACTGCGGAGGTCGCCTTCCACACACTCGGGGCCATGTTTAAATAGTGCCGCCCTTTTTTGCACAGTCTAAAACGCTGGAGCAAATTCCCCCAGTGTAGCATCCATATCTGCTTTAATTTCTGTTGGGCTCATTCCCTTTTTTACGTAATATTTAATGACAGCACGAAGCTCAGTATGTTCCTTCTTTCCATTTTGTTCGGCGCACTTTCAGAAACTATAAAATGTAGTCAACAGAAAATTATGATTTTTCATGCTTGAACTAATGTAAAATGGTCGCTAACATTGGCGGCATTGTTGACACGTTTTCGATTTCATCTATGTGTCAGGCCATGAACTTTTCAAACGCGCCTCATAACATACAAAAATATGGATGGAATTGATATAAATATTTAATAAGGTTAGGGTCACAGTAAACCGTATTTAAACTGTAAAAGTACACCAAGTCTCTAAGAAATGATAATATTATATGGCTAGTGATTATGTATGTTTATGTGATTGAACACAGAACCTTGGAGACAACATATTGTTATTTCTTCAAAATAAAATAAATCATGGTATTTTCATGTTTACAATGAATTTGTTTTCGTCCTCTATTGTACAAATGGCTACAAGATTGAGCTTGGAGCAAAGAGGAAAGATTGCGGCATGCATGGAGGTGTTTCAGTCCCCCACAGTGATTAGAAAAAAAATATAAAGCTCACTTCAGCAATGATTCACCATCTAGGTTAACTGTTTACCGCATTTATGACAAGTTCGTCGAAACCGGCTCAGTTGCTAACAATTACAAAGCGATCAGCGGTCGACCACATATAGCCCGATCCCTTGAAAACAGAATTGCTATACAATAGTAGTCGAAGAAAATCAACAAGACGATACAGTGCAGAATCTGGTCTCTCCAGGTCAACTGTATGGAAAATATTGAAGCATCTTGGGATGTGACAATATTATCTGCTACGAAGATTGATTGGTAGAGGAGGACAAATGCAGCGGCCAACACGTTCGCCGGATCTTACTCCCTGCGATTTTTGGCTGTTAGTTATGCTGAAAGAATAAGCAAACAATCCACGTAATGTTGACTATCTGCGAGAGAGAATATCGGTGTAATGGCAGCAATTTCACAAGGAATGTGCATCTAGCGCTGCATATTATGTGGGAAAGGTTTTTTTGTGTGTGTTGAACACGATAGTGAACAAATGGAAAAAATTCGTGGTGTAAGTAAGCGTGAATCACTACCCATATAAGTTGAAAATTAGAAACACTATATAAATCAATAGAAGGATGGGCTGTGGATAAACATAGGGAGATCTGGAGGGATCAGTTGGAACGCATTTGAATTTTGTAAAATTGAACAGTCATATAGCTGATATTGGTGCGGTGGTGATAATTGTGATAAAAATGCTAATGATGATAAAGGAATGAAAGCAATTTCTCCTTTATACATTAGACCTCAAAAATCTATAATGAATGAAGTGAATTTTTATAGTTTACTGTGTAGAAGAAAGTATATGGCTAAGCCGAAATAACAGTATTAGAATCTACCTAAACTCGGAGGTCGGTTCATCAGCATAAGGTGTGTTGAAAGTGCTTCGTGGAAGGTTGGGAGGAAAACGCATCAGACTAATGCGATCTGTTGTTAGAAGCGATTAAGTCTCTTTGATGTTGTTGTATCTGACTTTTGATACGGGGGCGGGTATTAAGTCTTGGTTGGCTCTTCATCAGCATAACATCGCTGAGGTACCATGCGGCATCCGGCACCACATGGTACCAACTAATTAAAGTGAACAAGAGAGATTACGTATCAAACATTACGCATATTCCTTTCCACGTATCCTCTGTGGCAATGAAAATTTTAACAGAACGACGGTTTCCTACGCCAGAGACATGAACTAAAATCTTGGTAGATAAAGTGGAAGTTAGACGAAAGGTTTGTCGGGTTACTGCTGTTTCCTCTGTTAACCTACTGTTATGATATTGATTTTAACTTCTTTTGTAAGAGGGAGCAAAAAACTACTATACCACAGTCTACTGCGTGTTCAGTTCAAAGTGTGTCATGGCTCGCTGTATGTCGTCATGTGGCTAGTCGATGAGCCTAGAGAATTCAATCTTCCTACACCTCCACAGAAGCGTAATACCTATGTGCCAGAGAAGTTGCCTAGAAAGTACGGCGTTCATTCTGAAGAGTACTTACCGATACGTACGGTGACGCCAGTAGTGGCAGGAATGTGAACTGTTTGCAAACACGTACTGAGGTGAGTTTTTTTCTTACTGTCGGAATATGTGGAGAGGGTTAAGATTTACGTATTTGTTGACATTAACTTCGACGGTCAACATGGACACGGAGCATTTGATTTGTGTTGTGGAATGTTGCCGTACGCAACCGATGATAACAAATACCCTGCGTACGACTTTCCCGCGCAAAACACAGTTCGAAAGAGGTTATGGTAGCACATAGACCGTACAGGCCGCCATCTGTTGCTACGACGTTCAAGTTATACCTTACACGTTCTCAAGTTCAGATTGAACGCCTTGAATAATAGTCAACTTCTCTGACATAAAAGCTGAAACTCGCTTCAAAATCGCTGACTCACAACAGTGACGTCATGACACACTTTGAAATGAACAGCCAGTAGTATATACAGTCACGAAGCTTGAGTTGTGAGGGTACTAGAAACAATAGACTGTGCCGATACTATTTCGCATTGTCATTGATGAGGCGATAGCAGCGATCCTAGTGGTTAGCAAATATCTATGGATGCATATTCCCTACGTATTGAGCTACGTGACTGTATATACTAGACTGTGACTATACCGTTTATCCTAATTAGGTAATTAACTTCACTTGGTTACTGAGGTTAAGTTTCGAGGGAGCAAGAATCCAAAGGAATCCCTAAAGATAAGCTGAGGTCTAAATGTTTTTAGTTATGATCTCACGATACAGTCATGGACAAATTGTCATCATCATAATCTACAATAAATGGTCTTTGTATACCGTTCCATTTCTGAGAGAAACATCTACAACTGTTCGTGCAGACGCTTAATACGTTGCCTTTTGCTTTCTTATTATCTACTTCCGGTTTAACAAATTTCATTTTTATTTAATTTATTGTAGACTTTACATTGAAGCTTTAAGATGTGAAACAAGTCAAGAATGATACAGTTTTATTTTTGGTGAGATGATATGAGGTCGAAGTTTCGCCGTAGATTACCTAACATTTGGCTTACGATTGGGGAAAACCTCTGAAAAACCCAACCATTTAATAAGCCCAAGCAGGAATCGAACCCAAACCCGAGGCAACTCATCAACAATTAAGCGGCTATGCCAACAGGGCTGCGTTGGTGGTTCTGCAAAAATATGCAATACATAACAAGAAGATGAATTCAATTAATAAGCATAAACATTTAATCAGTTTGGTTAATTTTATTCTGAACATCTTGGCCCTTTAAAACTTTGAGGCCATTAGGCAGTACATTGAAGATCGTAATGCATGAATAGTGAAAATCTTTTTCTTTTTTTTTCAACGAGCTTAGACTAAGAGAGGAAACATGGGGATCATAATTTGTGTCTTGTATTAAAATTATGAATATTTTGATTAATACTGTCTTGGTTTTTAATGTAAACAATCATCACGGAAAGAATATATTGACTAGGGAAAGTCAGTATTTCTAAATGTTGGAACATCTTTTTATACGATGTCCTTTTATGTACATGTGCCATTATCCTTATAGTTTTCTTTTGTAAAACAAAATATATTCAACTTCAGACGAGTTGTCCAGAATATTGCCTCATATGTGGTGTCATTTCACGCACCAAAGCAATCTAGTCACTGTCATTATCATTAGAAATGCAATACACATAACTACTGGATGACAAATTCATAGTGACGCAACGGACATACCAGACAGAATTTTGTGTTCGCGATCATCCAGACAGGAAAAAATAATGGTGTTGGTACGAAAGTTACAAACAAGTAGACATTAATCGAGTAAAATCGGACAAAAATAGATCGTCTACACTGTCGTCGGTTGCTGTGAATTTTAGGCAGTAACTTCGTGTCGTTAAGGAGTCTGTTGCAGGAGACTTGGTACTCGTACTCGACATGTCAGAAAGATGGGAAGAAGGCTAACTTTAAGCCGTATAGGATGAAGTCTGGTCGTGAACTCCTGCAGTCATATAAGGCTAAAAGAATAGAATATTGTCGATGGTTCCAGGTGACTATTGTTCAAAATTCTGTCATACTTTCCAAATTACGATTCAAGGACGAGATATGATTGCACTTGTGTGCTACCTCAACTCATAGAACACACGCATTTGGGCCGCACAACATCCATATACTATTCATGGAGTGTCTATGGACGCACTGGAAGTCGGAGCTTGATTCTTACCAATTTGTTTAACGGGACATGGAACACCTCACAGTACCGACACATTTTCATGGAATTCTCTGAGCGACTGGATGATATTAAGTTGTGTTAAATCGTAGTTTCAACAGAACGGTGTCACTTGTTACAAAGTCCATAGCACTGATCCAAAGTTTCTTTGACGACCGCATCATCTCCAGGAAGTTACGGCCACCGAGATTATGGGATTTAACTTCACCAAACTCTTTCCTGTGGGATAAATTGAAAGGAAGAGTTTACACTACACACTCTCGAACTTTCAACGATTTGGAATATAATATTACATCAATCAATCAATCAATTTAGGGCATTTCAAAACCTAAGAGGTTTTTAGCCTCATTCGCGATATATCGCCATTCGTCTCTGTTCTCTGCATCTTCTTGTCGTCCTCCCACTGTACAAAGATTATCATATACTTGGTCCTGCCAACGGAGACGAGGTCTACCAAGAGGTCTCGTACATCTTGGAGAATAGTCGAAAGCTTTTCGTACAAGAGAGTCTTCATCACGTAGTAGAACGTGTCCAAGCCAACGTAGTCTTCGACTTTTTATTAAGGCTATTATGTCCGGATCTTTATAAATATCCCTTAGTTGCTTGTTGTTCAAAATTCTCCATGTGTTACGAGTATTTCCTCAAGATTTTGTTCTCAAAGGTAAAAAGGGATTTTATTGTTTTTTTTTAAATTATAATATTACATACAAAATTAAAGTTATTGACAACGTAATGCTCCAGCGAACGGCCAGCTGTGCCTTGAGGCAGAGAGAGAGAGAGAGTAGCATTTTCAGCACTTAATCTTAACTTAAAATTAAAGTCATATCCCAGAGACATTGTACATTAAGACACAATGAACCATTGTTAATATTAACACATATTGAAAACTACGAGTTTTATATAAACCACCTTGTATATACGTATGTGAATTATGTATATCACTTTGGAGTTGCATTTAGAAAAGTTTAAAGGGTTTCCTCGCTTCCCTAACTGGGCGTAAAAGTGCACTGGCCGATGAAGTGTAAGTAGGCTACTTGCATTTCCACAACAGTATTTTGTCCTCAACGGTTGTACCGGCACAGCTCTGTGAATGAACGCTCCATCACAAGTGATTTGTTACTGGATTACGGTCCCCTTGCTTATGAAGATATGCAGCGTGCGTGGGACCCGCTTCAGCATTGGAAAGGGTATATACCTTCCTTTCGCCTTCAGCTCATTTTTATGTTCCCTTCAGGACCGTTGTGAGAGTCTCGTGGGAGTCGCGAGCCCCAAGCTGAAAAATACTGCTTTAACAGAATAAATGGTCTCGCTTTTGCACTGCACTAGCCAGGGGTGTCTGCAGTTCATGATTACTCTTAAGGGGTCCATTTACACGAAATTGAAGTAAGAGGTTTAGCGTGGAACGTTTGCATACATTTAAGAGGCAGTGATTTCCACAAATTCAATGGAACTAGACTTGACATCACAACTGTCACGCATGGAAATTAAGTGATCAGTTACTAAATAGTGTGTGTACGAATAACAACACAGCGTTTTTCATCAGTTTAATGAACTAGGAGGTATAGTAAAATAATAGCAACTGAAATGAAAACAAAAACACTCTAGTTTTGAGAGAATAAATTCTAAATTAGAAGTCGAAGACAAACAGTAACACAGATAATAATTATTCTTCAAGATCAAGTAAGTAAAAACTGTGTAATTCTAACTCGTAAAACAATTTCGCGCGTAGCAGAAATGAAACCTGATAAGTTATAAATGTGTGATAGTATTTTTAATTATACATCTTGATTACACAACTTTTAACACTGTATCACTTCGGAATATGTAAGATAAGACTTTCTTGTGTTAAATTTTAACGTACTTTGTTAACATGTTTCGACCTATTTTGGGTCATCTTCAGAACTGATCGTTGTTGGTCTTGGCGCCTCTTGTTTCCTGTGAGGGTGCGTTCGTAGTGTAGAGTCAAAGAGTGTATGTGTTTGAAATTGAGTTGTGTTGAGAATATCTGAAGATGACCCAAAATAGGTCGAAACATGTTAACAAAGTACCTTAAAATTTAACACAAGAAAGTCTTATCATACATATTCCGAAGTATTTTTAAATCTATACAATAGGGTCACCTACCATTATAGAGGTCTCCGCAGGTAATCTCTTTGGGAAAATTCTCAATTAAGTGAGTGTGAGTGAATTTGTGTGTCGGGTAAAGATTGGTAATATTGTGATATGAGCAATATTGTGGTAGTTCTTTTTGAGAATTTTTTACAATTTTACTGAGCGAGAGGAAGATCGGTTTTTGAGTCAGCGTATTAAGGGAATGTTCGTGGATAAGTTACTGCATAAAATCAGTCCTTCTCTCGCTCTTACATTTCTGTCTGTCTCTCTGGTTTGTTGATGACTTCTTTCCTCCTTCCTTTTTTCTTTTTTCTTCTTTTCTTTCTATCTTTATTCCTGAATTTGTTCTTCTATTTTGTTTCTTTTTTCATCCTGTATCCATGCTTTTAAGTTCTCATATTTGCTTTTGTCGTTCTTTCTTTCTTTATTTGTTCTTTATTTCTGTTTCTTCTTTCTTTTTTCTTTAATTTTCCGTTTTTCTTTCTTTCGTCAACTTTACATTTATTCCTGTCTACCTTCTTTTCAATTAATTAATTAATTATTTATTTATTTATTTTAGTGCGATAAGACGTCCTTTCGTACAATTTTATTGGCCAAAAGTAGTATGACGTACTAAAAGTGTAATATCAGTGTAGTACGATTGTTATTATTCAGTTGAGTATCAATCATCTGAGAGACGTTCGCGTGCAATTATGTATGACGTTCGTCCATAAAACAGCTGGTTGTGTGTGCTGTCGCAAGAGACTGGCAAAAGGCAAACACATTTTCTCTCTCTAGCAGGATTCTGCGATAGCACATAAAGGAAAAGGAAAAGTACCACCCTGAGTATAGTATAATATTAAGGATCATAATAATCTTAGTACAATTTTGAACGGTATTTGATCCATTTTATCCCACTAGTAACTTATGTGTTTAAATGACGAACATGTGTTACACAATTACAACTTTTTTAAATTGGTTATTTAATGAGCTTATTTAAATCTTCACTTCTCTGTCGGAAATCGAACCCGGCTATATTTGGTTTGCAAGTATGAACTCCACCGCCTCATCTGCAGTAGAAAACAAAAATAATTAATTACGTAATGACATTGCAGAAAGAATAAATTTTAATTAGCAGAAATGTAAGTAAAGACAGAATTCGCCCGGATAATCGAAGAGCGCGCGCGGAGGATACCTTGCGGGCACTCTTGCACTGAGCGGCGCGGCGGTCTGTCCCCTGGGCGTGTCGACAATGACGTTGATGAAAACTCGAGAAGATAACACAGGTCCCTGCCGTAAAGGCAGCACAGGATTCCGGGAAATGTTTCGCAGGGATGAGCGTCGATGTGGATCCCGCCCCTGCGTTTCAATATGCCAGCATGGGGCACGTCAGCGAGCAAAACTAATTCATCCGGGTGGACAGCCGCTGTACTGCGTTCCAGTAAATAACACTCTGCCTATCCCTATCTGTTCATCGATTTCTGTTCTATTTTTTTGTGTATTTCTTTCATTCTTCTTTCTTTAATTTTAGAAACATGTAATGCTTTCTTTATCATTTTTATCTATTTCTTTCTTGTTTCTTCCTCCTCCTTCCTCTTCTTCCTCTTTTTCTTCGCCTCCATTTCAGTCATTTATGTCATTTCCTACTTTTATTGCTTTCCTTATACTTATTTCGTTCTATGTTTTTTCTCCTTTTTTATTATTAGTTTTTCTTAGTTTCTTCTGTATTCTATTATCCTTCTTATATTTATTCATTCATTCATTCATTATTTATTTATAACTATTAAATTTGTCTATTTCTTTCTTTCTTTCTTTCTTTCTTTTTCTTTCCTTTTTCTGATTTTGTTTTTTCTTTTCGTTTCCATTTTTCTTCCTTTATTACTTCCTTTCTATATTCTCACTTTCTTTAATTTTTTTGCATTCGTTCTTTCTGTTTCTTCTTTGTGTGTAATGTATATATATGTATGTTTCTTTGTGTGTTTCTTTCCTTGTTTCCTCAGAATTTCTCCTTTCCTCCTTTCCTTCTGTGTCCATGTTATTAGCAATATTTTCTCCTAATATTTTAAATTACTCGTTCCTTCGTTCTTTAATTCTGACTTTTTCATTCTTTCTGTCTGCATATGTTTGTTTCTAGGTCTCTTCTTTGTTTATTTTATCCTTTCTTGTTTTTTGTGTCCATTTTTCTTTCTTTCCTCAATTATACGTTTATTCCCTTTTTAGTTTTCTCTCCTTGTCATTTTTATATTTTTTCTTTTCTCGTTTTTATGTTCATTGCTTTCTTTGTTTTTTCTTTCATCTTCCTGAGTTTCTTTTTTGTTTTTTCTTTCATTCTGTGTCCATTTTTTCTTTTATCATTTTTATGTTTAATGCTTTATTCGTTCTTCCTTCCTCGCTTTCTTTCTGTATTTATTCTTTGTTTATTCTTCCTTCATTTCTTTCTTTCTGCGTCCGTATTTCCTGCATTTCTCATTTTTTTGTTCATTGCTTACTTCATTTCTTCTTCTTTACCTTCTCTTTCCTTCCTTTCTTCCCTCCTAGAATTTGTTCCTCCTCTGTTTTTCTCGGAGTTTCTTTTTTCTTTCTTCTATCTGTCCGATTTTCTTTCGATTCACATTTTTACAGTTTACTCCTGTCTTCTTTCTTTCTTACTATCTCCTTTTTTTCTCATTCTGCATTTGTTTTCCCTCCCTGCTTGATATTGCCTGTTTGTTTCTTCTTTCATTCTTTCTTCCTTCCTTGCTGTGCCCATTTTTCTTTCTTTTCTCATTTTCATGGTTATTACTTTCTTAGTTCGTTGTTTCTTAGCTTCTTTCTATCTTTTTTTCTTTGTATGTTTGTTCTTTCTTTCTTTCTTTGCCTTGTTTCTTTCTCTGTTTCCTCTTTTTCGCTTTCAGCCATTCTTTCTTTCTTTCTCCTTTTTTCTCATTCTTACGTTTATTCCTATATTCGTTCTTTCTTTTTGCCTTTTTTGTTTCTCTCTTACTGCACTTGTTTTTGCTGTTCATTTCTTATTACTGCATGTATTTCTACTTTATTTCTTTTTTCTTTCCATCTTTTCGTCTTTCTTTCTTTGTTCATTTTCATATAATTTCTAAATTTTATATTGATTGCTTTCTTTGTTCTTTCTTTCTTACCTTTTTTCTTCTTTCCTTCTCTATTTCTCCTTTGTTCTTTCTTTCTGTGTCCAATATTCATACATTTCTCATTTCTATATTTATTCCTTTCTTGTTAGTTCAGTTCTTGTTTTCTTTCATTTTTTTCTGTCTTGTTTGTTGATTACGTCTTTCCCCCTTCATTTTCCTCCTTTTCTTTCTATATTTATTCCTTTTTCTTTTTCCTCCCTCCTGAATTTTTTTCTTCTTTTCTGTTTCTTCTTTCATTCTGTGTCCGTGTTTTTTAAGTTCTCATATTTATGTTTATTGCTTTTGTCGTTCTTTCTTTCTGCAATTATTGTTCTTTAATTTTGTTTCTTCTTTGTTTGTTTCTGTTTCTTCTTTCTTTCTTTCTTTCATTGTCCGTTTCTCTTTATTTCCTCAATTTTACATTTATTCCTGTCCTCCTTTTTCGATTCATTCATTATTTATTTATTTATTCCTTCATATGTGTATTCGTTGCCTCTTTTATCTATATTCTGTCGCTCGTACAGTATTTGTGCCTTATTTATTTATTTCTTCCTGCGATTTCTTGTTTTTTCTCCATGTATATTTTGTATTTCTGTATTCGCTTTTCTTTCTTGTTCCTTTATTCCTTTCTTTTGTATTAGCGTATTTACTTCCTGCCTAATTTATTTCTTTGTTTTTGTATTCGGTCTTTCTTTTTAATTTTTTTGCCCTCTTATGTGTTCGTTCTACCTTTTATCCCATATTCCTTCTTATTTTACATCTTTTGTATGTTCTTTCCTTCTCCGTTTTCTTTACATTTGCTCTTTCAGTTTCATTTCTTGACCTCTTTTTTCCTTCTTCCATGGTATCTTTCCTGTAATCTTTAATTTCTTCTCTATATCTTCTATTCTTCCTCTGTTTCTATCTTTATTTCACTGTTCCTTTGGTTTATTTGACAAGCTTCCATTTTATAGTGTCCATTTTCCGTTGATCTTGATGTTCTTTATTGGTTTCATATTTCCTCCCACATTTTTCTTAATTTATTTCCTTCCCTTTTCTGCTTTACTTTTTCCATTTTCTTCCTTTTCCATCTTTCTTCCCGTGCTTTACTTTTCTTTTCCCCTTTCTTTTTCTTTACTTCTATTTCTGTTTTTATCTTTCTTTTTAATGTTCTTTTTTTCTCTCTTTTTCTTCCTTTTTCCTCATTGCTCTATCCTTTAAAACTATCTTTTCTCCTTGTTTACAATACATTTTACCGTAATTATATTTCTTTCTTTTCATTTTCACATTCTTGTCCTATTTTTAAATCTTTTCCCGTTTTAATTTCCCATTTTACCAATTGCAAAGGGAGTTTTATGCCTGAAGTTCAAATCATCGGACATTCTACATTATTTATTCCATTCCATTTTATGAACTTAATTATTGATATGCGTCTACAGATGCGTCTGCTCAATCTGTTAAGTCATAATCTTGTATTTATGTTACGGTATATACAGGATGTTTAATAAATTATAGTTAAAAACAGCAGTGGTGAGTACAAGACAATGAAACAAGACTAAAATCCCTAATAAACATACATCCGCTAACCAGCGCTTTCCGAAATGTATGGAGTTTTATTATGTCTTGTCAGTACAAGTTTTCTGGGCTAACATGACATCCGATATGCACTGAAAGAAGAGAGCGTTATAACATGTGCTCAATATTACTAGCTTTTATGACAAAGCAAACATCAGCATGTTTTCACATTGAAAATCGTACATGTTCAAACATCCCTGGCATGTCTCTAATAAATTGGCAACCATGGGCAATGTGTTACCGAAATACGTTAACATTAACAGGGTTGGAATACACGAAACTTTTCGAATATTCCCAAACAAAAAAAAAATCCAGATTTGAAGTCGGGGGACCTGAGAGGCCAAGTGTTGGTAAGCCATGGTAGATACAGTTGTTGTGGAAACTTGTACATAAGAACTCTCGAATATTCAAATGAAAGTAAATCGGTGCTCCGTTATGCATGTACCACAACAGCTGCCTTTCCCAAAGTGGCACATCATCCAAAATGTCGGGTAGCTCATAATAGGAAAAAAATTAAGGTACGTATGGCCATTAAGTCTCCCGAGTAAGAAATCAGATCTCAAATGCATGAAATATATTCAGTTGGTGGCCTCAGTGATGATTTCGTATCTCGAAAATGGTTGGTTTTCAGACTAATGTTTACTAGGACTTCTTACCTTGTTTCTCTGTCTTCTAGTCACCCCTGCAGGTTGTACCTATAATTATGGAACACACTGTATAAATCCCGTTCCACTCTGAATTTATAACTTGTGCTGGGCAAGCCTGTGGTCCCTTTGGTTCCCTGTGACATTCATTCATTCATTCATTCATTCATTCATTCATTCATTCATTCATTCATTCGCGCAAAACCTTTGGTGCACTCTGAATAGTCTTTGACGAACTAAGTGATCGACGGTTCTCTGCACTAGGGACATCTATGAGTAGCCTTCGCTCTTAGAGTCTGGGGGCGAATAACGACAAGCTAAGAACCCTACTATCAGGCAAAAATGTTAGGGTATATTTAACCAGAAAAGGACACCTTCCTGATTAAGTAGCACTTATCTAATGGTGTCAGCTATATTATTACACGTTCTTGTGAAATTATTTAATTTTTCTTAACACATTTTATTAAACAAAAAAGTAAAATTAAAACCACAAGCAATCGTACAGTTTTGATATAAATAACACAAATTTCCTCCCCGATCCTTAAATGGCTTCCAGGCCACCGAGTTTTATGTTTACTTGTATTTTTTATTACGATAAGACGATTTGACACCCCTGACTTAACAATTTTTCCTCCCTGCTTGTGAATGTGGCTCAGGGGGGAGAAGGGTGTGTAAACTGCAGCAGGGCGTTAAAGAAAAGGTTGGGGAGTTTAGCTGTGGCAGAGGGGAGTATGGGTAAATCTGCTAATGGGACGGAACTGCCTGATTGGAGTGCTTTTGCCACCAACTTCTTCTCCCTCTCTTGTCTGTGCGGGCTCGTATGTCTCACGAGTCCACATAACAATGGCTGTAAAACTTGCCGGAACAAAACTTCTTTTTATTGTCTCCCTCTTGGAGATCTGACTAACGCATTTGAATACTTGTAACATGCCGACACATGAATAACAGGCGTGCCGGCAGAAAGAGAGATCAGTCAGCTGACGTATTCCCACAAAAGACATCGGTGTTCGATTCCCTTTAGATTACTGCTGGACGAAGTGGTTGTGCGTGAGATTCTTCAGAGAACTAACCTACCCAATACAAACAGAGTTGGTATAAGACGGAATAAAACTAATGCTGAAAATTTGAAGTAAATAAATAAATAGCGGTAATTTAATTTGTAAGTTGAGACCCTTGGCCCGTTACGTCCACACTTATTCTACAACTTCAATCCATATTTGACATTCGAGGAGAGGAACTCTCTGGCCATATGGTTATTTATTGCCATCACCGCTTTGGACAGTCATTTCTAACTGACCAACCTGTGACGTCGAAGCGCGTTCCCCCTTTCGGAGCAGAGCTGGAAGAGCACGTGAGGGAGGGTAATGTTGTATCTCTGCTATTTAAACATCTCCATCTCCTTCACTGCCAATCCCCCTACTTTGCTCTTTTACCTATGCTTCCTCTCTCTCAAGGAGTTCGAGAGCAGAGACGTATGACGTCACAGAACCAGCAGTTGGAAATGGCTGGCTTAGGACATAGCATTTAAAAAAATTGACAGGTGTATGTATAGTTTTGCTGTGTATTTTTACAGAGACTTACTGTAGGACCTACGTGTGAGTGCATCACATAAAAAGAAAGGCAAGGAGAATAAGGGAAAGACAAGGAGAACAAGAGGAATAAATTAGGGACAAGAGGAAGACAAAGAGAGCAAGGGGAATACAGAAGGAAATAAGAATAAAAGGAGAACAATGGAAATACAAGAAGAACAGGGAGCATACCAACAGAACAAAGGAAATATAAAGAGACCAAAGGCAATACAAGAAAAACAAAAGGAATCCAAAGGGGACAAGGAAAAGAGAAGGAGAACAAAGGGAAAACTAAGATAACAACAAGAAGAGAAGGAGAACAAGGTGAGTAATATGAGAAGAAGGTGAGTACTAGAAGAACATTGGGAATACAAAGAAGGCAATGAGTACATGGAGAACAATAGAAATACAAGGACAACAAGGGGTAGACAAGAGGAACAAAGCGAAGACGATGAAAACAAGCTTAATACAGGAAACACAAGGAGATGCGGTTGCATTTTTATGTGACGGTTCAGTTCCCACGTTACTCTCCCATATCTAATGAGGAGAAAGATGTAGTTCTGTGTTAAAATATGGACATACTGTAGGACGCATGCTCTGACCTTATGGGAGATTGGTTACTTTTTACCGGCCGAAAATGGAACTCGGATCCTCTGGAATTTTAACTAGAAATCTGCTCTTTGAGTCACAGTGAATGACTGGAGTCAATAGAGTACGTAAAAAATAAAATAGAAGGTAAATTGAGCAGTTAATACATTAAAATGATCAACTGTGGTACAAATTAAATACTTGTGTTAACAACAAAATAAAGAACAGAGATTACAATAATAAATTTACAAGAATTAAAACTATAAATTATTAGGGAAAGGAGTTGATTCGTACTACCAATTTGTCTAAAAGGATTATGCAAATAATATTAGCAAAGACATTGCCATATTCTAATACTTCTATACATTGAATAGATCGAAATCGCCTACATGTAACTTAGCATGTTTAATACATCTAGAGACCGGCGAGGAAGATTTAGAATTTCTAATATAGAAGAGTTTGTGATGTCTCATGTCCTTCAAAGGAATAGGAAGGCTGACACTGTTTAAGAAAGATTGACAATTAATGTCACCTTTAAGGACCTTATATAAGAATAAGTAATCGAGATCATGACGTCTGGCATACAGGCTTCGACATTTAAAGTGGTCGCATTTTTTATCATAGTTATACTCAAAGTTATTAGGCAGGAATCGGTAAGAACATAATGAAATAAATTTCATTTGAATATTTTCCAGTTTTGCCGAATCAGAACTAGTAATAGAGTTCCAAACTACAGGTGCATATTCGAGTTTCGATCTCACTAATGTAGAGTATAGTATAATAATAATAATAATAATAATAATAATAATAATAATAATAAATCAAGCTCTGGGCTTTTAGTTCTCAAAAAAATAAAATTAGGTTTTTTAGTCCACGTTTTAGGTATTATTTAGGATTTTAAATATTATATTTAGTAATTTATAGATTTCACGAAAAAATTGAAAATAAGCAACCTATTATTATATTTGAAAAATTAAATTCACGAAAAACTTTCCAAACCACTGGAAAATCAATAAACTCTCGACTCCGACTCTCTTCAAAGCTCATTATGCATTAATAACGATACACGCACTGTACGGTAAATGGTCCTGTAAAACATTTAACTGTCTATGGAATCATCATGCTAATCTATACACAATTACATTTACAACAATTTTCATTTGAAAACATAGGAGTTTCTTGGCTTTGACCCTTAAACACTATCATACCTTAATTCCATTTCATAGAGGAAGCTTGCAGGCTTTACTAAACTTCATACATCTTGATTACAACGGGAGTAGGCCATAAGTAGACTCATCTGCATGCTTGTATGTCTTGCTTTATATTGATGTTACAATGATGTATAATTTCATTTCTGTCAAATAACGTAAATGATGTTAGTATTAAAGTATGGATTAAACATAAAGACATCATAATTTCATCGATCGAAATAATCGTACTTGATACAACGTCATGGAATAACAAATTAAATAAAGCCCCGCCCTGCTTTCTTCCCATGATATTAGTTGAACCAATTCCATTTGATACAGAGTTTTCATTTTCGTAGCCCTACTCCCGCATTCTCGTGACGTGTACGTGCTATAGCTACATTACCAATTAAGATGTTTTATTTATGCTATTTTAAATCATGCTTTTATTCAATTTTTCGTCTTGTTTAAGGCCATATTCTAACATATAAATTGGAGCCGAAAGCTTTAAAAATTTATTTTAATATCCAAAAATTTTTCTTATATTTTGATTATTATCCAAGTTTCTTATCTACAGATTATTCTGTAAGTCACCATTCATACAGTAAACAGCAATTCACAAATGCCTCAGCGTATTAAGGCTGGTTCACAATAAACCGGGAAGGGAAACGGCAACGTGAACGAGAACGGAAATATTGTTAAAATACATTTAAATGTGAGGATTCACAATTAACTATTGTGAACGAGAACGGAAATATTGTTAAACTAAATGCATTTAAATGTGAGGATTCACAATTAACTATTGTGAACGTTCACATTTAAATACATTTATTTTAACATTATTACGTTCTCGTTCTCGTTGCTGTTTCCATTCCCTGTTTATTGTGAACCAGCCTTTACGCTCTTTACTTTACTTGAGGCCATACTTGGAATCACAGTTCCCGGGGCGATGGATTGGTCGACGTGGGACTGTAGAATGACTTCTCACATCGCGGTATTTTTTCTAGTGGGATCACTTAAAGGCCCGCGTTTATGAACATAAATCAGGTCACTTCCTTACCTATTTAAAGGCCGCATTCAAACATGTATGCCAGGCAGTAAACCCCAGACATATTGAAGATGTGTGGAATGAGTTATTCGTCTGAATCGTTGAATAAAACAAGACGGCACGCACAATGAATATATGTTGTGAGTTGTTGTTTAGCCTATGGCAGTGTTCGGCATTTCTTGACTCGTGAGTCAACCCCTTAACATAGAATCAGGGTGGAGGGGTAAGGTATGATCTCCTTCCCCTTAGCCATTAGCCTACTTCTTCATTCAACGTTAAGCAGTTTCGGTATCCTCTCCCTCCTACATTTCCCTTTGCTGTGTATTGTGGACTGTATTTTATATGACGTGATCTTTGCCGACCAATGGCCTAGGCCTATGATGTGTGTCTTTAGAAACTCATACAATAGCACTTTGTAGTCCTAATCCTATTATCCTATCGTATTCTATTCCCGACGAGTAAAAATCAATGTCTGTCTCCCTTCACTATTTGTGTATATCTCGTTACTTAAAGCGATGACATTGCGTCATATAGGTCACATGACCAGAAAGAGCATGCAAGATCCCAACACAAAAATCACTCAATACTTGAAGGCAGATGATTAAATATTCATAATAATAATAATAATAATAATAATAATAATAATAATAATAATAATAATAATAATAATAATAAAATTACTAATAGTACAGTCAAATTCCCGAGGAATCGCAGTAATTAATGCACAAATTTCCGCAAAATATTGGAAATCGCGAATTATCCGCAGAATTTGTTATTATAATTGAAGTCCAGTAAAGTAACTCTGACAGGTTTAATTACTAAAATACACTTCAAAATCAAGTGCAAAATGTGAAACAGTGCAAAACATTTTGAAAAACTATAATATTGCACAGTGCTGCAGTAGAATAAAATCTTAAAACAAGAAACACAGATTTTACAAAATATCATAAGATACTTTATTTTAACAAAAATAATGTTTTTTTTTTTTTGTTTCTTAGAGCATTGTTCATTTTTTTTTATTTTACATAGCAGTTTTTAAAGGAGAAGGAAGATAGTGTAAATCAAGTCAAAATTGAAATGGCAACGTTACTTCACACTCCCGGGGAAGAAGAAGAAGAAGACTCCGAGTCACTCGCAAAGCGAATTAACCGCAAGCAATTACTTGGAGTCGACGGTAGACCCTATATTATAAGCCTCCTGGTATGAAATTTGTACTCTAATATTTATAAAACATAATACGTTTGCCTTCAATTATAAATTTAATTAATAATTTTGAAGTAAAAACTGTTTTAAAACGAACAATGAGAGGATTTTAACATAGGTGCGCATTTTCTCTTTGTTAATTTGTATGCATTATATTATATACCAAGAACTTGTAATTGGAAACGTGTAATTTCCTATGAAAAGTGTATAACAAAATATGATCTCTTAATGTTAGAATTTAAGCATGTATACCCTATGGGTAGCGCTTCCTTATGAACAAAGATGGAATCCACAAATAGGAAATAAAACATAGGATTTCATACAATGAAATTCCGAACAAGGGATTGATAATAATGAATGACTTATGAAGACTGAAAAGAATTCTTATTGCATGCTCTGATTATGATGATAAAAAGCTGTAATTCCTTCACGTATGCCCATATAAATTTGCTTTTTGATATTATAAACGAAACCGCAGTAATATCTAATACCACGTCAAACATTAAGTCAAAACATGTGGACTGATATTTCATGCAAGTGTTATTAATAAGAGATAACAATATTATGAAGGCTAGAATTTTCGAAGCGCAACATGGATTTAGGAAAGGAAGATCTTGTAGTAACTATATATTTATAATTTGGCCTACCTACTTAATAGAGAAAGTTCAAATTGCCAACGAATTATGTGACATAATATAGATTACGAGGAGATTTTTGAAAATATAATAAGGCCATTATTGTAGAAAGTACTATGAAACAGGAGTAGGTACCAAAACACTTTTATTTATACGTATGAAGCCTTTATAGTAATATGTACGTACTACCCGTCCGTTGTAAATTGACCGGTGTTGAATCCACGAACTAGCAGAATACGTCATACCACTCCACGAATGCTTTGATCCCCCCAATGCTCCGCGTTCTGTAATCGCTTACGATGTCTTGTATACAACGACAGCGGCGACTATAGCGGTCATATAACATGGGACGCGTAATGAGGAGACGAAGAAGAAGAAATGGAACACAAGTCGCTAATATAAATCAGGGTGTAAGACTGGGAAGTTCTTTTTATCACCGACCGTTTTTAATATGTATATAGAGGAGGTCATAAAGAATGGCTGATGATTTTAAAGAGATGATGTTTAAAAAGTAACAAAAATATGAAGACATGGGGGGAATAATGATGAATGTCACATTTTCATTATTCTGAGATATTACAATTTTTAAGTTTGAAACTCTAAATGGATGCAATGCTTGCAATTAAATTAGAAATACATATTATAACAATGGATTCACAAAGTTTCGTGAAGTTTTGTTTTCCAACAATGGAGAATGAGCAACAATAACGTTGTAATGAACAAAATAAAAGCGGAAATAAAGGTGAATGTCTAAACCCTTAATTGTATAACACTGTTGAATATTAACAGTTTACTTGATTTAACTCAAACTTGGACGTGTGTAAAATCATAAATGCAATTTAACACTATAATTATATAAAATAATGGAGCAAGAGAATGTATTTACATATCTTCTGAAATCATTCACAGTGTGGTATATTGCCATAGAATAGCTTTCATTCTTCTTTCGTGAGAAGCTTTGACAATTCCTGGAAGTAAAAATTTAAATAAGTAAAATATTGCATAGTACTACAGATGTAAACTAGTGACTAAATATTAATTATATAAAAATAACTTCAAATCTTTCCACTTTAACAAAGGTATTCGTAGGATCTTGGTGTAAGCAGGGACTGGTAGAATAAATTCCCCCTCTTGAAGCCTTGAAGATGCTTTCCTTCGATCTGTGATATAACTACTGTATCCCATGATGTGTTGTAGCTCCCAGATCTTAATGACATAATACGTGGCTTTTCAATTTCCACTTTTACTTGTGTCAGAGGTCTTGTAGGTACATATAACTTACTCTTGTATTTTCCATTAGAGGAGAATAACACTGTCCATTCTTTAAAAAATGTCTGATTGCACTCAACAACTTGGAATGGGCTTGGCTTAAGTCTGCTATGCCGTATAATTTCATACCAGTCTTTAGATACTTATTTACTGCAGTTGGCGATATTGATATTGAATATGGTCATGAATTGCATTCTTAGTTTCATCACTTATAGCATATAGTCGACTTTTATACTTCCATCGTACAACCTTTCCACATTCTTTCAACTGCTCCTGAATGGTTTGTAATGTTCTTTCATATATCCCATGGAGAGCCAAGAAACCTTTGTAACAAACAGGTACGTCCATCACTACGCCATCTTTCTTTGTTCGAACTTTGTACAAATACGTGTAATCATGAAGAAGGGCTTCATTTTGACCTTTTCTAGGGCGTCTCCATTTTAAGAGTGTTATTTCAATTATACCACTCAAATAAAATTTTATGCTCATTTCGGGTATCTATTCAAATGTATCATTTCAAATGTAAATTATGAATATATTTATAACATTTGAAATTTGAAACAATTTGAAACAAAATCTCTGAGCATCACGATCCGGCAGACTATTAACATGTTTGATGATACCATTCCTATTTATTTCACTAAAGTTTCGAAAACACTTCAATCTAGTGCACTTACAGTCCCCTCCTGTTTCATGTATATGGGTTTCAGTTTTCTTTGAATCATCGTTATACGGCCAAGCTTTCGTTTCTTCTTCGTACTTTGACTCAATTCTGGGTTTGTATGTAGATCCATCACAACAGCAATCTTTCACCACAATTAACTCAATACTAACTGATATTTAGCTTCACTAACGACAGTAGAAATAAAACTTGACTTCAATTCCAACAATGTAACACCAACCACATAAATAATAGTAAGAATTGCGAACTAAAAACAAATAAAGCATTAAATTTTAAAGAAAGATTGGAATGGACATTCATCGTTTTTCCGTCAAATACTAGGACTCTCATCAGTTTTCCGTCTTCCAACTTATATTAAATCAAGAATATCACGGGACCCGTACCGTTTTTGACACAAATGAATATACATAATGAAACTACATGAGTTTCTCTAACAACTGACACCATAATCTAAAAATGGAAAAAATTGGACCTTCATCATTATTCCCCCCATGTCTTCATATTTCATATGCTGACTACCAACTGATAATTAATTCTGCGGAATATGGCATTAATCACAACATAAATTTCAGTAACAGTTACTAAAATATATGTTGTGATTAATTCTATGAAGCTTATCGGACTTTCCAAATATGAATTGTGAAATAAAAACAGGAATATAGTATGCAGGGAGTAATCCATAAACTGAAACAAGGAGCCAGACAATATGTATGTATCTAAAGCCTACCCACTTCACTCTACGTGATTCGGCTTCCGCATATTGCGGATAGATGGCAAGACTGTGACCCATTTTTCAAGTTGCACACCACTTCGATGGGCCACGCTGTACATGATGAGTATCTGTGGACAGTTATGTCGTGTACTAGGGTGAGTGTATGTGTAAGTGTTCCTGTAAGTGTAGTGTATGGAATGAGTGATGATGATGATGAAGATGAGGAAGGAAGAAGGGGAAACCCGTGCCGGCACGTAGCCTACTCCTGTCGAATAGCACCAAGGAGGTCACCAGGCTTAACGTTCCCGTCCGACGGACGAATCTCTGTCAACAGTGACATGTCTTCTCTTCATATGCACTGCGGAGAGATTTGGGATTTAACCCAGCATATTGATACACATTATAGTTATTAGAAGTTGTGCACAGCCATCTCTCCTAGTCTCGAGATAGAAATTTTACATTTCTGACCCCGCCAAAAATCGAACCCGGGCCGGCTAGTCTGAAGGCAGACACGCTACCACAGAGCCAACTTGGCGGACTGTGCCAGACAATATTACAATAGTAAAAAATCATGGCATTTATTTTATTCATAATTTGCTTTTTGTCAATTTTTTTTTTCTGCTGTAAACTTCCACCTGAATTTTCGCAGCCTGGATGGCTTTTTCTTTAACACTTTTTTCGCAGGAGTTTGTGACTTGTTTAATAATGTTGGGTAATTTTTTAGTAGATTAACAAACAATAGTTGTTCTCATTCTCTCTTTTCTACACTTCCCACTTCCTTGTAATTGTCCATTTTCTTTTTAAACTAATCAAATTTTGAGGAAAACAATCAATTTTCCCACCAAGAAATTAAGATAAATGCATGGAAGGCGAAAACTAACGAGTCTTCACGGATAAACCCGAATTATTATCGATAATCAATATAATCGAGTACACTTGATCCGTCGCGTAGTAAATACTTCGTCGTAGTAGTAGTAGTAGTAGTAGTATCAGGTTTATGGATACAAAAAGAAGTATATACTTGAAGTATCTTCTACAGTCAAAGCAGAAGGTAATATTAGAACTTTATGCATATCACTCTTTGTTGTGCATATTCTACAATTAGGTCTTACAAACATAGCAGGTTTACTCAGCCTCAATTTCATAGACTTAATGTGAGTAGACATCATGAATGATTAGATATTATTCACAGTTAAACATTCTTTGGTGGATTTAATATTGTAGACCAACTGTCATTAAACTAAAAATATATTCATTGTATCATTACCAGACAGCGGATTTTCGGTCCCGATACTGAAGATAAGTGCTGAAGTCAGTTGCAGAGAGTTCATTGAAGTCATTGTTACGCTCCTTCCGTAAGCCAAGGAACATGTCTTGTCGCTGTGTAGGGACCGAAAATCCGCTGTCTGGTCACTAGACATTAATTCTGTACAACTATCGACCGTGAAACATAATAGATTAATCCTTGACGATAATGATGATGATTATGCGGAATTATGTATTTTATTGTTGAATCGGTCAAGTCAAGAACTGACTAAGTGCATGTCACCAAATTTTCGGAAAACTAAAACAAAAGCTGTACTTCCCTGAAACTAACATTTGAAGATATTTGAAAAAAAAATCATAGAGGTTTTATATTACATTCTCTATTCTATTATTTAATCAGTTTTGCTTTTTTAGTCATACACATTCCATATTTAATTTATTTAACTTGGTCATTTCTTGACTTGAGAAGAGCACTTGGCCATTTCTTAGCTTAAGGTGTATTAACTTTTCAATCCATGAACTAGTGATGTTAGGAAATTTTATATCTCCAAAAAATATCCAAATCATTAGGCTTGTATAAATTATTTTTATTGTTGTTACTTTTGCTTAATACTATTATATTCCATATAATTTTGAACTATTATGTGTTTCATGGAATATTTTTCTACAGTATTTTTATAAAATAAAATCAGTGCATTGCAATAAGAGATACTGTAGGTATTAATGACAACTTTCAAAGAGGTTTGACTGAAAAAAAAAACGAAAGAAGTGCCATTTTCTCAGTATCATCTGACGATCCCCTTCTATATTTTCACTTTTTCTACTGTTGCAATAGCTGTTCTTACACATTTATTGTAATATTCTTGTTCATTTGGATTGACATACTACAGGGTGATTCACAAATACCGGGTTCTCTGGACGGTATGTTTAATGAAGAGATCCAACTAGAACTGGAGGAGCAGTCCGTGTCCAAGACTTGCCGTTTATTACGTAAGGGGGACGGACAGACTGTTCACCTGAGCACTGTCTTTTTTACCTTCGAAGAGCTAAATAAAATGTAGAGGTAAAAATAAAGCTAAAGTGTTCTATACAACTTTTCCCGCAAATCCTTACTTTCAGAGTTATGATGCACAGTGCCATATCATGCCGGGCATAAAAAACATGGGCCAGTAAATCCTTCGGCTGTGTCACGTTCGCATACATAGCGACTGCGGTAGATTCTCTTATTCGTACACCCCACTACAGTTGATTCCGACCTGATAGGACTTTGTTTACTGTACGTATATATGTTTAGTTGTACGGCACTGTTGCAGTTCATACAGTCACCACGTCCCTTAGGTACACTTTCATTTTGTTGTTAGTTCAGTAGGCTTCAGTTGTGTACGGTAAGATAGATCGTGCAACACCAGTTGCTTGGCCAGTCAGATCACCAGACTTCTATCTTTAGGGTCGTCTGAAGGCGCTCGTTTATGCCACTCAAATTCTGAACGTAGCATAACTACAGCAGTGACATCAAAATAGCTATGAAACAGTTGAACGGAGTCTGTAAAATTCTAAGATCAGTACATACCTACGTAGAGTAAACGAAGTCTTATCAGGTAGAAATCAGCTGTACGTAATAGGTATGTACGAATAATAAACATCTAACGCAGCCGCTATGTAGGGGAGCATTACACATCCGAAGGCTTTACTGGTCCATGTTTTTGATACCTAGCAAGATAGGACATTTTTCATCATAACTCTGAAAGTAAGAATTTGCGAGAAAAGTTGTATAGAACATTTTAGTTTTAGTTTTACCTCTACATTACACCCACGAAGTTTTTATAGATTTTTATGAATCACTCTGTATAGTATAGTTTCCTAATGTTTTCCATTTTTTCAGTCTCATCACTACAACTTGAGGTTGAATCACTTCACTTCAATTCGTGTTAAAATAATGATATGCCTTACACACAACAAATTTAAAAAGTCGCCCTAAATAAGGATTCGAATAGATTGGCCTACTAATCAATTCATAAAGAATAATCACAAGGTCACCACATTACCATCAACAGCTGCTAATTAAAATTGAAATGAATTCTACAATACATGCAATTGGTCAGTTTTTGACTTGATGCTGTGAACTAATAGAAAGAAGTGTCCAAGTGTTATGTAGGCCTACTTGGTAATTTCTTGAATTGAGGAATATTTTTAAGACATTGTTAAAGTAGGCAGATGTGATGAATTTGGTCATTTCTTCCATTGGTGTGATGCCCTTTCACATTATACAACAGCATGTTGTTATTAACTCATTTTCGCAAAAAAAAAAAAAAAAAGTCACTTGGGCAGTTCTTGACTTCACCGATTCAGCTATTATGAAGGATTGATTAATTTATTTTATCATTATTATTTTCTTCTTGTTCTGCTTCGTCTGCACAGTATGATTTAGGACATTATTGCACCTCGAAGTTTTGGACTGCATTGTTTCTTGTGTTGTCAGAGCTCTCTTGGCTTTACCTCGCGTTGTACATGTGTCATACATAGTCTATTGCTTAGAGGAAGCTTTTACAAGCGGCCACAGGAAAGAATTGCCGCTCTGTCAAGCCATGTAAGTGACTCCCATCCTTCTTGTCTTAAAGGGCATAAAAAGAAAGTCTGAAGCTTTCCTTCTTTTGTTCAAATCTCCTTTTAAAGGACTAGAACACGAGTCCTTTTAGTGGCTTCTTTCTACTGTCAATCTCTCGTTTCCAAAGTTCATAAAAGTAATTTATAAAGGAAATTAAATGATAGCTATACTGCTAGCATAATCTTTTCGTCGAGATTCGACTGTAATTCTTCCGCGCAATGAAGTTTTATGAAGGCGAAGAAAGCATATTCAGAGGTTTGTAATATTGACGGATGCGTAAAAGATTCTACCAAACTCCCAATCTCTTTATTCGCTTGGTTTAGCGCTCACTGGAATGATAAATCAGCCTTAAAGGGAAAAGAAAGCTAACGTTTTATTAGAATAGAAAACTCTCAACTCCCTTCTTCCATCCCTCTTCGTACAATATAACTTGTGTTTTGTGAGGTATATTGCTACTTGAGATAGGTCAGAATTTTCCGTTTATGAAGCCGAGAGATCGCTTCTTCCGAGTCATTGCTTCCTGTAAAGTGGAGTGATTGGGAACAGAGAGTTGCATTCCTTTCGAATAAATAAGTACTCGTGGAATCAGTCACGATCTCTATGCTAAGTCTATTTATTACCTGAAATCTCCAATATATGGTTCATATTCTGCAATAACAACATTCATAAATCCACTACACATTTCTTTCCCGAGACTTCTCAATCATTTTAGGACAAGGTATTGGAAATCATTTGATATAACGATGACATTTCTAAGAAAAACATTTTACGTTTTTCTACCTGTGTTAAATATATGTTCCTTCCATTTAGAAATATAATCATCGTCGTCGTCACCATCATCATCATCGTCGTCACATATTAGACAAAATGATCCGTTATGGTCTCACATCAGTCCATCTCTTCGCCGGATGACCAATAGATCTTTATGAAATACCGAAAAATGGGGAAACATTAGCAGGATTTTTCATGTTGTTTTAAGTTTCCCAAATCCACATGCAATAATAATAATAATAATAATAATAATAATAATAATAATAATAATAATAATAATAATAATTATTATTATTATTATTATTATTATTATTATTATTATTATTATTATTATTATTATTATTATTATTATACAAATCATTGAAACCGTGCTTTAATTTCCTCGTTAATTATTTCTCTGTCATTTTTTTAACAATTACTTATTTTTTTAAATCTTTAACTTGCCAATGTTACCACATAAACGGGTAACTTTGGCAAGTTTATTTCAAAGGTGTATTTGAACTATAATATGTTGAGTAGGGGTAACTTTGGCACTTAAATATGTTTAAAAAATACTTAATAATTTTTTATAATTAAGCATTTACAATCAGCTAGTGATGCTGAAACTGATCACAAAGAGAAAAAGGAATTGGTTAGGTCACTGGCTGAGAAGAGACTGCCTACTGAAGGATGCACTGGAAGGAATAATGAACGGGAGAAGAGTTCGGAGTAGAAGAACATATCAGATCATAGACGACATTAAGATATATGGATCATATGAAGAAACAAAGAGGAAGACAGAAAATAGAAAAGATTGGAGAAACCTGTGCTTGCAGTAAGAGATCTGCCCTTGGGCAGAACACAAAATGAATGAATGAATGAATGAATGAATGAATGAATGAATGAATGAATGAATGAATTACAACTTTTTAAAAAATAAGTGATCACAAAGTTACGAAATTACATTAAATCATACCTGGTATCATTACAAAGTTTTGAAATTACATGCAATTACAACTTTTCCAAAAATAAATGAACTCACAATAATTATTATTAAATATTTCGTCAGAATCAAAGCAATTGAGACATTGATAGTGAGGATCTGTAGTACTCTCGTTGCAATCTCTACATACTCAGCGAAAACTGTACACATCTAACCCAATCATAATTATCCCAGATACACGAAAAAACACAACTATGTTTTTCTTGCCTTTTCTTTTTCATTTTAATTTATAGTCAAATTTTGACCTGGAGCGACTGGTATTTTCTTCTCTCTTTTTCTTTAGATTCTGCTTTCCTTGTCATGACATTTCAATTCCTGCAGCATCTCCATCACACACTTATCAAGTGATCTTCTAATTTATCCTCTTCTTCGATATCAGGGATTTTATCTCAAATCTCTGACGGACTGAATGAACAAGTCCATTTTCCCGAAATCCAGGCAAGTTTAAATAGAGTTTCTTCAATAGAAGAGGAAATTGTTCCTTTGGTAGACATCCAGTTATGTTTGTTTCATCAAAAGTCGTTGTTACAACCATTTTTAATACGAGAAAATAAGAAACAGTGGAAATAGAAACATGGTTGTCAAAGTTCCCCCAGCATATACCAATGCTACACCCGCTTGCCATAGTTACCCTATTTTACGGTACATATTGCAGGATTTGTTTAGGAACGCGTCCTCTGTCTATTCTTATTCTAACATATATTTTCCAATTTAATTTAATTTTTTTTATATACTACATAACTTCATGTGCTTGAAGTTCTTTGAGTAGGCCTCTTTCTTCATTCCGGCGTTTCTCTTTTTAAGTTTTGAAAGTAGGCGAAAGTCCCCGCAGCGGTTACTGGTCAATATAGGAAGAAATTATAATGGCAGGGCTTCTACCTATAAGCCTCTATGGTCCGTCCCAGGAATCTGTGGAGTAGAAAGACGAAACAAGACCTCTGCGCAAGTAGTATGTGGGAGGGCTAGGACCAATGACTGCTCTGAGGGGAGGTGTTGCTTGAACGAAGTGAGAAATCGCTTGCAGGAGGGGATAATTTCTATCTGAACTCTACTCTATCTTCTACTACGAGCATATTACCCCTTAGCGGACTCGAGCTGATGCTGCCCGCAATACGCTTCGGCACAGATAGACTCCGTCCCCATATGAGCGAAGTTACTCCACAGAAACCTGGGATGGTCTATAGGTAGGCTTGTGAAATAGCATTTTCTCTTTTCTCGATATTGCAGATGAAACCGTTTTTTAAGTTCAATTACCATAAGGAGTGGTTCCCAAATTGAGGGTCGTGACCCCTTTGGGGGATCGTGTAAAAAGCTTGGGGGGGAGGTCGTGAGATGGTTTATAAAATTAAAAAAAAATAAAAAATGCCAGAACACCGTTCCAGCACGTTCCGCCAGAAAAAAAGCACTAATAACTTCTATGTAGTGTCGGACATCCAGTGTCGTAGATAGGTTGATGTTAACATGCAATCGAAAATTCTAAAAGAACAAACAGCAACTTGAATGTCGTTAGAAAAAAAATAAAAACAAAGGTCTGTGTCAAAAATTCCAACCTATCTACAGTATGCTGGATGTCCGATAAAAGATTTTTATTATCGTTTTTTGAAACTCGCCTATTTAAATTAATGTGAAGTCTGCGCTTGGTGGGTTGCACAGAGCTTCTCCATACGTAGTCTTATGGTGGAAAAACTGAACTGAGCTTTGTTGCAGGCGTTTACGTTTCATTGGTGCAGTCGGTCTCAAAATAAAGTGTACCATATCAAAGACTTCGTTGCAAATAAAAACTGCATTGTAAAGAGTTTTTCTGGATGGCTAACAATTTATTTTTTAATTCCAAAATTTCGCGACACACTCCATGGAGCTGCGCGATACACTGATTGGGAACCCCTGTGCTAGTAGAACAGAATATTTTGCACGATATTTGAAGCCAATTTTTTGTATCTTACATCTTGTACAGGGACATCATTTTATTTTTACTTCAATTTTTATTGTACCTGAGTTTTTTAATGTACTTCACTCCCACCCCTTCTACTAATGAAGTTCAACCGTTCTCCACACAGATCCTAGACCGCATAATACAGTCATAGTAGCCTTACGGGCATAGTAAACAGTACGTTCCAAAAATATGTTCGCGTTTTCCTGTGACGAAAGAGCTTTCAATATTGAATCATTTTCGCACAGGTACTGTCGTCCATTTTCCTACGTCGTATCCCGGTTCCCCCACCAGCTTTTATTCGCCAGCTAGTGGCTGGCCTGTCTTAGCTCTTTTCTGAGAACATTAATTTCTGTTAGGAATTGGACGTCTACGTAATATTATACAACTGTTTAAAATAACTTAAATAAAAGGGCCTCGTTAAGTAATTAACTGTCACGTGATTTCTTCCCTTTCTACTACATAACCTAACCACTTGGACGGACAGTATATAGCACGCCTGAGTAATTTTATCTTTTCGGATCGGGAAGAAGTGAAGATTGAATTTACAGTACGTAAGGTACTCTTTTATAGAGTAGGTACAGAATTATTTCAACATGAGTTGCTAGTACGAAGAACGAACCTGGTAATTGGGATTAGGTACAATAGTCTATAATGCGATAATATGCACATAGAACTGAAGCCTGTATCGAAATGAACGGCCACCATTTTAAAAAATGTGTTTAAATATCCATATTATGATTATTTTTCAATTTAACTTCATTCTCTATATTGTACGCTAATGTCCACATGGACAGCTCAGTTCGTGAGTAAAAACACTCATTGTTAATACTGTACTGTAATTTGATTAAACAAAATCCTAATGAAAATGATCAAATTCAAAAGCGCAATATTTCCTAGTTTACGTAAATGGATGAACTACTTTTCTTCCCTCCTATACCTAGTGAAGTGATTTGTTTGTATATTACGCCAGTATCATCGAACTCCAGTCGTGGAAGGGGGTAAAAAACGGCGTTGATCCAGAGGTATAGGCAAGTTAATATTAAAAATGTTAGTAAAAATAAAATGATGTCCCTGTACTTGCAGCTACTTTCTTCTACATAATACGTCTATACTTGTTTACAAATGAATCGGCCATTGTTAAAAGGCACTAAGTCATTTCTTTCTGTATTGTGACAATTGAATAAAACTGCTTTATAACTTCATAATTTTAAAGTTAGGTTTCTGTTCTGTTTACATATCAATCACCATGATGATACTATGTTAGAAAGTATAATTGATTTGTTTCATCCTCTATTAAATCCAGTAGAAACTTAAGAAATTCATTAAAATGTCAATTGTGTCAAGAATTGACTTAATATCTTTTAGCAATTACTGATTTTAATATCCAAATGATGTTTTAACCTTATATTATAGATTTCGAACTCAGGACCAAGGCTTTCATGCAATGGCAAGGCGGCAGGCTTTAGCAGTTTATTACATCGCGACCAGCACTTCATTAAATTTGTGACTGGAAATTTTGGACATCTACATAGAAATTTTGCAAGGCATAAAAGCCAGTCTTGCTAGAGGGATCGACATGTGTATCTATGAGTCCGCCCAATCAAGGAAAACGGCTGCCAGTGTTTTTGAATACTCTCCTGAGGGAGATAAAATTATTAACTGTTCCCTAGTGAAATTGAAACAAGGGGTTTTCTGCCGTGTGTCAAACAAGGTTGTGCGAATATTCCACAGGTAACTATGTTTACTTTGGGCACGACGGTTCAATATCCATACCATTAAAATAATTAGACCTCGGGTCTCTCAAAGTAAAATATAGTTCCTGTCTGAATGTCCCTGTGGCGATGCCTGAAATATACGACAAAATTATGTAAATAAAGACATTTTAAATGTACAAAGCGAGTGCCTAAATATCAACATCTGCCTGTACAGATTGAACAAATTTTTATGTACTCCAAACTACGACGTAAGTCACTAACCTACAATGTAACGACAGTAAACATGTTCCAATTTAATTTTATCTTTATGACTAAAGCAGTGAAATAGAAATTTCAATTAGAACTGAAAAAGTAAGACAGGATATAAAATTTTAACAATATTTATATGTTTGTAAAATCGATCACAGGCAGATTTTCCCTTTAGATTGAGTTAGATGTCATTGAAGTTTCTATGTTGCAGTTTACAGATATTTATTTAACATAATGCATCGTTGGCCGAACGACTAAAAGTGTTGGCTTTTCACGCAACATACTTTAATTCAAATCCCGCAAGTCCGATTTATTGAAATTTAGAGTGAAGGGCTGTGCATGAGCCAGATTTTCAAGAAAAATATTTGAATGGGTTTTTCTTTTAAGGACGTAAGTCAGGAAAAGTAAATTTGTGAGAAATTTGAAGAAAAAACTATGTTGGAGGAAAACTATTTGGAAATACACTAATATTTTTGAAAAGTGTAACATCCAGAAAGAATAGCCCGAACGACTCGAAACTCGGAATATGTGTAGAACAGTGTATCATCAATAATTTATTACATTTTCAGAGAGATGGCACATACATAGACCCAACAGTGACGTCTCTTGTGTCACCAGCAAGGTCATTCAGTGCAGAGCTTCCAAACGAAGTGGAAACGTGAAAACTAGTGCAGGTATGCCTCGTCGACGTGGAAGGGCGCAATATCAGCACGTGAGTGAGTTCGAAGGGGTACAGTGGTTGGTCTCCGGTAAGCAGGTTTGCCGTACAGTGACATTTCGGCTCGTACAGGGCATGGTGCTACGACAGTGATGCGTGTGTGGAACCAGTCGATAGAAGAGGGTCGTACACAGAGTTGAGCGTGTACTGGACCACGCAATGTGACCACAGCACGGGATGACCGCCATCTTGTCCGCAAAGCCGTGACGGATCTTACAATTTCATCCACAGTGTTGAGTCGACGTTGGAGTACTGCAACGAGTGTCAGGGTTGCCAGATAAAGGAATCGAAACCGTCGTATTAACTTATGAAAACTGTCGTACTTCAGCATAAAATTGTCGTACATTTCTCAACTTCGTAATATACTTCTAGTCTACTGCTGTGTAGTAACGGTTAGCACGTCTGACTGTGAAACGAGCGGGCCAGAGATGAAATCTCGGATGAGACGAGTTATCTGGTTGACGTTGTTTCCAGGTTTTCCCTCAACCCATTAAGAGCAAATGCTGGTTAACTTTCGGCGCTGGAGTCATTTCATTGTCATCACCTTCATGTCATTACGCAGTTCATAAAGAATAGCAAAATAAATATATCTACCAGTAAATTTTAGTTCCAATTGAAAATACTACTAATTATTGTTCACATCCACAATGACATTCAGCATTGAAACAAATCACCACCCATTTCTTCATCATCAACACTGTCACCCCAGTAAGGCGTGCACGATGACGCTTGATTAGAATCTACTTTCTTATATTTAAAGTCAGCACAATTTGATCTTTGGCTGGCGCGGCGGCAGATAGGCCTATTTTAGTATCAATAAATGCGGCGGCTGAAAATTATATCAAATTAATTCATCTACAGTCGACTCAAACCCGACACCTCTATAATGTCGGCGCGTTTAGATTTCTTAATGCTACTGCGTTACTATTTAATTGATAAAAGATTTCCTTTATCGAACAAAGAAGGAAGTTAATAAAATTAAACTCGTATTATTTTGATATAATTGCGCCGTCTATGTGAAGCCTAGAGCTCAAGATGACAAATTATGACTTGCATGGCAAGCATAGTTACCAGATCGATTTTCAAACATTCCCCCCTCCCCTTAAAAGCATGTTTCTTTCATATTAGTCCAGGACATATTAAATGAAGAAAACTTGTCTAAAAGGGACGAATTAACCATACATTTTATTTTAATTATAGACCAACATTATAAGTTCCCAATTATTTTTTATTTATTATAGTCGTACGTATGGCAACCCTGTACGAGTGTGGACCTGTCTGCGTCAACGGTTCGTCGTCGTCTTTTGAGGGCTGGACTAGTGGCTCGTATGCCGTTGCGTCGGCTTCCATTATCCAGAAACCACCAACGCCTCAGACTGCAATGGGCACGTGAAAACTGTCACAGGCGTGCTGAGTGGTAAAATGTAGTGTTTTCGGATCAGTCCCGCTTCAACTTGTCCTACAGTGATAGCCGCATACGTGTTACACGTTACCGTGGTGGACTGTCCAGCGAGTACATATTTCAGAACTCCCACCATATGGTTATTGTTCTACCATTACCGCCTATAAAGTTTTTCGGTACTACTCACACATTTGTGGCTGTTATTCCTTAAGTAAATGATGTAAAAATCAACAACAGCACTGTTTTTGCTATGCTCCAAAGTGTACTCACATACATAAATGTATTTGTAGCGTTCACGTGTCCAGCAGCGTCAACACCATTCACACTACGGTTCGCCACCTTAGTTCAGGTTTACCAATATACTATTTGATGCTTCGTAACTCACGAAGAATTAGTGTAATATAGACATTACCTTAAAAGTGCCCATATTATCAATGTGTCCATATTTGCCTATTTTCTCCTATATTATAATGATCCTGTGTGTGTGTCTAATGCCTACCCATTTCATGCGATTCGGGTTCCGCATACTGTGGATAGATGGTAGGACTGTGACCCATTTTTCAAATTGCACACCACTTCGGCGGGCCACGTTATGCATGATTTGTATCTGTGAAGAGTTATGTCGTTTACTAGGGTGACTGTATGTTAAATGTTCATGTAAGTGTAGTGTAGGGAATGGATGAGGATGACGATGAAGGTGAGAAAAGGAGAAGGGGAAACCCGGTGTCGGCACGTAGCTACTCCTGTCGAATAGCACCAGGGGGCCGCCAGATTTAACGTCTCCATCCGACGGACGAATCACTATCAACAGTGACATATGCATTCTCTTCATATACACTGCGGAGAGATTTAGGATTTAACCCAGCGTATTGGTGCACAATTTAGTGATTAGAAGTTGTGCATCAGCATCTCTCCTAGTCCCGAGGTAGACATTTTACAGGATCCTATTCACATAGGAATATACATTAATGTACCAAATCCTTCACGTAGCTAGGTACTTTTGGTGCAAGAAAAAAAAACCGTCTAGCTGCAAAGGCATCTGGGATTGAATAATGATTGAAATATGCTTCTTGACTCTAAAATTGAAAGGTTAGGCGGTTAGAAATTTTAGAAAATTTAATTTCAATAATGCAGCCGTAACAATCAGAAGATAAAACACAAACTTAACAATCTAACCGTCGCGTCGAGGAAGCGTCATGTGAATTGTAATTATTTAGTTCCGTTTTATACCTTGTGACTTTAAATTCTCTTCTTGTTGTAGATATCAATGTGTTCAATACCATCTGCACACCGGTGATCAACAAATTCAGCGAAACACGGACTCGAAACTTTTGTCCACAAACGCAGTGCTTCACGTCACACAGGAATCTTCGCATTGCCAGTCTTTCTCGGTGTATACGAGGTCATTCAGAATATTGGGGTAAGTGTTTATTACACATGTTATGAAATACGCAATATGACTTGTGAAACTCCTTTTTGTGTGTACTTTGTTGGTGGTATGAATTATGAAACATTGTCAGTGGCATTCTTCTTTATGCAGTGTTAGATATATTTACATTCCTGTAGATAAATAATTGTTTTTTTATATTTTTATACGACATTCTAAATATATATTAATGTATTACAATATTATACATCTTTACAATGTTAGAAGCTGGAGAGATGGTTACTTTGGGCTATACCAAAGTAGGGCAATGAAAGCATCGCTCTTCAACGGTTAGTTTTCATTTTCATACCTATTATTATTATTATTATTATTATTATTATTATTATTATTGTTATTATTATTATTATTATTATTATTATTATTATTATTATTATTATTATTAATTTCAAACGTATTCAGCCTACATCTCACTTTAATGGGGTGTTGTCTATGGTAGCTAGACTACTCTAGACAAATGCTTCCAACAATAGGTTTTTAGACTTACTGGTTTGCCCCGAGGCTTGAAACGCGATTTTTAAGAGTGCGGTTTTCAGAAATAGAAAATTGAATAAATCTAAACCATTGAAAGTTAGTCTAATGTTTATAGAAATTGTATCTAATCATAGTAACCTATGGGATCACTACCGGTACCTAAAGTTGTGGACGTTAACTTTATGGATCATTCTGTATGGAAAAGCCAATTACCTCCATAATTTTATCATTTATAAGGTCCATTTTAATCGATTTCTCTTGTGTTTATTATTTACGAAACCTGTATTTAACGCCTACATACAATTTTATTTTTTCAAGAAAATTAATTTCAGTCTCTTGTACTCCATTGCAATTTATTTAAAAATTATCTGTAGTAATGTCACGAGACATTTGACGAGCGAAGCGAGTGGATTTATCTGGGAAATCTCAGACCTCGAGTTACATTTATTAGGACTATTTCGTAAATAAAATAAAAATGTAAATAATATATCCCTAAAATTCGATCACAAAATGTTAATAATTGTATACTAACGAATACTTAACCTATTCAGACATTGTGAAGTTGAAATACTCGTAGATGAATATCGATTACTTCAATAAAGAAATTCGATGTTATTATTCAGCAATGCCAATTGCGAAAAGCAAAATACAGGTTTAACAATGTTAATTACATGTACTGCACTTTTCTCTTATTATAATAACATAAATACATTTTCATTATCTGCTGAAATCATAATTTAATTTAACAGTAACAGTGGGGACAGCTATATACCAATGCTTATGTATTCACAGCTACTCAGTGAAGCCATCTCTGTATAGGTAGGCGTAATTAAAACACGAATTTTATTACGCCATAAGAAAGGCAGTTTGATCAAAGAGCTTATTATTAGTATCAAGGTCTTTGGGTTTGATATGCGATGATGTTACATAAATTTGAACATCTGACTTTCTATTATTTGTTTAATTTAATTCTCAAAATACATATTATACAGGCTACAGTTATAGGTTAAGTTACCTGTGAAAGCAGGACTAATTTCAGCTGTGGCTTATTTCGACCGTTACTTACATTCAGTGCTACACGAAAGCATTTTTATAGCTCGACAAACGCATTCTCGCTGTAGTGTGTAACGGAACTAAAGCTGCATCTACACAGTTCAATATTCCAATAGCGTATGCGTGCAATCTGGGAAGAATATTGAAAGAATCAAGTTTAAAAGGTACATTCAATTAAGATGCATGAAGATTTTGTGTCTACATGGTGCGCCGTTTTGAACGTCGTCTTCACTGCGTAAATATATTAATTAATATTAAATATCAATCTTGCATTCATTGCTTTAAAGTTGAAAGAAAATTTAACCGTGTAGTTGTATCTTAATGTATTCATGATCATTAATTTACGGGGAAACAGTTGGCGACAACGACTAAACAAAAGAAGGACCATGCGATAAATTGATAGCGATAAATCTAGCTGCAAAAATTATCGCAAAGTATCACTGCGATTGGTTGGATTTCAAAATTTCATTACGCTTCATTGGTCGAAAATGGAATGACGTAATATAAACGAAATAGTCAACGATATCTGTGTTCTCTACGTAAACACAAACATGAATGCCATGTTATAAAATTTCAATCTGCTGTTTCCTTGTTTTTTTCTTAACGTTCTCTGTACGGTATACATCTATTTTCTTATGTTACATGATCTTTATGGTCCAACGTTCACTATGTTATAGAGTATACACATTATCATCAAACAGGCTCATCATTATAATCGCCAAATGCAGGATGTATAGATCTGTGTGATTTCACCGTGTTAATACCATCATACAGGAATGTTAGCATAGTAACTTAATTAAATTATTCATTAGTGAATTGCTGGCTACTCTATGCAAGGCGGATGCAGGTTAGGGGCTAGTTTCCGTATCGATTGCAAATATTCCCTGACCAAAATAAGACCATCGCATGCAAGAAGGGAGTCTCGGAAGTCAGTGAAATTTAAAAGATTTCATATACATTATATCACATACAATACAAAATTATCGAAACAAATCTACAATTAGTAATATTTAAAAATTCGTTTTCGAAGATTGATTTGTCTATATCAGCGGTGACCAAACTGGGTATCGTGATTACATCGTCTAATCAAAGACATTCATACTAGTAAGGGGAGTTTCCTGCACATTGCTCTCTGTCTCGCTCACGTACTGAAGGTAAGCAGTGTCGGTACCATGTCGCTCTACAAACCCTTTGTCTCTAGCAGAAACAGAAGGTTTCGTACAGAATGGGAAGAGGAATTTATTCGCTGTTCTGTCGGAGAAAATGTAATATGTTGCTTTGCTGAACGGTTCAATTAGTAGTAGTATATAGAAGAGACATTATAGGGCATTACGCTGAGTACACAGGCATAACAGGTGTTATTCTTCTTCTTGTTATTATTATTATTATTATTATTATTATTATTATTATTACTAATCAGCAAGTGTTTCCATAATTCTCATAGACGTGCCTGAGTATGTAGACCTGTATCTTCCCTTGAAGGATAAAATAATTACTAGACTACGCTGTATCTCCATTTTAATTTTTTTAAAATTATTTTATGATATATTATCAGTTATTTACTAGTTATTGATTTAATAATAATAATAATAATAATAATAATAATAATGGTAATACTAATAACAATACTGATAGCATTACCAGTAGCAGCAGCAGTAGTAGTAGTAATAATAATAATAATAATAATAATAATAATAATAATAATAATAATAATATAGAGAAACTGATGGAATATTACGTGTTAGTGTAGTAATGAAACTCCAAGAACTGAAATCAGCCATAAATTGTCATGAAGAGTAAGATGATATAAATAAAATGTAAGGAAGCCAGCTATCTAGTAGCGAACGAAATAGCTCATTCTCTTATGCCTTCCAACGGAGGAGAGTTTTTGAAAGCGTAATGATCAAGGTGGCTGAAATAATTTGTCCAATGAAAGTTGTTAATTAATTTTGAAAAAAAAAAAAAAAAACTGCGCTTTCTCGACTAAATATTCAGAAGAGAATTCAGGAGATTTCTGATTGTGTTCATGGGGAATATTGAAGAAAAAAAGCAAGAAAAAAATATATATAAAATTGGTTCTTGATGACAGTAATGACGTTACTGCTACAGCGAAGCTTGCGATGTTTATTAGCTTGTTGTTGAAGAACTCAATGTTAGTGCACGAACCACCACTGGTTATACCTCTCCTCCATCCCCTTACTTCATATACTCTCTCTCGCGTGTATGGTCACCGCTGGTCTATATCGACGGTAGCGTAGCTGTTGATGTCTTTGTTGGTCAGGTTAAGAAATAGGAACCAGACTAAGTAAACGACTTGTGAAACAAATCAGCAACTATCCCACCTGAAAAGAGTGGAAAGTTTTACAGGTAACAAACTGCGATCATGGACATTGAAAATCCTTAATGGAATCTGAAAAAGAATTGGCTTTAAGATGGGTATTTATATAGACTAAATCGCGTTAGTTCCGATAAAAAAAAGGGTTTTTTGACTCAGGAATGAAGAAAAGGTTCATGTACTTACTCTGAAGGAGGCCATTTTAGTAATAGGAATTAGTAAATTCGGGTAAGGACAGGGTGCAGGCCTATTCAGAATCAGATTCCGAAAGGCTTCGCGTGTTGTATTGGTATGAGGGTAGCAGGTGGTGGTCAGGGCGGAGGCCTTTATTGAAAATCAGACGGAATAATGGAGTTGTCTGGTGAAGAAGGAACGTTCTTATTAATTGGTATAGTTAATACCCAGGCGATGTCAAAGACGACGCTTTCTTTTGAAGAGATAAGATAAGGGTTTGTTTATTGGTTAGGCTTTCTCAGATGCCTCTCCAATCACAAGAAACAGTAACATATATGTGTACGAATGATGCGTTAGCAATTGTAATTGATGTTCTCGTATCTACTCTATGTGGAGTAAAAGCCAATATTGTCGTATCTGAAGTTGATTGATGATGACTTTAAAAAAATTTGGAATCTATTACATCATTCTCAAAATAAGTCGGCCTGGTTGGCGTAGTTGGTATAACACTAGGTCGATGGCATTTAAGGGGTTAGGTACAGCTTACAGCAGTAAAATTTTTGGAAATATTCAACATTTTTTTTCCTCCATTACTGTATCTTGTACAACAATGAAAATTAGTATGTGTAAAACACTGTCCTTCTACTATATGAAAAATAGTAATATACGTTACAAGAGCGGTATGTTGACGTTTTCATGGTCGAGGAAAAGATTGAAAAAGCGAAACGTAGTTGAGCTTTTTTAATTTCCGAGAACATGAAAACAAACATACCGCTCGTGTATCGTACATTATTTTGTGCGAAGACGAATTTCTAATTAGTTGCAATGAAATCTCCATGTTGGTTTCTGTTTAATGACGGCAACTTCGGAAAACCAAAATATCTTTCTTCAACATTGTTGCTATAAAATGTTTTCTGTGTTTACTATATTCTAGCAGGCCGTGATATACGTCTGTCTTTTTTTTCCCCCAGTCTATAAATGCGAACTTAAAACAAACGGTAAGGTTATGTAATGATTTATTTTTCATTTTAATATTTTAACAATATTATTTATATAACATATTGCAGTAATAACATCGGCATCTGGAATCTTGTTGATTTTTTCACGGCTTCCTTAATGTTACTTGTATCAGGAATGCAATAAGTTTCGTGGAGTAGTAGACTTTACTTAATTTTTGCAAATATTTAAAAACAATAATTAACATTGCAATTTAGGTGAAATTGCAGTGGTAAGATTCCAATTTATAATTATTACTATGTTAAACGTCTCTAAAAATCATATGTTAAAAGCCTAAAGCAGTAAAATGAATGTGGCGCTTAAGCGGTAAGAAGAGGGAAATTGTTATGTGTGTTACGTTGGGAATACTGAATGTGGCATTTCACACTTACCGCGTATTGGTTCTGTGCGGAAAACAAGCAAATACGCACGATCTCGCACAAAATATTTTTACGAAATTCTGTTCTGTCACCAGCGGTGACTAAAGCGGGTGTCGTGATTACATCGTGGTCACCGCTGGTTTAATGGCTTAGATTGCCTTGTCTCCAACGAAACGAGAACATACACGATCAAAAATTCAAGCTTTGCTCAGTGCATGAAATTGCTCAAATGTTGAAACTGTCTCCAACAATCGTTTTAATGCGTTGTGTTACACCGTGTACTTAAAGTGATTTGTTTCGTGTTTGTAATATTTATTGTCTGGGCCCAGATTTCTGTCTGAAAGAGACTGAATATGATGCAGGCAGGAGCGATTAGGCAGTAGGGAGCTGCTCGGCAGTCCGAGAACTTCATCCCGCGTTGACATCTGCAGGTCGGGCGCCTCGACCATATCGGGCTGCTCAGGGCATGACAAGTGCACGAAAACCGCCCAGAGCGAGTGACTGTCTAATATACTAGGAGAAGCGAAGTGAAAAAATGGATGAAGCTTTTTCTATTTCCTGCTCTTGGGTTTTCTTTCTCTCTTCCTCTGCCTCTCTCTCCTTTCTATGGTTCTTGGAGATTTGTGTCAAGGAAGGTATAAAATGCTGGAAGATGATTTCCACAGTTTTTATATATACTTTTTTCTTGTCTTCATGTTAGATGTCTCTTTCTTTTTCATTTTTATCCGTTTCGTATTCTCAGAGCGTCCCGTTGACAACTAGACACTGCCAGTTCTGACTCCGGAGTATTAAGAAAACTTTTCTCGGGGATATTCTTTCATTGCGAGGTACTGGCTTGAAAACTCTGCTAGTGTAGACGCTATTGTTGGGCGGAAAGGCAACTTGGGATTGAGTTCTTATAGTGTGTATTTAAGTAAATGTTATATATTTTATATAATTGAATCGGTTATTGTTGAAAGGAACCAAGTCCACTTTTTAAAGTTTTGAGATAATCGAAAAAAAAAAAACTATTTTGTGAATAATCTATCGATGATTAAATCAAAATATATTGTACATATATATTATGTGTACAATATATTAAACCAAAATATATTGTACATATATATATTTTATGTGTACAATATATTTTTGTTTAATCTTCGATAGATTATTCACAAAACAGTTTTTTTTTTCGATTATCTCAAAACTTTAAAAAGTGGACTTAGTTGCTTTCAACAATAACCGATTCAATTGTTGGTCTTCAATAGGGCTTAGATTTCTATGACGTCATAGTGTTATCCTAGTCTCTTTAAAAAAAAAACTCAAATTAAACACACTTTTAGCTGTTGTGAACATGATGACATTGTTTGTATTGGGCATATAAATATTTTAACATTAAGGGAAGGGGATAGGTAATGGAGACCGGTAATGGAAAAATGAATGTTTTCATAATAGATCATGCCTACCAAGATTTATTATAATTAAATATTAGTTTAATTCAACAGTATGTTAGTGGCCTAATTTTTAAATGAAATAAATAAATTTTAAGCTCAGAATCTTCTTTAATTTCAACTGATAGCTTAAGAAAGATATAATTAAAATACATTCATACTTTTCCTCCTAAGTGTAGGCATTTCATTTCCAATCTTTCTTATTTTCACCTTCCTCTTTGTCTCCGTAAACGAACTATAATGAGAAGAAAGATGTTAAATATTTAAAATCATGCCATATCATAAATTTTAAGCGGTTGGAGAATAAATTTTCTCATTAAATTTCAGGGAGTGCAGAGGGATTGATGTGCACACGGCATCGTGATGAATTTGGGGGGCTAAGCTAAGTACCGAAATTTGGTTTCGAAAACCAGCTATAACAGCTGGGGGATTATCGTTATGACCAAACATTACCCCCATACCGGCTGAGTGATCGTTTATCTCTGCTGAAACATAGGGAAATGAGAGTTGTAGCTTTTGGTCTTCCTTGTTTTGTCGCTCCATGAATTACATTTTTATTACTTTAATCCCATGGTGGAGTACATATTCACCTATTTTTCTTTAATCTATAAACGATAGACTCATCAGTAGCTCAGTCAACTAACAGTTTGTTATTCTCTGAGATTTGTTGTGTATAGATAAATTGAAAAAAAGATTTTCTTTTTATCACTTTCTTTTACTGCCAGATTCTTCCATTATAACTAAAGACTAGCAGTTTAAAACAGGCCTGCAGAAGCCGTAAGTAGGGGAAATATGATGTCAGCCTCACTCCACTTCTGTTGGGGATGATCGACTTCTGCGTAGAGTTGTTTACATTGGAAGGTCCATCAGTGGCGGCACTGTAATTTTCAAGAAGGATTGTAATAAAGTCATTATATTTATAATGCGTTACCTCGTTTCAAAATTTACAATTGTGCTAGATTTCCTGTCTGTAGTTTCTTTTAGATTTCTTTGCACCTAGCCTACTTTAGATTTTCGAAAACTTTCCTCCTACGGAAACAAAAATTTGTAGTATTTAAGTAATGAACTTTGAAAGTCACTATTAATTTCAATACAAAATGAACACAACGAGTGATGTCCTTAATTTAACAGTGCCTATATAAATAATCAATATACAGTTCGTAATAATGAACTTATCCGAAAGTTCGTCTATTCCATAATTCTTAATATGAGCTTTGTTGAAATGTGTTTTAATATTGAAATGACGAGTAGAATAAAATGGATGAAATACAGTAAACAAACAATTCTTTCGTCTTCTTCAACAACAAAATAATCATATTCCCATTTCCTTTGGAGGTAGTATTTCTTCACGGGTTTAGATTTTGCCATGTTCGAGTTCTTTTCAAACTGCAGTGCATTTATTTATTTATTTATTTATTTTTATTTATTTATTTACGGATTTACTTACTTAACGTATTTATTTATTTCTTCATTCATTCATTTATCTATTTTGCTGCAGTACGTTACAATGCAGTGCGTTACGGTCATATAGCTATCCCTCATTTATTAACATAAAATTTATATATCGTTCTATTACTAGTAAAACCACTTAAGTCCAGTAATGCAAGTTTTGTAAAAACAGGAATTAAAACTTTATTAATGCACAAAAAATCATAATAAAGTAATTGGTTTGTTGGCTACAACATTTCGGACTTACCCCATTTTAGTAGAATACAGAGCACGGAAAGACAAGTCGGGGACTGTACTTAACTTATTTTACATAAAAAGTGGAGTTAATCGGTTTTACTAGTAGCCTAATAGGACGATATATATCTAGGTAGAACTTCTTACATTATATGCACACATACATTTTAAAATTTATTTTACATGCCTTTTAAGTTATTTATTTCCCTCATTCGTTTTTCTCTTACTTTCCAAAGGTATGTTCCTAAGGATTTTATTATCTGTTCATTTGTAATTCTTGATAACGTATTGTGTACCTGCCGCCGCGAGAATGAATGTTGATATAGCCGAGCGTAACTAGAACGATATGACCACACTGGTAGAAAAACTGGGTGTGGTAGAAGGAGAACGAAAGCAGTCGCTCTGAGGAGCTACAGTTCTGTAGGTCTGGTTGAAAATGTTCAGTAAACTTGTTTCAGTTTTTTCTTATGTTTAATAGATACAATTTTACACAATATTCTGGCCTGTGATACGATAGCGACTACGGAAGTGCATACTGTGAACTTGTCGAGTTTGCTGAACACAATGTGTCTCTCAGTCGTGGTTTGCAGCGAGTTGCGGCGTGGACGGTGCCCACATACGAGTTCCACTACAAGAAGTAGTTAAACCTCTGGATTCGAACAAGACTCAACCCTGTCAGTAGTTAGTCTAAGTACTGTCTAGCAGTAATTGCATTCTGGATGTCCTTTCTGGATCATAAACCAGGAACATTAAAGTCGAACTCGTAAGCGACCACGAGTTCTCTATGCCGTAATATCTGTGTCGCAATTGCGTTACAAAACTCCGACACTACTCGGCGCCTTTTAAAACTATTCTCCTTTTGGTTTTCTGAATTTATGCCAGTTATTCATTATCTATTTCCTTTTTATTTGATATTTTTTATATTTATTTATACTAAATTAATTACACAAAGCATAAAAAATCAGAACACCCTTATGAGCAAAGCTCGTATTCGGGTGTAATTCCATTATAATACATAAATACAAAAATTAATGCACACAAATAATATTATACAGGGTGATTCACGAAGATTGTGCAATACTGTAGGATGTGATTTCCGGCATCATTCTGATGAAAAAAGTTCATATAAACATATGTCATATTTTTTAAATTGAGTGAGTTACACCCTCCTGAATATTAAACATAAACGTAGATATTATGGAGGTTTAAGTATTTAGATTATTGAAACAATGTTACTGGGTGTATTATAAATACATTAAAGAACATTCATGTCATTACTCACTGAAAAATTTGTGTTAAAGCTGGTTTTCAAAGACCCCACCTTCTGCAGCAATACACGTAGCCGCCCGAGTGTGAACTGCGCGCGCCAAATTTCCTAACTTCGTTGTTCGGATGCTAGGTAGATACGTTGTACCATATAACGTCTTTGTTTATACCGGCGTTGAGTTATCTCTAACCGTGACCCTGATGTCACGAGATTTTGTGTCGCTGCTATCAGCTGTACTGTAACAGACGTCCAGAGAGAGAGAGAGAGAGAGAGAGAGAGAGAGAGAGAGAGAGAGAGTTCACAAGAATGCGTGTTACGGAAGAAAGAAACGTGATTTTATCCGAAACTATTAAAAATCGGACAAATGTATATATGAACTTTTTTCATCAGAATGATGTCAGAAATCATATCCTAGAGTATCGCACAATCTTCGTGAATCACCCTGAATAAATAAGGTGGAAATGAAATAGTACTGCAGATTGAGACGATAGGGTACGCTTAAATGAATAGAAACCTATGGTACGTTTTGTGATTAACTGCACGGTTAATTAGAAAATTAAGTTGAAAGTTCAGCAGTCTGGCAACCTCGCCGCTAAAGTATACTTTCGTATCGTAATGAAGATGTAAGAGGTCAACGAACTCAGCTTACGTGAACACGTGCGGCTCAGACAGAATCATCTTGGCTGTCTGTGCATGTGTGGAATGTGCAAACTTTGTTAATAAAAACCTAAACTAACCAAACCTAACCTTCGTATATGCAAGATGTGTAAGCGGAGCACGAAGGGAACTTCTTGATTTGATCTGGAATGTACACGCGAAAAGAAATCCAGCTAAGGATCACGCTGGCACTGCGTGAGAGGTCCTCGGACAGTTGACTAAACAGCAGCAATGTGTATAAAATTCATTAGGGTTTGCGAAATTCTAATAATACGATGAGGAACGTGTTCGATCAACTTCAATAATTTCCTGGATGTCCTCGTAAATTTAACAATTGAATCAGTCATTTGTAAAACCACACGAGTCCACATTTTTACGAAAATGAGTTACCGGTACTATAGGAAGCACTATGGATAGACCCATCATTTCAAGTCAAAACAACATGAGTCCGATCATTACTAAACAGTCTATAAAATCTTAAAATATTGAGTTCTTTCAAAACCAGATCAGTCCTGGACTCATGTGGCTTTAACGCTTAATGCAGCCATGATGCATTTGCTATCATGCACTTCTTTGTCAAGGTGTTGGACAGTGAGTGTAGTTCCAAGAGTTCTATAGAAGAAAGTATCTGTACCAGATAGGATAGACATTTTTAATGAAACTACGTCATTTGAAAGCAAAAGTGAATAAGATGCGTACCTGTGTACCTTCAAGTGCATAATATAAAGAGAAAAAGTCCTCGAAGAGAGATCCCAAAGCAAGAAACACCGCCTTTTTTGGAGGGATAATATGCAATTTATGTTATTTTCTTATTGTGAACTAAAGATATGTCTGTACTCATACATTGCCATTAAACATGTGACACACTGGTATGAAAATTAATTAGTCGCGAATAACTTTTTAGTCGGCTATGATATTTTGAATTTAATTTGAAAATGATGTGAATCATTTTGAATATGAAATAAAAATAATAATATAAATTGATTGAAAACTGTATACTAATGTATTTCCCACTACAACAAACAATACACGCCATATATTGTCAGGATACTGGAATTATTAGTACACGAGTCCAAGAATATAAAAAAAAAATATTTTAAGGTGATATGAAATGAGATGATTAAGATACAATGCTTTTGTAATCAGACATACTAATGTACGGGCCTCCTGTAAAAATTCCACAGACCTAATAGGAAATGCATTAACTATAGGTAGTTTTTTTTCTATTTTTCTCGAAACTTATTTTCTGTGACTCATGTGGTTTTACAAATGACCGATTCAATTTCCAAAATATCAGCTATTTTCCTTATGTGCAAGAACGGAAGTCAAAGAAAAAATCTTTATTTCGGACGAATTCGAAGTACAGTCACAATTGAAGCTTACTTTCGTCAGTGTGAACTATGAATAAGAAAATTACGACTTTGTTTTTCCCGAAGTTAGCTTTCGTTCAAAATCTTATTTATAAATATGACCCTTAATGTATAATAGTCCACACCTGTGGAGTAACGGTCAGCGCGTCTGGCCGCGAAACCAGGTGGCCCGGGTTCGATTCCCGGGCGGGGCAAGTTACCTGGTTGAGGTTTTTCCGGGGTTTTCCCTCAACCCAATACGAGCAAATGCTGGGTAACTTTCGGTGCTGGACCCCAGACTCATTTCACCTGCATTATCACCTTCATTTCATTCAGACGCTAAATAACCTAGATGTTGATACAGCGTCGTAAAATAACCCAATAAAAAAATGTATAATATTCTGAAGTCTGACTAGTGCAATATGTAGTTAGTCGGCGATTCATGCAATGGAAGGGGAAAAGAGCTGGCCACCCTACCCCATTATCTCCTGGCCTAGTTGCCTCATAAGTGGTGGCTTGTTGGTTTCACTTCTGAGGTTGAGATCTGTCTTCGGACAGTTGACTAAACAACAACAATGTGTATAATGAGAAAATATTTAGTCATTTAAAGTTGTATTTAAAATTAGGCGTTACTGTTACAGGACAGCATTGGTTTCGCATATAATTTAATTCGCTAAATCTATTTCATACAGTAGTTTCCATTCTTATGTTCTTTATACGGCATCTGATTCGCCATATCTAATTTATACTCTCCTAAATGTAGTGACTGATATTCTGTGCATTCTTTGAGATTTTAAAGTGACTTTAAAGGTTGAAAAAATTGTCAGCCTATCAAAGAAAGACCCACATCCGGGGCAGGATGGGCGGAGTTGTTCCGTTGCGGCTAACTGTTGTTCTGCCTGGAAACTTTATCGAACTGGCGTCATGGCGGCTGCATTGTTTGCGAACATGGGCGGCAGATATGGATCTATCGATCAATATCGTAGTATTATAAATTTGCTGTACACTGTTCGGCAATACCCTGTGTGATGAAGACAACGTAGGAAACATCGGACACTTGAGAAAACTGGCGAGTTAGCTTCTAGTAACGGCCTTCACAAGTAAACAATAATCCGTGTAGCTTATGTACTCCCACATTCACAATCTCTCACTCACATATTGTCTTTCATACACAGGATTTGTCATAACCTCTGCCTAATGGTTTAACGTAAATGTAAATGTTTATAAACACACCTTCTTGACTGAGGTTTTTATCATTGTTCCCTCAATTTATTATACTTGTATTTCCAATAATAAAGGCAAATACCTGATTGGTACCCAATTTCCACGAAAAACAAATCCATAACCTCTGGCAATAGTAGTATTTCAATAATCCAGCTATCGTAATAGTTGCAATGTTACACAAGAGATAGTGCCTGTCAAGTGAGAGATTTAATGTCCGGCCCTAAGACAGATGGTGCTTCGGTCAGGGGTCTGTGTTCAGCTGTCGCGATAGATGTCGTGTTGGTGAGAGAGCACCTCGGTGGTCCGGTCGGGGTTTAAATATCCAGCCGCAGAGGGGAATGTGGTGATGGTGAGAGAGTGCCCCAGATCTGGGCGTCGAATATCTCCGGGTTAGAAATATCACATCCATAGTAAAGTCACGATATGACCGTTGTAACTAAAGCGAATATAAATAAATAAAAAAACTCTTAATTGTTTATTTTACAATATTTTACATCAATAATTTGTGTGACCACTATTTGCTTCCCCAACACCAAATCTTATATGGATTAATGAAGAAGGTGCACGATGGAATGGCGAATATTTCAGGAATATCGTTTTAGTAAACAAAGTTTTTCCGCTTCTGAGAGATCCTGGTAACATTCTTGATCATCCTGAGGTTTGTTTGTTGCACGATAAAGTACTATACTTTAAGGGAAACGCAACACAACAGCGACATGTGGAATTCCCTGGTAAAGAGTCTTGTAGAGTAGTGGCCAAAAAAAAAAAAAAAAAAAAAAAACCGGACCGACCCTTGTAGCTGATTTCAGAGCCTTGTTCACTCCAGAGCAAGATAGACTGGTAACTAAGACTTTCGTGGTTCGAATCCTGTCTGGGAGGGAAACTTTTTTTGTTCCTTATTCAAATTTATTCCCATACTTTCCGATTTCAGTGTTATTTTACTATTTAATTAACTTGTTATTCCCAGAACATAAATTTTACCAGCAAACGAAAAGTATTGGAAATAAATTTGAACAAGGAACAAAAAAAGTTTTCTTCCCAGGCACGATTCGAACCACGAAAGTCTTAGTTAGCAGTCTATCGTGCTCTGGAGTGAACAAGGCTCTGAAATCAGCTACAAGGGTCGGTACGTTTTTTTTTTCTTTTTTTTTTTTTTTTTTTGCCACTACTGTACATTTCTGGTCGTTGCATAGCACGTCACGCGTTTGCTTGTGACGATTATTCAGATCTGAAAATGGCGAAGGAGCGCCAAATATCAAATATCTAACATTGTAGACTTCAGAAAATACTCCCTGAAAATCACAAGTAGCTTGAATTTGTATTCTTACGAGTATATTCTGTTACATATCCTTCCGGTAATGCGCAAGCAGTAGTCAGACTACAAATTCAGCACAGTTAGATTTGACTTCCAGCATGATGTAGTGACTTTTCTCCCAAAGACAACCCCTTCTCTTGTTTTTGTGTTCATCCTGAATTGCCTTATGCAATGATTCTCCGCCATACTAATCACGTAACGAACAGAGACGTAAGTCCCAATAGGACTCAAATTTGAGAGTAGATAATGACATTTTAAACAGAACTGGAGTTAGTTCTCTTTGTAGAGCGAGTCTATGGACTAGAAAAGCCGAAGTCAATCCCTGATGGAGGCGGAATTTTTACCTCGCCTAAACTTCCGAAACGGCTCTGAGATTCGCGGAGCATCCATAGAGCTGAATACCGATCTTTTTGGGGTGCAAAAGTAGGTCAGACTAAATCACCTCCTTGTAGTGTCAGGTACATAAAACAGAAGAGACCGCCGTCTGCATGTCTTAATGGCATGTACACCGACCCTTTCATCTATCGAGCAGGACGTTCACGCTGTTTACCATATTCTCGATTAGGTTAGAGATTAACGCATTCAAATCTCGTCGAGAGCAATTAATTTTCAAGGTATAGTAAAGTATTTAGTGAAGTTACGTCGAGAGTCTCGTGTGAGAGATTTATATCGCGTAAAATAACATCCTTGAATGAGACACTTTGAGGCAAAATTAATTGTCACTTTTTAGATAGTGGATGGTCGACTGTTATTACTATTTTATATGCATATGAATGTGTGTATTAGAGAGAGAAAATGAAACAGAGGAAAAGAGTGGTAGAGTAATTTTCATTTTTCATTTCATTTATTATATTCCATAGATCTTACATGAGCAATGAAGCTTTAAGATTTGGAACAAGTCAAAAATTTTACAACATTACAATTACAATTTTTACAAATTTTTTACAATTTTTACAATATTTTACAATTTTTATAGTTTTACAATTTTGTAATTTTTTATAATGTTTAACAATATTTTGGCGAGCTGTAGTGAGATGATGTGAGGCCCGAAGATTCGCCAAAATATTACCCGGCATTTGCCTTATGGTTGAGGAAAACCTCGGTAAAAACCCAATCAGGTAATGAGACCAAAGGGGGTGAAAAGAAGTGAGGCCGAGGACTCGCCATAGACCATCCGGCTTCAGTCCCACGGCTGGGGAAGACCTCGGAAGAAACCATTCAATGAGACCAAATTGGGGATCCAACTCAAGCCCTAGCACAGCTCCGGATCAGCAGTTTCGAGATTTAAAAAAATTGTGTTTAAAGTGTCATTCAGATAACATTTGGACACCTCGACTCTGGATAGTACAAAGAAATAGATATTTGATAGCCGTCCCAACCAAGGTTTAATAATCGGCCCCCTAATAAATTCTAAATGAATATTTATATTTAATTCAATTTTTTTTTTAGTAGAAACCCTAGTTTGGTAGGCTATCATTGAAAAATTTATTGGAAATTCAACAGACAATTTAGGCTACAACACAAATTACATTTTATAAAGAATATAAATGATGATTAATTATGCAAATCGATGACTTCAGTGCAGTTGAGGGTATCATCTCCAGGGTGCTGTCAGAACTTTTAATTTCCGGGAAGACTTCGAAGGACTCTCGTAGGATTATGCCTTTAGCACCAAGGCAGTCTGTTGAATAATCATTTTAAAGAAGCTTGCATCATTACTTTTGTGTAAAGTTGAGCACCTACATGGATTTATGACACTTCTGATCTATTTCAACCAGTCATCATAAACGACTAGTTTTATATTACTCTTTAAAAAAATAATAATAATAATAATATACTGTTATAACCTAAATTTCATTAACTCATTACTTGTCCTCAATACTAATCGGATTTATAATCTAACTTTTCTTAAATAATTATTTCCACTCCAGTAATATTTCCATTTATAATCTAGATTTTCGTATGCCACTATTTTTCCTCAAATACTATAGTAATAATTTATTTTAATAACTTTATATTAATATTTCATGTGGAACAATAATTATTTGGTGAATTTCATAACCTATATTTTCCTAAATAATATTTTTGCCCAAGTGATATTAATTCGTATTTATACGCCTAATTTAAATTTTCCTTAATCATTCTTTCTCTCTAATGAAATTAATGAATTTGCATGATATATTTTTCTAAATTAGTCTTTTTTGTAAAGTCATAATAATCGATTCTGATAATCTAAATGACACTCGAATTGGCGGTTAGTGCCGCAGCCGACATAGTGTAACTCGAGAATGCGAGGCGATAGAACGTTCGCAGTGGTATGAAACGATCCGTAACGAACCAGGCTGAAATCTCAATTGAGCAACAATTAGCAGTCGATAACTGAAATTGGAAAAATTAGCGAGTGAATTTGAGTGAAGGAAGAAAACTCACAATATGGAAGCTTATGCAGCGCATATGGGAGCGGCTGTAAAAGCAACGAGTAACAAACGATAAAGCACGATGGTTACTATAGCAACCGACATGTTTACTCTCAATGCATACAAGAAGGCTACTCTCAGGAGTTTCAGCACAGCGAAGATATACCAGATTATTAGTCTTTCTGGAAAGAAGATATTATGTTGATTGTTACTGCTGACGTTTGACTTAACAGCAGTTCTATCAGAGACGTTTTGACCGATATAACTTGCGGCTGCCTCTTCGATACAGTCTATTCCGATTTTTTTTCTGATGGGCCAAGTCTCATATCGATTACATTTCGTGTTACCAAAGTTTTATACACTTTTAATCTTGTGTGTGGCATATATTATGACCTGAAAAAGAACAAAGCTTAGGTGCATGACAGCTACTGTACACGAGCTCAAACAAATTAAGGGATAACTGTGGAATGTCTTGAAGTTAGATACCCAGGCAGGCCTAGCAGTTGATGTGGTGGTACAAATGGAAGGTCGAGTGCATGGCTGAGCGTTCGTATGGTGCGTTGCCTTCCAAGGAGTCGCATGATTACTTCGAGCGACTCGTGCATAACTCATGTCCGATATTATGTTTACCTTGCTGCAAATTACTACACAGCGGCGAAGAGGGCCTCCTCCCTTGCTCTCAAGTGTGCGGCGTTTGTTACACTGCGGAGAATTCCTTTCCCACGAATACCACGCGTCTTCGCCAATATTGTCAAGGCGCATTTATTTAAATATATTATTTAATATCGAATACAACGATATAAACATTTCATACCTTCTTTCTGACACGGTATCTCAAAGTAGAGATAATGATAAAAATTCTACGAATGTATTGTACTATTTTTCTTCTCACTGATCTGGGGTTTTCCCTCAACCCAATATGAGCAAATGCTGGGTAACTTTTGGTGTTGGAGCCCGGACTCATTTCACCGGCATTACCACCTTCATCTCATTCAGACGCTAAATAACCTAAGCTGTTGATAAAGCGTCGTAAAATAACCAACTGAAATGAAAAAAAAAAATTCTTCTCACTGAAACCGAACAAGTCACCACTGCGTCATTCCATAGAGAAAAATCACATTATTTGGTACTGTAATGTAGTTCAAGTACTGTAGTAGTGTTTCCACTTGCTCATCTTTAATTGATCCCGACCATTCCCTCTAGCGGCAACATGCCTAATTTGTAGATCACATAGGTCGGCAACATACTGCATATGAGACAGTCTGTTTCGTCTCGGACCGTCCGATACCGCACAAAACTGTTATGAACTGTCTAGAACTGTCTCGAACAGAATTTTGTTTTCCCATGCACTGCTACTCTAAATTGTGACGTGATGGCAGCCGATGACGAAATATTAAGTCTCTTATTTTATGTGCTTGAAAGAAAATCACATAAATATAAGTTGTTCGATTCATCGTCTGAATAAAAAAAATTGCGGTTTTATAAATGCATTAATTATTTTCACAATTTCTTCCCACAGTTCATCTAGTAGGACCTTCATTCGGAGTTTAATGGATGCGCGTTTTGTATTGTTTACTGCATTCTAGTAGATTGTTTCGACACTACATGCCTATTTTATTGTTTAAAAAGCAAACTTTTCGTCAGGATTTCAGTTGTGATCTAGTGAAGGTATGTGCTTACTTACTTACTTACTTACTTACTTACTTACTTACTTACTGGCTTTTAAGGAACCCGAAGGTTCATTGCCGCCCTCACATAAGCCCGCCCTATCCTGAGCAAGATCAATCCAGTCTCTATCATCATATCCCACCTCCCTCAAATCCATTTTAATATTATCTTCCCATCTACGTCTCGGCCTCCCCAAAGGTCTTTTTCCTTCCGACCTCCCAACTAATACTCTATATGCATTTCTGGATTCGCCCATACGTGCTACATGTCCTGCCCATCTCAAACGTCTGGATTTAATGTTCCTAATTATGTCAGGTGAAGAATACAATGCGTGCAGTTCTGCGTTGTGTAACTTTCTCCATTCTCCTGTAACTTCATCCCTTTTAGCCCCAAATATCCTTCTAAGCACCTTATTTTCAAAGAAGGTATGTAAGCGGCACTTTAATCAATTTCACTGAAGGTATGTACAGTGAAGATTTATTAAAATGCCGCCAATAAAATCTGTAACTTTGCCTGTGCTTCTAAAAGTATCCGGATATGATTATTTTTCAGCCAAGGACGAAAATATATTATGGTGTAAAGCAGGGATGCAGAACTGGTGAGGCAGGGGTGAAAGCATGGGGAAAGCGCTGGTTTGCCGTCCACAGTCCACCGGCGTTGAATAACGTCTCTGTGACCAGTACGCAATCACATAACACAGACACTGAATAAAAATCCCTTCCCTTACCAAGTCAATGATGCGGGGGTGGAAGGAGGGGATGAGTGACGTATTCCGCCTTACGATGTAAGCCACAATTGGCGCCCACTTATGCAAGCCTAATATAAAGAGTTTAAGTTGGACGTAGTTAACTTCGTAAGTTCAGTGTCCGAAATTCCATCTCTGGCACTAACTTTTAACATGATATAATTTGTAGAACAGAAATTAATTGTCTGACGTCATCGATTTCGGTCGTCATGGAAATTCTTCAGTCATATCCGATAAAGTCAACAGTGTGAAAGAGTCTATTTGTATACACAAATAATGTGAATGTGCAGAAGTAAGCAACTGGAAATCATGGATATCCTCAAAATATGTTGTGTGGAGAGGAACAGTAAAGTTTTCCACATATTATGCTTCAATCTACTGCATTAGAGTCTGGTATAAATGTCTTGGGAAATGCTCCTGATCCCTTGAGGGTTGGAAGGGAATTAATTTACTCGACTTATACAAGTTTACTTGCCTCTGGGTTGCTTGCTTAATCTCTATAGATGAGAAGCAAAATAAGCCGAAATAATAGGCCTAAGTGCTTCAGGTTATATCACATCGCCCTCAGAAAAAGAAGAAAAGTGTTTCCTTAATCGATTGCTTTCTTGTTAATGACTTACTTTATAATGGAAACACGAGTGAAATGAAGCGATCGAAAAGCCGATTTTCTGAAGAATGATTATTATTGTTATTAATATTGTTGTTGTTATTATTATTATTGTTATTGTTAATATCCACTCAGGAGGAAATTAAACGCAGAATAAATATGGGGAATGCGTGTTATTATTCGGTTGAGAAGCTTTTGCCATCTAGTCTGCTGTCAAAAAATCTGAAAGTTAGAATTTATAAAACAGTTATATTACCGGTTGTTCTTTATGGTTGTGAAACTTGGACTCTTACTTCGAGAGAAGGACAGAGATTAAGGATGTTTGAAAATAAGGTTCTTAGGAAAATATTTGGGGCTAAGAGGGTTGAAGTTACAGGCGAATGAAGAAAGTTACACAACACAGAACTGCACCCATTGTATTCTTCACATGACATAATTAGGAACATTAAATCCAGACGTTTGAAATGGGCAGGGCATGGGCGAATCCAGAAATGCATATAGAGTGTTAGTTTGGACACCGGAGGGAAAAGGAACTTTGGGGAGGCCGAGACGTAGATGGGAGGATAATATTAAAATTTATTTGGGGAGGTGGGATGTGATGATAGAGAGTGGATTAATCTTGCACAGAATAGGAACCGATGGCGGGCTTATGTGAGGGCAGCAATGAACCTCCGGGTTCCTTAAAAGCCATTTGTAAGTAAGTAAGTTGTTATGATATTTTTTCTACTTATCCTTCAACCTAAGAAGTTTTGTTCCTCCACATGTTTCTTTTCTCAGCATGTTCTTCAGTAAGATCTCTTCTGAAGCCATCCATTCATTGGTTTTCTTATTTCTCTCTTTCCTTCCACTTCTACTTTAGCATCATTTTCGGTATTCTTCCATTTTTCATCCTCTTCACGTCTCCAAACCATTTCAATCTTATTTATTCAATTATATAACTTACGTAACTTTCTTTTCTACGTGCATATTATCTCTAATTTATGATTTCTAATTTTTTTCCTTCTTGATTTTCTCGCTATTCTCCAACAAAATTCAATTGCAATGAACAGTAATTTGTTTACGTATATTCTGTCTAACGTCCAAGATTCTGTCACGTATAAGACATTGTTTCAATGACTATTATTATTATTATTATTATTATTATTATTATTCACAACTTACTTACAAATAGCGTTTAAGGAACCCGCAGGTTCATTGCCGCCCTCACATAAGCCTGCTATCGGTCCCTATCCTGTACAAGATTAATCGAGTTTCAATCATCATATCTCATTTTCCTCAAATCCATTTTAATATTATCTTCCCATCTACGTCTCGGCCTCCCCAAAGGTCTTTTTCCCTCCGGTCTCCCAACTATTATTATTATTATTATTATTATTATTATTATTATTATTATTATTATTATTTAATTCCTAAGTAATAGTATAAGTACTAGCATATCACATTCTATTACTTTTCTCCATTGTTTCATCAGCTAATATCCTAAGCGTACTAATACAGATGTACGTTTCTGTGAAGCATGCTTATTGTAATGTTGTGACAAGGATGATTTCAGTAGAGTTTATAGTGACTGAGAGGTCGGCCAAGATGCTGATGTAACGACATTTCTGTTAATTAAGATGGCGTTCCAGTACAAGAGAAGTAATGGATTACAATACTTACTTACTTACTTACTGGCTTTTAAGGAACCCGGAGGTTCATTGCCGCCCTCACATAAGCCCGTCAGTGGTCCCTATCCTGAGCAAGATTAATCCATTCTCTATCATCACATCCCACCCCCCTCAAACCCATTTTAATATTATCTTCCCATCTACGTCTCGGCCTCCCTAAAGGTCTTTTTCCCTCCGGCCTCCCAACTAACACACTATATGCATTTCTGGATTCGCCCATACGTGCTACATGCCCTGCCCATCTCAAACGTCTGGATTTAATGTTCCTAATTATGTCAGTTGAAGAATACAGTGCATGCAGTTCTGTGTTGTGTAACTTTCTCCATTCTCCTGTAACTTCATCCCTCTTAGCCCCAAATATTTTCCTAAGAACCTTATTCTCAAACACCCTTAACCTATGTTCCTCTCTCAAAGTGAGAGTCCAAGTTTCAGAACCATACAGAACAACCGGTAATATAACTGTTTTATAAATTCTAGCTTTCAGATTTTTTGACAGCAAACTGGATGATAAAATCTTCTCAACCGAATAATAACACGCATTTCCCATATTTCCCTCCCGAGTATCATTTATATTTGTTAGTGTTGCTCCAAGATATTTGAACTTCTCCACCTCTTCAAAAGATAAATTTCCAATTTTTATATTTCCATTTCGTACAATATTCTGGTCACGACACATAATCATATACATTGTCTTTTCGGGATTTACTTCCAAACCTACCTCCTTACTTGCTTCCAGTAAAATTTCCGTGTTTTCCCTAATCGTTTGTGGATTTTCTCCTAACATATTCACGTCATCCGCATAGACAAGCAGCTCTGTTATCCTGGACTTTCCTAAAGGCATACTCTAGAGCAAAGTTAAAAAGTAAAGGTGATAGTGCATCTCCTTGCTTTAGCCCGCAGTGAATTGGAAACGCATCTGGCAGAAACTGAAATGGATTACAATACGAGAAGGAAATTGGGAGTTACGTAACTCATGAAATTCGCGGGGAAAATAGGAAGAAGAATACGATTGTATGGGTAGCAAACACAACACTGAGCATTGATGTGCAGGGTAAGACACAAGATATACAGTTGGAAACGAAGCATGAGAGGAAAATAAATTGAAAATGAAAATAATAATAATAATAATAATAATAATAATAATAATAATAATAATAATAATAATAATAATAATAAGATGCTGAGAGCCTCCAGCGTGGCTTAAGCTGTAGGCGTATTTACATGTTGATATGGCGCTTCGCTCGGGCGTGGGATTGATTCTCATTTAGGCTAGTTACCTGATTGGGGGTTTCTGAGATTTTCTCCTACCGTAAGTCGAATGTCAGATACCTGTATCGAATTCTGGACGAGATCTCGCCAAATACCATCCCGTTATCAGCAATTCTATCGGCGCTAATAACCTATTCATTGATACAACATAATCAAATCGCCAACTGAGAACAAGAAATAAGGATTTAATGAAACTAAAGTTTAAGTTTCAATGATTATGAATGGAACAATTGTTTCATCTTAATAAACACTAAAAAAAAATTGCACCTCTAATATTAATTTCATATTTAGCTCCAAGTCAGTAGAAGAGTACAAAATGGTATTTAAAAAGAAGATACACTTTTCACTAGTAGATATCATTTCACTGTAATTCAACATTTTTTTCTCAGAATCTGTAGCTCCTTTGGAAAATATTATTGGCATGCTTAGTGTACACTATCTCTGCATCACTGAGCAATCTTAATGTTTTTAAAAGTCTAATAGTTTTTTCAATTACGGAAATTTTATTTGTGGAGTACTTTGCTCAGCTGGACACCGTTTACCTAACTGAAAAAGTACTTAAGATGTTTTAATGAAACTTTGCATGCATGTATAGTCCTCCCACGTGTTTAATGTACTCTAGGATCTTTAATGTAGAATGTATAGTTTATTTTTTTAAATAATAATTTTCATACTAATTTTTTTTAAATATTTCGATATATTATTTAAATGAAATATTATCTTATTATCAAATATTTATGGCTCAAATTTATATTTCATAAATGTTAATGTTTTTTTATTATTGGGTTATTTTACGACGCTGTATCAACATCTAGGTTATTTAGCGTTGAATGATATGAAGGTGATAATGCCGGTGAAATGAGTCCGGGGTCCAACACCGAAAGTTACCCAGCATTTGCTCGTATTGGGTTGAGGGAAATCCCCGGAAAAAACCTCAACCAGGTAACTTGCCCCGACCGGGATTCGAACCCGGGCCACCTGGTTTCGCAGCCAGACGCGCTGACCGATGTTAATGTTAATACATAAGTAATCGTGAATTCGTATCGATTTATTACATCGAAAATAATTATTCATTTTACATAAATGAATCAATAATCTATTCTCCTGCTGTCAAAAAATTTTTGAAGAGCAGCTCCGTTACTAAAATATTCCCCAGTTTATTACGATTGCTACATTGAGTGCAGAAAAGATGGACGTCTAATGGAGTAATATCAGGAGAATAGGGTCTATCTGGAATAATCGAAATCTTGTATAGCTTCTTTTATAATGTTAGCAGTATGCTGACGGACATTATAATGCTGCAGAATCACTTGATGCTCTGTTACCGGTCGTTTTTCTTGAATTGCGGCCTCACTGCGACTGCAATGATAGCAGTGATAGTTACATTTCTTGGAAGCAATTCAATATAGATCACGTCTTCTATTTCCCACCAGTTACACAACATTAGCTTACGTGGTTAGATAACTTTTTCACGGGGAGTTGTTTTTCATGGATCATTCTTTCTTTTCTATTATTGTTTACGTAAACGCACTATTTTTGTGATCATCCATGTTGTTGACGAACTAAACGATAACGAAGAAGCAAAGAAGCACAAATAGTAACTCGTTGATTCTTTTTTCGTTCAAAACGTATGAAACCATTTACCCATTTTTTTTCACTTTCTCTATGGAATACAAATGTCGCACACTGCGTAAATGGTCACAAATCATCATATTTACCAATTTCCGAACTGATTTACGTGGATCATCGTGAATTGAAGTTTTAAAAAGTCTTCATCGAAGTTGGACAGTCTTCCTGAACGCGGACAAACATTAACGCCAGAATGGCCCTGTTTGAAACGAAATAACCTTTTTGGTGCAGTACTTTCTCCGATGGTGGTTTCCCCGTAAACGGCACTATTGGTTCTAGCGGCCTCCGATGCATTATTCCTCGGTCAAACTCAAACAGAAGGATTTGTTCAATGGTTGAGCTGTTTGGACTTTTTCCATTGCTAATTTTAAAAAATAGAATTAAAATTACCACTGGAAAAAGTTCAAAGAGCTCAACTATTGAACAATTAACCGTTGCTCTCCCCTCTTCATTCAGATCAAATAAGGATTTGTCAGAAATATTCGTTTTTCGTTACTTGACACTCCGTTTCTTTATCTATAATTAACGCAAACTTTCAAAAGATTGAAAAATTCAAGACGTTCGGGAAATAAATTCAAGAAAAATTTCTTACAAGGGTCCTATTGTCATGGAAAACAGAATTTATGCATCAACCTTTTATGTAGTCTAAGCCAAAGAAATTGAAGGAACTGATATGACTTCTTTAAGTACGTGAAAGAATATATCCTGAGGAATCGGAGATGAGATGAAATGAATGAAATGAAGACATACCATACAGAAGACATACAAGTATTGTACTACATATTCATGACACAATACAAACAATAGACTGATATCGAAAAATATGGTTGGAGCATGTTAATGTAATGGACAAAAAATGATATAGATCTATGCCCACAATACTGCTTGAATATAAATATATGGAAAACAGACGAACGAGACACGAAGAGTACTGAAGTGAATAGTTTTGCATAGTTGCAACATAAATTTGAAACAAACAAAATATGGTTTACTTCTTGACGGCGATGAAGACGATGAGGAAAAATAAGAATACTTTTATAATTTGGTTATATAATTTGAGTTCTCCTATGATTTCCGATGGTTACAGAAGTGGAGACTGACTAAAAATACTGATTCAGAATTAATGTAGCAGACATATTTTCAGATTATACAGGGTGTTTTGCCACGAAACCGACAAACTTTACCAACTTCATCAAAGCAAGACATCCTATGCCATGTGTTGATTCGGTTTGGTTCCAAAGATAATTATGATAGTGATAGTGAAGTTTAATAATGAACAAAGCACTGATATTTATTTGCGTCCATTGCCTGAAGTTTTTTAAACAAACAGAATTTAATAGTAGCGTAAGCAAAATGCAAACACATATTAAAGAAACATTTCCACACTAAAATTTAAGGCTGGTTCATAATAAATCGGGAACGGAAACGACAACGAGAACGAGAACAAAATAATGTTAAAATAAATGTGACAATTCACAATAGTTAATAATTGTGAGTGCTCACATTTAAATACATTTATTTGAACATTTCCGTTCTAGTTCTCGTTGTCGTTTCCGTTCCCGGTTTATTGTGAACTAGCCTTAAGCGTACAAATCTTTTCCAACAAGATGATTCTTTCTATACCATAAAAGTGAATATTTATTAAACCCAAAAATGATTAAAACCCGTACATAATAAAGTAATAAAACAAAGACCACCACACGTAAAATGTTTGAAAATTTTATACAATAACAATCAGTAAAATATTCCGATGTAAAATGTGCGAATAGTAAGTTCTAGATAAAAAGAAAAAGTAACTATAATATCCTCCAGATGTTAAGGATGAAGGTAAAATACCAACGGGCAAATAGCCAAATAGTATTCTAAAACTTAAATCACCTAACCTCAGCACAGCAACCAGAAATACTGTACTGCGGGGTCCATTATTTAGACTGCAGTACTTGATTCTATTATGTACCGACATAGAATATAAACTGTATTAGTCATTGTAATTAATAACGTCACTGTGATACGCTGAAATAACAGATGAGAGTAGCATCGGTCTTCAGTTTATCTCAGTGAGGTGTGATTGGAGAAGTGGTAACCTACGGTAAAATGTCTGAAATATATTCTAAAATCTAAATCTAAACAGATATGAAATACCTTCTATTCGGAATATGTATGATAACTTTCTTGTGTTAAATATTAACGTAACTTGTTAACATGCTTCAACCTATTTTCGGTCACCTATTCATTCATTCATAGTGTTCTGCCCAAGGACAGGTCTTTCACTGCAAACCCAGCTTCCTCCAGTCTTTCCTACTTTCTGCCTTCCTCTTAAATGCCATATATCATAAAGTCGTCTATCATCTGGTATCTTCTTCTGCCACAAACTCTTCTCTCGTTCACCATTTCTTCCAGTGCATCCTGCAGTAGGCAGTTTCTTCTCAGTCAGTGACCTAGTCATTCCTTTTTCTCTTCTTGATCAGTTTCAGCATCATTCGTTGTTCACCAATTCTTTCCAACACAGCTTTGTTTCTTATTCTGTCTGTCCATTTCCACGCTCTATTCTTCTCCATATCCACATTTCAGGTGCTTCTAGTCGCTTCTCCTCATTTTATCGTAATATCAATGTTTCTGCCCCCATATAAAGCTACACTCCACACAAAGTACTTCACTAGTCTCTTCCTTAGTTCTTTTTCCAGAGCTCCGCAGAAGATGCTCCTTGTACTATTAAAAACTTTCTTTGCCATTACTTGCCTTGGTCTCATTGAATGGTTTCTTCCGAGGTTTTCCCCAGCCGTGGGACTGAAGCCGGATGGTCTATGGCGAGTCCTCGGCATCACTTCATTTCACCCCTTTGATTTGATTACCTGGTTGGGTTTTTCCGAGCTTTTCCCCAACCAAAAGGCAAATGCCGTGTAATCTTTTGGCGAATCCTCGGACCTCACCTCATCATTGTAGAAAATTACTGAATTGTAAAACTGTAAAAATGGTAAAATATTGTAAAAATTTGTAAAAATTGTAATTGTAATATTGTAAAATTTTGACTTGTTCCACATCTTAAAGCTTCATTGCTCATGTAAGATCTATGGAATATAATGAATGAAAGAATAAATGAATAACAGCAGCACATATTACTGCTTATTGTACACCCCAAGTATTTAAAACTGTCACTTGCACTACTGCTTCGTTTAGAATTCTCAAGTTTATCTTATTTAATTTTCTTTCTATGACCATGGTCTTCGTCTTATTTGCATTTATTTTTATTCCACACTGCTCACAGCTGTCCAATAGCATATTTCTATTTTATTATACCGGAAGATATGTTGTCATTCTTGCAGTGTTTTTCCGCTCGAAGGATTATTAGGCCTGTGCCAAGATGATAACAAAGAATTGTTATAGGCTATAATTTAAAGTTAAATTTAAGTATTTCACGGAAGGCCTGGCGAACACATTTGTCCACAACGATTTCGAATTGAACGCATAATTTTAACTTGCATCAGCGACATTGAAAACGAACGTATAACTTCCAGTGTAAAAATAAATAATATATGAGTAATTTAAGGACAAAGAAAATATTGACTCAAACTACGAAACAAAGAAACGTAAAGCATTTATTTTTTTACACATTACGATATATATTTGAAAATAGGCGAAGTAAATTAAAGGATAAAACTAGAATGGATAACAATAAACTGAAAAATTATGGTTTTTTCTTTCGTACTACAGTATTTACAGGCATACTTTATTACACACTATACAGAATAAAAGGGAACTCTGAAACATGAAACTTTGGTTTCCGTAATTTTACGATATTCTGTCCTTGTTCTTAGAAGTAGACGGACAAAAAGAAAGAGAAGAAAAGTTTGTCTTCATAATCTCTTCGTAGCGAGAGTTATAGCCACGAGTAATAAGAGGAAGAGAAAGGAGTGGAAGAAAAAATGTTGGTTCCAATTGTTTTATATCTTGGTTTTTGTTGCAAGACTTGTATATGCAAGGGAGAGGAATGGTGAAGGAAAACAAGAAACTGGCAACAGAAATTGGAGTGTACTGGAGCCAGCAAATTAATGCTCTAGCATTTAAAAGCAGTTACGCAAAACAGTCCAAGTTACTTCTGTCACGAAATGCACTTAATATACATTAAGAAGAGCGCCTTCGGAGTAGGCATAGGCTGACCCGCCCTACGAATATGCCAGAGATATTGCCGCATGCACAAGGCGATCATTTATTTATGTATGGCATGCCTGAGAATGTTTTAAGGAAACGATAATATAATTAGAATGAAAACACGCGGCGCTAGCGTTTTTATGTTGAACAAATTTGTACTCTCAAAGATAGAGAAAATCGTTAAGGACAGTGATACAGTGAGCGTGCAAAATAATCATAATCTGTACTATGTAATTTCGGTATAATTTCCACTTCACGTAGTTAGAGTAGAGCAAGTTGAGTTATGACTGAAATTTGAGGAATTTTGACATAAAATTGTTTTTTATTTTTCCATTTAAAAAAGTTAAATTCTTCCTAAAGCAGCAAATGGTATAAGCTTATATGTTCTGCCCTTTTTCAACTTCCGAACAGACGTTTTCAAGAGGCATGCACAGGGTATAGCCTATATAGGTAAAGAGCCGGGGCATTCCTCCACTTTTTCCTCATTTATTTTTTTAGCATTGTTTGTGTTTAAAATGCTCATTGCAGTGTAGTTCTTATGCAAATCGCTTAACACAGCGTTTCTGAAACTATGGCCCGCGGACCACCTGTGGTCCTCGAGATCTGTCCTTGTGATCCTTCAAAATAGACAGAAGAAAAAATAAAATTCAAACTAACTGAGTATCGCACTACAGCTTAAAATCTCAGAGTTTGGAAATGACACATGGCAATCGAATTTCACTTTTTCTCCCAGTACTGATATTTTATGAAATTTATTACCCTACCCGTCTACCGACTTCCCACTCTACTCTCAGTAACAAAAGAGGGATTTAAAGCACTATGAACGTGGTGTTTCTCGTCATCTTTTCCCTGAACATCTGGCGCCGCGCCTGTAACCCAGCCAGGGACCACCCTAATTCATAACAGAGGACCAAAGTACCGAATCGTAATTCTGTTTTAAAATATAAGTATACTGGTATTAAAATATACTACAAAATAATAAATTTGCTTTCGAAGGGAACAAGAGTAAGGTGGTCCGCGGAACTGTTCTAACTTTAAAAAGTGGTTCCCCACTTCAAAAAAGTTTGAGAAATGCTGACTTAACAAATCCCGGGAATAGTGTAATAAGTGAAAGTATTACAATATCTTGTGTTTTCATTTAAATTACAATAATAAATATGAAAGTTAAACATTTCTAGATAATAAAATATATATAACATGTTAAAGTTCTATAGAAATGTTGCTATATATCAATATATTAAGTATTTCCATCTTATGGCTTAACGTAAAATATAAAACCAAATTATCTCAGTATTTAATATATTTTTACATTATGTTTTATTATTCTACAAACGTATTCACCCTCCTAGGGGCATCATCAGGTAAAATGGTATTTACAGCATCAAAATATCTAAAATCAATTGTAAAAGAATATGACCACATGTTCAAAGGAGTGCATCATAATAGAGTAATAATATAATGTGTGTAAATTATCAAGCATAGTTTGAAATAAACAAAATGGTACCTACAAAATTATACATTAAAGCATAACCGGGTCAAATATATCAAATTCACAGGTCTAAATGGTTCTTAATTCTGTGTTATGTTCATAGTGTAGAGAATGCAATATGTTTAATTATAATATATGTATACTTTAGTGCTAAAACATGGTATATACAATTTGAGTCATAATATAACATTGAAGCACCGTTGTACCTGATGATGCCCCTAGGAGGCTGAAAACGTTTTGTAGAATAATACAACATAATGTAAAAATATATAAAACACTGAGATAATTTGGTCTTACATTTTACGTTACGCCATAAGATTGAAAGATTTAATATATTGATATATAGCAACATTAATATTGGACTTAGCTGACCATATCAAAATGAATTGTAAACGTTCTATAGCAAGTTTTATTTACATTCAAATGAAGTGTATTTCTGCAAAATTCATCGTCATCATCATCATCATCATGAACATAGGTTTAGACATATGAAAATTTTTATGGTTCTTTAATAGTTAACTATGCGAAACAATTTAGTTGTAGAAAAGGTGGAGTAGACTTCAATTAATAAAACATATACCACAAAATGAGAATAAAAGCGATTCTTAAGAGAAAAAGGTAAATTATATTTTGCTGGCTTATATTATATGTTAACAAAATATAACATATCGAGCAATTGCTCAACCTAAACGTGATGCGAAAATCATGTCCCTTTTTTTTCGCTTACAATTTCTTCCACAACGGTTCAGTTGTTTCTGCTTTTTGTATAAAATCTGGTTTAATATCCTAAATATTTTTATGCTTGTGCTTCATATTATAACAAAGGTAGAAATTATTTGTCCACAAAAATTGAAATAGAAGAGACTTAGATGTTACAAATAATTTTCACCTAGCTTTTTATAATGATGTTTGAACCATAACTTTAAGAATTTCTTTCAGAGAAGTAATCTTTGAAGTTAGTCGCAATTTTTCGTCGATTGTGTCTAGAAATGTACCTATCCAGTGTTGGGATATTAGTGAAACTATCACCCTCAATTCTGGTTATCCTTAATCGTAAATATTCAGTTACTAAATTTCATCGTATATACACATTATTACTTTGAATGCTAGTGTTGGCATTGTTAGAGTATGAGATAACATCTGCCATACACAATAAAGCAAAATTTGTTCATCTGATCATGTAGAAGTTTTGTATCTAACTGAAAAAAATTTCATAATGTACACCGTCTTTCATAAGTCAGTGAAACATTTTAGAAATTCACCACAAGTAAACTAAGCAACGGATTATTGTAATTCTGATACCAATAGAACGAGAAACTCTCCAGGTTTTGTTAGGTACGAGGCTATCTCAATACAAATTTATCACAAAATGAACAAGATGCTGTGAACAAGAAGATGACGCCTTGATGCTGACCACCCAGGTCACCAGATTTAACACCTTGCGATTTTTTTCTTGTTGGAATTTGTGGAGGATATTGTTTCTTTTACCCCCCATTACTCGCTAAACTTCAGGAACTTTGCGACCGCATCACTGCGGTTGTGGCACTGATAGATCGTGATATTCTGACACGCGTGTGGAATGAAATGGGTTATCGGGTAGATATCTGCCGTATCAGCAAGGGTGAACACATTGAACATTTGTTAAATAGGCCTATGTAAAAAAACATGGAGAGTTTACCTACTTTTCTATATATATATATATATATATATATATATATATATATATATATATATATTATTTAACCTATAGACTTATTATGAAACATTTCAGATTAAACAGAACAATAATCATCGTTTCATTGTGAATAGTGTCACAGTTCCCTTGGATTAGGTATATGTACCCTTGAGGTCCGCGGACCGCCAATTGTGAATCGCTGTAATAAAGAATTCGTCTTCTGGTGAAGAAAATATGATGTGAGAAGGAGTTCCTACTCGTTGAGGTCTGGTGACTGTGGGGGTCTTTACAAACAGCTAAATCTGCTCATTACTAGAAGATGAGGATGTCCACATCTGTGGAGGAACGATTAGTGCGTCTGACCGCGAAACCAAGTGGGTTCGAATCCCGGTCGGGGTAAGTTACCTGGTTGAGATTTAATCCGGGGTTTTCCGTCAACCCAATAAGAGCAAATGCTGCGTAACTATCGGTGCTGGACCCCGGACTCATTTCATCGGCATTATCACCTTCATTTCATTCAGATGCTAAATAACAGTATCGTAAAATCCCCCCCCCCAAAAAAAAAGATCAGCATAAAGGAAATTTTAGAAGCGTTGTGATTCCTTTTGCTTCAAGAGTAATGGAAAAATCCCCCTCTACATTCTTCTGCACGATATACCATTACTTACTCCCCATTTTAAATAATTCGTAAACAGATATTTCTGTCAATTTTACGTAAGTACCGGTTTTTGTAAGTAGCAAATTGTTATGAGAAGGGATATTATGGTATACTAAGATCTGTTCAGTAAATTTTTAATTAAATTATGTTTATAATTTAAATAATATACGTCACGTTTTGAAATTACAAAAGACTACCGTTTAAATTCAATGCTTATAAAAAAATGACTACATCTACATCTTTGTCTACATATTAGCTATTTAAGGGTTAGTATGTTAAATAACCAGAATTGGAAAGTGTTCATTATACGTCAACCACTATTACGATATCTGATGATACTATTTCATGGCGAAAACTTTCGTCCCTTGTAACTTCAATAATGTATTCCATTTTTATGTCATAATTTAATGGCTTGAAGTTTTACAATAAAAGATAAGTAATTTGACGGAAATAAACAAATATAGATATTTTCATTTTGTAATATTATACTTATCGGACCAAATAGGGCCTATGTCTTTGAAAAATGTCTTTGAAATTCATTGCTTATGCCTATTTCATTTCCGTAAGTTTTATAAAAGAAAGTCCAACTATGAGCACAACATAATAACGTTAATGTGATGAAGAACTAAATCGTTGTGAAGCTTATTGCAAAATATATTTCATCCTCATGAGTTCATCAGTTCTGATGGTTACCATACCATCTTTGGATTTAAGGAATGTTGTTTCAAACCCGTTCACAAACGAGGGCTTTAAAGGAAGACAAAATTCTTAGTATAATTTCCTTCGCGAATGGAGTACTAGTTTTTAGTTTCGTGTTGTAGATTTATTTCACGTAAAATAACCCTACCGCTAATAGAGGACTCATGGCAAAATTTGTCTGCCATTTCTTGCTCAAGTAATTTTCGTCTTCAGTTTTGTTAGCGTCGTTAAGTAATATATTTCTGTTCCTGATATGGAATGTTGCTACTGCAGTGTAAATAATGGTGATTTTACAGTTTGTTACATCTCCATTTAATGTTCCTAATGGTTTTCAACATTTGAACTCTGATTTTCAGAATGTTGTAATCTTAAATTTGACACATTATCTGAATTTCGAATTGTTACTTTGGTGCGTGTTATTTATATTTTCATTTACTAATCAATCACTCGTTTATTAATATCATGAGCAATAGTTTGTTGCAATAGACTGTAACTTTAACTGTAACAGTGACTGAATTTTCAACGTTTACCGTCTTCAAGCTACGGTTTAGAAATTTGTCATTATGTATTTATGCATTTAACACGACTAAAGTACAAAAGTTGGTCTACATGGGTTTATTGGTTGCGATACTCAAGTTATTAACATTTAGTAGTCCTACTAATTACTAGTCGATAGAATATGGATCGTAGGCGGAGACTAAGAAGAAGGGGAAAAATAGGAAACTTTGACGAATGCTGGGTTTTGCAGTGAAAGACCTACATTTGGCTAAAAAACTAGAAATGAGTGAATGAGTGAATGAGTGAATGAATGAATGAATGAATGAATGAATGAATGAATGAATGAATGAATGAATGAATGAAGACTTCTAGATTCCTTGTAATTGAGTGAAACATTTGTCTATCGGTTAGATGTTGTGATATTTATAGATGTTTAAAGAATAAATTAGTTACTTATTAAGATTATAAATATAAAACTTAATAATTTATGATTTGTGTTATTAACGATTATTTTCCCTTTATTTCTTTACTGAATATATACTGTATATCTATACAATTATTTACAATGGAATTACAGTGATTTGAATTGGTTTGTTGGGGAACCGTTAGTGTGGATCTGTGAAATAAGAAATAGGATAAAGGTTGGTAAAATTGTGATACGAGTAATACTGTGATAGTTATTTTGAGAATTCATTACAATTTTAGTGAGCGAGAGAAGGACGGGTTTTGTGCAGAAACTTGTCGACGAACATCCCCTTGATACGTTGATGCAAAAAGCCGATCTTCCTCTCTCTCATTAAAATTGTAATAAATTCCCACAAAAAAAACTATCACAATATTACCAACCTTTACCCTATAGGCTAATTCATGCAAGAAAGTAAATCCATCCCTTTATGAAACACAATTTCAGTGCGAAACTCTGATCCTTTGCTAAGTAAGTGACGTCAGATTAGCACTACATACTAACTCATTGCAATTGTTAAATAAATGACGTCAGATGTGGAAATTTTCGTAACAGTTTTTGATTGCAATTATGCATTACTTTATATATATATATATATATATATATATATTACATAGATGTAATGAATTTAAACCATATCTTCTGTACATTGCTTTCATAAATACTTCCAATTCCATTTCTCGGTAATAATATTTTATTCGTTGAAGCTTGAAATTGATTATATTACGAGTCTTTTTTTTTTCTAGAAATGTATATATATATATTTTTTTATAATTTTCCTCAATAAATTTATACGTCGTATTTATCTTATCACTATTAAATTCGTAGTTGTGACTCAGTTTTATAAATTGATGTTGAATCTCGTCCCCCTCTCCAGGACACATTTGACAGACGTATGAAGGAGAGTCTTTCCGGTCACTAAATATCCTTCCCCCTCTCCGAAAAGTGACTTTCTTACGTGAATGCAATGCTGCATCTTTGGTTCGCGCCAAGTTGTAACCTCGACTCCGCACCAGGAAGTATTGACTTATAGAAGTGAGAATCCAGACCATACAACTAGGAGATAAGATGGCTGCATTCCGTCATCGTTCTATTGCTGCATTATTTTTTCTTTCGCCTTTCTTTTTCTTCTTCTTCTCCTCCACCTCCAAGACATCCTCTCTCCTCTGTATCCCGCCGTTCATCTCGTCAGAGCAGGCCGTGGCACGACCATATTGATTCCATCCATCCACCCTTCCTGAGCCCTCGCCCGCCCGCTCGTTCCACCCCGCAACCCCTCCGCCAACCCCCACGTCCTTGTGTCGACCGGAAAACTGAAGGATCAATAGCTGCGAGGACATTATGCTCCCGTGAGTAGAGGCAGTACCTACCGACCTCGGCGGAATGAAGCCCATTAAATATGTTCATCATATGTACCGGTAGGACGTACCGCCGATACGGTATTTGGTTTGAAAGGATAGTCATCGAGTTCTGTGGCTTCTGTAGGCTATTGGTTTCACTCTAACAGGGGCTGTCGAGGACAGCGGTCATACAATTCTGAGGGTTTCTTTACGCAACCTCGTCGGAAAATATATAAACATTGTTCTATATTTATTACAATTAGACCGGATTTTTTCTTATTACACTGTACTTCTGAATGCTTTAAATATTTTAACTTAATAAATTCAGGATTCTTGTAGGAAGTTGGCCAATGGCCACCAACCTCTATTTTAATCGTAGGAGACTATGTTCATTACACACTGGAGGCTTCCATGTCGAATATGTGACTGCATTCTTGCTTTTATATTTTCTCAATACTTACTTACAAATGGCTTTTAAGAAACCCGCAGGTTCATTGTGTTCGCCCTCACATAAGCCCGCCATCGGTCCCTATCTTGTGCAAGATTAATCCAGTCTCTATCACCATATCCCACCTTCCTGAAATCCATTTTAATATTATCCTCCCATCTACGTCTTGGCCTCCCCAAAGGTCTTTTTCCCTCCGGCCTCCCAGCTAACACTCTACATTGTCTTTCCGAGGTGGTGTTACAAACTTTCAGGGATGATGGCGAAGGGCACATGTTTCAATTTGAGATAAGGAACCATGGTCCGGAAATGACTGAGTCGAAAGTTATAAGCAAAAATAGTTGTGTGGAAATGGAATTGTAATTTGGCACCACGTGCCCTCCTTCCCTTAACTTTTGGAACAGTCGTGGAAAAATGGTATGGGCCGGATGTCTCCTACGTGGATACTTAACCCGATACAATCTGTTAGCTTGTCTATTGTTCCCATTGGCTCATCCGCATTCGAAAATCATGTCTGCATATTCCGCTCTCGTGTACTCCTCCATTTCACTAAGACTGATCGACTGGACACTGCAACTTGTACACATACACTGCTGTCTACAGACGTGCATATCAGGACCGACCATGTCCGTTACACATTACGCTATCTGCATTGCTTTAGTGTAGTTTCCTATCCCCACCCCTCAGACAGCGCACTGAATACAATACTGTAAATAGACAATGTAAACAACGTCAGATGAATGCAGTATATGTAAGATGTATAGATAAATACACATAAATAAGGTGTACAGAGGAATAAAGTTATTTCATTTCCACTCAACTATTTTTGCTTGTAACTTTCGACTCTGTCATTTTCGGACCAGGGTGTCTTATCTCAAATTCATACATGAGCCCTTCGCCATCATCCCTGGAAGTTTGTAACACCTTCTCGGAAACATCCTTTATATGCATTTCTGGATTCGCCCATCCGTGCTACATGCCCTGCCCATCTCAAACGTCTGGATTTAATGTTCCTAATTATCTTTATTAATATTCCTATTATATTTTCACATCATCATCATCATCATCATCATCATCATCATCATCATCATCATCATCATCATCATCATCATCATCATCAACTAGCGTGTGCTTAAATGCGACAGGCTCATGTGAGTATATTTACTGGCATGTAAAAGAACTCCTGCGGACAAAATTCCAGCACACCGGCGACGCTGATATATCCTCTGCAGTTGCGAGCGTTGTTAAATAAAGCATAATTTTAATTTTTAACAGCAGTATCAAGAGTATTAACAGCAGTGGCATAAAGAATTACACCATGGTGGTTCTTTCGATCTCAAGGTAAAATTATCACTCCGGAGTTTATCGAACAATCCAGGTCTTAATCGTAATTGAACTGTAATTTACCGGAGACACGGATATTAAATGAAGCGTTGAACATAAACAGTTTTCTTTTTGTAATTCCAAAGACAATAATCAATATAATTTTTAATTAGTCTATTCTACGACTCTTTATCAACTGTGATGGTTGTCCAGCGTCGAGTGGAATGAAGACGTTAATGCCAGCGAAATGGGTCTAGAGTCCAGCGCTGAAAGTTACCCAGCATTTAATATTTTAGGAGAAAAATTAGCTCTGGTGCCGGGGATCGAACCGGGTCCGTGGTTCTACGTACCAAGCGCTCTGACCACTGAGCTACGCCGAACTCAATCCACAGCACCGGATCGAACTTTCCTCCTTGGATGTTTCCCTTTGTTAGTTAGGCTTATATATGTTGACGTGTATCCAATGTCAACTGTGAAGTGTCAATATTACAGATAAATTCTCAGCTAGCAGTGCATAATAACTGCGGATTCCCGGTCAACAAGTCACTCAGCTGAGTGCGCTCCTAGTATAATGGCAGTTGACATTGGATACACGTCAACATATATGCCTAACTTGGAGTCAGGCCACAAAGGGAAACATCCAAGGAGGAAGGTTCGATCCGGTGCTGTGGATTGAATTCGGCGTAGCTCAGTGGTCAGAGCGCTTGGTACGTAGAACCAAGGACCCGGGTTCGATCCCCGGCGCCGGAGCGAATTTTTATCCTAAAATATTAAGTGTCAATATTACAGATAAATTCTGTAGGACAAATTAATATATCTATAATATTACCCAGGATTTGTTCTTAGTGGATTGAGGGAAAACATTGGAAAAATCTCAATCAGATAACCTGTCCTAATCAGGATTTGAATCCCGGTCCGCTTGTTTCACGGACAGACATGCTAATCGTTGTTCCACAGTGGTGGACTTTCATTTAAATTAGGTCTATAAGGCCTATGTAAATGTTTTCTTTCAAAAACTTCCGTCAAGTGATACTGGTACACTGTAATTTTTTCTAACACTACTTTTGATATCTATGAACATCTTTTTTTTTTCCGGGATTTCTCCTGTTTTATTGCGTGTCTCCATTAGAAGATATTGTTTTATTTTGTGCCCTTTTCCTGAGCGATCCCTTCAGTTGTATTTTCTATGGAGGTATTCATATCATGGCAATTTTAGCAAATCCCCCTTCATCTATTTTCCATGATGCTGAAACTAATCGGGAAGAGAAAAAATAACTAATTATGATTGATATTACTATAAAGAAAATTATAATGAAGGCGTGAGCAGTAACAATTACATAGTTTTGTAAAGTTATGGGAGTTTGATTTCGTAATTTTTATTTATTTTTTGGTAAAATTTGTGCCAGCATCCGTGGTTATACAATAGTGAATCTTTTAAAATTTGTGCCAGCATCCGTGGTTATACAATAGTGAATCTTTTAAAATTTGTGCCAGCATCCGTGGTTATACAATAGTGAATCTTTTAAAATTTGTGCCAGCATCCGTGGTTATACAATAGTGAATCTTTTAAAATTTGTGCCAGCATCCGTGGTTATACAATAGTGAATTTTTTAAAATTTGTGCCAGCATCCGTGGTTATACAATAGTGAATCTTTTAAAATTTGTGCCAGCATCCGTGGTTATACAATAGTGAATCTTTTAAAATTTGTGCCAGCATCCGCGGTTATACAATAGTGAATCTTTTAAAATTTGTGCCAGCATCCGCGGTTATGCAATAGTGAATCTTTTAAAATTTGTGCCAGCATCCGTGGTTATACAATAGTGAATCTTTTAAAATTTGTGCCAGCATCCGCGGTTATACAATAGTGAATCTTTTAAAATAAACTATTATAATTGTTATTATATTTGTTGATATAGAAAATATTTCATTTGATGCACTGGTTGGGTCACTGGCTGAGAAGAGACTATCAGCTGAAGGATGCACTGGATGGGATGGTGAACGGGACAATAGTTCTGGGCAGAAGAAGATATCAGATGATAACAATATTAAAATATATGGATCATGTGCGGAGACTAAGAGGAAGGCGGAAAGTAGGAAAGATTGCAGAATGCTGGATTTACAGTGAAAGACCTGCCCTTGAACAGAAAACTAAGAATGAATGAATATATGTCAAAGTTCTCTAAGTTGTCTGTTCAGAGGCTTACGAAATAATTAGGCCCTAATTTCCCTGCCATTCATTTAACCTCCTGTAATAACAATGCGTATTGGTCCGTGAGCCACAGATAGACAATTTATGCGCTAGGCAGTTGCTTTAAAGCAGACCACACCAGTATACAAAATTTTGATTCGTCAGTCATTGTTATTATTCAGTGACTTCACTTGCCACTGCATTTTGTATAGGTCTACAGTGAACAAACCAACGCAAAACGGGATTTTCCAGCTGTAGCATAGACATATGGAGGCTTCTTGGCAAAGAGACAGCTGTTCGGTTCTCGGAAGAGCCTGTAAAATTTATGGTGGACAAAGGCAATAAAGGCAGGATTGTATTAAATGTTCTCGTATCTCCTACCATTTTGTTTCCAGCATCATTTTATCCTCCCTTAAGATCCTCTATATTGGAAAAGTGATTAAAAAAAACAACTACAAAGAAGATGGAAAATATTTTCACATGAATGTTTTCAGTTCATTCATTAAGCTGAGAAATTTTTATTAAACTGTTTTTGGAAATATGTATTTGAGTGAGATCACTAATAACTCAATATATATCTAAATAAGGAATGAATTTTTGTTTTCCGGGTTAGACAAAATAGAAATTATTTATATTCCTAAGTTTGATTTCATTCATCAGTTTTGCTGTTCCAAGTTAAAACATGAGGGAACACTATAAATATATATAAACCTCACACCGTTTCGAAGGTTGCAGCTACTTTCCTCTTCAGGCCAACAAAAAGGTACGAATATTCTAATTCGGGATAATTATAAGTACTTCGAATATGAACACGACTAAGATAAAGCAACAACCTGTCTGTATGTTGTGTTTTTTTTTTTCTCTTTTTTACAATATCACGTAATTTTACTTTTTTTTACCAACAAAAAGAAAGTCGTCTATGCGGATGAAGTGAATATGTTAGGAGAAAACACGGGAATTTTACTTGAAACAAGTAAAGAGTTAGAACGTAGTACGAAATGGAAATATAAAAATTAGAGATTTATCCTTTGAAGAGGTGTAAAAATTGATTTACAGTATCTTGGAGCAACAGTAACAAATATAAATGACACTCGGGAGAAAATTAAATGCAGAATAAATATGGGAAATGCCTGTTATTATTCGGTTGAGAAGCTTTTGTCACCCAATCTGCTCTCAAAAAAACTGAAAGTTAGAATTTATAAAACAGTTATATTACCGGTTGTGTTACACGGTTGTGAAACTTGGACTCTCATTTTGAGAGATGAACAGAGGCTAAGGGTTTTTGAGAATAATGTGCTTAGGAAAATATTTGGAAAAGAGTTCTATTCACTCAATACTTAACATAAATTATTTTTATGTTAAGTATTGACTGATTAGAACTCTTTTATCAATTAACATTGTACTTAACGGAACCAATATGCCTTAAAAATATTTGGGGCTAACAGGGATGAAGTTACAGGAGAATGTAGAAAGTTGCACAACGCAGAACTGCACGCATTGTATTCTTCACGTGACATAATTAGGAATATTAAATCCAGGCGTTTGAGGTGGGCAGGGAATGTAGCACGTATGGGCGAATCCAGAAATGCATATAGAATGTTAGTTGAGAGGCCGGAGCGAAAAAGACCTTTGGGGAGGCCAAGACGTAGATGGTAGGATAATATTAAAATGGATTTGAGGGAGGTGGGATATGATGGTAGAGACTGAATTAATCTTGGTCAGGATGGGGACCGATGGCGGGCTTATGTGATGGCAGTAAAAGTCATAAGTAAGTAATAAGAAAGTCCATTCCATACATCAAAACGGATATTAAATGCAGAAACGTAGAAGACTTCGATGATGACGGATATTAATTCCAAAATAATAAGCCACTGACTGCTTCTAGATAAAAGAACCGAGAACATTGAAATTTTTAATAAGTGTTGATATAAGAAAGAGAGAAATAATAGATTACTTTATGATTTTGCAGACACTATGCAATGAAAACTCTGCTGAATTCTTAATTGTTATCTTTTCCAATCCAATAATAACAGATATTGAGTTAATAATAATACATTTTCAAGTGGAGTTACTGCAGATTGAATTAATACACCTTATACAAAGAAGAAGAAGAAGAAGAAGGAGAAGAAGAAGAAGAAGAAGGAGAAGAAGAAGAAGAAGGGGAAGAAGAAGAAGAAGAAGAAGAAGAAGAAGAAGGAAAAGTACCATCGGTCAGTGAGAAATGTTGAAAACGTCTTACTAGTCTCGTTTATGTTTTATAAATGCTAAAATTTCAGGTTAAAACTCAAGCAAATGTCGACCCAAGCAAAAAATACGTTCTTAGAGCTTCGAAAAACCTATCAATAATGGAAGGAGACTATGTTCTGTAAGCTGTGGCTAATCCTGAACACGGACGAGGGCTATGAATTGTTAATGTTTATGATGGAGTGGTTGTCTGCAGGTTATGGTACGTGGGTTCTTAGTCTTCTATAATCTTCTCGAGGCCCGTGCAAACAAGAAACGCTACTCATCTGTGCGGTCTCCAACTTATTAATACGTTTAGAACGTGTGGGGAAGTGGGAGTGGGGGACGGAGTTATGGGCCATTTGTTGAATGCCGGGAATTTCTCTTGGAAGCACGAAATGTGGGACCCAATACTGAGCCATAAACAGCGAGAATGACATTAAACTGTCTCTGTGGTTGTCTTCTTTTCTGAATTTATAAATCTAAGTTAGTATGCGAGTAGGGAACAGGAGTTCGACCTCCAGACTCTGTTCTTCGAACATGCAAATTTTGTTTCCTTTTTCTTCGTTTTCTGTCAGGAGATTCTAAGATGGTTCTTTAAGGATGGTTCTACTCCTCAATATTATCCATTCCCTCCCACCGAACATCCTCATATTCATCTTCTTTCACTGTGGCTGTTCTTCAGCTTTGGAATTACCTACCGAGTAATGTCAGGAACTGTCAGACATCAAACCAATTTAAGAATAGACTAACGAAATATTTTTCTAACAATTCTTGTTAACAATAATAGCTATTTCAGGTTTCTCAATGTTTAATAGTTATATATATATATATATATATATATATATCACAGATAAATATCTAAATTATCTCATTATTATATTAATAATAATAATATTATTATTATTATTATTATTATTATTATTGTTATTATAACTATTTCTTACCAATGTTTATTATTGTCACACTAACATTACTTATCCAACTTTCATTATTTACTTTCATGTTGTCTTATGGTCTCGATATTAGTGTAATAATTATGTAAGCAATTGTATTCAATTAGAATTAGAGTCTGGCTGGGCGGAAGAGAAGGCCTACTGGCCTTAGCTTTGCCAGGTTAAATAAATAAATTATTAAGTTAGATAGATCGCTATTCGTTGAAGACATTTCATATTGTTTCTCAGTTCAAAATCATTTAATTACCATATGAATTCATTTTAGATAAAAATATGAGCGGTTGCCATACTCTAAGTTCCCTTCGAAAGACTTTGGTTGATTTTCTGAGAGCTTAGGTTTACACTTGAATGAGTTTCTTATGCAAGACTCCGCTTGTTTTTTCTTTGTTTTGTTTTTTGTTTTTTTCTGCGCAAAGTCCCCTTCAGAAGACTTCGGTTGATTTCATGAGAGCTTTAGAATGCAATAGAATTTCACAAATTCAAATTTTTACCAATAAATCATGTTACCAATTCAAATTGTTATCAATATATCACTTGTGACAAATACTTGTGGCGAATATGATTCTGTTACGCATTAAGTGTGACCAATTGTAACGATGACGAAAAAACTGTGGCGAATTCCCCTAAAATCGCCTGTGGTGGAGGAAAGTCAATAGACCAGTGGTGACTAAAACGGGTGTCGTGATTACATCGCGTAATCACAGACATTCAAACGGGTACGAGGAGTTTCCTGTGTGTTTCATTTACGTACGTGAGGCAAGCAGTGGCGGTATTATGTCGCTCTACAAACTCTGTCTCTAAAAGCAGTAAGAGATGGTTTCGTAAAGAATGAGGAGAACTTTTTTGTTATTCTGTCGGACAAAATGTAATGTTTACTTTGCTCAACGGTTCAATTAGGAGTATATAGAAACATTAATAATTGTCACGCCGAATAATGTATTATTATTATTATTATTATTATTATTATTATTATTGCTATTATTACTGACACACTATGTGTGTGTTTCTATAATTCTTCTGTACGTACATGAGTAATGATATTTTTACATCTTCTTCCTAGAAGGATAAAATTATTACGTTTTAACTCAATTTTAATCTTCTTAATTTTTAGATGAGGGTAAATATTTATTAGTTACTCATTTAATAATAATATTGTAGAAAAACTGATTGAATATTATGTGTCAACGAACTGTTAAACGTCAGGAATTGACATGTCTTAAATCATAGCCAGGAAGAGAAAGATGAGATAAATAAATGTAAGGAAGTCAGCTACCTAATGGGGTTTGAAATATCTCGTGCTCAAAGTCTTTTAATAGAACAGAATTTCTCAAAAGAGTAATGATTAAAATAGCTTAAATAACTTGTCCATAAGAAGTTTCTAATTTTGAAAAACTACGTATCTCAACCAAGTATCGAGAGAAGTATTTAGAATATTCCTAATTATATTCAAGAGCAAGGTTAAAAAAAGAAGCAAGAAAAATCGTATATTATTCACTGGCTCTTGATGACAGCAGTGACATTACTGATGCAGCAAAGCTTGAGATTTTTATCCGCGGGATTGATCAAGATGTTAGTGCACAAACTACCAACCCGTTGTCGCCATCCTGGCTGCAACGAGACGGAAACTCTTGGTCACGTGTTGGGATTCTGTCGAAAAACGGAGCTGCTGCGCAACAATCGACACCATAAGGCCAGGACCGGTATTGCTGATGTCCTCAAGCGTCGTGGATGGGAAGTATACGAGGAGATCCACTGCGTTTCATCCTTAGATTCGAACAGAAGAGCAGATATTGTAGCCATCCACAGGACTCAATCTAAGGGATTAGTCCTTGATCCTACAATCCGGTTCGAGAGGGATGCCCTGCAGGCACAACACGTTGATGAGGAGAAGAAATCCATGTATGAGTCCTGCATCCCTTATCTAAGTGAGAAATATAACATTCCCACTAGTCAGTGGAGTGTTTCTGGTCTTTTGTTTGGTGCACGTGGCACACTCCCTAAATTCACAGGCGATATTTTAAAAGCACTCGGACTCCGATTTTTTGAAATTAAAAAAATTTTGTTGAATATTCTTAAGGATTCAATCCAAATATTACATTACCATTTATATTTTGGCCATTGATGATTGTGTTGGGTTTGCATTTCTCTCAATTTTTTGCTAAACCATTCCTGTCTTTCTAAATTATTCTGTAGTGCTTTTATTCTGGATCTTTATGGTCACCTTCATTGAGGGCAGATTATTTTCTTTAAATATTTATATGCCAAGTACCCTTCCTTTGTCTCCTTAATTCATAGGCTGTCTGTCGCATATAATCACTGCAGCTCGAATTTTGGTCACCGCTGCAATAGACATAAGTCTGTCATAATTATTTTCTGTATGTATTATTATTATTATTATTATTATTATTATTATTATTATTATTTATAGGCCAGTTTCTATCTGATGCTTTTCCAACTCACTGCGGGCTAAAGCAGGGAGATGCACTATCACCTTTACTTTTTAACTTCGCTCCAGAATATGCCATTAGGAAAGTTCAGGATAACACAGAGGGTTTGGAACTGAACGGGTTACATCACCTTCTTGTCTATGCGGATGATGTGAATATGTTAGGATAAAATCCACAAACGATTAGGGAAAACGCGGAAATTCTGGTTGAAGCAAGTAAAGCGATAGGGTTGGAGGTAAATCCCGAAAAGACTAAGTATATGATAATGTCTCATGACCAGAATATTGTACGAAATGGAACTATAAAAATTGGAGATTTATCCTTCGCAGAGGTGGAAAAATTCAAATATCTTGGAGCAACAGTAACAAATATAAATTACACTAGAAAGGAAATTAAACGCAGAATAAATATGGGAAATGGCTGTTATTATTCGGTTGAGAAGCTTTTTTCATTTAGTCTGCTATAAAAAATCTGAAAGTTAGAATTTATAAAACAGTTATATTACCGGTTGTTGTGTATGGGATTGAAACGTGGACTCTCAGTTTGAGAGAGGAACAGAGATTAAGGGTGTTTGAGAATAATGTGCTTAGGAAAATATTTGGGGCTAAGAGGGATGAAGTTACAGGAGAATGGAGAAAGTTACACAAAGAAGAGCTGCACGCATTGTATACTTCACCTGACATATTTAGGAACATAAAATCCAGACGTTTGAGATGGGCAGGACATGTACAACGTATGGGCGGATCCAGAAATACATATAGAGTGTTAGTTGGGAGGCCGGAAGGAAAAAGACCTCTGGGGAGGCCGAGACGTAGATGGGAAGGTAATATTAAAATGGATTTGAGGGAGGTGGGATATGATGGTAGAGACTGGATTAATCTTGCTCAGGATAGGGACCAATGGCGGGTTTATGTGAGGGCGGCAATGAACCTCCGGGTTCCTTAAAAGCCAGTAAGTAAGTAAGTATTATTATTATTATTATTATTATTATTATTATTATTATATAAGCGTTTATCAAGGGCTCTATTGCATTGGATTATTAAAAGAACTCAGACTGTGTGCGGATAGTTCCCTGGTAGCAGAAGCAGCCATGCAGCCCCGAGAATGTTACACAGCACACAGTAAATCAATCAATTAGCCAAGTCACACAGCTCTGTGTTAATTGAGAGCGCGTAGCAGAACACGAGGGCTTGATATGATTGTTATTCAATCACCGCTCTGTCTCATGTCAAGCAACAACTCCGTTTAATTCACCTTGTTTTTCGACGCTGCTTCTGGCGTTTGATTCTGCAACTACTCAACAACAAAATTACCAAAGAATACACGTTGTTAGTTTCCATTTCTTGCGCATTATTACCGTTTTATTTGTTATTCTTCCAGGTTCACATGTAAATGCAACACACAGAATTATGATAACATAAACCAGTGGACATATTTTATGCTGCATTTAGTTTGAGAGAAAATTATTCCGTTATAATAATGTATCTGAATGATCAGTTCCGGTTCTCATTCTTCAAGTTAGTTCTTTTAATGTATATCCATCATTTTATGCTCACTATCTGAATGTCCGCGGAGTGAGATCCACAATAAATAATTCTAATTAAATAGAATGTCCGTAATACTTACAAAGTTAAATATTTACGAATCATAATTGATGAAAATTTACAATGGGACAAACGTATCAACTATCCTTGTAACAAATTACGTAAAATTATATATTATTTCGTTCAGTTGAGAAATTATTTATGAATAGATGTAGGCTTACTAAATACAGTTTACCTTATCTTATTCCAGTCTGAAACCTAACATGGAGTATTAGGATGGGGCGATACTAATAAAACTAATCTTATTCCACTAGATTCATTACAGAGAAGAATAATTACAATATATCTAAAAGGATAATGATTATGCTACGAAAAATTGTTTATAGAATTTAATGTCTTTGAAATACATGGAATTTATATTCCTGTATTCATGCATTCGTTCATAGTGTTCTGCCCAAGAGGAGGTCTTTCACTGCAAACCCAGCATTCTCTAGTCTTTCATATTTTCTGCCTGCCTTTTGGTCTCTGCATATGACCCATATATCTTAATGTGATATTTTATTTGATATTTTCTTCTGCCCCAAAATTTTCTCCCGTTCACCATTCCTTTCAATGCAAACTTCAGTAGAGAGTTTCTACTCAATCAGTGACCCAACAAATTCCTTTTTCTCTACCTGATCAGTTTCAGCATCATTCTGTCTTCACTCACTCTTTCCAACACAGCTTCATTTAATATTCTGTCGGTCCATTTCACACGCTCCATTCTGCGTATCAACATTTCAAGTATTTCTAGTCGTTTTTCGTCTAGTCGTAATGTCCATGCTTCTGCCCCGTACAATGCTACACTCAACACAAAGAAGTTCACTAGACTCTTCCTTAGATTCTTGTAATAATAAATTATATATATATATATATATATATATATATACTTATGGCTTTTAAGGAAGGTTCATTGCCGCCCTCACATAAGCCCGACATCGGTAAATATCCTGTGCAAGATTAATCTAGTCACTATCATCAAATAAATTATATATATATATATATATATATATATATATATATATATATATACTTATGGCTCTTAAGGAAGGTTCATTGCCGCCCTCACATAAGCCCGACATCGGTAAATATCCTGTGCAAGATTAATCTAGTCACTATCATCAAATTCCACCTCCCTCAAATCCATTTTAATATTATCCTACCATCTACGTGTCGGCCTCCCCAAAGGTATTTTTCCCTCCGGCCTCCCAACTAACACTCTATATGCATTTCTGGGTTCGCCCATATGTGCTACATGCCCTGCCCATCTCAAACGTCTGGATTTAATGTTCCTAATTATGTCAGGTGAAGAATACAATGCGTGCAGTTCTGCGTTGTGTAACTTTCACCATTCTCCTGTAACTTCATTCCTCTTAGCTCCAAATATTTTCCTAAGAACCTTATTCTCAAATATCCTTAATGTTTGCTCCTCTCTCAAAGTGAGAGTCCAAGTTTCAAAGCCATACAGAACAACCGGTAATGTAACTGTTTTATAAATTTTGACTTTCAGATTTTTGACAGCAGACTAAATGAAAAAAGCTTCTCAACCGAATAATAATGGGCATTTCTCATATTTATTACGCGTTTAATTTTCTTTCGAGTGTCGTTTATATGTGTTACTGTTGCTCAAATATATTTGAAATTTTTCACCTCTTCGAAGGATAAATCTCTAATTTTTATGTTTATATTTCGTAATATATTCTGGTCACGAGACATAATCATACACTTTGTCTTTTCGGGATTTACTTGCAAACCTATCGCTTTACTTGCTTCAAGTAAAATTTCCGTGTTTTCCCTAATCATTTGTGGATTTTCCCCTAACATATTCACGTCATCTGCATAGACAAGAAGCTGATGTCACCCGTTCAATTCCAAACCCTGTCCGTTATCCTGAACTTTCCTAATGGCATATTCTAGAGCAAAGTTAAAAAATAAAGGTGATAGTGCATCTCCTTGCTTTAGCCCACAGTGACTTGGAAAAGCATCAGATAGAAACTGGCCTGTACGGACTCTGCTGTAAGTTTCATTGAGACACATTTTAATTAATCGAACTAGTTTCTTGGGAATACCAAATTTAATAAGAATATTATATAAAACTTCTCTCTTAACCTAGTCATAAGCCTTTTTGAAATCTATGAATAACTGATGTACTGTACCCTTATACTCCCATTTTTCCTCCAATATCTGTCGAATACAAAAAATCTGATAAATAGTCAATCTATTACGCCTAAAACTACACCTAAAAAATAAAAATTAAGATTTATAACAATGCTCATCACTTTCAATATACCCTTAGTAAAATAGTAGTATAGATGGATTATTTGTAGAAGGTTAGATAAATCCACGCACACTTATTTCAATATATAAGACAATGTCCTAATTCCAATAAATTATCCTTGGTAGGAATCCGGTTCTTAGGACGTCAACAATCGTTCCCATAATCTATCTAATAATCTAATAATACAACCAATCAATAAAATTAATTTAATTTTTTTAATAAAAAATACATTCGTGCGAGATCATGCGTATTTGCTTGCTTTCCGCACAAAACCAATACGCGGTAAGTGTGAAATACCACATTCAGTATTCCCAACGTAACACACATAACAATTTCCCTCTTCTTACCGCTTAAGCACCATATTCATTTTACTGCTTTAGGCTTTTAACATATTATTTTTAGAGACGTTTAACATAGTAATAATTATAAATTGGAAACTTACCACTGCAATTTCACCTAAATTGCACTGTTAATTATTGTTTTTAAATATTTGCAAAAATTAAGTAAAGTCTACTACTCCACAAAAGTTATTGCATTCCTGATACAAGTAACATTAAGGAAGCCGTGAAAAAATCAACAAGATTCCAGATGCCGATGTTATTACTGCAATATGTTATATAAATAATATTGTTAAAATATTAAAATGAAAAATAAATCATTACATAACCTTACCGTTTGTTTTAAGTTCGCATTTATAGACTGGGGGGAAAAAAAAGACAGACGTATATCACGGCCTGCTGGAGTATAGTAAACACAGAAAATATTTTATAGCAACAATGTTGAAGATAGATATTTTGGTATTCCAAAGTTGCCGTCATTAAACAGAAACCAACATGGAGGTTTCATTGCAACTAATTATAAATTCGTCTTTCAGGTATGTAATAAACGATCTTCGCACAAAATAATGTACGATACACGAGCGGTATGTTTGTTTTCATGTTCTCGGAAATTAAAAAAGCTCAACTACGTTTCGCTTTTTCAATCTTTTCCTCAAACATGAAAACGTCAACATACCGCTCTTGTACTTACAGGAATGCGGTTTTGAGGACTTCAACAATCATCTCCATAATGAAGTCGGAACAATAAGATGTTTATAAAATAGTGTTTCAAGTTAAGTTCGAGTTAATTACGATTAATAATATCCAACTTACAGAAGCACATTCAGCCGAAGCTTGAATTCAGTACCAAATATTTACGCTGACCGTCAACATTCATTGTAGAGACAATAATAAATAGACCGTATTCTGCAGAAAGGAACCAAACAACAAAATAATATAATATCTATATAGGCCTACTAATTAAATAATTCCAATGATCCACATTTTGATAAAAGATAAGTCCGATAAAACGATCATATGCTTTTGGTTAAAATGATGAGTACGTTTGTAGTTATACTTATTTGTTAATTTTTTACGTTAAAGTTTTAAGTGTACTTTTTCAGTTTCGACATCATGTGGAATTGGTTCCTTTCTGCAAAATGTGGTCCAAATAGGAGTCGTGTTTCGGTAGGGTTTCATACTATGAAACATTTAAGCTCTTTAATGTAAAAATTAAATTCAGCAAGCTAAGAGGAAGAAGAGCTGGGATAGATTGGACTGCCTACCCCCTAGTGGGAAGAGAAATTGCGTAAAAACGACTACATCTGTCCATCTGTCCTTTCTTCTGCACTCGTATATTGATTTGGTCTGTTATTCGGTTTTGATTAAATTTCATGCAACCAAGTCAAGAACAACAGGGTACAATTTTTTGTTCTATTTCACTAAGTGAATTGAATGAATGGTTAAATGAAATAAACTAGCAAGTGCAAGAGGAAGTGAAAACATAAATATGCGTATTTAAATAGTCTAATACAAATCAGTGTGTTAAAATCAGTATATTAATAATGAAATAAATAAACGAATTATCAGTAGTTGGAAAATAAAATTCAGCAAAAACACCTAAATAATTATGAAACGAAAAAGTCCTGAATAGTGTAGACAAGTAGTCGTGGTGGCAGTGATGATGTTTGTATGTATGTATGTATGTATGTATGTATGTATGTATGTATGTATGTATGTATGTATGTATGTATGCATTTATTAACACAACAATTGGGTATACACCCGGTGGCAGTGATATCTATATATATAAAATTTGAACTGGTAATGGAAATTACGGGAAAACGGCTGAACGGATTTTAATAAATTATCCCTCATTTTGAAGCTTAGGACCCAAAATTTTTCAGAAGAATAGTAGTTTTCAGTGAAATGTCAATTTTTCAACATAATTTTCCTTTTTCTAAAATGCATCTGTCGTCACTAACTAATTGCATTTCAGAATAAAACAAAACACACACTACAGTAAACAATATTGCACGGAGGCCATGATCTGCATGAATGCTGACATATTTAGAGCTCAAATTAAATTGGTTATTAAAAACTTCAAGACTTACTAAATTAATTTACAGGTCTGATTCCGTGGTGTGTAATTTTCTAAGTACAGCTGTGTATTGGAAATTTAAAATTACAAAACTTGAGGTGGTTTGATGACATTTTTATCATTAGAAATAAAATATTATTATAATTAATGCCATGATGTGACTATTTTTCATTAATTATACATATTAATGCTATATTGATGATATGAATGTGAAACGTTTTGGGGTTATATAAGTAGATGTAGAGAATATCTTAAATTACATCTTGATTTCTATAATTTACTGAGTGGCGGCTATATAGTATATGTTACTGAAAACTATAAAACTTACATTATTAAAAATAAAATATTTTTATAGTTAATCAAATGGGGTTGGGTTTTTACATATATTTAATGGCGGTGTGGTGTAGATACTTATATGCGTCATTCTCTTCAGTATTGGCTCGAGAGAGCGCAAAAATTACAGCTCCTAAGGAAAGAACAAAAGGTATTACTTACTGATAAAATAAGAGGCCTACAAGATTTTGTAGTCTCCCGATCATTTCAGCAAGATGTCTTAGCTACATTTCAAGGTAGTTTACAAAACATGCAGCAGCTATACCAAGATGCTATGTCTATTGTTCGAAAACATAGGAAACCTGAAATTTTTTTTAACTTTCACCTACAATCCACTATGACCTGAAATAGCTATTGCTTTACTGTCACATGAAAAACCCACTGATCGCCCTGACATTGTAACTTGCGTTTTCGCGTTCAAACTAAACAACTGAAGGTGTATAGGTTCAAGAAAAAGTATTTGGCATAAAAAACATTAAAAGGGAGTATGTTTCATTATTATGGAAGCAAATAACTTTAAGGATGTCTAGTATTCTTCATTGAAAATAAATCTGAAAAATGTGTATTTGAACGTCTAATGAACTTAGTTTGCAGCATTTGCTGCACAAGCCACTAGTATAATATACAGGGACATAATTTTATTTTTACTAACATTTTTAATATTAACCTGGCTATACGTTTAGAGAACCGGAAGCACAGTATGCTATCCCCTTCCACGACTGTAGTTCGATGATACTGGTGTAAAACACAAACAAATCACTTTACTAGGTATAGGAGGGAAGAAAAGTAGTTCATTTACGTAAACTAGAAAATATCGCGATTTTTAATTCGCTAATTTTCATTAGGTTTTTGTTTAATCAAAGTGCAGTACTGTATTAAGAATAAGTGCTTTTACTCACGAACTGAGCTATCCATTCGGACGTATTCATTATGCAGTGTATATTATACTGTCTACAGCACATTAGCGTACAATATAGAGAATGACGTTAAATTGAAAATAATCATGATATGGGTAGTTAAACACATTTTTGAAAATGGTGACAGTTCATTTCGATACAGGCTTCAGTTCTTTTGTGTATATTATCGCACTATAGACTATTGCATCTAATTCCAATTGCCAGTTTCGTCCTTCGTACTAGTAACTCATGTTGAAATAATTCTGTACCTAGTATATAAAACTTTAACTTAGGTACTGTAAATTCAATCTTCACTTCTCCCCGACCCGCACAGATAAAATTACTCAGACATGCTATCTACTGTCCGTCCAAGTGGTTATGCCGCAGGATCGTAGAAAGGGGGGAAATCACGTGACAGTTAATTACTTAACGAGACCCTTTTATTTAAGTTATTTTAAACAGTTGTATAATATTATGTAAGCATCAATTCCTAACAGAAATTAATGTTTTCAGAAAAGAGCTAAGACAACCCAGCTTTTACAGAGGGGCGAACAGAAGCAGGTGGGGGAAATCGGGATGCGACGTATGCAAACGGACAGCACCTGTGCGAAAATATTATTCACTATTGAAAGCTCTTTCGTCACTGGAAAACGCGAACATATTTCTGGAACGTATTATACTCACTAACTCAGTGCTGTTTACTATATGCGGTCTTGGATCTGTGCGGAGGACAGTTGGAACTTCATTAGTAGAAGGGGTGGGAGTGAAGTACATTCATAAACTCAGGTACAATAAAAGTTGAAGTAAAAATAAAATGATGTCCCTGTACAATAATAACATTACAATAATTACAGTAATAAAATTACAATAATTGCAGCAATAATAAATTAAATCAACGTATATTTAATTCTAACTATAAATAAATGCAATAAACCAGAACTATATATAAAAACTATGCTATAGAAATGATGATGATGATGATGATGATGATGATGATGATGATGATGTGGTGGGAGTGTATTTAACATGTTAGTTATACTTGTGGTAGAAATGGTAGTGGTCGTCGTTATGATAGTGGTGGTAGTGTTAATATTATAATAGTGGTGGTAGTAGTAGTAAAAGTAGTGGTAGTGGTGGTATTGGTACTGTGTGTTTCTTCGTAGTTGCCGCATGCTGGCGTCCGGTAAGTGATAGCTTAAGATTCGAGCAGGACTGCATGCCTGATGCGGTAACAGTAGACGTCTGATTGTTTACTGTGAGCGAGCATTTGAATGGTGAGTTGCAGAAACCCCATAATAATAATAATAATAATAATAATAATAATAATAATAATAATAATAATAATAATAGTTTTATTTTCCCTGGCAGAGTTAAGGCCATCAGGCCTTTTCTTCCACTCTACCAGGATCAAATCACATAGAGAAAAATATATACCGGTATATAAATATTAATTTAAAAATAATAATAAACATAATAAAGTAAAAAAGAGAGATTGAATACATATACACAATCAGTATTAACTTTAAAATGATAATAATTAAAAAATATATATAATAATAAAAAGAGACTGAATACGTAATCACAAACAGGAAAATACATTCTAGTATACAAGTAGTAACTTAAAAAAAAGAATTAATACATATGAATATAATCTGACAACTAAAGGAATAGTACAATTAGTATGATCAGTACAGCACGTGTTACATTGAGACAATGACAATTACCTAGATATTAGTGTTAATGGAAAAATAAAGTAATGACTGTGTAAAATAATAATAATAATAATAATAATAATAATAATAATAATAATGATAATAATAAATAAAAATTATACCTAAATAAACTATTTCTGTGCATTTAAAATATTTCTAAACAACTTAATTTTAAACAACTGAGGACTAAGACTACCCCTGATTTCCAGCGGCAGCGAATTCAATGAGCGGGCCATGACTATTGAGAAAGAACTTGGGTACAGAGATGTCTGATGACGTGGTATTGATAGCAACAGATTGAGCTGTGAACGTGTATTACGATTATGATGTGAAGCTAGAAGAGTAAACCGAGAGGCAAGGTGCACTTGAGTAAATTTTTCAGTAGACACAAAAAAAACTGATTATCTTGAAAAGTGTTGTGTATTTTGAAATGACTATGTTTTATTAAAACATAATAATAAGTTCTAGTACTTGACATACATTAACTTTATTTCTATTATTTGGTATTTTCTGGAAAAAATATCTTAATTGTCTGGACATGTGGTGTTTCCTCAATTCACGACTAGTAACAATCCTTTTATTTTTTAGAAACAATTTTAAGATGAAGACAGAGAATGACAATTTTTTTTGCCTTATAAAGAACATAAATTACATGTCTGCTGTGCTCGGGAAAAGTGAGATAAGTCAGTTTCCACAAACCTTTTTTTGATAGTTTATTGACAAATTACACTGGTTTATGTCGATTTGATTTTTTTCTGTATGAATTATTGTAATGGGAGGAATACTAATGTATTTTTTTCCAAGCGAGCAGATGTTGCGTAAGTTGTCAATAAATTATCAAAAAAGGTTTGTGGAAACTGACTTGTGTCACTTTTCCCAAGCACTGCAGATATATGAGCCAAGAAATTTAAGAAGTGCACAAACACACAAAAAATTATGTGAAATTTTAATTCTTTGCATAACTTAAATTCTATAAAAAGCAAACAAAAGCAAACTGTTTTTATTAGTTTCTAAAAAATTCCACATCCTCTAGATATGTGATATTACTGCAATTTCCTGTAAATGAGTGCCTCTGTGCAATGTACACTGAGCAGTCGACGCGTGGGATTTCTGCACCACTTGAAAGACCTATGCATAAATATTACGATCACATGAAAAACTGAATTTGAGAAAAATTGTGACGTGAGGTTTCTGGAATTCACGATTCATTTATTATTTTGATATCTTAGCGATCTCCCTATGGCTTACATCAGTCTACGTTCATTTTTCTTAACGTATAGAATACTGTATTCATGTTGCGATAATGGCTTTTCGTCCAACTATATGTATAGCTCGAAGGATATATCGACGAACGAACTTAACGAACGAACGAACGAACGACGATCTTCTACACATATCAAAGTTACAGGATACCTTACTTTTATTCTGAAGGCGAAACAGGCATATACTTACTTACTTACTTACTGGCTTTTAAGGAACCCGGAGGTTCATTGCCGCCCTCACATAAGCCCGCCATTGGTCCCTATCCTGAGCTAGATTAATCCATTCTCTATCATCATATCCCATCTCCCTCAAATCCATTTTAATATTATCTTCCCATTTACGTCTCGGCCTCCCTAAAGGTCTTTTTCCCTCCGGCTTCCCAACTAAAACTCTATATGCATTTCTGGATTCCCCCGTACATGCCACATGCCCTGCCCATCTCAAACGTCTGGATTTAATGTTCCTAATTATATCAGGTGAAGAATACTGTAAAATGCGTGCAGTTCTGTGTTGTGTAACTTTCTCCATTCTCCTGTAACTTCATCCCTCTTAGCCCCAAATATTTTCCTAAGCACCTTATTCTCAAACACCTTTAACCTATGTTCCTCTTTCAAGGTGAGAGTCCAAGTTTCACAACCATAAAGAACAACCGGTAATATAACTGTTTTATAAATTCTAACTTTCAGATTTTTTGACAACAGACTGGATGATAAAAGCTTCTCAACCGAATAATAACAGGCATTTCCCATATTTATTCTGTGTTGAATTTCCTCCCGAGTATAATTTATATTTGTTACTGTTGCTCCAAGATATTTGAACTTCTCCACCTCTTCAAAAGATATATTTCCAATTTTCATATTTCCATTTCGTACAATATTCTCGTCACGAGTCATAATCATATACTTTGTCTTTTCAGGATTTACTTCCAAACCTATCTCTTTACTTGCTTCCAGTAAAATTCCCGTGCTTTCCCTAATCGTTTGTGGATTTTCTCTTAACATATCCATGTCATCCACATAGACAAGCAGCTGATGTAACCCGTTCAATTCTAAACCCTCTCTGTTATCCTGGACTTTCCTAATGGCATACTCTAGAGCAAAGTTAAAAAGTAAAGGTGATAGTGCATCTCCTTGCTTTAGCCCACAGTGAATTGGAAAAGCATCTGACAGAGACTGACCTATACGAACTCTGCTGTACGTTTCACTGAGACACACTATAATTAATCGAACTAGTTTCTTGGGAATACCAAATTCAATAAGAATATCATATAAAACTTGTCTTAACCGAGTCATATGCCTTTTTGAAGTCTATGAATAACTGATACACTGTACCCTTATACTCCCATTTTTTCTCCATTATCTGTCGAATACAAAATATCTGGTCAATAGTTGATATATTACACTTAAATCCACAGTGATGATCCCCAATAATTTCATCTAGATATGGAGTTAATCTTCTCATAATAGGATATATATATATATATAAGGCATATAAGGATAATGATTATTGTAGATAGTACATGTATAATATTGCTGTAGTTTTTGTTTCTCTGTGGTGTTGATTTAATTAAGTAAATACGTAAGAAAATGAGTACCCATATAAGTAAAGAAATGCGTAAATAATTATATGACAAACTTTTTATTCCTGGTAGCTAGGTTTAAAACTGTATTTATAAAAATTGGCGAGTTAGTAGAAGAAATTATACTTTATATCCTTATGTTAACGAGAGAAACAGTCACCCAAGCAGGACAAAATAAGATCGAAGGTTTCTTTCGTAAGGAGTATGAAGCTCAAGACAGGACTGGAAAAAAGAAGACACATGTTTTCGTAATCTGGATTCTGGGAAAAGGTGACTCATAGAAACACACGCCGTCCTCTTTTTGTCAGAAAACAACCCAATACGTGCTTCAAATGAAAACGAGTAACATCGGAGTCGTTCTGTAAGTTACAGAAGAAACATTCCTTCCCACCGTTTGAAATCGAACCCAAACTCATAATGTCTGCAACCAACCGCTTCACCGATGAAGCAGGATAGTATGCGTATAATGAAATTTTTATATGCATTTAACGACGCTTTATCAACTGCGAAGTCATCTACCATCTGTGAAGAATTGATGATAGCGAGATGGTATTTTAACGATATGGAGCCTAAGATTCGCCATTGATTGCATGATATTCTCCTTATAGTTAGGGAAAAACTCTGATGAAAACTAAGTAATCGGACCAAGCAAGATTAGAAACCATGCAAACTAAGCCTCGAAACAGGAGAGCGACTTTTTACTCTATTAGACCACATAATATAACATACAGTGTGCCCCATAGAATCACTACCACAAAGAAATCTGAATGTCTTCTAAACTAATAGTGACAGAATAACCGGACTTAGATTTTATGTTAGAAAAACTTACCAAGTTTCAATAGATTTCCACATGTGCGCCTCTGGTGGCCCGAACAATATCAAGACTGTATTCTATCTCCCTCCATGTGTTCTGCAGCATTGCAGGTGTGACGGAAGCACAAGCGTCTACTCTCCGCCTTCGAAAGTCAGCCAGGTCCTGTACTGAGTTTGATAAACAATGCTTTTTACATATCTGCAAAGAAATAAATCTAAGGGAGTCAAATCTGGTGACCGTGGAGGCCATTAAATAAAACCTGATCTTCCGATCCACTTGTTTGGAAATTATGTGTTGAGGTAGTCTCGAACTTGATTGGCGTAATGTGGAGCGGCTCCATCTTTCTGGAAGAAGAACTCATCCGGTATTTGCGGGACTGCATAGTTATCCAGCACATCTAGTTATGTTGTCCCTGTCACTGTGCTTTCAGCAAAGAAGAAAGGTCCGATCACAGTATCACAAGTCAAAGCACACCACACGTTAATTTTGGGGCTATTACGTTCATATTCCATTACGGCACGTGGGTTTTCTTCTCCCATATTCTACAGTTAGGGCGGTGCACTTTACCACACGTGTGAAAGGTTGCTTCTTCTGAGAATTCAACGTGGTTGAGGAATCCATTGTCATCATCAATCCGGGATAACACTGCATTAGCGAACTCGGTTTGTCTGGGTTTATCATTTCTCTGCAGCTTTTGCATTTTGGATTTTGTATGCTCTAAGTCGCAATCTTCAGCTGCGGACACTGCTTTCTTGCCACTTCCCTTCTTCCTTAACACGGAGACTGTTTCCAACAGCTGATTATACCATTTCACAATGGTATGACGCTCTGGAGCATTTGTACCATATTCCTGCATAAATCGTCTTTGCACTGCAGTTGGGAACTTCAATTTGACTAACCAATAACAACATTTCACTTTCTGCTGTACCGTGAATTCCGCCATTTTAACTCTATGTGTTGTCATACCCCGCGCATACGCACTAGAGACATAATTTTCATTGTTACCTAACTTGGAGAGTTTCTACATAAGATGAGATGAGAAACATATTTCTAAATTCACTGAGTGACGAGATAAGTGAGTATACTTGGCACAGTGTAGTATAATATAATATAATATAATATAATGTAATATAATATAATATAATATAATATAATATAATATAACATAACATAACATAACATAACAAAATATAATATAATATAATATAATATAATATAATATAATATAATATAATATAATATAATATAATATAATATAATATAATATAATATACTTACTTACTGGCTTTTAAGGAACCCGGAGGTTCATTGCCACCCTCACATAAGTCCGCCATTGGTCCCTATACTGAGCAAGATTAATCCAGTCTCTATCATCATATCCCACCTCTCTCAAATCCATTTTAATATTATCTTCCCATCTATGTCTCCGCCTCCCCAAAGGTCTTTTTCCCTCCGGCCTCCCAACTAACACTCTATATGAATTTCTGGATATAGTATAATATAATATAATATAATATATGATGTGATATGATATATGATGTGATATATATGATATATGATATGATATGATATATGATATGATATGATATGATATGAGATATGATATGATATGATATGATATGATATGATATGATATGATATGATATGATATGATATGATATGATATGATATGATATGATATATGAAGAGTCCACTGCAAGAATGATGGATGTCACTTTTTTGTCGAAAATGAACCAAGACTGTCAATGCATACCTTAAGACATATTATAGAATGTACGTAGAGAGTTACATGGCATTAACACTGATAGTCATTGTCCAGTAATGATCGGAAAGTCACAGTTAAGCTTTGAGCGCTAAGCATTTCAAACTTTCAATCGCTTCTCCTACAAAATGTATTCCAAATGACATCCATCATTCTTGCAGTGGACTCTTCATATGATATGAAATACGGAATGTAATGTAATGTACGAGTATAAGTACGTGTATATTTCATTTCCCACAGGGGATTTACCCAAGGTCCGATAGATTTTTACTACTACTACTACTACTACTACTACTACTACTACTACTACTACTACTACTACTACTACTACTACTACTACTACCACTACCACCAACACCACCATCACCACCGATAATAGTGGTAGTGGTAGTAGTAGTGTTTGAGCGATAGGCGGATAAATTTTAGCTTACCAGTTGATAAATAATAATAAAATCCGCCTGTCATAATAGGTGACCATATAGGTCCGGAAAACAATTAAAAAATGCATATATGGAATAGAGAGAAAAATCAATACAGTAGGTAGCAGTCATAGTACAATATGCAATTTAGAAAGTTTAAAAGATTAAACATTGTATAAATGATTATGTAAAATGCCTGTGGTTTTCTTTAAGATATTTAAATAAATATTTTTAATATCTTGGGGTGTCATATCGTATTGTTTTAAAATGTCAGTAGTATATATTTTATACGCCGATCCGCGGGCATCAAAAAGTAGACCCCTCATCTCCCATGTGTAATCATTTGCATTATATCTCTCAGAAATACAGACTTGATAACAGATTAACCCTTAAATTGGCAAAACTTCATTTCTCACACTAGTTTATCAAACTTTGTCGGACTATAAAGAAAAAAACTATCGCAATTTCCATATTTTATATATTTTTACTTTATTTCATTACTCTTCAGTATACTTTCATCTCATGTTTCTCCGAAATCAAATTGTACTTTATTTTTAAATTTATCATTGTTCAGTATTCTTTCCGAAATCATATTTTATTTTTAATTTAACCTCTGCTTTGTATTCTGGGTCCTAGTGGTCAGCCGTAGATGTCGGCCAGATGTCCCAAATTGTGGAATTTGTGTGTGTATTGTGAAATTTTAATTTTCCTAGATTGGCAACAGGCCATGATTGTTTGGCCAAACACCTGCATAGAATTGGAATATATCAGTCTCCTAACTGCCCATTGTACAACTCAAACCAAGAAATGGATTCGGAACATCTCAAAATCTATGCTTCAGTGGCTGACCATGATGATATCTTTGAAAAATATTGGAGTGCAAGAGGTCAAATGACTTTGTCAAACGCCTGGCATTAGAAAACAACATCATTATTTTAATTTTCCTACCAATTTTTTTCTATATTCCATTAAAATTATAGCATATAGCCTATTAACCTGTTGTATCCTATAGGATACTTTGTCAGTTTAAGGGTTAACAAAGAATTGCTAGAAACCCAGATACGTTGTGCATTCTTTGGGACTTACAAATGATAGAGATCAGCGATCTGGAAATAAAATGTGAAGACTAGAAGAAAAGTAATTTTAATTACCTTGGAAAGAGACATAAATGCCGCTTGGCTGGCATAGCGTAACATATCAACCCATGTCGACTGGGACACGAACACCATGACACGCAAACGTAAAAGTTTTATAGGCATAGCCAGTATATTAACTGTGCTTCGTCGGGGAGTGGAAAGCGGTGCGAGAGGGTGTGTCTCATTCTAGTTCCCAGTCCGTGGAGGTTTCCAAGTTGTTGAAGTTTTAAAAATAAAAACTTGTACTTTTGTTTCTTAATCTGTATTATTCAGTACATGAATCAATATTTAAGTGGATTGGACATAGGAGAGGAAACGACGCAAGAAAGGAAATGGAAGCCACTCATGGACGAAAGACGTCTGGCTTGGTGAAGACTGTAAGGAACAGTAGGTTGAGATAAAGTACCAATGTTGAGAAACATCGAAAAGTATATATAGAAATCAGCACAACTTTTCTAATAATATAAAATTTTAGTATATCACAAAGCAAACCCAAGATCTTGTATAGCCACTTGCAAAGAGAAAAATTCAGATTTTTAAACACAAACATAAAATATCTCGCAAAGAAAACATACCAGCTATATTGACCTCATACTGTTATTAGAGTATTCACAAGATAAAATCATTATTCATTACAGTATTAGCGAATAATGAAATTAAATTGTGTAACCTCGGTAGTTTTTATTTTATTTTAAGATGTGTACATAACAGGCCAACTAATTACAATGTTCACTTATAACTAAGATATTAATTATTAAATGCAATAGTAGCCTATCACACACCGAAAATGTTTGGTAAACATATTATGACATAAAAAAGTGTACGGTTTCTTTGTCCCAGAGTGTATTTAAAAATCAATTTCTATTTTGGAGCTCAACAAGTTTCCTAATAGGAACAAAGTGTATAATAAAATAGATTATATTAGTATTCACGATAATATTTCTTATTATGTCCCATACAAATATCAATTTTTTTATCCCAAAAGTAAATAAAAAATTTATACTATTATTGTCCTGGTTATAGAGTTATTCGCACTTATAATACATTGCATAGCTTAGGAGAAATATATATATATATATATATATATATATATATATATATATATAATTTTATGTGAGTCTTAAACAATTCAAATACACTTGTAATACATTTCTGAATGTGATATAGCTTACATTACATTCTGTTGTTTTATATTAAGATTACTGTTGTATGAAGTTTATCATATTAAGGTTATAATTTTATTAGGATTATTATTACATTCATATTAACTTTGTTTTAAGATTTATATTTATTTTATTTTGACTTTGTCTTTCCTATATATCTTTATATTTCTTCATGTTTTGTATTATATCATTAGATTATCTTCGTATATGTACTATATATATATATATATATATATATATATATAATAAGGTGACAAAGACAATCTTATTGTTTAGATATCCATGTATAATTATGGACCAACACCAGACAGGCACATATTGCAGGCTTCCCTGGCCGGGTAACCATTACTCTACTTCTTTCTTTCTTATTCTGCTTAACCTCCTTTATTCCTATTGACTTCCAACCCAGTAGGGAGGGTATGCTGCTATGGACTACTACTTGATAAAGTCACATTGCGTGGATGGAAGATAAATCTCTTCCATTGCGCACGCCGGATATCGAACTACGAACCGCTTCCTTGGAAAGCGAACATGGTTTACATATAGCCACAACGGCGGACTCAGCTGCTATTTACGGGTAACAGTTATTATTTTTTGCACCATTCAAAGAAGAATCTTTAGAACTGGGATGTCAAAACGCCTGAATTACGTGCTCATACTACAAGCAATACAAATCCAATTCAATTATCAGCAAGGTAAAGTGCAATCATCGCTCTTAACGAAATGTTGTGCGGGTTCTTCAGAGCACGCAGTGCAGGCGCTTTGACAGCCCTGCTTTAGAAGTAGGAACTATAATGATAATAATAAAACTGCTTGAATAATGAAAGAAACGGTAGATTGAAATACCTGTCCTTTAGAAAAATCAGAAATTAAAGGAAATACATTTTCAATATAATTTTTCGCATTGTAATAAATTCACGAATAGGTATCCTTTCCCAATGCCGTCTCTAATAAGACAAGTTGTACATATCACAACCAAGGCTATACTCGTACATACGAATATCAAACCTCTGATAGTACGTCTTTCTCACAGGAATCCAATATTGAATACTAGACATAATGGAACTTTGCAGTACTTTTCCATTTTTTTATTTGTTATATTACAAGATCCCATTCCTTCCTATTCAGAAGCAAAACGTCTCGAATTCCCAATAAAAATACACGATCAAGTTCCATACTTAGGCCTATTCTATTGTGTGCATATAATGTATGTATGTATGTATGTATGTATGTATGTATGTATGTATGTATGTATGTATGTATGTATGTATGTATGTATGTATGTATGTATGTATGTATGTGTGTGTGTGTATGTATGTATGTATGTATGTATGTATGTATGTATGTATGTATGTATGTATGTATGTATAGGTTCTATCAAAATCTGTCCTTATACTTATGTGAAATCCACTGAATTTTTTTTACTGCAAACCCAATCTCTCTATCTTTCAAACTGTAGATTAGGCTATATAACAATTTTTCTGTTATGAAAACTTACTGAAAAGAAATACTTTTTTTTTGTAGGACAGAAATTAATTACTCTAGAGTGGATGTATTTAGAACAATGAATTTTGGGATAGAGTTAGATATTATCTCAAGTCATTCTTCCACATCCCAATAATCTGCCACTTCACGTCCATACTCCTGAATTTCGATCCATTTTCACTTTTTTTTTTTCAAGGAAGAAATCTAACCTTTCCACACTTGTAGCAAACTCCACAACTTTTTACTACAATGTAGGAAATAAGCTGGAGAGCAGCATTAACAACTCAGAATGTTATTATGTAAGTGGCAGTGACGGTCCCGGGTCAATTTCCTGCGAATTTTAAACTCAAGAGGATTTAAGAAAATTACGATTTTTCCTTAAGAAAATAAAGAAAAAATCTGGATTTTAATGCGTGAACGAGGTATCACAATTTGTTTGAATGAAAATTAATATTTGCACAAGAAACATTTCAGATATTTCTAACTCTATCTCAAAATTCATTGGTCTAAGTACATTCATTATGGAGTAATTAATTTTTATCCTACAAAAAATTTAATTAAGTTTTCATAGCAGAAAAATTATTATATAATCCGCAATTTCAAAGATAGAGAGATTGGGTTTGCAAAAAATTAATTTTTTCACAGGCATTAGGTCCCTATATAAACATCAAAGGGTTTCATATAAGAATAGAAGTGAAACATCACTTTTGAAGGGATGTGCTTAAACTTTTGGTAGAAACTGTGTGTGCGTGCGTGCATATTTCATTAATGTGACAAAATTTGCGAGGATAAAATTACGCTAACTTAGACGGAAAACTGTCAGATAGCAACCGTGGCTCAGCATCTCTATTGTTACGGTTGTTGTTATTATTGTGCCAGGAAATCTGGTATTACTCGACCAAGGCCAGTGAAGTCTTGCAGCCTGGAGCGCCACTTGTACTTTTCTTGTGTTTGTATAGCTTCATCGCGATAGTTCACATAACGCCCGCGTCTCCACTCGCCTCGGTCGAGTTATACAATGTTCAGTCAGATACATACTGTAAACTAAAATTTGACGGTCTTCTCCTAAAATGAACTCTTAGAATATAATTATATCTGTTCAGTGTTAGATTTTAAGTAGGTGGATATCTTTTTCCTGCCTGCAGTGCAGAGCGTCTAGGTGTTCAACTGCAGATTTTGAGACTACAGCTGCCATTGAAATCTATCAATTTGTTCTTTGAAATTATATAAAAAGAAAACAGGAGTCGGGAGAATTTTGACACTAAAATGAAAACGAATATTGCAAAGTATTTATTTTTAATTTCCTCACAACTAAGTAATATAATAATCACAACAAGCGTAAGAAACACATTTCGATGATAACCGACACTAAAAAATAAACACTGCTACTTCAAATACCATTTATGCTAGTCCTTACTGCTTTAAACGCGGATGAGTCCCTGGTGGATGATTAAACGTGATTGAAATTGCTCTTGCACTTACTGTGATTATAGGACTCTTCAATGCTGTTAACTGACGTAAATGCGACGCAATAAAATAACAAAATCTCACGCACATAAATATTTTAATTGTGATCATATAAGATATAACTTGAGCCAATGTTTTTCATTAAAACTGTAGACTGGCTGTTTCTCTTTTTAATTCAATAATTACTTAAATATATAGTGGCAGTTAGAATTACATTTATGCATGTACATCCTAATAATCCCTTCCTTACTTACTGGCTTTTAAGGAACCCGGAGGTCCATTGCCGCCCTCACATAAGCCCGCCATTGGTCCCTATCCTGATCAAGATTAATCCAGTCTCTATCATCATATCCCACCTCCCTCAAATCCATTTTAATATTATCTTCCCATCTACGTCTCGGCCTCCCTAAAGGTCTTTTTCCCTCCGGCCTACCAATTAACACTCTATATGCATTTTTGGATTCGCCCATACGTGCTACATGCCCTGCCCATCTCAAACGTCTGGATTTAATGATCCTAATTATGTCAGGTGAAGAATACCATGCGTGCAGTTCTGTGTTGTGTAACTTTTTCCATTCTCCTGTAACTTCATCCCTCTTCGCCCCAAATATTTTCCTAAGCACATTATTCTCAAACACCCTTAACCCAAGTTCCTCTCTCAAAGTGAGAGTCCAAGTTTCACAACCATAAAGAAAAACCGGTAATATAACTGTTTTATAAATTCTAACTTTCAGATTTTTTTTTTTTTGATAAAAGCTTCGCAACCGAATAAAAACAGGTATTTTTCATATTTATTCTATGTTTAATTTCCCCCCGAGTATCGTTTATATATTTTGTTACTGTTGCTCCCAGGTATTTGAATTTTTCCACCTCTTCAAAAGATAAATTTCCAATTTTTTAGTTCCATTTCGTACAATATTTTGGTCACGAGACATAATCAAATACTTTGCCTTTTCGGGATTTACTTCCAAACCTGTTTACTTGCTTCAAGTAAAATTCCCATATTTTCTCTAATCGTTTGTGGATTTTCTCTTAACATATTCACGTCATCTGCATAGTCAAGCAACTGATATAACCCGTTCAATTCCAAACTCTCTCTGATTATTTACTTCCTAAAAGCAATAAACGTGACATGTTTAAAATCCTTTCTATATTCTTATAATTTATTTTTTATACCGTCCTTACTGTCCTCCCAAAATCTCGCAGTATCATGCAACACCGGTTCAGAATTATTGGCATGTGTAACGCATTGTGATAATGATATAATTTTATTTCGACTAAAGTCTGCTAATATTGTGATACGAGTAATATTGTGATAGTTCATTTTGAGAACTTATTATAATTTCACTGAGAGAGAGAAGGGCCGGTTTTGTGCAGAAACTTGTCAACGAACATACCCTTAATACGTTGACGCAAAAAACCGATCTTCCTCTTGCTCACTAAAATTGTAATAAATTCTCAAAAAGAACGTCTGGATTTAATGCTCCTAATTATGTCAGGTGAAGAATAATAATTATAAAGCGTGCAGTTCTGCGTTATGTTGCCTTCCTCCATTCTGCTGTAACTTCATCCCACTTATCCCCAAATATTTTCCTAAGCACCTTTTTCTCAGAAACCCTTAACCTCTGTTCCTCTCTCAAAGTGAGAGTCCAAGTTTCACAACCATACAGAACAACCGGTAATATAACTGTTTTATAAATTATAACTTTCAGATTCTTTGAAAGCAGACTGGATGACTAAAGTTTCTGAACCGAATAATAGTAGGCATTTCTAATATTTATTTTGCTTTTAATTTCCTCTCAAGTGTCGTTTATCTTTGTTACTGTTGCTCCAAGATATTTTAATTTGTCCACCTCTTCGAAGGATAATAATAATAATAATAATAATAATAATAATAATAATAATAATAATAATAATTTATTGCTAGAACAAAGATACATATTGTTTTGTTTACAAAAAATCAATCTAGCACTCTCAAAAAGAATATATACTCGTGCTCAGTTATTGGAATAATTGAAACTTTATATTTTATCCCTAAACAATAGTTTCAATTATTTTTTTAAATAAGGAGCATTAGCAAATTGAATATTTAGATTTACTTTAATAATGCAAAATAATTCGTACTGTTAACTCCCTAATTTATCTGCGGTTTCTGTTTGGAAATGTAAGTAACCTACTTATGTAACAATAATTACGTCCACACTTGTGGAGTAACGGTTAGCGCGTCTGACCGCGAAACCCGGTGGCTCTGGTTGGAATCACGGTCGGGGCAAGTTACCTGGTTCAGGTTTTATCCCGAGGTTTCCCTCAACCCAATACGAGCAAATGCTGCTCAATTATCGGTGAAGGGCCCTGGACTCATTTCACCGGCATTATCGCCTTCATTTCATTCAGGCGCTAAATAACCTGTGATGTTGATACAGAGTCGTAAAATATCCTACTAAAAATAATTAATTTCTTCAAATCGATATAGTTAGTGGGGCTTAAAAAGGGCGCGTCAGCTGCTATGGCTATTTGCGCCGTTATCTAAAATCCTTCACAAAACAAGCACAATACAATAACCAGAATGCTTAAAAGAACTAAAAAACGTTGTCAATGTTAAAACGAGGTAAACAAATACAGTTTCAACAAAATGATGCATAAAACCATAAAAGTGAGTAGTTCACAGACCTTAGCTGGTATTTAAAAAGAATCAATAAAATAATAAAACAAATGTCACCAGGAATAAATTATCTGGTGCATTTCTAAAATGCTCGGATGTAAAAGGTCCAAATCTCAAGATTGTTAAAAACATATACTAAACAACAAATGGAACCTCCGGATGTAAAGAGTCCGAAGCATAAGTAAAACAGGTCAGTAAAAAACTAAATCATCCTGGCAAGTCCTGTATTCGATAAAAATCTCAGAACTACATTTGTACAATTAAAATCGTTTCCAAGAGCGTCACGTAGAGTCGGCCGAATTCCATATTGCCGACGGACACGGTTATATTTTCTACAATGCAATAAAAAATGTTCCACCATAAGTGGAACGTGGCATATCACACTCCGGCTGAGCCTCGCCACGTAGGAGATGGCCATGTGTCAGATGACAGTGCCCAATCCTCAACGGGGTGAGTAAAACCTCTTCGTGTCATGACGCTCTTGTTGACGAATTCCAAACTCGAACAGTATTCTTTATTCGACGTAATTTATTTCCCTCTTATGCAGACCATTCTCCTTCCAATTGCCACCATATTGTATGTTTAAGTTAATTTTGAATATCTTGCCAACAAATCCATAGAAATTTTTACCAAATGATTTATGGTTTTATTTCAGATATGAAACAGAATTATAAACGAAATATGAACCGGTTTAGAGTGAATGTTAAATTTTCTTTATTTAGTAAAATTATTACTTCATGTATATGCTTATTATTATGAAACATATTCTTGAAATATTTTAGGATAAATCGCTGTACACACACAGAATATCTAAAAAAAAGCTTTCTGTAAAAGGAATTTTGGAAAATTTAATAATATAATTCTTGCAGCACCATCTTTCCAGACAATCAACATTATTAGCAGCAGGGACGTCAATACTAAGTGCTTGCAGCTTTTAAACCTGAGAAAATACCCCTGGCAATCATTTCACTTAGAGGCTGAATGAATCGCAGAACCATAGTATGGCCGAAAGGATTATATCACTGGAGAAAATCTATGGTCCAATCGAGAAACAAACCCGCGATCTTGCGGGTTTCAGTATAAAGTCCTAACCGCGACGTTACCGCACGTGTAATAAGGAAATAAAATAGGCCTACATATTCAGAACAAAAATAGTAATTAAACCTAAAATCTGACTCCTTTGGATCATTTGAGTTCCAGAAGAGAGCTCTGTAAATTTATTACCTTACGCATTTATGACGTACTGAAAGGTTAATCTCGTCGCGTGAATCGTGACTAACACACTGTGTTGGCACTGTATTATAGCAGTCTGCTGACTAGAGTGTTAGCTAATTCCGATTATGTATCCCCTAAATCAGGGCTGGGCACCAAGAGCGGATTTTACTCTCTCACAGAGAGCCATAAGAATTTCTTCAACCCCTTTCTTCCCCGAGGAACATCGCGCAGCGTTGATACCGTGACGGATGAATATTACGCTTCCTCGTTTGTAGTCTGGATTCGCTCCCGGTGCCGAGCCCTGTCCTAAATACTGCATCGACAGGCACTGGAAAACAAAGAGGGTTGCATGCACGTCACTTAAGGCGCAGCCGTCCTCTTACTACTGAGACCTGTGGCCATGGTCAAGGTAACTTCTAGATTGTAGAGCGAGCGTGATACCTGCGCCACGCGAGCAATGCCAGGCTCGCCCACTCAGATGGTTAACCTCCTCAACTTTCTAAAAATAGTTGTCTAATAATAGCACCAAGAGACGAATCACGATTATGAAAACAATGTAGTGAAGTCTGTAATCTCTTATGTTGTTATTGTTTAGTTAACTGTCCGAAGACAGGTTTGAACCTCATAAGCGACATCAATAAGGCGTTATTCATGCAGCAACTAAGCCAGGAGGTAATGGGGTAGAGTGGCCAGTTCCTTTCCCCTTCCATTGTATGCATTGCTGACTAGTAGTTAGTAGATTAGTAGGACATTTAGGTCTATAGGGGCGTTCCCAGGAAACAAATTTCGATCAGGTAAATATTCCTACCTTCGACCTTTTACTAATGTAGATCGATCGCGACTGTCAATGAAATAGTGTGTACTTTCCCCTAGATCATGAATGTTCAAACGGCTATAGAACCAGGAGATACTGCATGTCAAGCATGCTCTGCTAAGGCCAATAACTTTCCATATGAAATAGGAAAAACGACCTTAAAGAATATGCGCTGCGGGTTGCTTACGCCAGGGGTTACCTCGTACGAGTTACAATTGGACATCTATGCCCTAGATCGAGCGTCGGAAGATTGTATGTTGCGTAGTATGAACAGATATAACAAACTGAAGGGATTAGAGCATTAGTATATAGCTGAATTCCATTCACTACAGTTTATTTTAGTTCGTGACAATGCAGTAGACAGCCGTGGGACTGAAGCCGGATGGTCTATGGCGAGTCCTCGGCATCACTTCATTTCACCCCTTTGATCTAATACCTGGTTGGGTTTTTTCCGAGGTTTTCCCCAACCAAAAGGCAAATGCCGGGTAATCTTTTGGAGAATCCTCGGACCTCACCTCATCTCACTACATCTCGCCAAAATATTGTAAAAAATTGCAGAAAATTGTAAAAATTGTAGAAAATTACTAAATTGTAAAACTGTAAAAATTGTAAGATATTGTAAAAATTTGTAAAATTTGTAATTGTAATATTGTAAAATTTTGATTTGTTCCACATCTAAAAGCTTCATTGCTCATGTAAGATCTATGGAATATAATAAATTAATGAATGAATGAATTAATTAATTAATTAAAACAAACTAATCTCCGTTCACGATACGTTTATTACAAAGAAATCATACAAAAAGCGATGTGCTATATTTCCAGAAGTTGATAGTTCTAGCACTTACTATAACGCAAACCAATAAATTACATCTGTAATGTAATATATAAATCGCGAAATTTTATTTCCGAAAACCGACGTGCTCAATTGCCGTGCTATTACTTGCCCATAACACTTTTCGTATGGCGCCGTACTAAGAATAAGTGAAATCTGTTTACATGCGTACACCCGTTACAAGTATACCTGTTTATATACATGAAGATAAAACTATTAATCTGGGCAGCGGGCGAGCTTGGGTTCGAATCCCTTGTGGGCTGATTAACTGGTTGGGTTTTTTCCTAGGTTTTCTTTCACGTCAGGAAATCCATGGCGAATTCTATCTTTTTATGTTATAATCAATTCCACCGAGAATAGATGACCAAGAAGTTGATACAGTGTCGTTAAATAACCGATTAAAATTGTATTAATAAACCTTAAACATTTTACAGATATTCGGATTGCTTTGGTTCCCAAAGTGGAATCTGAAAGGAGTCGCGATATGATTTACAAAATAAAACAAAAACGCCTTATTAACATATATTTGTTTTGCATTTAGAAACATAAACAAAGTTGAGCATGAAAAAAAAAAATATTTGAGCATTTATAAAGTAAAATATAATTAATGTAATAAATGTGCCTGTTTTTCTGACCATAGCCTCTCAAATCTGGACTAATTATTCGATATACACAGTGATATAATTTTCAAGTTCGAGATTGATGGTAATAATAGAAGAAGAAAAAAATTTCATCTATACGAGGTTGCAAATGTTATCAAAGATTTAAGAGCTCCTTTTGCAAACTCGAGGTATTCTTTTTATGCAAAACTGGTCAACGCTGTACGAAAAAAAGTCTTGTTTCAACATTCCATTAGTAAGTACACTATACATACTTTAATGACTTTTTTCTTTATATTTTTTGGAATTTGTCACCTGAACGCAGCGGATTCAGTATCCAGCTGTGACTATCGTAATTGTTTTCAGTTTCTTGCAGAAAATACTCATAAAACTGTTGTTTAAATTCATACTTCGGGTCGTATCTACTGGTTTTGAGTAAAATTAGAATTTTTCACAATTTTACAGCGATTTTTATTTTGAAATGGAGTCGAGAACCGGTACAGTAGTGGAGAGGCCATAAACTGAGGCTGACGATCATAAGCGCCAATTTTTGGGGGCATAGATGGCATAAGCGTCATTGGAAGGAACCGCAGACGTATAACATATGTGCCAATCACTGTATAACAAAAGCGCTAACACCAGAAATTTAACTTACCAAAATGCCCATGACTTGATTTCGTCTGATTTCACGTTACAAGAATATATTTCATCTGGCGGTCGTCATTTTCGTCGTCGTCCATGAATTGGTTTCGTCTGATTTCACGTCACAAGAATTTATTTCAACTCTAAGAAATCCGACATGTGCAGATTTTTCAAAGTCAAGTATCACTGTCACAGGTGGAAAGTGCAAATCAAACGTTTTGCACGTTCTATGTATTAGAGTCCACATAGCTTCATAGCACTGCGCCGATTTACAGGGAAGGAAGCAAAATACTAACTGAAAGTAGATAGGCCTACCATTCTTATTCCGTGCACCATGTACAATTGGTGTACAATTGCGAAAAAAACTTGGGGCGTACATAGGAAGTTCCATCAGTTAAAATATTGACTTTGTCAGTGCTTAAAAATTGTAAATTACTTTGAGTTGTTAACAATTTCACTTTCAATATCAACATAAACAAATTGTTTATTTTTATTGGTCAGATGCATGGGTTTCAATTTTAATAAAATCTGTTTCAAATCTTTAGGAGCAACAGGGATTGATTTCCTCCTTTTTCTATACATAGCCATTCAAATATTCAAAATGGCTGTCGAATTCAATGAAGTATTTTCTACAGCACATAACTCTCGTCGTATTATTTTGCTGGATTTCTCAATTAACTGCTCCTCTGCCTTACACTTACAAGTACATATTTCGTAAAACATGCCTATATATGCGGTAGATGTTTCATGTGAATAGTTTCCAGATTCACTTAAAAAACAGGTACTTGTTTCGTTGGTTACAATTCTGCTTAAACAAGCTTTAAAAGTACACTCCATGATATTTCGAGACAGCTCATCACTTGTATTTTTATATACTTAAAACCATCACGTGATATACAAGGCACATCTTTATTAGTGGTAGTCACTGTGAAGTTCATTTCCGCACAAGACTGATACATAGACAAGACTAATAGCAGTAAGCACAAGAATGATACATTGAGATAAAACCAAGCACATTTAATAAACCGTTAATCAGTGTTACCAAAGTATGAAGGTACACCGATGGTGATGCTTTTGTAGCATTGCCAATGGCGCTTTCGTTATGTGGTCATTTGGCGCTTTTGTGATAATGCTTAGCGCAAATGTAATCCACCGGAAAGTGTAAGTGGGTTGCGCCTTCAAAAAGTTTGGGAACCACTGTTCTACACTTTTGTTTTATGCTGTACTTTACATAATATTACTGTGAGTTACAAGCTTTGATGTACGTTTCTGGTTTCTTTTTTATTAATTCACTATTTTCTATAAACATGATATTCTATAATCGATTTATTTTTAGTTCAGCCAGTAGAAGTACTTCTACATTCCAATTTTATAACGTCAGACTTAATATCGTGTCACACCGAATAATGATAGTCTACGTTATCGTAACGCTCAACGAAACAAATTTTATAAAAATGAGAAGATAAACTAGGAATCTGTACCAGACTCGGTTAATCGCCTGCGCTGTTGCGACTCATTACTGCAGACTCATGTCGTGAGGTTTGTGCGGAAGTGTTGTACTTAAATATGAGATCAACACGTCACTTTCATTTACCGCACGTACTACTAGCGCTCCTTCACCTTCAAAGAAAAAAAAAAAAGCATCACGCACGAAAAAATTCTTTTATACACAGTGAGTCTCAAATAAGAGGCATTAATTTAGGTGTATATTCTATGAATAAAACATAGAAGACTATCATACAAGCTTGTGTGCTGAACTCCTAAGTTTCTCTGCTGCTTTTGTTTTAATCTATTTGCTACAGAAATTCAATAATGAATCTTTGTGAAAAGAAATTTTTCTCCTATAATATTAAAAGAAATTAATGTTCTGTATAAACTAACGTTGAAAGTAACCAATTTTATTAGTAATACATTGTACTGCCCTTCATAATTGGAAAATTAATGTAAATAACAGAAAATCTCAGAAATAAGGATCCATGATTAAACGCTATTGTTACTTTATTTTTAGTTTATAAACTAGCCTATGCAATTAAAATTTTTCCTTATGTTAAAATATTTTATTAATTTTGTTCTTCATTTTATATAATATTAACATCCAAGAAACAAGTGATACTATAAACGTTCACTGCTGGAATCTGTAAAGTACACTGACTGAAATAGAAGTTCTGTTAAATTAAGTAAACTTAGCGATTTTTTAAATAATGTAATTGGACAATTCAAAAAGAATACTCTATAAAAACATCTCAACACACAAACAACACAAAAATACAACCACACAGACATATACCAACTCAAATGTACCATCTGCAACAACTTCTACATAGGACAGACAGGCAGATCATTTAAAACACGTTACAAAGAACACACCACAGACATAACAAAATTACAAAACACTTCCACTTGTGCAGAATACATCACAAATGCTAACCACACATACAGAGACATCAACACAGACATGGAAATTCTACACATCCAACCAAAAAGCCAGAAACTAAACACACTAGAACAATACGAAATATACAAACACACAAAAACACATCCAAATGAAATTCTCAACACACAACTCAATTTCAGAACATACACACTCTTTGACTTCATATTATACTACACAAACACACCCCCACAGGAAACAAAACAAAAGGCGCCAAGATCAGCAAAAATCAGTTCTGATGATGGCCAATAGCAGGCCGAAACATGTTAATTATGTAACATAAAATTTAACACGTGAAAGACACCATATGTTTTCCAAAAAGAATTATTTATTTACTTTATTTATTTACTTATTTCTAAATAACTGATCGAGAAAATTGACTGTAAAGTATAAATAGTTGGTATCATGACAAAATAAATTATTTATTGCAATGAATATAATGATAAAACATATAAAAAAAACGACATTTCGTGTAGTATTCAATAGTGGAAGATACTCAACGTAACATTAGAAAATTGTAAAATTTTTGTTAAGAGAGAAGCTGTGTTTGCAAATATTCTTTCCTAAATATCGTGATACGGGTACATTCACGCCACATATGGTGGATTATACAAAAGTCTTCCTCTAAACACAATTTAAATGAAAACCTAAAATCTCCATTCATTCATTTTATTCATAGTTTTCTGCCCAAGGACAGGCGTTTCACTGCAAAACCAACATTATCCAATTTCCCATATTTTCTGCCTTAATGATGGCAGACGTAGATATCTCCTTCTGCTCCGAATTTTTCCTCTGTTCACCATTACTTCCAATGAATCCTTCAGTAGGCAGTTTCTTCTTAGTCAGTGACCCAGCCAATTTCCTTTCCTCTTGCTGATCAGTTTCAGCATCATTCTTTCTTCACCCATTCTTTCTAGCATAGCTTCATTTTTATTTTTTCTGTTCATTTTGCATGCTCAATTCTTCTCCATATCCACATTAAAAAAGCTTTCAGTCGTTAATTTACCATACTAGTGTTTGTAATTGAAATGCAACATTTTCCTTTTCTCTGGATGTTGACACAGTATAAATATTTTATGAATCTAACTTGTTTACATCTGACTTAACGTTGAAAAGATAGCAAGACATAGGAACTCGACTCACACTGCATTTTCTTGCCGGAAACCGAACCAGGATTTACTGTTTTGTAGCTATGCTACTATTAGAAGCACTGTAAATAATTACAAACCATTTTCTGTTAAGAGAATATAGGTACATGAAAATACGTTGTTCATACTAAAGTTGCAGCGTCTGAAGATGAGTATCAGTATGCGTTTATAAACAACTTTTAAAAATTAATTGATCTTCAAACACATTACCGTATGGTATAGCTCATGCATTATGTCCAGACACTCCCCTCACTCTTCCTACAGAGCTACATACAAGATCGGATGAGTCTACTTATGAATTATAGGGAAATGGATTAGTCTTTGCCTTGAACTCGGTAGACACACACCCGACCTTCCCTTCTACTCCTACTCCTCCACAGAAACGTTGTTCCCGTACTGCACATCGCGAGTGTCTTGACAAAATGCATGAGCTGTAAGGTTACATCACGATGCTATTTCACGGAACAGTAATGCTTAATTGCTTTAAGGATTTGTGTACTAATCATTTTCTTCAGGTGTTCTTGTCAATTTCTAGGTTCGCTATTTACAGATGTATCCTAGGATTGGCTCAGTTTTAAAAGATACGCGTTCACATGATCCCACTTCGTAACTCATGCTGTCCAACTCATGGAGCTCATCTCGTCACCTGTGATTTTGCTTTCATCATACTGTAGTAGGATCCATCCTTCGTTTCCACGATCGTATTTAGGGGTACAGTACGATTATTTAGTCCTAACAATCGCCAGCGATGTGCGCCTGGGTCAGGCGAGTCCATTTAGTTACGCCAAAGGGTGTTTGGGTTAGTCACTCGCTTGCCTTCTGAACGATCGGATGTTATGCGTGGGGTAGAGTTGTATGTTTCCAGTACAGTTAAGCTGTACTGCATTCTTTTACCAACCCCTCGCTCTTATCTCTAGTCCGGAACTCTCCCCGCTACTCCTATTACTTCCCCTCTTTCGCGTCGCTGAGCTCTCAGGACTAAATAATCGGTCTGTACTTATGCGCGTGGCAAAAAGTTGTCGCCACTCTCAAAGATACACAGGATTTATTTTAATTTTGAATTCTTGTGCTTGCCTAAAGATATTAGAATATTTTGCATAACTGAAATTATAAACATAAATAGGAGAATTGTGGCGATTTCAGTGATGATCATGGTGAGCGCTTTCATCAAGAAATTTCAACTATGGAAAAAAAGATACCAAGAACAGTGGAGTACCAATATGCTAGTAGACTATTATTGGACTTTAGCTCGTGATGTACCTGATACCCAGTATAAAAGAAAATGCAGAAAAAGAAAGCTATAATCTTCTGAACAGATTTTTTATTTATTTCTTCCTGTAACCACTACAGGTTGCCATTGACAAAGAGTACCATGATACAATAAATAGAGTAAAAGCCTTGAGGCTTAGTGATACATTGTTGTTAGAGGGAAATATAACAATTTGAATTAGATTGAAACATGATAATAAACGAAGTAACGTCAAGGAGATGCGAATTAAAGTCATGGTCCATATGTTATTGATCCTTTGAGTGTTGCAATTGTTAGATCTCTTAAAATATCTTTATGCAGGCCAAAAGATTTACAGAAGTCGACTAGGAACCGGGGTATGGTCCCACGGGCTCCTATCATTAGTCCCGTAATGACGATAGATTCCAGATGGTATTTGTCCTTATAAAAATTGATGGAAGGTTCGTATATATTCCTTTTTTCCTCGTGTACTTCTTCTGGCTGGTGTTCATGCGATTCGAATCTCACAGTAGACTCTATAATGTAACCTTCAAGAGAGGGAGGTTTAAATGCAATTATGTCGAATCTTCGATTACTGCCCTCACTGGATATGCCATGTAGTTCTTCATCTACTGAATAACTTTTGTTCCTTAAGGCAGTTGCTATTATAGATCCTACTGTATGATGCCGCGTATTAACCTTATTATCATAATATAAAGCAGTATTTTGAATAGATGTAAATTCGAAAATTTTTCAAAACCAGTAACCAACAGCTGTTTTTTTATTGTCATATTCGTATTCAGGTGGTCCAAATTATATAGAAAACATGTATCACATACCCAGCGGCAAAAATAAATAAATAAAATTTGTTATGCAGTATTATGCTTACCACTCGTATTCTGGGCAGCCAAACGGCCGCGCTCTTGTACAAGTACAGCACGCCGCACCGTGAACTGAAACCGGACTGTGGTATAGATGATGGTGATATGTGAATTAATGATAGCGAAATGAGTCTTAGATCCAACGCCGAAAGTTATCCAACAATTCAGTTTCAATAATTGGTTGAGGGAAAAATTCGAAAAAAAAAAAAAAAAAAAACTCTAGCCAGGTAAATTGTCCCACCTAGAATTTGATCCCGTGCCCGCTCGTTTCACGGTCAGACGTGCTAACCGTTAGTCTATAGCGTTGGACTACATTGCTGTTTTACCCCTGAATTGATTGTTTCTTCAATTCGACAATCTGTATTTAAGTTTTATTGAAATTAAGTTTTATTTATAGATATTGTTGATGTTTTGTAAACATGGCAAAATTCTTAGCTGCATGTTGTGGTCCTATCTATCAAAGGTATCTAAGAGTATAATATAATATATACTATTATTTTTTTTTAAGTTTTTTTTTCCTTTTTGTATTAAATATAACGCAGAGTTTTCTCAATCCAGTGATATATAGTGATATACGCTTATTTGTGCTATTGAAATGGACATATTCTAACAATACAGGTCAGGTCAGCTAAAGCATTCACTTTTAACTTTAAATTAAATTTCCTAAAAGTTGCAATTTTTCACACGTTATTTCACAACTCCACAACCATTAGAGAAAGAATGCTGAAAATTTTCACACTGATTTCAAATCAATTTATGTAAAATGTAGACTACAATAGTGCCCATATTTTTAAAAATAAATAAATTAGGCCACAAAACATAATTTAAATTTTAATATATTTTATATAGGACAAATAAAAAAATAATTATATTAAAATTAACAGCTCTGTACGTCTGGGAGTAGTCCACTTTTTATAAATAAGTTTGATTATATTTAGTAAACAAATTTAAAATGTCAGAGAAACTCTAACAATGTTATGGTTACCAAATGATATAGTTTCATAATTTTTCTTTCATACTCTGATGAAACTGGCTTTTAAAAATTATTATTTTTATACTTTTATCAGCTATTTAATTTCTAATACATCTTTTTATGGTACATTGTAATTTTTGTCTACTTGTGAGTTCATTTTCTTGTAAACGTTTAGAAATATAGAACCTGCATTTTGTGATATTACTTGCGGTCTTTCACATACAGTACATACACCCTTAAAGACCACAAAGGCTGCGGGCTATGTGTTGCTACATTATAATTTCGTACTTGAAAATCAAATAAAAGCAATAAAGAAGCAACATACACGAACGGTGCTTATTTGGAATTCAGACACACAGGTTGACTTGAGCCCTGAGCTCTCGTCGTTCAGGTCGGATGCAGCCGCGCCAAGTATTCGTTATCCGCACACCAGTCATCATTATCGCTGTCGTCTTCCCAGGTTTCGTATTCCTTAATAGACGCGCGATGTTGCCACTTTATCGGAAGCCTGTTCACTTTAATTGGATTGTTAGAATTTTCCAGTAATTGACATAGGTGGTGCCCGCCCTCCCTTCCGCCCCGAGGGATCTCGCACGGTAAACAGACACCGCCGCCTCTGTGACGTCATGAGATCTTTCACTGAAATAAGGAATGCCAGCTACAGTATCAGTTTCAAGTACGACGGAGTCTGAGACAGAGGGAGACAGAAGAATTCTCTTGCTCATTTTTATCATTCCCTCTGCTGGTTTTGTTCTGCTCCACAGCGCCTCGAAGTTCAAGCACTAGAGAACGACAATAAAATATACTTCTTTTTCTTTACTTTTTTTAGGGTAGAGAAAGCAGAGAGTGTATCTATTTGGAGCTATAAAATGTTCAGGTATATCTCGTACGATAACGACTTCTCACCGCACCGACCAGAATTCGATATGGCGATGCTCTGAAAGTTTTCTCACTGCTTCCGTTAGCTAGAAGTCCAATATGATACGAGTATGATACATTTTAATGAATTCAACATCAATATTATCTGAAGTCTGACTAGTGTAATATGTACAGTAGCTAGTCGGCGATGTATGCAATGGAAGGGAAAAGGAACTGGCCACCCTACCCTATTATCTCCTGGCCTAGGTGTCTCATAAGTGGTGCCTTCTTGGTATCATTTGTAAGTTAAGACCTGTCTGCGGACAGTTGATTAAACAACAACAACATTAATATAAGTTAATGGTGTACCTCCACATTCTTATATTTAGGTCACACTATAACTGTCTATTTTCAGTAGGTTATTTTACGACGCTTTATCAAGAGCATAGGTTATTTAGCGTCTGAATGAGATAAAGGTGATGATGCCGGTGAAATGAATCCGGAATCCAACACCGAAAGTTACCCAGCATTTGTTCATATTGGGTTGAGGGAAAACCCCGGAAAAAACCTCAACCAGGTAACTTACCCCGACCGGGAATCGAACCCGGGCCACCTGGTTTCGCGGCTAGACTCGCTAACCGTTACTCCACAGGTGTGGACCTAACTGTCTATTACATTGGCCTACGAATTTATTAATATCCCGAAAATATGTTAAACCAGTATTTCCACTGATAATTATATTAGGCTAAATTAACTGCAAATGTTCAGAAAAGTCCAATACTATACCACAGTTAAGTATGTTAAACCAGTATTTCCACTGATAATGATATTAAATTAACTCCAAATGTCCAGAAAAGTCCAATATTATTCCACCGTTAAGTATGTTAAACCAGTATTTCCACTGACAATGATATTAAATTAACTCCAAATGTCCAGAAACGTCCAATACTATTCCAAAGTTAAGTATGTTAAACCAGTATTTCCACTGACAATGATATTAAATTAACTCCAAATGTCCAGAAAAGTCCAATATTATTCCACCGTTAAGTATGTTAAACCAGTATTTCCACTGACAATGATATTAAATTAACTCCAAATGTCCAGAAAAGTCCAATATTATTCCACCGTTAAGTATGTTAAACCAGTATTTGCACTGATAATGATATTAAATTAACTCCAAATGTCCAGAAAAGTCCAATATTATTCCACCGCTAAGTATGTTAAACCAGTTTTTCCACTGATAATGATATTAAATTAACTCCAAATGTCCAGAAAAGTCCAATATTATTCCACCGCTAAGTATGTTAAACCAGTTTTTCCACTGATAATGATATTAAATTAACTCCAAATGTCCAGAAAAGTCCAATATTATGCCACCGTTAAGTATGTTAAACCAGTATTTCCACTGACAATGATATTAAATTAACTCCAAATGTCCAGAAAAGTCCAATATTATTCCACCGTTAAGTATGTTAAACCAGTATTTCCACTGACAATGATATTAAATTAACTCCAAATGTCCAGAAAAGTCCAATATTATTCCACCGCTAAGTATGTTAAACCAGTTTTTCCACTGATAATGATATTAAATTAACTCCAAATGTCCAGAAAAGTCCAATATTATGCCACCGTTAAGTATGTTAAACCAGTATTTCCACTGACAATGATATTAAATTAACTCCAAATGTCCAGAAAAGTCCAATATTATTCCACCGTTAAGTATGTTAAACCAGTATTTCCACTGACAATGATATTAAATTAACTCCAAATGTCCAGAAAAGTCCAATATTATTCCACCGTTAAGTATGTTAAACCAGTTTTTCCACTGATAATGACATTAAATTAACTCCAAATGTCCAGAAAAGTCCAATATTATACCACCGTTAGCATATTATTATTGTTGTTGTTTACGAAGACAGGTTTGAACTTCATAAATGACCCAATGAGGCATCACTCATGAGGCAACTAAGCGAGCAGATATTGGGGTAGGGTGGCTAGTTCCTTTCCCCCTACATTGCATACATCGCTGGTTAGATACATATTTCACTAATAAGACTTCCAGGTGTATATAAACAATTTGTTCTTTCTGTGACACTTATTATCAAGTGAGATGTACTGTCTGATAAATCAGAGCTAGGAATTTAGTATCAAAACTGTTAAGTTGTGTGAGCTTGGACTATAATATCTCTACTGGATGAAAAATAATGAATGGCGCATCTCTCAATGTCAGTGAACCAGAACGACAAACATGTACAGCCGGGTGGTAAAACAAAAAGAGTTAATTAATTCTTCCAATCACCCCAATAAAATATACTAAATATTAAATAAAATAAACAAACAAAATAAATATAATATATATAAACTCTATAGGGTCTTCTCGTCCTATAAATAAATTTAAGCTTTTTAACTTAAATAAATTAAATTCAATAAAAATAATAAGAAACAGTATATTCCTCGTCCAACCAAACTTGTGCTTCAATCGTCCACGGCCTTAGAACAACAAAAACTAAACGAATAATATAAAAAAACAATAATTTGTAATTATAAACTTCGTAAGTCCCAAACTAAAATAATTTACTCATACATATAAAAATAACATACGAATTATGATTCTAGCCTCATTATAACAACTAACAGTGAAAATTTTCATTTTATCAAAATAAATACTCCTTTTATGTTCAGAAAAAAAAAAACAATATTTGTACTCTGAAAATATTCGTTCTACGTCACTAGACGTTAAATCGTAAATATTTACTTATTACGTTATTGAGTTTAGAATTTATTGTTTTAGTATTGTTCTTAATATTATATATTTATTTAAATGGTTTTAATTATGAATTGTTTTTAGTATAGTTTTCTTAAAGACAAAAATAATCTAAAAACAGGAGCAAAATAATAACATAAATAATTAGATAAAAAGGGAAATGGAGCAAATCTAAAATATGATACAATATATCTTATTATAATCAGGTGAACAACTACTTTGTGAATCTAATATGTATCTCGTATGTGAGACATATTAAACCCATATTGTTTTCAACAACATTTTTCATTTCTATTGTAATGACAGCCAGGAAATCCGTATCGTAATTCTGATGTTCAACTTGGACTGTAACGCAACCGAATGCATAGCAGCACGAGACGTCAACATTTAATGATAAATAATAAAGGGAAAAAAATAAACTGTTTGTATAATTATTTAATAACAGATGAGTTTACTTTTTTGGAATCAGCATAATATTAACCTTACGTAAATAATAGAATAATAACAGAATAGCTCACTTTGGTCAGAATCTAAAATATTAATATAAATTAACAATATTCTTCAAACTATTCACGATTCTACACAGCTCCACAGAATGCCACTATGCGTTGTTTATGTGAACATTCTGTATATCGTCTGTAGCGAGCGGGAGCAGGGCGAGGCGCGGGTGACATCTACTATATCCTCGCTGTACTCAACTGAAATCTACTGTTTTGGTACGAACTTCCTATCTACGCTGATAACATACGTACGAGAGTCGTTCCGGTGTTTCCTATTTATTTTCATGAAAACTATAAAAGATACACAGAGCATAATAGATAGAGAAATATTTCAGCTACATACAGTTATTTTGTGACATAGTCACCACCAGTCGCTATTCATGAAAAGCGATGAACAAAAGCCTGCTTGCCGCGCCCGTAAAAATCTGAACCAGCGGAGGCAAGCCACTTTGTTACAGCTGCCATGAGAGGAACATTGTCTGGAAAATGTTGTTGCCCACGTAGTCCATCTTTCATAGGCTCAAAGGGATGGAAGTCTTAAGGTGCTAAGTCCGGACTATACGGAGGATGCGATAGGACAGTACAGCCAAATTTTGCAATGTGCTCAGTGGTCGCGAAACTGGTGTGCGGCCTGGCCTTATCGCGTTGCAAACGAAAAGTTTTCTTCTCTGGCCTGACTGAAAATTTAGGTTTCAGCTTAGCCAGAATTGACAGTTTTTCCAGGTTCCAGGGCATCCGAAAGTATCACACCCCGCCTATCCCAGAAGACTGTCATTTTCGCCACTGTTGAAATGCACTACTCACGGCCTTACTGTGCTCGCAATCACTGTATGGCCTCCGTACTCCTTCAGTAAACGTCGATGGATGTCAATGGGTGCAATTTGTTCGGCAGTGAGGAATTCAGTAACACACCTCTGTTTCATGCGCACCTCTGTATCAGATGCCATTTTGGTAGATTGCCCTGCTGCCACTATCAGTCGCACGACAACCAAACTAACAGGGCATTAGCGTGAAGGTTCAACCTTTACTACAACGCCACTAATATCCGGCTCAGACGTTACAGATCAACACAAAAAATAGGAGACATTACTTTCGGGACGATCCTCGTACAAATCAAGCAGAACTTCGATCAGAGGTATTACGATTATTATTATTATTATTATTATTATTATTGTTATTAGGCCTATTATTATTATTATTATTTTATTTGTATTATTCACCTACCATAAAGAGGAATATTAAATCCAGACGTTTGAAATGGGCAGGGCATGTAACACGTATGGTTGAATCTAGAAATGCATATAGAGTGTTAGCTGGAAGACCTGAGGGGAAAAGACCTTTGGGGAGGCTGAGACGTAGATTGGAGGATAATATTAAAATAGATTTGAGGGAGATGGGATATGATTTTAGGGACGTGATTAACCTTGCTCAGGGTAGAGACCGATGCGATTACGGGCATATGTGAGGACGGCAATGAACCTCGGGTTCTCTAAAAGCTGTAAGTGAGAAAGGACTTAAAATAAGAGTAAAATAGTAATACATTATATGTATTTATTTATTTGTTTCATCTTTGTTCATGTCATGGCGGATTAGATGTGTTCCAGTTCTTAATCCGCCATCACTCTCTATACAAATATTAAAAAAAACTAATACATATTGGACCTATAAGTATCCTCTATTCACCATAATAATAATGATAATAATGATAATAATAATAATAATAATAGTAGTAGTAGTAGTAGTAGTAGTAGTAGTAGTAGTAGTAGTAGTAGTAGTAGTAGTAGTAGTAGTAGTAGTAGTAAAAACCTTATAAGTATAGCTCTTGTATATTTAAAACTCTTACTTTAACTTTTTCATTTCTATACTCAATCTCTTAAAAATTATTTATAATTTCATATCCGTTAGAGCTTTGACTTCCTCTTCCCATCTCATTTTAACTCTAAAAAGAAAATTTCCTAATTTATGCAGATTGCTGGCGTTTAGGGAGCCATTCATTTTTTATAAGCTACTATAGCGTTTATTTGTAGAAATTTTTTATCCACCCAACCGTTTCTAAAATCATTCGTTGCCTGACACTTTAACGCAATATGCATTGCGTCTTCAGCTAGTCCACATAAAGGACGTTTATCCTTCTCTACGTTCCCTCTCTTATTCTTGAGCCTCCAGATACCTAACCTCCACAATGCCATTCCTGTTCTCTCTTCCCTTGAATTTAGCCTAATATATTCTTCCTGTTCCCAAAACTGTTTAAGCTCCCTATAGTATTTTAGTGATCCTAGGTCTATAGGCCTATATAATATAAATTTAGCTTCCCTTATGAAAAGGTTGCCAGATTTGACAAAGCTTATTACATATAATTTGGAAACACGCCTAAAAGGTAAAATGATATATATTTGAAACAGTTAGGGAATCGAATATACAAAATGTCAGAAAAATTTACACATAAGTAGCGTTTGTGCTCATTTATAGTTAAAAAAGGGGAGAAAAAAAATCATCAGATTGGGTAGAATGATTTGAATGCCATATAACTCGAGAAAAATAGTAGTACGGATTTATTGGCATTGATATCTAAACCAATCAACAGCCATCGGTTAAGATAATTTGAAATTTCCATTATCACTCTCATACAAATGATTTCTCAATATCTGAACCGATCCTTTGAGGGCACTAATGGCTATTTCCTTCACAATGCTGTGTGTTAGCCCCAGGTTTTTACATTTGTTGGCAAAGAAGGAGGGTATGGTACCTCGTGCTCCCACCATCAGACCTATTACATCAATATGGGACAGGCTATATTTATCTTTATAGAACGGGATTGTTGGTTCATAGATCCGTTTCTTTTCACTGTCCACCTCATGCGGTTGATCTCATGTGTCTCAAATCTGAAGGTGGAATCGAGAATGTATGCCGAGTTGTTCTTAATGGCAATGATATCAATTCGCCGAACACTTCCTTGTGTGGCTAGTCCCTGCACCTCTTGATGGACTGTAAACCCTACTAAAAATATCTTGCCTCGAAATTTCGTTTACCCTCACTTTTACTATTCTTCCAATAGTTTTTGTGCTTATAAACCCTAGTTCTCTCCATAGCCAATTTAGACCTAATCTCTTCCAGCTCTTTCAGCCAATTCGATTTCCAATTAGCGGCTTCCATACAAAATATATATGTTTTCATAATTGCTGAATCATTCCGAAACATAATATTACCTAAATATTTGATTTTTCTTTCTAGAATAATTCCCAGACTCGAATTGGTTCCCATCTCTAGTGACGCTGCCAGTTTAGAAGCATTCTCCGGTATTCCTAGAAATTTTTTCCACATTTTGGCTCTTACTTTATCGATTAATACATTATATAAGTAAAGAAGAAGCAGAAGTAAGTGACGAAAGCAAGAAAGAAAGAAAAAAACGATATTGTATTAAACCGAAAGTTCTTAGATACCAATGAAACATATCATGATTTTTATATATGTTAAAACATACTTATTTTCTGTATATAGCCGTGTTTAGAAGAAGTTGAAGCTTAAAAATCAAGAATATTCCATTTCTTCTCTCTCTCTCTCTCTCTCTCTCTCTCTCTGTTCAGCACAGAAGACAATTGAAGGCCCTTAGTTGAATATTAAATGTTTACTGTCGTTTTAATTCTCACTTTACGTCTTTATCCCTTTTCTGCTTCGTATTCAGAAGTCTTTATTACTACCCCGTGTCTTTACAGAAAGAGAGGAATAAACATTATAAGTAGTGCAGAAGGTGTATGTGATAGAAGCCATATCTTTTGCTACCTTCCCTTTTTTCTCATTTTTATTATGTAAGAAAGATTCTCCAATTCTGGTAGGAGAAAGGCAGCGAGAAAAAAGAAGTAAACGTCAGAGTTCTTTTGGATTGTGTCACAAACGTCCGTCCGTGTGTCTGTCTGTCTGTCCTCCTTGTACAGCGTATAGAGATTGCATCTTGCTGCGGATTGAAAGAACAGGCTCCATCTATTGCCTTCCTAGATGACACGGAGCGATGGCGGAGGACGAGTTCTATTTTCCAAGAAGGTGCCGCCATTGTCAGCGATGATTGACGATTCCAGCTAAACCGTTTCTTACTTACCATCAAAGATTACAAATGACGGTTTTTTAAGTATTAACCTCTGTACGATTTTTGTTATTTTCCTTTTCTCTTGCTCCAAGACGTCCGTTGAGATCGTATCAAGATCTTGACAGATAATAAGAATGATTTTCTTGTTTCTTCTTCTGAGATTTTATTCCCTTGTTTCTTTCCCTTATCATTTCATCCTTTGGATCCCATCTTGAATCGTTTCAATCCTATACAAGCCGTATCCTGTGACACAGTATGTACCAGTTTCAATTCTAGAACAAACAGTGCTTTCTTCTTCAAAATAAGTTTTCGAATACTGCTCCGAAACGTTGCATGCAATATACGATACGATGAAGAAACAAGACGTTTTCAAATACTTCCGAAACGATGGATTTTACATACCGGTATATTACATGGTAAAGAAACCTCTGAACTTTTTACACCTCCTTACGAACCTTTGGAGGTTAGTCTACATATATGTATTACATGATACAGGAACCTATAAACGTTTTACACCTTCTTACGAAACTTTGGAGGTTAGTCTACATATCTGTCGTCGATTTGCAAAAGAGGACATGTCCAAAATAACAAAGTGTTGGAAAATCGCACAAACTATAACTAAGTTAACAAATTAAAATGCTCATATATGTTTTTCTAATTACATCACTATGGGTACATACACTCAGGATCAATGAAAATTTTAATTTTTTAAGTCTATTATGTTTTTTTTTTTTTTTTTTTTTTTGCGATTTCCCAACACTTTGTCATTTTGGACGTGTCCCCTTTTGCAAATCGACGACAGATATATGTCATGATACAGGAACCTCTAAACGTTTTACACCTCCTTACGAAACTTTGGAGGTTAGTCTACATATATGACATGATACAGGAACCTCTAAACGCTTTACACCTTCTTACGAAACTTTGGACGTTAGTCTACATATATGTCATGATACAGAAACCCCTAAACATTTTACACTTCTCTTCTGAAACTTTGGACATTACATATATGACATTTCGAAAATACCTACTTGTCCTTTCCACCGTCAGAGAACACAGAAAGGAGGAATCTATCAACCGATCTCATTCGCTACCAAGAGCTACTGTGTTCTTCTGATTCATGAAATTTACGAAGTTATGTTTCATGCTTTTACTCTTTAATTTATTTGTGCTTTTAAAGATTTCTCTTCAATATGCTTTACAATTATTTTAGATTTTCCTCAGAATTTCATTTATGAAATTATTTTTTCTTATTATAATCTAGGAAAGAATTTTTTTCAAGGAATGAGGCTACATTTTGATCACTTGTCTGTTGGAATATCTTCATCATCGCTGTTTCCGTTCATGAAAACACATTACACTCATCGTCAAACCCCGATTTTTTTTCTTTTAATTCAGTTTCGTAACAGCATAGTTACTGCATGGAGGATCTCGTTGTAGGGTCATTTTTTTGCCATTTTCTTCTTTGCTTTAGTTATTTTATTTTACATTTATACAGAGTGTTTCACGAGGATTTACCGTCCTTTACGGAGCTTATTTCCGAAGGCATTCTGAGCAAAAAATGTCATGTAAACATGGGTCCTATTCTCAATATTTACAGAGTTACGTTTCGTTATTGGAACGCATTGCTGTGAACGCGTGATCTTTGTGAGCGTGCAGTCAGCAGTCAGCGCGAGCGTTATGGAAATCAAAGATAGCCGTATGCAGTTACGTAGCGCGACGAGTGCCGTTCACAAGCGTGCGGCAAAGTGTACTCAAGCGGACGACGACATTTTTTAAATTGTGTTGTAAACTATCCAAGACTGAAAAATTAGGATGCAAAATTGAACTGCAAATGATTAAGTCGGTGAAAGTGGTGTGATTTGTAATAATTGTTGTGATAAGTGTGTAAGAATAATGTAATTTTCTAGTTAAAAATACAGAAAGCTGTCTGTACGAAGCAACTAAGGAGTTCACAGCACATTTTTAGCTTCATAATACTTGCCAATTAAAGACATGATACTTCTGAATGGTTCATTCTCTATTTATATTATCCTTTTACCTTCAAACTAAAGAAAAAACGTATTTTACAAACAACTTTAAATTAGTGTAACTTTGAAAATATTGAGAATAGGAACTATGTTATATGACTTTTTTTGCTCAAAATGACTTCAGAAATAAGCTCCGTAAAGGACAGTAAATCCTCGTGAATCACCCTGTATATATATATATATATATATATATATATATATATATATATATATATTAATAATTCAGTATATAATAATAATAATAATAATAATAATAATAATAATAAAGATATATGGATCATATGGGGATATTAAGAGGAAGGCAGAAAATAGGAAAGACTGTAGAATGCTGGGGTGTGCCTTTGGGCAGAACACTGTGAATGAATAATAATAATAATAATAATAATAATAATAATAATAATAATAATAATAATAATAATAATAATAATAATAATAATGTTTTGCCAGAAAAATACAACACAGAGAAATTGTAAATTTACAGAATTCTAGCACTTCCCTGAAAGAGTGTGTTCTCGTGCTCAGGGGAGGATTCGTTACATAATAAATTTACATGTATACATAAACACATACTTACTATTCTTAATAATTTATAAAATAGTCGCACTGTTATCAATCAGGCTTTGACTTAGGAATTATTTTGAAGTGTGCTAAAATTTGTTCTTAAAAAGGCGCTCAATATTTTAAGAGTTGACAGTGTAAAATGATTTAAAGTCTTACGACATGTTATATTGAACATCTTCAGATTTTAACCACCACTAGATTTAAAAATAGTGGTTGTTGTTGTTGTTTAGTCAACTATCCGAAGACAGGTCTGAACCTCAAAATTGATACCAATAAGGCACCACTTACGAGGCAATTAGGCTAGGAGATAATGAGGTAGGGTGGCCAGTTCCTTTCCTCCTTTCTAATACATATCGTCAATATAACATAAGGCCAACTGAAGACAGGAGAAATTCAAGAAAAGAAACACCACTTTGTTAATAGTAATCGATTCTTTACCTATATCCTCGAAAATTTTAAGTGAAATCGTCACCATTACAGTCACAATTAAGAAAAATGTGTAATGGGTACCTGCGTGCTTATCTTCTTCATTCACGAAACCCCACCTAGAGCATTCTGTATTGTTTCTTTCTGATGTGATATGCAGTGCTGTGATGTTTTGTACATGAAACTACGGAACACCTTTCCCGTCCGTGATATATTCTGTTTAGACTTGTCAGGATCTTAACCCAGATCTCAGACGTTGGAGGCTGATACATTTCCCACAGATTTATTCACATACATTTTGTGACTGGCGTTATGTTCGCAAAATTTAAGTTTTGACATTGATACTGCATAGAATCTCCATTCTATTATTGTCTAGAAAAAGGATATATCGCTCATTTTTATTCTGACGTCCATTATCGCCTTCGTCCACTAAAAATTTCATTTCGACTATTCAGAATTTCAGCTACTACCTTCGTAATAGAAGTTTGACGCTGCGGGAATTTCAATAACCGTACGCCAAAATTTATAACATTACAAAACATTTGGACATAGTACAAATATTTTTGCATTGTATTATCAACAGTATCAGCAGAAGTATTAGTTTTCTTTGATGAGGCCGAGACATAGACGGGAGGATAATATTAAAATAGTTTAGAGAGAGTTGGAATAAGATGGTATGGACTGGATTAATCTTGCTCAGGATAGGGGCAATTGCGGGCTTATGTGAGGTCGGCTATGAACCTCCTACTGTATTAACTTCAGTTTGTAAAATCTGTTTAGCGAAGTAAGTGTTTGCAAACAATTGAAAATAAATACATGTACATATTACCTGTATCACAAAAGATGTTCAAAGTGTCCTCCCTTTGCTGCAATAGGGTACATGTTTGACATCTTAGAAGATTTTGCACAAATTAGAACTACAAAAAATCGCTGAAAAAGCTATACACAATAGTAAAACAATTACAGAAAAGGGAATAATTTGCACTACATTACGCAAGAATGAGTAATCCCTTCAGTAGCTCAAACGTATCGACGTGAACTGCACGCGCACAACGACTGACAAACGCTCTTTAATTTTTGGGCGTATGAAAGGCGTACCGTGGGTATAATCTTTTCTGTATGTCCCGAAGTTGCTGCATACGGAGGACTGTGTAGTATTTTGTATGTCTTCATTTGAGTATGTTGTAATTTCGATATTCCATAAGATTTAGGAAAGAAATTAATTGCCACCTTCAATAACTGTATTAACTGTTCCTGTCATGGTCTGTGCCAAGTATGGGCGCTAATAACTCAATCGAGTCACTACAGATTTCTCCTTAACTCCCCACTCCACCTTCCCCGTCTGAGATGAGTAGACAGGAAGGTAAACATTGTTCAGTGACGGATTGTATGAGGCAGGTATAATAGCTTTTGCGAACTTTCGACTCTCGCTGGTCACCTGAAATCCATCATTGTATCTCGACAGTAAACTATTTCCCGGTTATGTGGGAAAAGATAGGAACGAGCTCTTTAATTGTCGTGCAATTATTTTTCTAGAGGAATTAATACTCCACCACAAAATAAAATCCTGACATTCAGGCTGAGAATTGATGCCACGTTTGTAAGTCATGTTTGGAAAAGCAACTAGGCAAACCATCCAATAAGATAGGCCTATTTCTACGTATAAAATACATAAGAACGTTTTTGCCAATATTGATAGAGAATACAAAGGCATGGTCATGGTCCCTGGATGGAATAACAGTGTCATACAATAGTCGCATCGGCTTCTCGCCACTTCCTGCAATTTCCTGCCTTCTACTTTGATTTGAGCCGCTCCCTCGCCCAATCAAACCGACAGCTCACTGCAAAGATTGACAGCACACAGAGCAATTATTGAGCTTCGCTCCGAAATAACTAATTAAACTTCATAGAATCGGAGTCGCCTCCCTCTTTCACTCTTTTCTGCCTACAATTTTTTATGATTTGAAAACTTTTTACTTTAGAGTTGACCTTCGATAAACGTTTTAGATTTACATGTTTGGTTGTTCAAAATAGCAGAAGTTCATGAATTTTTATTTAAACCAGACAAAATTTAACTCTCTTCACTATCTGAACTTGCTTGTTAGATTAGTCTCTTCAAGAACGAAACATCTCCATCGTCGTCGTCATCATCCTCATCCTAAACAACATTTTTGTCAACGTCATCACTTCAACATTTTTATATATGTCTTTAAGAAAAGGCTTATTCACACTTTTACCCTCACTTTTATGATGATTTAAACCAAAGTTCAAAAGCAGGACTCTTTTATAATTTATTTAGCATTGCGGTTAGCATGGCATGTGTTAAACACAAGTTCAGGAACACATACAAGTCATTATGCAAAGGATGATAGTTACCGACTTTCTTTGTTTTAGATTATAATTCATGTTTTTTTTAAATAGCCTATTAGTAGCCCTAAACACTACCACTTGATTCGTTCTACTCTTTCAGGAGGGAGATAAAGTTTTTCTGTTTATATTATATTTTATGTTACAATTATTAGCAAAATAAATAAATAAATAAGTAAATAAATAAATAAATAAATAAACATTTAAATGAATAAATAAATCAATATCGCATGACAGTCACACTCATTCCAATTAAGATAAAATACGATCATACTGAGAGTTCCTATACAAACCGGTCCCAGATAGTACTGTTCCGTCGGCTTAATGACAGTAGTGCGGAGCACCTGTCCCGAAAAAGCTAAGCGATAAGAGTGGTGTGAAACCGGTTTGCGTCGGCGCACGACCGATGGCCGCCCGACAACAGATTTTTTATGTAGAGGTTGGAGTGGGACCGGTTTGCATAGGAACTCTCGGTACATTCTCAACTGAAAATATAAATTCACGACTCTTGGAACTCTTTACGGGCTTGTAGTGTTGATGTGGCATATCAGAACTTAAGACAACAAGGGATGAATATAGCACCATAAAAAATACCTGTATCTTAAAAGACAAATACAATCCCAGTTCCCTGGTGATAATGGTATCCTGGTCAGCTGAATTAAAATGCAACTATATTGCTGATAATGTGGCTATAGAAAAAGATTAACAATTGTTGGGAATTTCACTATAGAGAAATTTAGTGTTGTTGGAACAACTAGAGACAAATATCTGATCGTTGTGAATTTAACCATACAAAAGTACAATATGGATGTGAATTTATCTGCAAATAATTACAGGATTTTTGGGAATTGAAATAGAGACTAGTGGATATAGAATTCCTATAAATTTAGCTACAGATAAATTCGCGGGTGCTCATGTAAAGGGTGTTAAGTCAAATTGTAAGATATGTAAACTTTTCTCCTTTGGTATTGAACATAAACTCTTTGACACAAACTACGGAGCACTATAACTGCATCATAGAGTGGAGGAATGACTTAACCCCTTTAACACAAGAAAGAAGTAATGTGGAGAGTTCAGATCTGTACTTATCCTATTTTAGCCAATTTATACTTAACACTTTTCACACGAGCACCCGCGAATTTAGATTTGTTGGGAATGGAACTTTAAACTGAATTTAACTATAGACAAATGTAGGATTGACCAAAATATAGGATTGCTGTGAATTTAACTACACACAAGTGTAAGAACGTTGGAAACTGAAACTTAAATAAATATAAATATGTAAGATTGTTAGAAATTGAACCACAGATAAAAGTAGGATTGTGTGAATTTAACTACATACAAAAGTAAAACTTTTGGGAATTGAACCTTTGAACCATTGACAAATATAGGATTGCTGTGAATTTAACTACAGACAAATGCAAGATTGTTGGGAATTTAACCGTAAACAAAAATGTAGGATTGTTGAAGATTTAACTACATGGAATATATAAGAATTTTGGGAATTGAATCGTAGACAAATGCAGGATCGAAATGAATTTTAAACACAAATATATGATTGTCGGAAATTGAAACATAGACAAATGTAGGTTTGCTGTGAATTTAACTACAGGCAAAGGTAGGATTGTTGGTAATTTAACCATTGATAAATGAGAAATTGGTATGAATTGTAACTACTGGCAAATGTAGGATTGTTGGAGATTGAAATACAGACAAATATACTGTAGGAATATTGGGAATTAAGAACAGATGATTGTTGTTACTCTAACTACAGTAAAATGTAATACTATTGAGAATTTAATTGCTCATAATAGCACAATATTTAGAGTTAAACTATATGTAAATGAGGAATTGTCGGAGGTTTAAGTACATATAAATTTAGGGCTTATTTTTGGGAAATTAACTGGAGACAAACGTTAGCTTCTTGAAAATTGAATTATTATAAATCATATCCTGTAATGTTTATTTTTTTTATCTTGTTATTGAAGAATGTAGTTCGGCCGAGATACGTTCAAACTTGCAAATAATTCTGGTTGTTAATTAATTGCTTTAAACAAGTTCATTTCAGCCGAACAATCTCTATGATGATGTAGGCAACAGCTTTGACTTAACTTTATCATCTTGAACAAGGGTGTTTGCTCGTTGTCAGTGTCAAGTTGTGTGTGGTCTTAGGTGGATATTAGGTAATGTAATGACCCTCACGTTACGGAAGTTTAATCCTTCTTCGTGTAGCACTAGGTCGAGAGATGATTCAGGTATGGACTTACTCCAGATGTAGATTCGAGAAGGAATAATGAGTCTGAACTTTTACAGTAACATGGAAATGTATGAAGTTATATTTCAATCATGTAGCTGAGGACTTATAAATAAACACAGCTGGATTCTGTGATTGTACTGTAAGTTCTTCAGTGTATAAATAAGGAAGTGTGGGATATGTTTTCCCTGAGAACATAGGTTTTATACACTATCTACCAAAAAGTAATTGGGCACTGTTTTTGCCCTTTTAGAACCTTGTGATACCACCTCTTGTTGCTATATCAGCAGCCACCCTGTCAGGCATGCTTTCCACTAGTTTGTGTAGGATATCCACTGGAATGCGTCACCATTCCTCTTGCAACATGGTACTCAGTTGGACAATGGAAATTGGCCGCATCTCCCGAGACCTCAATCGCTGGCCCAATTCGTCCCAAAGATGCTCAATGGGATTGAGTTCAGGACTCTGTGCAGGCCAGCCCAACTGGTGAACATTATTGTCTGCATACCACTGCATAGTAGCCCCCGAAACATGGGGCCAACTTCCATCGTCCAACTGAGTGCCATGTTGCAAGAGGAATGGCGACGAATTTCAGTGGATATCGTACACAAACTAGTGGAGAGCATGCGTGACAGGGTGGCTGCTGTTATAGCAACAAGAAGTGGTTCCACGAGGTTCTAAAGGGGCAAAAACAGTGCCCAATTACTTTTTGGTGGGTAGTGTATATCTCTCTCTACATAATTACCATGTCGCTATACAATCGTCTTTCAATAAACTGTGTAGGCCTAGTTCATAATTTATATTAAATACAATTTGTAGATACATTAGGCAGTTTAAATAAAATAGAGTTAAATTGTTAATCATAAACTTCATTCTTATCTGGAAGTCAAGACATTAATCTTACTTCTGATTAGCTACCAACATAACAAATATTTTCTATACTTGCTTATCCTTTAATTTTTGTAAAGTTATAAATGTTGTCCCTTTCTCGTCATCTTGAAGTATTCGTTCTGGTTTCTTTTGACTAGGAAAGTACTGATCATATTATGCTGCATGTTTTTACTTTGATCTCAGATATTCAACTCGCATCTTGCGTCAATTCAAAGCACATACAGATACTAAGGATAGCAACCTGCTGTTTTGAATTTCCTTTACACATTCCTGGAAAATGTCCACCGAGTTAGCTCTGTGCTAGCGCGTCTGCCTCCAGACTAACTGGCCCAGGTTCGATTCCCGGAGGGGCCAGAAATTGTCATATAAAATTTCTACCTCGAGACTAGGAGAGATAGCGGTGCAAAACATCTAATCACTAGATTGTGCACCAATATGCCTGGGTTAAATCCCAAAACTCTCCGCAGTGTATAGGAAGAGAAGGTATTTTCCACTGTTGATAGTGATTCGTCCGTCGGATGGGACGTTAAACTCGGCGGCCCTCTTGGTACTATTCGACAGGAGTATGTTACGTGTCGGCACCGAGTTTCCCCTTCTCCCTCACCTTCATCATCATCCTCACCCATTCCCTTCAATATACTTACATGAACACTTACACATACACTCACCTAGTAGACGACGTAACTCTTCACAGATACACATCATGTATAACGTGGCCCACAGAAGTGGAGTGCAACTTGAAAATGGCTCACAGTCCTGTCCGTAGTATGTGGAACCCGAATTACGTTAAATGAAGTGGGTAGACATTAGAAACACACACATTTCTGGAAAATTATCATGCCTTTACCACTTTAAGAATACTGTAATAGGCCTATATTTTTTTTCGATAATAGAAAATCTGTAACATTTCCGTTCTTTATATCCTGATTAAAAGGAGTACAAAAACATATCAATTTTCAAAGTTAAAAAATTAAATTTTCGTTTCAGTTGTCATGCTTCAGAACTATGTTTCACAATAATTTTCACTAGATCTACTGTACTGTAAATTCTTACAACCGTGTCACTAAAGACGCTGCTGAGATTTTGATGTTACAAATCTTCATTTTCTGTTTTTAGTTGTGGTTTTTTCTTCGTGCTTGCTATCTCTTCTAATTACAACGTCTACATTTGTAATATCCACATTTTATTTAAACGATCCACACTTGAAAATAGTTAATCTTGTTTAGGGTCACAACCTAATAAATAATGATTTAATTTATAAAAATATAATGACAAGGTTATTTTTGTTACTAGTGGCTTGTAGCAGCAACTGCTGCCTGATAGAGATTGGAAACCACAATAAAATGCTGCTACGTATGATGAAGATGATGATAATAACACATGTACCTTGAATACGAAGTTACAACAGACTCTAGCTTTCCGAGTTATTCTTGAGATGCAGGTAGAATTGTGTAGAAAACTGCTACTGGTGCTAATGGTAGAGTTTTAGTAGTTTATGGAAGTTTTTTCTGGTTTTGTCGCAAATGTAGCAGTCTTTGTGCTTCAACTCCACTGTACTGATGTACTAAATATTGTTGGAAAAATTTTTTGATTGATGTAAGAGTCAATAATCTTCCCTAACTGCAATTTTATAACAAATGAACTGAAGTATACTGTAGTTAAGTCAGTTTTAGTCTTTCGAAGTCTAACACCGTTATGTAAGTTCATGAAAAGCTTTAAACATATATAAATATATATATTTTTTTTCAAATTAAAGCTTTTCATGAACTTCGCTACAAACCATTTACATTTTCCCGCAATATTAATATTAATAGCTTTCGATTCCTCGCAGGATGTATAGTTTTCATAAAGTTTTCTTCCACAATTTAAATTAAATATATAGATTCTATTTACGATCTACTGATATATTCGAGGTCTCAAATTTATGGTTAATTATCATTTAACTGTCGGCGATATACTCGATTATAACTCATCTCTTGAAGATAAAATAATTCCTGAAGATTTTGTATGTAATTCGTGCAGTTTCGCCCTAATTTATCTTCAATAAAATCATTAATACACAAGAACAATTGAGCAAATTTTTTATAACTGCAAATCTGTTAATTTCATTCCTCCTTAAATCTATAACATTAATTTTTCATGTAACTTTAACATTGATTTATTTATAATTCCAGTTCTGCTTTTTAAGTACATGAAAATTATATAGAACAAATCTCTAATATTCTTCTTCTTGTTCTTCTCTTCAAGTATTAGGCCATATGGTCTGTTACGATCTCACAGTTGAATTTTCAATCCAGCGCTTCTTTGGACGACCGAGAGATCTCTTCCCGTTTGGACGATAGTGGAACATGACTTTTGGGATTCTATCTCTACGCATGCGATGCAGATAATTTATCCAGTTGTTCCGATAATGTTTTACGTGATTAACTACAGGTTCTAGTTGTAATTATTTCATTACATCTTCATTGCGTTTGTGATCAAATTTCGTAAGATCCCGCTGTATAACTCAAATTTCATTTCATTGGCCGTTATTCTGCTTTCGTCTTTCTTCCTCAATGTCCATGCCTCACTGCCGTAACAAAGTACAGGTCTCGTCAAGGTCTTGTATAGGCGAATTCTAGTATGCCTTTGTACTAGGGAAGGTTTCATAATGTCGTCAATTATTCCCATTGTTTTGGTATATTTAGAAATTTTCTGTGAAATGTCTACTTCATCGAAAAAAGATAATGTGTATCCGAGATATGTAATATTAAAGGAAGAAAATAACTATAATGATGTTGTTTTCCTAATTTCAGTTCTTAATTTCACTAGCGTTTGTCAAGGATTGAAGATAAAGCTATTTAAAATTATTACGTTTTAAGAAAATAGAAAACATCGCGATGTATTATTAAATTACATTTATTTTCTAGACAGTGTTGTATTTTTAACAACCTTACAAAATCATAAAAAAAATGACATGACTCTTCAGTTTTCATAACTGAATGTGTATGAAACAAAAATTAAATCCAATTATTTTTATATCTTCATAATTTATTCCATGCATTATGTGATATATTTTAGGTTGGGAAATTATGATAATTTATGCTTTTTATTTCGATCTGACTCATGTGGGAAATTCCCAAGAAATTCATAATGACGCCTATATTAAAATTCGAGGTATGTCCTGGTTAAAACGCGGGACTGGAAAGGGTAGTAAATCAATAAGCCACATATGCGGTGTATCCCTGTCCCACATAGGGGTGCTCAGTGGGGGAGTGATATTTCACAGAACAGCAATTGTGAAGGTTGGATGTTAATATACTGCGAATGGACATACAATTTCATTGGAATTATTAAGTTTCCTAAGACTAAAATTACGCTTTATTACAAACCTTACACGCCTATTTAATTTATATTAAATATGTTGCTTTTAAAGTTTTATGAAGCTTGGGTATTTCACTGAGGAAAAAAGGTTAATAATAAAATTTTATTTGATATTGTCATGAGTGTAACAAACCTCTCTGAAGTTCAAGTGGTAGAATATTAAACTGATTCACGAGACACTGTTTAATTTTCTAGCGGCGGAAATTGAGATTTATTTTCCTTTCATAAGCACTGGTTGTCTCAGGTGATGGCATTGTACTATATCAATAAAATTGCATAGGAAATTCCCGATTATGAATACCTAGATTTGTTAAAAAAGTATGATCGTTAGAGGTGGTAAATTTTCACAAGCACGATAAATGCGAAATATGCCTAAATGTTGTCAAAATGAGTAATTTTATGTTTCGAAGCATGTTAAGTATATTATTATAGTTTTTAAATCGAAAATAAAATGCGAACTTATGTATATACAAAATGGAAACTGTATATATGTACTGTTATATTCTAGCGAAGCACCGATTTAATTTCATAATCTTCTATATTCTAGAATTCTGTGTATCTATCTTATTATTTTCCATTGTTTTCAACTCCGTTTTTTAAAACTTCCATTGTTGATCGGTGTCACCTCAATAGATCCCTTCCTATTTTTATACACTCTGGCAATTAAATATTTTATTATTTTCTTAGTGGGGAATCTCATAATAGCGAAGTAAATTTCTGGTAGCTTAATTTATCATTCAGTTCGTGTTAAGGATTATAATATTCTTCCGAAGTATTTCCAATGCTTAATTTTCTTAATTTTAAAGCTTTCACCACATTACATTTGTACACTGGCATGTAATATTGCACTTTATTGCTGGTCGTAGCTTCTTTGCATTTACCCACATTGTTGGATGTAACCTACAACGTAAAAAAGTTTAATATTAAATGAGCGTAACTTAGTAACAAAATTAATCCCAATCTCGAATTACCAGCTTCTTACGCTCGCGATCGGAGTCACCTTCCAAAACAACACTACATTAAAAAAATTATGTATGTATTTATTTACACTTCAAGTGGGCAAGAACCCGGTGGCAGTGGTATACACAATATAAACAATATACAATAAAATTACAGTACACAATACAATTATACAATACACAATACAGTTATGCAATACACAATACAATTATGTACACAATACAATTTTACACAATAATTACAATTAATAATAATAATAATAATACATAAAATAACCTAATCAATATGTGCACTTAATTTTACATTACAACCTACATATGTAGAGACCCTACATAAGTTTCACATTAGTACTTACTTAGTTACTGGCTTTTAAGGAACCCGGAGGTTCATTGCCGCCCTCACATAAGCCCGCCATTGGTCCCTATCCTGAGCAAGCTTAATCCATTCTCTATCATCATACCCCACCTCCCTCAAATCCATTTTAATATTATTTTCCCATCTACATCTCGGCCTCCCTAAAGGTCTTTTTCCCTCTGGCCTCCCAACTAACACTCTATATGCATTACTGGATTCGCCCATACGTGCTACATGCCCTGCCCATCTCAAACGTCTGGATTTAATGTTCCTAATTATGTCAGGTGAAGAATAGTTTCACATTACTACTGATAATAATCTTTCAATTTACTCTCATCTCACTCATTGTAGTGGCACTATGACGCATTTCACTGACACTTGAGAACATATTTCACTGACACTATAGAAAAAAAGGCATGAAATAAAAACGAACATATTTTAATATCTAATATTTTACACCAACCCTTAAGGGACTGCTGTGAAATTCCATATCGTGTTACTTTTCCTATTAACAAAATATGTAGTAAAGTACAGTACAAATTTTACACAAGAATTTTCCAATACAAAAAAAAAATGTAGCTCACCTCGGAATCATCCTTGCTATTGAACACAGTGAATTGCGCGTGATTTAAATATCAATTATTGATTGCTGACAAATTATCTTTCTTAGAAATATGAGTGTTAACAATGATTTAAAATTACCAGCGACATTGTGCTATGTTTTATTTTTTGTTAAAAAAAAGCCTTAACTGATCAGTTTCACAATACTATACCGGATTCACTCAGTATTACGATATCAGTAGTGTGGCACTCTCAATAATAAATGTAAGTTAAATCTCACCTAGTTTGACATATAATGTTATTACTTTTACTATAATGATAATAATAATAATGATAATAATACTATTATTATAATAATAATTATTATTATTACTTACTTACTGGCTTTTAAGGAACCCGGAGGTTCATTGCCGCCCTCACATAAGCTCACCATTGGTCCCTATCCTGCGCAAGATTATTCCAGTCTCTATCATCATATTCCACCTCCCTCAAATCCATTTTAATATTATTCTCCCATCTACGTCTCGGCCTCCCCAAAGGTCTTTTTCCCTCCGGCCTCCCAACTAACACTCTATATGCATTACTGGATTCGCCCATACGTGCTACATGCCCTGCCCATCTCAAACGTCTGGATTTAATGTTCCTAATTATGTCAGGTGAAGAATTCAATGCGTTCATTTCTGCGTTGTATAACTTTCTCCATTCTCCTGTAACTTCATCCCTCTTAGCCCCAAATATTTTCCTAAGCACCTTATTCTCAAACACCCTTAACCTATGTTCCTCTCTCAAAGAGAGAGTCCAAGTTTCACAATCATAAAGAACAACCGGTAATATAACAGTTTCATAAATTCTAACTTCCAAATTTTTTGACAACAGACTGGATGATAAAAGCTTCTCAACCAAATAATAACAGGCATTTCCAATATTTATTCTGTGTTGAATTTCCTCCCGAGTATCATTTATATTTGTTACTGTTGCTCCCAGGTATTTCAATTTTTCCACCTTTTCAAAGGATAAATTTCCAATTTTTATATTTCCATTTCGTACAATATTCTGGTCACGAGACATAATCATATAATTTGTCTTTTCGGGATTTACTTCCAAAGCTATTTTTTACTTACTTCAAGTAAAATCCCCGTATTTTCCCTTATCGTTTGTGGAGTTTTTCCTAACATATTCATGTCATCCGCATATACAAGCAGCTGATGTAACCCGTTCAATTCTAAACCCCCTCTGTTATCCTGGACTTTCCTAATGGCATTCTCTAGAGCAAAGTTAAAAAGTAAAGGTGATAGTGCATCTCCTTGCTTTAGCCCACAGTGAATTGGAAACGCATCTGACAGAAACTGACCTATACGGACTCTGCAGTACGTTTCACTGAGACACATTTTAATTAATCGAACTAGTTTCTTGGGAATACCAAATTCAATAATAATATCATATAAAACTTCTCTCCTAACCGAGTTATATGCCTTTTTAAAATCTATGAATAAATGTTGCACTGTACCCTTATACTCCCATGTTTTTTTCCATTATCTGTCGAATACAAAATATCTTATCAATAGTTGATCTATTACGCCTAAAACCACACTGATGATCCCCAATAATTTCATCTACATATGGGGTTAATTTTCTCAAAAGAATATTATTACTATTATTATTATTATTATTATTATTATTATTATTATTACTTTTATTATTATTATTATTATTATTATGATTATTATTAATATTATTATTATTATTACTACTATTACTTTCATTATTATTATTATTATTATTATTATTATTATTATTATTATTTTGTTAGTGATATCAAGAAATATAGGTATAATTCTATTAGTGCATATTTATTGGTATAATTTAAGGCTTTTAAAGGCATACTTGCATACATATTTTGTAGGTTTTTTGGGCATGAACTTCCTGACCTTATTTATTATTTTCAGGAATTTTATCTGAAAAATGTAGACAATGCTCCTGTTAACACATTGATGACATGGAGTTTCTACTACCATACTTCCGATAAAAATACTTGATCCAAATTGCTACAAAATGCTAATTTCTAAGACCGAAAGTGCTATAAAATGTTAAAATCGATTCTTAAGGTGATACATTTTTAATTTTACGTCGCTTAAATCTACCATCTGTAATGATCAATGTGTGTTCAGAAAAGGAAAATTACATATTTATGGGCCTAATAATTTAACAATAATCAAATATATAGGGGACTAATCTACTTATACCTGCATGATTTAAATAACATTAACTTAAAATACGTTTACCTTCTTATTTATATATGGTACTTCGATCTTGTGAACTTCTAGGGAAACCACTTTTTTTACCTAAAGGTTGAAAGCGTGTTATTTTTAATTCATATGAACTTGGGTTCTGCCTCGTTCAAATTTATTTTGAGGTTACATTTTTTCTTTGCTTTATTGTTATGCGTTTTCGTGTTGTAATTAGCTTACATTATTAATTTTGCGGCGTAATTAGTGCTTTCAATTCTCGAGGGATTAATTATACAAACATAATTTAATTAAATTTCAAGTGTGCTAAATACATCTAAATGTAATGCATCTAATTTATTCTCTGACTTCGACAGTGAACATGTTTGTATCTCAAAGAATTTTGTAAATAATGAGGATGCAAAGAATCCTATATTTGATTTTAGTTTTATTACCTACTAGCTTACATGTATTTGTAGTTAAATTACGGCAATATTATATTTGTCAGTCGTCACGTTATTCACAATTCCGCATTTATCTATGATACAGTTTCCAATATGTCTCTATAATATATCTCTCTAAATTGAATTCACAGCAGTCCATACGTATGTAGTTACATACAAATGATCATACATTTTTATGTATTTAAATTCTTAATAATTCCGTTCCATTTGTAATCCACTTTTCAATAATCTTAAATTTGATCATAGTTGAATATTAGGATCTATTAATAATTCCACGTTTATCTGTGATTTATTTTCAAACAGTCCTACGTTCCCTGTAGTTAAATTTTGAAAAACAGTGTGCAGTGAACCTGTCTAAAGCGGTCATCTGAAGTTACCTTGTAAAATGGCCGTTTTATCAGGTGGCCGCTTGATTAAGGTTGCGGTTTTTTATGAATCAGGATGAAAGTACTGAATTTCATTGACTTTTTAGTACTGTGCGCGTACAACAATCGTGCATATTAATGTCAGCCTCTTCCATTCTTGCAACTAACCTTTTCAAAACTCAATTTCTTCGTCCTCCCACACTTGAACCATTCGTAAACGAAATCATTCACATTACTAAACACAGATTCTCTCTTCTTTTTTGGCCACCATACATATTTTCCTCTCATTCTTTTAATATTTCATATTAATTATACCGTGTATTAGTTTCCTTCCACATTTGAATATTTCTGCAATTTTCTCACAGATGTTCCTTTCTCACTTTCTTCAGTCATTTTTCGTCTCACCTCTAAACTTAATACCACTCTAGATTTATTGTTAGACATGATTTCTTTTGAAAACTAAAGTCAAAGTTCCTCTGAATCAACTGAATGAAAAGAAGAAAAATTCGTAAAAGCTGGTCCAATAGAAAAAGATGGAAAGAGGAGAAAAAAATTAAAAAAAAATTCGAATGGTTAACTACTAACCTGAAACATACTGTGACATTTTCGACAGAAAACGTCCGTGTTTCAATCCTTTAAAAACGAGTAAGAATTTATAGCTGTGCAGGGTCGGAGTTGAAAGTGACAAAAGAGTCATGAAACAGTAACCAACTAACCCCAAGATATGGAGGGTGTACTGTTGTACACTTAGCTATTGTCCTCGTTATATTGCTCTCTGTCCTCTAACCGTCGAAAAAAATAGGTCAGACAGTATCCGTGAAAAATTTTTTTGTTGGACAATGACGGTTATAGTCAGGTTCCAGTCCAAACAGATACCGACCGCTGGCCGAAGCATGAGGTGGCCGCTAAATAAAGAGACAATTTGTATTGATCTTATGGCAAATCCAATTGGTTCCAGAGAAAATTGGCCTTTTGGCCAGGTGGCAGTTTAAATGAAGTGACCGGAAAGGCAGGTTTCACTGTACTTAATTTATGACTAAATTCTCAATAATGATGTATATTACCTAAACCTTAATTTACAATAATCCTATATTTGTCTATAGTTAATTTCTCAACAATTCTACATTTATCTACAGTTCAAAATTCAGCAATCGTACATTCGTTTGCAGTTAAATTCCTGTAAATTTAATTTTTATTATACTTAAATTGAGAGCAATACCATATTTAACTGTAGTTTAATCATTCGTTTAATCCACAAATTCGAAAATAAAATTGACAGAGGACAGGTATTTCGAGAATACTATGAGGAAAAATGTAAAGGATGCCTGGGATGCGTTCAGAAACATTTATTTTAAGTTTCCTTTGAGATAAAAAGAAGACCCAAATTATGTTAACAAAGTGAAAGGGATGTTACAAAGTTTCAAACAGATTGATTGCAACACAAGTATAAAAGTACATTTCCTTCATTCCCACCTAACATATTATCCTGATCATTTAGGAGATTTTAGTGAGGAACAAGGTGAAAGATTTCACAAATATAAAAAAATGACAATATTAGTTATCAAGAGAAGTGGAGTGGTAACATAGTGGGTGTTGAAAAGGAACTGCTCTGAATAACATTCTAGGAGGTCAAAAAGGTGGAAATTTGAAGTGCAATATTAAGGTATGGTTAGAAATGTGATTGCTATGGTTACGTGATTGTTATTAACCTTGGTAGCTCCGTTGGCAGACCGCTGGTTTACGACGACCGTGAATCCATATTCAAATCTAGACGATACGGTGGCGGAGTTGTATTTGTGGTGAACAAAGTCAAGGTTGTCAGTGTTTTTCTCTCGGTTCTCCCGTTTTTCGTCCTCATTACACCAACAATGTCCACAATTTCCCTTTCATTTTCATTTCCGTCTCGAATAATACGGACCACATGTGTTTGCGTGACGCCGAATCGATTGTTACTCGTAGTTGGTTCAAAGATGGGATTCTAGACGACTCATAGATCTGCATAAATGGCACCGAAGGGCCCCTCCCAGCTACGTTCTTGCTTCCAAATGACGGAGTTGTATTTGTGTTGTCAAAGTCAAGGTTACCTTGCCATTCCACCAATACTCTTCATAATTTCTCTGTCTCGAATAATAGGGGCCACTTGTGTTTACGTGATGTTGATTCGATGTTTCTTCATGGTGGACGTTTTCGCGGTTTGATAGGTGACTGTAGTGGTGGATTCTAGACGACTCACAGACAGGTTGCCTCTGCACCGCAAGGTTTTTGCTTCCCTGTCGGAAGCATTATGATTCGAACATGTAGGGCCTACATAGATATATCAAATTCGACAGATTATCTCCAGATGTATGGTCATAGACTTTAAACCTACCTAGATGGCTAACTTCGAATCGGAAAGTGCTGCCATTTTTTAAGCGGACAAGAATCTATGTTAAACTTCTAAAGATTGATAGAAACACAAGATAACGTCACATTTTGTCAACATGAATTTGAAAACTGTACAAGTTTCAGATACTTAGGCACAATAATAACAAATAATAATGGCATAACATCAGTAATAAAAACAAGAATAATGGAAGGTAATAGGTGTCTATTTGGGCTCGGAAAATATTGAAATTTAGCCCACTATCTATATCTGCCAGAATCATGGCCTTCCAAGGAAAGAACCATATAAGATCCAAAATTACAATCAATAGTAATTGTATAGAACAAGTCAACACATTCAACTACTGTATCTTGGCTGCAATCTTTCTTATATAAACTCCAGGGACATAGATATTAAACTTGCCAAATTTCAGCAACTGTTAAGAACAATCAAATCAACTATATTAAAGAAAGTTCAACCAGAATCAATTTTGAAATTCTATAAAGTTATGGCAGTCCCGGCATTATTATATGGATCAGAGACATGATCATTAACGAAAGGACAACTTCTAAGAATAGAAACTGCTGAAATGCGATTGCTAAGACCTCTTGCAAGATATAATCTTTACGACCATAAAAGGAACGCTGACATCCGAACAGAATTGAATATCACCGCCATTACGGATACTATAGAATCTTACCCCAACAACTGATATGAACATGTATTAAGAATGCCCAACAATAGGTTACCCTAGAGACTATTGGACTATGCACCTTATGGAAAACGAAACATAGGAAGACCAAGGAAGAGATGGAAAGACCAACTTTCTTCTGGAAGCGGAACAGACCAGGAGGCTTAATCTAAGACTGTTATTGATGATAATCTATATCTGCGAAAATAATCATTTACTAAACCATTATAAGGCCGGTAGTCGTGTATGCCAGTGAAGTTTGGGTTTTAACAACAAATAATTAAAATATTTTAGCTGTTTGGGAAAGGAAAGTTCTCAGACAAATATATGGACCTCATTTCAACAATGGTCAATTCAGAAATAGAACCAATAAAGAGTTAATGGAAATGTATGGAGAGCCGAGCATAGTTTCCTTTATTACTCAGACTCAGACGGCTGGGACATCTTGAGCGTATGCCAGAAAACAGATTACCCAAACGAGCACTATACGGACAACCCAGAAGGAGCAAGGAGAAGAGAACGACCAAGGTTGAGATGGCTTCAGGACGTGGAGGATGATCTGCGGAGGGACTATTCCTTATGAAATCGATCAGTAAAAAACTTCGCATTTTTTATACTCTAATTTTTTCCCTATTTATAGAAGGTGCTGAGGACAGTGCATTTGCAAAAATATACTATCGAAAGTCAAACGGTTTTCGTATTGTTGAGTGATAAATTTAGCGTATTTTAGAAAAACAAGCCTCTTTCAGGGCTCAGAACTCTGGAACCGTTTACTGTAGAACACTGAACGAGAGCTCATTTTGAAGCTGACATTTGGTAGGTTATGATAAGAAGTAATCCATATTTTTATTGTGTACAGAGAGACAGATAATCTGATTTTACTTACTTTTAGTCTTTTTGCTCATTTGTATAAATGTAAAAAAATATTGAGAAAAAACATTGCATTATTAAGAGGAATTCAGCATTGTTTGCTTAGTGGTACGGCAATAAATTTTGAGGGTATTAAATAAATTATTTTCACACACCTAGACTTGAACGTTACAGTACCGCACGCACTGGCCGAGAGATGATGATAAGGGAGCGTTGGGCGTCATTTTACTCCTCTGTTTATGAAAACTTGTGATAAAGCTAGCCCAGCTATGCGCTACTAGAGGAAACATCACGTGTTTGTCTCCTGGCCTTGCTTGTCTCGGCTAGCTCCCATCTCACAGTCAGCTGGTTAGTTCACGCGTGTACTATTCATTTTCTTTATTTGATATTTTCAAAAGGCTACTTTCTTATCAACATACCATCAATAAAAATGTGTTTATTTGTACTTTCAATGAGGAATCTAACTATATATTTTAAAAATATTTTTTCCTAGACAAAGACGTCTTAATGAGAAAAAATCTAAATTTCTGCATTTCCCTAAAAAGTAAGAAAATCTGTTTATATGCCAATATAAACTTTAATTTCTCAGCGTCAAAATAAACCGTGAGTTCGATCATTTGGTTAAAGGGTTTCGGAGCTACAACAGTTTAAAGTTGCTAATTTTATGAAAATACGACAAATTTAAATATTTTTAATTAAACAGTATGAAATTCTGATGCCTCAAACTTTGCACAAAGCATTGTATCACAGTTCTCTATGTACAAAAAAAGTTTCATTGTATTTACAAATTGTAAGGTCAATTTTCTCTATATATCGGTCGATTTGAGATGGAATAGCTCGGTGAGTAGGATGTAGGAGATGGAGACAACGGCGCAAGACAGAGACGAATGGCTTCAATTGATTGAGGAAGCCAGATTATTCATGGGCTGTAGTGCTACATATGAATGAATGAATGAAAGAATCTATGTTACTTCCACAGATTTATATTCCATAAATTTAGATGTGCAGTATAAGTACATACTGAGTGTAACGTTATCACAAAATACCGACGCTATGTGCCGTTTTTGTGTGCACAAAAAGCTATCGCGTGTGTAGTACGTACTTTCTTGCCCTCTCGACGAATGGCGGAAGAGATAATTCACGGCCTCAGTCTCTAAAGTTTCTGAGTTAGCCAGACAGCGATCTAGATGGGTTTGAAATCTGTGGGTATTGTATAGACTACGAATTTAATGAATGGAGAGGAATGCGTGATGTGGCGAGTAGTGAAGCAGCTGGGAGGCATAATAACCACGCAACTGATTGCATCATAGACTGCACAAAAAGCCTAATTTGGCTGAAGTGTTTAGGAGTTCTCCATATCCCATTCGAAAAACACCTATACCTCTACCTCTACAGGATGGAAATGAAATAATCCTGCAGATTGAAAGGTACGATAGAGTACACGTAAAGGAATAGAAAACCTATATTATGTTTCGTGGTTAAATGCAGGGTTAATTAGAAAATTAATTTCGGTCTAGCAACATCCCCGCTAACAGTCTTCTTTCTTCTCGCAATGCAGATGAAAGAGGTTCACGAACTCAGGTCTGTCCCTGTACGCGAACCTCCCACTCTCGCTACGACGTTGCAGTCTGCTCACAACGTTCAGTGGCTTGAAATTAGTGTTATGATGTACCGAATTACATATACTTCCGTGCAGATATTCTGCGTTACCATATGATGAAGGATGGGTGGAACAGAGAAAAATTCTCTCCGGCACCAGACTCGAACTCGGGTTTTCAGCTCTACGTGCTGAAGCTTTGCCCATTAAGCCACATCGGATTCCAGTTCTGATGCCGGGTTGAATACCTCTCAGTTTAAGTTCTATCTCTCAGTTTTCCCTTAGGTGGCCTACCCTCATGTACTGTGTCAGAGAATATATGACAAACACAATGTCCAACACACTATGTACAGATGTGCACTCATTATGAGCGACTAAGTAACCGGGATCTGACGAGATAAGCGCCGTCTTGAATCACTGATTACTTACGCGTTCTACCCATCATAACTCGTAACAAAAATATTTACGATTTAAGGTTCTTACTCTGAAATTTTTTCTTGTCACATTTTCCAACATTTTTTTAAACCTTCTAGCTTGCATATTGAATCGCACTGTATATATTTTTGGATATATATGTTTAATCCCGCGCTATGCCTTAGACTAGCGTTACAGAATCCGCTCTGGTTTGAGTCCCAATGAGGGATGAAATTTTCTAGTAAATTTCTGCTGCTGTATGGGACCGGTGCCAACTGAAATTCATAATGAATTTCGGGTGATACAGTAAATGGCGAAATCTGATTACGAAACGGCTGGAGGATCGTGCTAAACACACATTACCCCGTACTGGTTGGATGGTCGTTCAGGTGGTGAGATATTTGGACATGATGCCTTCATGGGTTGTCGCGCAACAAATTTTTTTATATGTGGGTTCTTATTAGTCACATGAGGAGCAACTAATCAAATACCTTAATGTCCCTTGAAAGAAATTTGTGACACAGAAAGTGTAAAATGAGGTTTGATTGACAAAATACGATTTTATGTAACTTCTGATTATTGAAATGTCTTCCCAATTGGATAATATGTATTTTGAAGCAATGTTAATGCAGAAAGATGTATGGGGTGTAACGTAGTATACAATAAAAATCACACTCAATATTTTTCCTCTGATAAACAATATACATTTTGATTTGTTGCTTTTCATTTTAAGATTGAGTGAATAACATGTTATGAACATTGCAGTCCATAGCACATTTATAACAACCAAAAAATACGCCACGACTCAAATAAAGTGGAGGTATCAAATCTCGAAAAGTTTATTCGATAAGACATAAGCAGCAGCATTTATATCCAAGGATTGACCCCTTTGACTTATCTCGTCTTCACTCTTTTGAGGGTTATCAACCAACAATTAGACTTTCCAAATTAGTAAAAATGTCTGATATTGTGGTAAGCATAACGCAAGGTTGTTATTTGAGACAAGACAAACACAAGAAAAGGACATGGATTTAATTCTTCTACAAGGGACATAAACATCAATGTCTCTACCGAGATTGAACCCTGGTACTCTCAATTTGTAGGTAAAAATTCTAATAGTTTTGCTGCAGCTGAAAATCAATTCAACTAAACATTTAACAAAAATATTTTATTGAATTAAAAGAATGTGTTCATGGCATATTTCCAGAGTTTTATGCGCACCTGCACTCCAAACACAGACTACAATTCTATCAAAATTAGTTTAACTTACATCAGAAGACAAATATTTGATTTCGAACCCGAACCTTTACTCTTGTAATTTTTATTATTTGACCCAACTGATAGTGACGAGGAGGGGGGATGATGGTAGTGGATCATTACTGCATCGTGAAGTTTGGCAACCCTGGCTGCCTGGAGATCGATGTACGGTCCTATCGACAAAATGGGAAGAGAGAGAAGAGTGAGAGAGACAGAGAACCTACTGATATGCTCAAGGACCCCTCCTCCCCCTCCCCGCCCGGCCGGGAGCACCGGCTGTAGTGGCTCTGTTTGCTCTCCCATTACCCAATGAGACCTCGGGAACAATTGGAAGCCTCAAGTGTTGAGGATCTGAGTGGTGCCGGCGAACGTGAAGATTGTAGCTCTTGTTTTCCCAGTTCTCTCCCCATCCCCCCGAACCCTTTTGCTGTAGCCCCTGGTTCATGTTGATGGTCTTAACACCTCCGCCCACCCAACCACCCACCCATCGGTCCAGTTTGCTTCCATAGTAAAAAGAATTGCTTCTCTAAAGCTGTTGTACTTTTCGAACACAAAAAGCAATGATTGGAGCTTGAGTGCTCATGTGAGAAAAAGTGTGGGGGAGTACTGGAAATTCAGCCTGGCCACAACTCTGCAAATGAATAAGTAAGAATGCAAATAGTGAATTGGCGCAAATTCAGCGGACCCGGGTTTGATTTTCAATACGAAAATGGAAAATTATCTTCCCTCTACAGTCTATAGGAACCAGCTGTGTTTTGCTGGACCAGTTTTCTTGTTTTGTCTTAATGTTTGCTCTAATTTCGCACATAACCAGAGAATCACAATACCAATTAATGTCTGGTAATCTTATTTTTACACTCCTTAGTCTTCTCCATTACCCTGTTGTCTTTTACTCCAATTTACAACCATTGGAACACTAACAATAAGTTCCAGCTTTCACTATTTGGTTTATAAGGTCTTCCTGTTTCCTTCCTTTCTGAAGAAATAGTTCTTTTACATTAGCCTGTTCGGCGGTCTGGTAGCCGAGTTGGTAGAAAAACTTCCTACGGACTGGAAGATTCCGAGTTAAAACAGGTAATGGCGGGAATTTTCCTCTTCGCCAAAACTTCCAGGACGGCACTGAGCCTTCTGTCAAATTGGGTAGTACTAAGTCTTTCTTGTGGATAAAACGCAATCGAAGCTCAATGCCGACTAGACTACCTCGTTCTAGTAGTACCGAAGTTATGAAAGCATGTAATTCTAACTCTTAATGGAAAGCGGATTTCTAATAATTGTCTTCATGTGATGATTGTATGTTAAACAAGTGCTGTCAATCTGTTATGATAATTATTTATTTTATTTCTCCTTTCCAACGTTTATTCCAGTCTTGAATAATGTTTTATCGAATCATTTGCTCTTCTTATAGTTCCTATAACATCGAAATCTTAATACACAAACTGTATCCAATCCTTCAAATTAATTTGTTTTCTTTCATTCGGAATAAGCAACGTATCTTTAAAAAACAGACAGCGCAGAATTTCAACACAATTTATTATTTTTTAAAAATATATTTTGAAAATGTCACACCTAGTGACACTACCATGAGAACTTGAAAACCTGTATAGACCAAGAAAAATATTTTATTCAGAGTGCGAAAGACCATAATTACGGTCTAAGACATACGAGATCGATAATAATCCGCATTTAGTTGGATGATTTCGACGTAATTTGCTTGCTAGTAATCTTACATTTAATTCTTCTTCCGGTATACGCGAATGGTTACCAACTGTAGGCCTACAGTTCGAGCTTTTATAGCTGCTGCTGTGGTACATTCTGGTTCATATGATGTTGCGATGGATTGCGTATTTACATTTTAAAGTAGTATTAATTGGAATATTTTAGAATTACCTGGAATCGAAGTTCGAAATCAAAGAGTACGAAAGGAAGGACCGAATATCGAAAAATATCAGACAGAGAAGCATTCATACGAATACATCATCCTAGCTACAGTGAGAGCCATGAACTGTCTTCTAGAGATCCGCGTATTATAAATGTTTGTTTCTTTTCTCAGACGCATCGTATGAATTAATGTACAAATTAACTAAAATAGAAGCTCTGCGAGTTGGAAAATTTCAACGACGAAAAGTATTGTCTCTCCACCTTTAGTCGTGTTGTGCGTGATGCCCAAAACAAATTACGAACGGCTTGAGTCAGACACCCTGTACATTTCGCATCAAATATAATAATAAAAAATGATAATAATAATAATGATAATGATGATAATAATAATATAATATGTATTTATTTTGCTGATAATTGTAACATAAAATATAATATAAACAGATAAAACTTTAGCTCACCCCTGAAAGAGTAGAACACGTGCTCAGGTGCGGATTCCTGAAATTAAACTCTCTCAATATTTTTATTATCTGGAATTCAATGTAGTTCCATAATCCCATGAAAGTAGCGTGAAGTGAACCCTAGTGCTTTTAGTTAGTGTTGTGGGATTTAATCGATTAATCGATCAATTTCTGTTGTAAGAGTAATCGGTCAAAAGTATTTAATCGAATAATCGAGTCGATTAAAATGAATCGGTTGTAGTTGATAATTATTAATTTGTTAATACAAACTCATACTAAAAACTCCGACAATATTTCTCTCTCGGAAGTTGCTTACTTAAAAGCACAATATTACTGTTATTTTCTAACTGTAAACCAGGTAGTGTAGGGAAAATCTTTGCACAAACACTTCAGAAAGAGATGGAGTATATGAGGACAGTGATCTAGTCTACCTCTATTGAAAGTTAAAACACAATGCGAAACCCTTATTAAGTTTTATGGTTTTCCAAGTAAACTTCCACCTTGTCAGCTCATCATCCTAGAATATGAAATACATACTTTTCTGGGATTCGTCCCCCTCATCCCTTATAAAATAGCCATGTCTACACTGTGTGCAAGTGAAAGCGTAACTACCTTCTTCTCTTTCTAAGATCTGATAATTCGATTACAATAAGGGCCAGTCTTCTGTTTCGACTTCTGTACTGAGTTTGTATATGAAGATTGTGTGTTTAGTTTGATAAAGAAAAAAAATCTGTTTTCTGTGGTTTGTGAAATGTGTAAACTCCATTATGTCATATGAGAATTTGAGAGGTAAACTCGGTGAAACGTTTGGATTTAAATTGAACGATCGTGGAGAAGTGCTTGACAGAAAACAAGTTTTTTCGTGTTTAGTGATGCAGGAAACATCGTTACTAAACATAGAGCGGCATTTAATTCGGAGCATGTGAATGCACTCACATGTTTAAAATCATGGATGAAGCAGTATTAACTAGGTGAGTCTTCATACTTTTTGTTATTTAGGTTTGTCTAAAAAATTCCCGAATAAATTGACATAATAAATTATAAACCTCATAATAAACATGTTAGTAAGTAATTAAAATAGTTGTTTCGTAATATAACGATACAATATAAGTTATACAGATATACAACATTAATTTAATACTTGTGCTTATCACCGAACACAAGTTAAATTTAACAATAATTGGGTATTACAGTACATTGAAACTTCTTTTTCAACTCGATCAAAACTTGATTAATCTATCGATTAATCGATTAAATTCAAATAGTTAATCGATTAAATATTTTGATCGATCAACAGCATTACTTTTAACAGAAATTTACCTTCTGACTGAGATTATGCTATGTGCGAAGATGTTGCTTGCAAAATAAGTCTTATTTGAAGACTCAACACTGAGCACTTGTCTTCGTGACAGCTGTTCTTATTGGGACTATAGTTTAGAAATATCAGGCCTCCCACCGTTGCTCGAATTCCACATGGCACCTTGTTACAGGCCATCATCTTCATTATCACCCTATCTGAGGGGCGATGGAATCTCGCTGTGTGAATGCTCAAAGTCAGGAACGGATTCCTTCGCCCTCGCCATGCGGGCAGGGCTGGAAGGTCGATAAGATCACAACTGCCGGGCCTTGGAGTAAAATGAGCACCAGACCACACTGGCCTCTCCACTAGTGCGGAGGGAGCATTTGGTTCCAGAAATCTTGTGCAGTCTGCGTGCGTAGCTCTACTTCTATACAACGACAATGAAGATACGAAATATATCATTACAACACCAACCTCAATACCAATATCACAACGAGTACAATAATTCCCACTAGCATTACTACAATCCCTAATACTACCAATATTACTATTGCCAGTATCACCAGTGTCTTCACTTTCACCAATATGATCTTATAACCATTATTATCGATATTATTACTAACGGCGTCACTATCTTCAATATGAATAACACGAGTACAATATTGTCACTGTCACGACTAAACTATTGGCAGTATCATCCTCACTATCACCACTATCATCAGCGTATATTGACACTGTCGCCACTATCTTCACTGTCAGCAATATCATCCTCACTATCGCCACTATCAACGTTATTGACACTCACCACTATCTTCACTATCAGAAATATCATCCTCAATGTCACCACTATCATGAACATTATTGACATTGTCACCACTATCTTCACTATCAGCAATATCACACTCACTAACACCACTACCATCAACGTTATTCGCACTGTCACCACTATCTTGACTATCAGAATATCACCCTCACTGTCATCACTATCATCAACGCTATTGACACTGTCACCATTATCTTCACTATCAGCAATATCATCCTCACCATCACCACTATCATGAACGTTAATGACACTGTTACCATTATCTTCACTATCAGCAATATCATTCTCACCATGACCAGTATCATGAACGTTAATGACACTGTCACCATTATCTTCACTATCAGCAATATAATCCTCACCATCACCACTATCATGAACGTTATTGACACTGTCACCGCTATCTTCACTATTATAAATATCATCCTCACTGTCATAACTATCATGAACGTTATTAACACTGTCACCACTATCTTCACTATCAGCAATGTCACACTCACTATCACCACTATCATCAACGATATTGACACTGTCGCCATTATCTTCACTATCAGCAATATTATCCTCACCATCACCACTATCATGAAAGTTATTGACACTGTCACCACTATCTTCACTATTAGAAATATCATCATCACTGTCACCACTATCTTCACTATGAACAATGTCACACTCACTATCACCACTATCAGCAATGTCACACTCACTATCACCACTATCATCAACGTTATTGGCACTGTTGCCACTATCTTCACTATCAGCAATATCACACTCATTATCACCACTATCATGAACATTATTGACACTGCCACCACTATCTTCACTATCAGTAATATCACACTCACTATCACCAATATCATGAACATTATTGACACTGTCACCACTATCTTAACTATCAGCAATATCACACTCACTATCATCAACGTTATTGACACTTGCCACTATCTTCACTATCAGAAATATCATCCTCACTGTCACCATTATCATGAACGTTATTAACACTCTCATCACTATCTTCACTATCAACAATATCACACGCACTACCACCACTATCATCAACGTTGACACTGTTGCCACTAGCTTCACTATCGGAAATATCATCCTCACTGTCACCACTCTCATGAACGTTACTAACACTGTCACTACTATCTTCACTATCAGCAATATCACACTCACTATCATCAACGTTATTGACACTTGCCACTATCTTCACTATCAGAAATATCATCCTCACTGTCACCATTATCATGAACGTTATTGACACTCTCATAACTATCTTCACTATCAACAATATCACACGCACTACCACCACTATCATCAACGTTGACACTGTTGCCACTAGCTTCACTATCGGAAATATCATCCTCACTGTCACCACTCTCATGAACGTTACTAACACTGTCACTACTATCTTCACTATCAGCAATATCACACTCACTATCACCACTATCATCAACGTTATTGACACTCTCACCACTATCTTCACTATCAGAAATATTATCCTCACTGTAACCACTATCATCAACGTTATTGACACTGTCGCCACTATCTTCACTGTCAGCAATAACATCCTCACAATCACCACTATTATCAACGTTATTAACACTGTTATCACTAGCTCCACTATCAGTAATATAGTTCTCATTCGAACCATTATCATTAACTTTATAGCCATGTCTCCGAACTGTCTCCAATACAGTCCTATTACCTGTATCTTAACAACAACAATATAATCCTCACTAACACCATTATCATCAACACTATTATCACTATCGTTATTCTGATCTTTAATATTGCCGTTAACATCAACAGTATTATCACTGTACTCTTTACTACACTACTCTTACACTATATTCTGGTTGTGTATTTTATATTATATATAGATAAGTTTAATATGAAACACACTCCATCTTTTTCCTTAAAATCCAATTTTATTACGTACATTATCATCGCACATTTATTCTAACTTTTTATTTTGATATTTCATATTGTTATTCCAGCCTGATGATGCCCCTGGAGGGTGGAAACGTTTGCAGTTGTAATAAAAGACATATAAATGTTATTTAAAATATATATTTAAAACAGTTATAATGTAACTTATTTTGCAAATTTTCCTTTTAAGCCATTAAGATTCATTACTTCAAATTATTAATAAAAGTATATATAATAATTGGCTTATCTGAACATAAACATGAATTGTAAATTATTAAAACACCCTGTAAGTTTTAACAACCGTTAACTGCTGCCTTAGTACCTTGAAGTCACAAGTACAGTGCAACAATGATAATGATTTGTTAAAATTTTACTTAACAGCTGTAAACTTTAATTGGCGATCGATGGGCAAGTAATTCAGTTAGTAGTTAATTACTTTGAAGGAGCACAAGATGGCAGAAATATTCGGCAATTATAATTTTGAAAATGAAATTCTGTATTTAGATTATCTAAATCGAAATGAAGGCCAGCGTGATTAAATAAAATTACAACACCCAAAGAAACACAAGAACAAAAAGTGTAGACCATTTTATATGCCTTTTGCTACGCCAACGAATTGGTGTGTAAATAAAATATTCTATTCAGAATTAAATTTATTGTTTATTTACACACACACACACACACTTGTTCATTTTTACTTCAGTGTCTTTGGTTAAAGGAATATGAATTCTTTTTCCTTTAAGCATGCCGAAGTTTGAATTGGAACACTCTACTTCATAAAAAGACATAGCCACTAATGCAATCTGCTTCGAGCACGAGTTATAAAAACTACCTGCCTTGCGACCCCTCCGATAACTGTCCATATAAGGAAACTGACAAGTAAACCTTCACCTGAGGTAAAAAACAATGAAAATGAAACTTATATTTTTGGAATCAGCATAATAAAATATGAATAATCCTAAAATTTCGTAACTCGACTGCAGTTATCAAGTGCGATACACAGCGCAGAACACGAGGCTTCAAGCAGCAAGAAAACATACTTTCAACTAGCGATTAATGCGTAAGAAGGAAAAGATGATGTGGTCATCATGTTACTTAACGCATCGTATTCCAGAATCTCATTTGTTTTTATCCAGAAACATATGTCGCACAACAGTGATAGCTAATACAAAATGTTGGAAACACAAATTGTCAGTACACCACCCGCACTTTATACAGGCTGATTTTGCACATATCGTACATATTCCTTGCACATTTCGGTTACAGTACTCTGTAGTGTTTTGAAAACGTTGTCCACTTCTGGATCCCAATTCAGCTAAAACCCAACCATACCCATGCGCCTGTGGGAATCGTGGAGAAGGAAACTTCTGGTAAACAAACGACTATAGTTTCAGTATATTGTTGCGTTGTTGTAATGTATCAGATGAATCATCAAAATCTACATTGTGAGAAATGTGTCAAATCATATGCTTATACATTCGAAAAAAGTACCTGTCCAAAGATTGCAACTCTTAAGTCGTATTGGTGGTATGATTTTAACTACTAGTTTTTCAAGACCATAGTCTCCTTCTTCTAACAGTTGCTTAATTGTATTTTCGTCGCAGTGGACACCATACGAGTCCAACAGCAGAAGATTGCAAGTTGCAGAATTAGGAAGGAATATTTCTCGTAAGAATTGTATCTATATTTTTTTGGTCATTTTTCCCGACGAAGTCCATTTTACTACAAGGTTGTCACTCTGGAAAATGCGTTCCGCAACTCTTTGACTTATACCTTTCGGTTCTTGGAGAATAAGTAGTAACTTTGGCATCAGTTTTTCAGCTTTAGAAACCACCGGCGTTATAGTGTAGGAATGTGTAGTTGTCCCCTTGGATTGCACGACACCATGCACTTTACTGGTTCCTTGACGTTCTAATGTTCTGCCGAAAGGCATTTCCTTATGGAATCCACATTCGACTGTATTAAACACTTGGGCATCATTGTACATGTCCAAACTGTCCAAAATCATACCACCAAACACGACTTATGAGTTCCAATCTTTTGACAGTTGACTTTCGTGTGTTAACCAAGTGAATTTATGCTTCATACTGCTCCATGACCTATGGTTAAACTTTTTCTTTTTGTTTGTCGGTACACCTGACAGAATCCAATACTCTGTTACTTCACATTTTTCTTGAAAGTCAATGACTCGGGATGTTTCGGGAGGGGACAGAGCGTATTGAGAACCGGAACTTTGTGAAGTACTTAATTCCTCTTCTGACGTAGTATTTGTTTTTTCAGTCTCCCATTCTCGTACATGAGGCATGACATTGTCATCATTTCATGGTTCATTTTCATCAGTGTCCAGAGTATGACTTTCTTCAACTGCTTCCGATTCATAACTCTTTAACAAGTCATATATATCATCAACAATTTCAAGTTCCTTCCGCGATATTTCACTGTCTCCTTATAACCCTCTTCATTTAGTTTATTCAAAATTTTAATCACTATATTCACTGGGTTCATCTTCTTTAGCTCACTGCACATAACATTACACAATAAACTTCAAGGTACAAACTAGCTGACAGCAGTACTGTCTTCGCTCTCGCGTCTAGCATTGCTGTGTGGTATAGTTGTTTGCAATCTAAGTAGCCCATGTCAACTTGATCTTGATTGGTCGCGATCTCTGGTGTTCATTGTGTTCGAGTTGTAAAATTTACATATTTTGCATTGCTTTTAATGCTTAATCGAATGGTAATAAAGGTAAGTCTTTGTTTTTTTACCCCACCTGAAGGTTTACTTGTGAGCTGACTAGTGAACATAACCTACCTACTCCGTAAAATGAGGTTTCAATGTAATACAAAATTGAATTTTACTTGGAACTAATGTAATAGTTTGATGTAACCAAATACATTATTTTTACGTTACAAATAATTGAAGTATTATTAGATGTGTTAGAAGAAATGTAATTAGTTTGACTTGTATTTCTACAAAAGGTAGTATACAAATAGTCCAGAGAGACAAGGATCATAATGCACTTCGTACACTTCCACACTGTTTTAATGCGTAATAAAACTTAATATCTGTTATGAAAATTACGTCTTTGTATATACATAAACTCTCTACCAAGTAATTCCACTTCATATTAAGAAAAATGTTCTGTTCTCTGTCTCTTCTTAATTTACTCCATTTTAACAACAATATCAAAGCTTTCGTATTTGCGAGGCCAAACAATCGACAAACGGAACGACTAAGCTGCGCTCAGTTTTGCATTCAGCAGAGAAATCCGTAGGTTGAGAGGTTAAGTTCGACTGCCAACTAACGCCAGTAACATAGTAATCATTAAGTTCGGTGCACCCTACAAGCTGTTTTGACATCTGTAAAATGTAGCAATCTTTACGAAACGGCCAAAATTAATCGAGGTCGGTGCACTTGGCCACCAATCTATTCGATTCGTGATCTAATAGGCGTCGATTCTAGTCTTTGTTCGAAAGTTTCTTCCGTAATAACCTGTGGTGTGTTTTCTTCGCGTTTATTTGAGTTCGCTATCAGATGTTTCTTGATCTTCCATTTTTTATAGCTGGCGACCAACAGCCCTATCTTACATTGTTCTACTTTTAAAGCTTTACTAAGTAAGGCGTCATGTCTTCAATATACATGTCAAAATCAATGCCATTTTTTGTTTTAATTGATGCAAATGTTTCCTTCAGAAAGAGATTTTAATTGAGTATATATTTCCTAAATATTCAAATAGCGATAGCCAAAGATTACCTTGAGACGTTTATTTTCAAACTCTTTGGGTTTACCTTACATTCCAGGATAGATATCGGTAGCCAGATTTTTATTTAACACAAGAGTTGTATGTATAACTGTTTTGTAAGTGCTCAAAGTTTTGTTATTGATAGTAATTTAAAGGCTAGGAGTTCAATGAGTGCGTAATAAGAGCTTTTGGCATTGAATTACTCTGTGTTTAATTTTATCTTCAAACAGACAATCTTCAGTAATAATATATTCCAAATTTTTAACTGTGAAACATATTGAAATCTTCAGTCATAATTTGAATCGAAATTAAGACAACCTGAATTTCTAGATTTTCATGAAGTAATAACTTCAGTATTAGTTTGAACACCGGCTGAAAATTAATTACCATCTTGGTAACTGTCGGTGTTGGACCCTGATTCATTTCACCGGCATTATCACCTTCATCTCATTCAGACGCTAAATAACCTAAGCTGTTGATAAAGCGTCGTAAAATAACCTACTAAAAATTAATTATATGAAAATCTATAAGTAGATTATTACAACGACAAAACACTCTATCTGCACTTGGTACAATAAAAAATAAAAATGATGTCTATTAATTATTCCTTTAAAAGCACTGTGTTCGTTTGTATTCAGTAAATTATGTTATTTACTTTCTATTGTTTTATTGGCAAATGTAGCTAAAATATAATACATACGAAAGGACGTTTCCCTGAAACCCATCATTTCCACCATTATTTTTATTTGCAACAAAATAAAAGTTTCAAAGTGAACCAAGTTGTCGAAATCCCTGGAGCTATGGTGTAGTGCGGTGCAGCAGCTTCCTTTGTTCCTTCAGTTACTTTGTTGCCCCTCAGGTTCCGGTATAATCAGTATTTTGTTTCCAGACGCATTCTATTTTCGTTCTTCCGATAAGGTTCAAGAGTACCTCTATCACACATCAATATCCCAAACACAAAATAAATGTTCCATTGTTCATTCTTGTTTAGCCAACCCAAATAACAGTCGAGACATGTCGATGGTATTTAATTATTTTGTAAGAGCAATCAGGTGTTGTATGAGAAAATCTACCGAGACTTGTACATGACTTAAGTAGGCTATAGCGAGATCTATCCACTAATACTTGTACGTTACGCATGTATGAGTAAATCTACCGGGACTTGTAGATGACCTATTAATAGCGAGATTTACGTACTAATACTCGTACTTTGTTCTTGTAGCAAGAAGCCTACCGAGACCTATACATGTCTTACGTAAAGCGAGATGAACGTACTAACATTTGTGCGTTACTCATGTATGAGAAAATCTATCGAAATCTATGTATAGCGAGATCTACGTACTAATACTTGTGCGCTACTCAGCTACGAGGAAAAATACCGAAACTGATACAGAAAGCGCATATCTGGAGAATGTAAATAAGCCGCAGCCTGTTCTCTTTCGCTACAGACTAAACACACGGGGAAGTAAAGAACATGTGACCTTGCGTTACTATTTACATTCTTCAGCTATTCATTGCGCTGAGTGTACAGATTAAATTAATTAATCCGTGGCGCTACAGCTCATGAAGGGCCAAGACCGACCAGCCGGCTGCTGGCCTCACGGCCACATGCCGAAGCAGAGGTGAGCGATCATTCAACCAGAATGGAGTATCGTTTGGTTAGCACGATGAGCTCCTCAGTCGTTACAGCTGGTTTGCGTAACCGGATTTCGCTACCTATCGTAGCTCCCCAAATGCATCACGATGCTGGGTGGGCACCGGTCCCATACACTGGCCGAAATTGAGTGTACAGATACGGAATTAAAATTTGGAGAAATTTGGAGCTAGTCTTCATGGTAGTCCACCTGTATGTAGGCAAGAATTTCACACGACTATCCACAAGTGTGTATATACACTATATATATATATATATATATATATATATATATATATATAGACTGGGTGTTCAGTTCAAAGTGTGTCATGGCTCGCTGTATGCCGTCATGTGGCTAGTCGATGAGCTTAGAGAATTCAATCTTCCTACACTTCCGCAGAGCGTATTACTTATGTTCCAGAGAAGTTGCCTAGCAAGTACGGCGTTCATTCAGAAGAGTACTTACCGATACGTACGGTAACGCCGGTAGTGGCAGGAATGTGAACTGTTTCGAAACATGTACTGAGGTGAGTTTTTTCTTACAGTCGGGATATGGGGAGAGGGTTAAGATGATTACTTATGTATTTGTTTACATTAACTTGGACGGTCAACATGGACACGGAGCATTTGATTTGTGTTGTGGAATATTGCCGTACGCAACCGATGATAACAAATACCGTGCGTACGACTTGGCCGCGCAAAACACAGTTCGAAAGAGGTTATGGTAGCACACAGACCGTACAGACCTCCATCTGTTGCTACGACGTTCAAGTTATACTGTACACGTTCTCAAGTTCAGATTGAACGCCTTGATTAATAAGTAACTTCCCTGACACAAAAGCTGAAACTCGCTTCAAATCGCTTACTCATCAACAGTGACGTCATGACACACTTTGAAATGAACACCCAGTATATATATATATATATATATATATATATATATATATATATATATATATACATATATATATACATATATATACATATATTTATATATATACACAGGGCTCTTATTTACTGCACATGCACAGTGTGTTGTAAGCGAAACTTATACAATAAGCGAGCTCCAAATTTTATTTCCATATCCTTACATGACGTGTGTACAAAGAGAGCTATTAAAATTTGTGTGTTACTCGTGTAAGAAGACTTGTACCAAGATTTGTAAATAGCATTTGTACAGTGAGATCTGCTGATGTCTATGTTTTGCTCTTACGTAATTTCTTGCACTGAATCCTGCGAAATTATTTTTATGTTCTTAAGTATATCTTTATCACACGTAAAGAAATGAAGTACACTTTAGAGACTTGTCTTTTTCTGTCTCTTCCGAATCATATTTTCAAGTTGAAATTGGAATTTAAAAATTTTAACGACCCTTGTTTAAAATTATTTTGTAATTGCTGAACTATCTCTGTTGATGTTGATATATTTAAATTAAACCGTAATTGTAATATTTTTCATCAAAACCTGCAGTGCATGAGTGAAATTCAGTTTTATTCATTTTTATATCATACTGTATATTATTATGACTTGACAATATGTGCACTTTCAAGAAAAACATTTATCATAATTAAGATACGTGCTTGATATTATGCATTTTATAATTTTTATAATTTTTAAGGAGCATAAAATTCCTCGTCTGTAATTCAGTTGGTAGATCGTCACACTACAAACCCAGCAGACTCCGACTTAATTCAGTGCAGGGGAGTGAAGGTTATCTTTCATAATTGTAGACAAACTGTAACTATTTTTCTTTTTCACTTGTTCTATTTCATTCTACGCAGTAGCTTTGTGCCATGTCGATATCTGCTTATTACTTACTTACTTACTTACGGCTTTTAGAGTACATGGAGGTTCTTTGCGGCCCTCACCATCAGTCCCTATCCTGATCAAGATTAATCCAGTTCCTACCATCATATCGCATCTTCCTCAAATCAATTTTAATATTATCCTCCCACCTACGTTTCAGCCTCTCCAAAGGTCTTTTTCCCTCACGTCTTCCAACTAAAACTCTATACGCATTTCTCGATTAACCCAACATGCTACATATCCTGTCCATCTCAAACGTTTGGATTTAATGTTCTTGATTATGTTAGATGCCGAACACAATGTGTGCAGTCCTTTGTTATGTAACCTTGTCCATTCTCCTGTAACTTCATCCCTCTTAGCCCCAAATATTTCCCTAAGCACCTTATTATCGAGCATCCTTAACCTCTTTTCCTCTCTCAAAGTGAGAGTCCAAGTTTCATAACCATACAGAACAACCGATAATATAACTATTCTATAATTTTTAACTTTCAGTTTTTTGAAAGGAGACTAGATGACAATAGCAGGCATTTCTCATATTTATCTGCGTTTAATTTCATCTCCAGTGTCATTTACATTTGCTACTGTTGCTCCAAGGCATTTGAATTTTTCCACCTCTTCAAAGCATAAATTTCAAATTTTATTTTTCTATTTCTTGCTATGTTTTGGACACGAGACATAATCATATTATACTTTACCTTTTCCGGATTTACTACCAAACCGTTCTCTTCACTTGCTTCAAGTAAAATTCCCGCGTTTTCCCTAATCGTTTGTGGATTTTCTCCTAACATATTTACGTCATCTGCATGCATATTCTAGAGCAAAGTTAAAAAGTAGAGGTGATAGTATATTTCCTTACTTTAGCCTCCAGTGAATTGAAGAAACATCGTCCTCTACGGACTCTACTGTATGTTTCATTGAGACACATTTTAATTAATCGAACTAGTTCCTTGGGAATATCAAATTCAATAATAATAATAATAATAATAATAATAATAATAATAATAATAATAAATGAAACTTCTCTCTTAACCGAGTCATATGTCTTTTTGAAATCTATGAATAACTGATGTATTGTACCCTTATGCTCCCATTTTTTCCTCCAATGAATGACTAATGTTGGTGTGGTATATTCAGCAGTAATAATAATAATAATAATAATAATAATAATAATAATAATAATAATAGGGTAATATACTGCAAAAAGAATCTTAATGTATGTGGACAAAACATTTTTATGCAAATAGAAATGGTATGTCCGAACCCCTCGCAAGGATGTTTTTCTACTTACATAATATATCCACATGAATATATCGCTGTCACAATGTTACTCAATCACTTCACTCATTATACTAATAGAATAACCCTGTTCCTCATTGTAGGAAGGATGTCCAGTGGGAATGGGTTTATGAGATGACGCTATGCGATGAATGTATATTCTGTCTCCTCGTATTCCTCATTAGAATAATACTCAACAACCCTGATACTGTCAGTTGCCGTTAGTAGATGGGTGGAGCACTTGTCGAGAAGGCGGAACGCATAGGATCTGATCAGAATCATATTTCAATTTATCATAGCAGGCCTATGTAATATATAACCATAGACGGTTTTCCATGCCCCTCCCTAAGTTTTATCTAATCCAGATTTTCCCTCTTTACGAATTCGCATTAGACGAGAACGTGGTGGCATTCACTTTACTCTACACTTCAAGCACCATAAAAATCACATTGACAACGAAAATCCATGTCATTTATGGAATTCGAGCCCACTCGAGAATCCACATTACGACCCACCTACTCTAATTTATTTCCACTAACTAATTGTATTTTAATCTAAACGAGGTGCACTATACTCCCTTCCATAATATCTGATAGGCATCGGCAGACTAATGAGAAGGATAATTGCTAGTCAATCAATAGGAAAACTCACATTCCAGTCTTATCTTCAAGTTGGGCGATCTGAAGCGTTACCTTCCCCAACTTCAAGATAAGCTGAAAATGACTTCTGTCATTGATTTGAGTAGCAATTATCCTTCTCCATTCCTCTGCCGCCAATGTTTGCGTCACCTGTCAGACATTATGGAACGAAGTATGGGATGAAAACACACGACAGCTTTAAGCGTAACAACTCTAAACAGTGAAGACTGAAAACCCATACAACCTTATAAGTAAGTGAAAGTGTAAATAAAGAGTTTCCTATCAATGTCAATAGTCTGTTTTATTGTATCATAATTATTACATTCTTTATATTCCTTTATATTCCATTGCACCTCCCTGTAATAGTTTTAAGGTTTTTTTTCCCGCAAATTGGTAATGCATTTGAATGAGTATTGAATGTGACGTCAATGTAGGTGACGTAAGGAAGCGATAAGATGACTAGCCGCAGCAATGAAGCAATGCGAGAATATATTCGGAAGTATTAAAACAGAAAGAGTGCAGAAAATCTGGATGCATCCATAACTAATCCAAATTAACATAGGACTGTGAGGGAATAGGGGAGTCTGTTGTACCTTTAAACACTTTCTACATTTTAGTTTTTTAATTTTTGGAAATTAAATTTTTTAATGAAAAAAATGCTTCAAATAATTATTGAAGATTCCTTTACAACTTCCTGTATGTATTTCCTGTTTTACAGATCTATTAAGGATGGAAAAAATAAAATGAATGGATATGTAATGTGTTCAAAGATACAACAGGTTCATGTACCTTGGAACATACCCTCTTGTAAGTTGGAACACATGTGAGATATAGGTGGGAATATAGCTGTAAAAACCGACAATCATATTTAAAATGTATTTTCCATCATAAACCAGAACAGGCTTCTCTGATTGAGATTGTATTTCCTGGAGGAGCAATAACTGCTTCAGCAGCTTTCTTCAAGGCATCCAGATCAATTGGGGACCTCTTAATTCCAGACTTACTTCGTGACATGATCTTAAAATGAAAGAAAAACAAAAAGCGATAGTATCGTGTACTTTGGAATATGTTCCATGGTACAAGATGTTTTGTGTTCAAAGGTACAAGAGGGTGCACTTTTAAACAAAATATGGCTCCCAAAACTAGAGATTCGAATAAATCATGAAAATTAAAATATGTTATTACTCACCAGATGATAGAGAACACACCGTACTTGAGAGATAATAACAAATACAATCAGATTTTGTATTAGAAAACTTATATCAATGAACGAAATATTTACTTTTGGTACTAAGAAAACTTCTTTTGTCCACGGAACTCACACTTTGCAGTAAATCAAACTGAAACTACGACCGGAGTAATAACATTAAATTCAACCTTAATTCTGAACTTCAAATGCCATTCAAAGTTAACTTTCTTTTGTCCATTTTGGACCAAGCAGTTATGGATTTGATTTTCCTTTGAATTTAAGATTTCTTTCTTTCTCTAGCCGACCTTGTTGGCGAGTTGGTATAGCGCTGGCCTTCTATGCCCAAGATCGCGGGTTCGATCCCGGGCCAGGTCGATGGCATTTAAGAGTGCTTCAATGCGACAGGCTCATGTCAGTAGATTTACTGGCATGTAAAAGAACTCCTGCGGGACAGAATTCCGGCACATCCGGCGACGCTGATATAACCTCTGCAGTTGCGAGCGTCGTTAAATAAAACATGACATTAACATAACATCTTTCTTTCTCTATGAAATGAGTCTCTGTATATTATACTGCATTTATCCTTTTGCGTTAGTAGTAGTGTTTTATTTAAGGACGCTTTCATATGCTGAGATTATTCAACATAGTCAATGAAATTTGTCTGGAGCCCTCTATTACGGACAGGGTTTTTACCGATCTTTAAAATTCATCAACCTCGGCCAGTTTGAACCCGTGAACCTCAGATTTAGCAGCCAAGACGGTTAATCGCGAAACTACGGAGGATATTGTGCTGTTGTGTTAAGCTGTATTCTGGAAAAAGGTACACAAACTATCTTGCTGTTTCGTAAAATGATAGGGCCCTTAACTTGCCGTTATTTGCCCCAAACCTACGAGCGTGACTCATAGATGTCGCTAATACCGAGAAGCGTAGACCACTTAATTGGTCAGAGACTATCCAGAGTGCGCCACAGGCGGTCGGTCTACATTGCACTTGTAATAATGATGGTCACGATGTAGAAATCTTCGGATGTCACAGTGGAACCGGAGTTTTCGCAGAAAACCCTACACAACTTATATTTACGGAACAATATTTTTTTTTTTTACATGAATACGTCTGTATACTTCGCTTAGTGTACAAAATATATTGATGGAATAACGGTCCATGTTACCCGCCCGATAGTAAATTTATCAGCGGAATTACGATGTAAAATTTTTGTAACATAAACCGTTATTCGGCCCAACGCTTCAATCATAGAAATTCCAGAATCTACAATCAACAATATTTGACACAACAACAATCAAATTGATGATAACATTTTTAATAATTGACATTACGATACTTGAAACATTACTGTTAAAACGTGTAAAAATAATCCGAAAGTTATAGCAAACGTGAAGATGTATTAAAACTGTTAGCTTTAGATTCTATGTATGAGAACTTGAAATTCAGAAGAGAACTGACGCCTCTCAAGTGAATGATTTTATAAATGTAGGAATTAAAATTATCTGGAACATCTTTGCTTCCTTCGAATCAGAAGAAAACAACATCAGTATTCTGTGAAAAAAAAATTGGAGCCATCTACATAGCACTTCAACTAGATAAACATTCAACAAGATAAATTCAACAGTGCAGTGATATTTTAGACATGAACGCTGAAATAGAATCAATAAACTCTAATACGCTTGAATACGTAGAGCTCCCATATCGATAGAACCCGAGGAATGTCAAACACTGTTAAAGTAATTGTCTACAAAATAAAGGAATAAAAATATACAGGATTGCAGAACACTGTGGTATTCAGTACAATGGAGAAGCAGACGTCAGTCAGGAAAGGCGACGTTAAAATTTCGACGTATGTTAAGGAAGCATTCTACCAATCCATCAAATTGCATATCCATATCTTTTTACTTTACCATTATACGACGGTGTAGAAGGAAATTATTATGAAGGTGCAATAAAAATAATTTTCGACCTTTTCGCTGAAATACACTTTCCCAGCAAGAATGATAAGAAATTTTTTCATATTTAGGATTCACAAATCAATTTATCCGCATGTAATGCGTATGAAAATATACAGTTAATCTTAGAGAAAAATGCATGACTTTGTATTTCAAGTTAAAAAACACACAAAGGTAAAAATTTTCAACGTGATTTTTGACGTGACTGCGACTTTATTGGAGGTATAAACGGCAGAAATGTCACATTTTGTGTATAAACGGTAACCAGTGACGTCATGCAACGATAAGAAACATCTTCATCTATCGTCAAACACAGTACGTACAATATTAAATTGAGAAATTCCGACAAAAGTAACGAACTTTGTACTTCAAAAATTTCAGATAACCAATGTTAAAAAAAAAAGTCGCTGTGTAAGATAGATGAGGGTAATAGTAAACAGGAGGTAATTGTAAACAAATGCTGTGAGAAATACAAAACTGTCAATATAAAAATTTTAATTCGGGGTAACTGCTTAGTTATGAACGAATGTTTCATAAGAGTCTACAAAAAAAAGTTGAGAAAGAACTTTGCTTCACCTTCATTTTTGGCATCGTAAATAAACGTACATTGCTATTTTTTAAGAATATGTTGTTTTTATGAGTAATGTAAAGTAGTTGACATTTATTACAATTTTTTTTAGATCTCCCATAACTTCAATTCATTAAATTATGACGTGTTTACATTTGCCCCATAGTTTTAATTGCTTGGAGGTAATTGTAAACATGTTTGACTATGGTTACATTTCGTACTTTTCAGTAATCAAAGAGACCCCCCACCCAACTACACTGTAGAGGATTTAGAGAGGGTTGTCACAGATGTGAAAAATAGTAACTACGGTTATCGGAGAGGTACTGAGTTCCTATATCGTCATATATTATAGGTTAAAGGGACGAAATGTACCAGTGACCAAAGTTGGAGTTGGAAGGAGTACAGCTCTTTCTTCTGAAACAGAACAAAAAATGTTCAGTGTCTGATAGCCCGTGCGAAAATTAGTCTTTACAATTACCCACCTCTCAAAGGGGTGAATGTAAACAGGTGGGGTAAATGTAAACTAGCAATTAAAAGATGAAAAAAGTCAACCTTATTATTTTAAACCCATTTTCAGGGAAAAGAAAGATTTTAAAATAACACAATGTTTCTTTTTCATGCTTACTGTTACTGAGGGTTGTGTTATATTGAAATATATTTGAAATAAGTGAAAAATGTTTACAATTACCCTGGTCTATCCTATAAAATACGGTTTGCAAAAATATTGCTGCTTTCTACCTCTGAGATACATCGTGGCACAAAATTATTTGACACAAATTCGCAGCGTGGAAAAACACAAAACTATGCGAATCGATTTCAAATTAGATTTTGTCCAGTAGTGGTATTAATAAGGTTTGCAACGACGCCCCACATATGAGAATATGACGCCAAGTTCCAATGGTTTAATGGCTGCGCTTTATAACCCATATCCTCCATGATTTACTATGACATGAAATCTGTTCTGGTACCTACTACTTATTCCTGGATGAAAAACAACAATCTACTAAATGTCAGACAGATGAAGCTAGAATACACCAACTAATTCAAATTCAGACTGTGTTCAAATATTGGATTTTGTAGTGGGTGTTTATGTAACTTTATAGCCATAAAAAGTTTTATCCACCTTTCTACTGTGCGTTTGCTAATTTGGATCCTCCACCCGTAATCGAATCCACTGTAAATTTTTAGCAACAGGCCTAGGGGCTCAGCTCACACAAGACCTGCATGCGAGCCCAATTCTTGTTTCAGTCAGGGCGTCCCCTAAGGGTTCCGTGTATTTTTAACTACATGATTAGAGAGTTGAAAAGAACCTTTGTAAATAAACGAGCGAGAGAGCGCTTCCATCGGTTGCCACTGCACTCCTTGCGCTGTTTGCAGCTCGTTCTTTTTTAGCCTAGTTTTCGTAACAACTTATTAAGTGGTAATCATTTATTGAATTTGTCTATGATCGCTTAATCAGTTATCATTAACAGCATGACCCTTCGAGGATAACATTTTCAGTATCAAATACAGCGAAAATAAGATTTCTGGAATAATAGCTAATTAAACTTAATCTCACAAAAGAAACAATAAAAATTTTCAGCAGTTTTAATCACAGAGATTGTTGAGAAAACTAATAAAAACAAGCAAAACTAAATACAATATACTGTCATAATAAACAAAAGCAGTTAAACCCTGCAAATTCTGAGCTGCTGATCATAGGCAAAGGAGAATAAAAATGCATGTAAATACTCGTACAGTGCAAGAAGATAGAATAGAATAAATTATTTTTAATTCATTGTAGATATCAAAGATACAGAAACCCGTAAAGACCGGTCAGAAGATGGATAGAACACATGTTGTGATCTGGATCCTAAACAGTTGATATGGGCAAGATGAGATGAGATGATGATGAAGATCCAGTGTTTTTTTGAACATCTGTTTCTTTTACTGATTGGTTTATTGTGGAAGCATCGTTGAAATTTTTATTTTTTTGAAAATGAGATATCCAATTATTATCTCTGTATTTTTTATTTTATTATCCATGTTCATTTAAATTATTCTACAATATCTACTTCGCTCTTATCTATTTATCTAAGTATGTTACATACTTGAACATTTCATACCATTTTCTTAGTAACAAATTTTGTAACATTTATTTATTGATCACATTTTACGTTCGTGTAATAATTTTACTACAGATAAATTCGTATAAATGCTTAAAATAATAGATTGTGTAGCCCTGTTTTGTAATAACCTTTTGGGTTATGAAATTCTTCTTATAAAATCTGTGGTACGTGGTAAAAGGGCATAACTTATAAATTGCAAGTTTTGAGTAGACCAAAATCATAGTCTGAAATACTGACCAATATTATTATGATAAGCTGGAAATCTGAAGCTCGCGCATCATTATGTAAGGGGATAGACATATAGGCTACTCTTTATACCATTGAAGAAGTACATTTTTTTCCACATGGAGGTCATACATCAAAACCACTAAAATCTGACTTGGACACCTTTTATCGCGCACTATAGAAATATCACCATAAAGTTCTTCAAATATTTAACAGGTCAAGTTCTTTTCCAGAAAGATTTTTTAAAATCTGTTATTGACAAAGTGATTATAGGGTATCAAATTTGCAAATACTTGGTTTCTTTGACATTCTCATCCCACCAATGCATCATTACTATTTTTTATAATCATATTACAATTTCTAAATAAAGTGTTAAATTAGAAAAGAAAAACGTTGGGCAAAAATGTAGCCTACATACTTTTACTAAGAAGTCAGTCTCTTGTTTGACAATCTTATGTACCAGATTATGTCAACTTAGAATTTTGACACTATTTCAGTGAATATCCGCAGATTGTTGAGGCAGAGGCCGTCCTCACGACTTGCAAGGCCGTGGAAAAGCAAGCGACAAGAACAAAACAAGTTACGAGTATTGCACTTTAGAATTGAAACTGAAGAGCTGTTCTTCTTAGTATGCTGAAAAGAAATAGATAACACAATTTAAATTGCAAAGGAGAAATTTATAATCTTCAGTTAGTGGAGCATCTCTTCTACAATTTGAAAGAAATTTCACTTACAAAAGAGGGCTTTGGACCTCCCAACGAAAATCGTCACGAAACTTTCTGGGGTCGACAAGCATGAGACCAAAGTAACTGATGCAAAGTGCGGCATTTCGCAGTCGCCAATGACCCCCTATAATATGACTTAGGAAAGTGGAGCCTGTAATGTTTGCAACCATAAAGTTCGATTTCGGTCCGCATTGAATACCATATCGGCATCGATTTCATTAGCTGCAATGTAGTCCGTAATTTGTATAAACTCCAATGCTCTGGTTCTCCGTGATGTCAAGAGTAATATGCTGCCTAGCAACGGAAATGTGATATTGCGTGATGTTATTTTGTAGAGAAGTTTGAATTAGTCCAGGAAATATTTTCTGGCATTAAAATTGGGAATGTCCATCGAGATAGGTGCTTTTTTCACCCACTTCTTTAAATTCCAATAGTGAATTGCGTGTCCCGTGCCACACACATTCCGAAATTTGGTGTATTGTACTCGCCAAACTTAGACGACCCCAGCTCAAAGGAAAGGATTCAAAGAAGTCACATCAACATGCTCTGATGTTTATATTATGCAGTTGGCCTCATCCGATTACTGAATTACTTTATAACAGCGTTGCCAAACATAGACGGTCTCAGTCCGAGTAGAGAGGTCAGCTTAGCTAGCCGCAAGAGATCGCTACTACTTCTCTGTTAAAAAAAAAAAAAAACATCGCACTTGCCTCAGCCCAGCGGGTGGGCTAATTCAGAGTCATAATGTGACAACCCTGCATAACTAACAGGCATGCACCGTATGATTTATTATGTTTTGAGTAAGGCACGAGTCAGGAGAATGGTGTGAGTGAGGTCGTCTAAGCTTGGCGAGAAAAATACATATGCTGGCGAATACGAACAGTTTTGTATTTTATCGTACCACCTCTCTCAAAAGCTATGACTATTTGCCACACATTTTCCGGTGATATCTTGAATTTTCGAGCAGTTGCTGCAACAGTTTTCCTTACAATCTTAACACTTTTAAAGAAACTTTAATTTTTTTTTTCAGAAAATTGTTCGTGAAAGCTTTTCCATTTCACTTTGGAGTGTGATGGTTCATAGGAAATGAAATTGGTTGCTGTGTTAGGGAACTCAGCGTATCACTACCTTCAGATAAAGTGTCCGACGTTCCACTATCATGCCAGCCACAATGTCTATCCTTCCAACACGACAGCGTCGCCACTGATATGTTGCTCCAATAGGCTATTATACAACTACCGTGCTATTCGCTTGTCGATGTACGTTGAAGTCTTGTTGTCCCGTTGGTAATTCTACATCACCTCATTCATCAGTTTCTGTACCACAATGTGAGGTTTACAAGCTATTTTTTCAAAACACACAATAGTCTACACCAGTGATGTCAACGAGAGCGCAAGAGATCCTCATCGCTCGTATGCGCTGTGAAGAGCACGTACGGCACGCAGGTACAAGTCACTAATGAACTCAAGGGTTGTACATTACACATTGAGGAAGAAGTCGTTCAGTAAGTTTTAGGCTGACTGGACTCCTGACTTCTTACGAGTGAAAGATGCGAAAAAGTTCTTTGTCTGATATATGGAAAACATTTAGTTACGAAGAGGAGCAATGTGAAAAGCCTGAAATTATTAATTGATGTACATAATGATGCATTGAAATTTTGTTGTTTTATTGACATTAAATAGTAATAAATATATGTTTAGATGTACTGTAGAGGTTCTTCTTCGCTGCATTGCATTTAAGTTTACAGAATAAAGTACAAAAGTATGGATGCTAATAGCGTAGACTCGTTATGAATTCTGTCTAAAAAATTGTGAAGATATGTCGTCTGTAGATTTTCAGTTTGACAATGGTCCTTACCATTGTGATGTCCTTTGATTAAGCCGAGGAAACGTTCTCTCCAGGTTCTTTGAAATGCGTGAACAGAGTCAAGTTGGAAGTTCGCTTTGCCTGGAAATATATCCAGGGTACGAATATTTGCGGCGCAAATTATTTCTATGTTCTGCAGTAAGCACGTATGTGAGCAATTTTCCTCACTTGTGAACCTCACGAAACCAACACTAATACTAAGATTATCTAAGATAATATGCGTGCTATGCTACGTTATGCTGCAGGAAACATAATTTCGCCGGACATAAGAAGGTTGGTGTCGGGTAAAACAAGAAGAAACACTTCTGTATTAGACAAGAAGTCAGGAATTTAAATTTGTTTCTAGAAATGTGCTCTTCATATAATAAGTACATTATTAAGTGTGTAACAGTTAAATAGCATTTAATTAGATAGGCGTCATTACTAAAACCTCTAAGATAAAAATAAACGATGTTTATTATTTGTTGCAATCCTATTATTTCATTTTTCCGTATGCACAATGTCCTGTCATTTCTTTCACTTTTGTATTGGTAAGTTTAAAACAGGAAAACAGTGTTTTTATACTAGTTGGATTATTAGATAATTATATAAAAATTAATCATATTCTAGCTATTATCTGAAAATATATAAGTTAAGGAGAAGCTATGCTTATTATTTTTGTAACCTACTAGTTTATAATTCTTTGCATTTATTAGAGAGGTACACTCTACATAACACGTTCTGATTTCTTGTTGTCTTGTATGAATGTAACACGTTATCTATTATTTAAAAACAGTTCAATTCAGCTTGCAGTGACAGGCCAATAGACTTCACTTTGCTCACCCCTTCTTATTCTCTGTTGCTGGCTGCATTGCAACCAGTGAGCGCTTGATCGCACGCAGAACTGTCCACGTGCTCTTGACCTTGACATCGCTGGTCTACACGTATGTCACATACAGTATTCGTTAGCGTAGTAACAGGCCTGTGCCCTGAATTTTGCTACTTAAGCATCAGTCACTGATGGACACAACGAATACCTGCCAGACAGGCGTCGTATACCCAATGACACTAGATCCATCAGGTACAGTGTGTTTGACAATTTATGGCTGCAGACATTACAGACGCGCACTCCACCTTTGGGTTCCTCAAAAATCATTTGAAAGTAAGTATGCACTGTTATCAGTGTAACAGTGTTTTTTTTACAAAGAAGTAAGAAATACTAAAATGTAAGGTTGCAAGAAAATGAATTTAAAGATTTTGGAATTTAAAACCTAGATTCGTGGCAGCAGTAATGGTAATACAAAATATTACAGGTTATATAAACTAGCTACTAGCTAAACTAACTACAGGTTATATAAACTAGTGGGCAGACATAGAGAACATCAAAGCGAGGTACATTCTTCACCACAGATGCAGTAACCAACGATGACTGGAAGGGACCAAACTTCGAGCTCCGCCATCTAGTGACGAGACTAGCGGTACACGGCTTCCACAGCAAGATCTGCAGCAAAAATCGATACTACGATCCCAGCGACAATTGTGTGTGTTCGTTATGTGCAAAAATGTGTGAACGATACCATATCCTTCGATGTGAGAAAAGGAAGAAGACTTTGACACAATATAGCAAAGACTAAATAACCAAATACCCATTGGGTGCTCTTTCTCTTTATTATGAAAAAACATCCAAAGGTCAGTTCTTCTGGAAACAGAACGTAGGTTGGCGAACTCTGTGAAGTCGTAAGTTCTTAGCAATAATATATATGATTTGTCTGTGATCAAAAGCAACCAGCAATTGCCTGAGGTCATAAAATAGCAAGGATAATAATAAATAAGTTAAATGTTAACTATTACTATACTGGAGTGGACAATTCACATTTAAGTATAGATAGGACGAAAGAGCATTTGATAAAGTGTAGATAAACACTGAATCTCTCTCTATTTGATCTCTTTCTATCGTTGTGATATGCACGAGAATTCATACAGAAATATGAATTCCCCGCAGGTACCGGGAAGCAGGCTTCATTAACTCTCCTGCAAATATAGCTTTTTTTACATGTGTTTTCTAAAAGGAGAAATATTGGCGTGTCTTGATTGCACCGGCGTTTGAGATGTGATATTGACTTTAGGAGTGTATGCCTATTCATTCGTTTACTCAGAGCTCGCATCTCTTCTTCTCTCTTGTCTAGCTGATAATGGACAGGTGAACTCATTTTTGTGTCGTTAATTTTATAACACATTTAAATATATTGTTTTATGAAGCGAGGATTATAACAGGAACAGACCACTGAATACTCTACAATGAATAAGGTCACTTAATATTCAGATAATTAAATTATCTTTTCTGAGTTAACATGAAGTCGGGTATAGAGCTTAGAGACTTTCTTTACTATTGCTACAAATATATAATATTGGAGTTTGATTCCTGGCAGTAAACTGAAAATTTGTCTTCCTTCCTTTATCTCTTGTATTTGTTCTCATCTACCTTAAGCGGTGACTCGATATTTTTTTCTGAACTGTACAGATTTGAATCTCAGCCACTTCAGTCAATTGAGATCTGCAGTAAAGGATGGGGAGGGGCCATGTAAAACAATCCGTACATGGATAGTAACGGGATTTCAGTTGCCGTCCGACATAATTTTTCGGTTAAACTCGCGGCACTAGAGTCACTAACAAGGTATTACTTATTTTAATTTCTAAGAAGTTATGTATAGCAGTGGTTAAAAAAAAAACCGGACCGACCCTTGTAGCTGATTTCAGAGCCTTGTTCACTCCAAAGCACGATAGACTGGTAACTAAGACTTTCGTGGCTCGAATCCTGCCTGGAAAGGAAACTTTTTTTTGTTCCTCATTCAAATTTATTCCCAATACTTTTCGATTCCAGCGATATTATACTACTTAATTAACTTATTATTCCCAGAGCATGAATTTTACCAGCAATCGAAAAGTATTGGGAATAAATTTGAATAAGGAACAAATAAAGTGTCCTTCCCAGGCAGGATTCGAACCACGAAAGTCTTAGTTACCAGTCTATCATGCTCTGGAGTGAACAAGGCTCTGAAATCAGCTACAAGGGTCGGTCCGGTTTTTTTGCCACTACTGTACTCATCCATGTCATGCAAGGAAAATACTGGAACTGTCTATGTTAATTTTCCACACATTCCTTGCATATTAACATAGTAAATAGAACCAAGCTTCATCAGAAAACAAAATGGGATTGGGATCAATTCCTCCATTATGCACTTTACTCAAAATCTACCCACAAAATCTACTCCTAAGTAGGCTACTCCAGTTTAACTTCTTGGAACAGAGTAATGTTATTGGTTTTACGTTAACTAACTTCATAGTCTCTCGTACGGAAATGCTGGGAATTCCCGTTTGCTGAGAAATAAGACGCTGAATATGCATTTTTAGACGAATTATGACATACAGAATTTTTTCTCTGAGCACTGTACGCCATCTTTATCGTATCTTATCTTAAACACTTCCCGTTTAAATTTATTAACTAAATTATAAATCGTAGTAAGACCTGACACTGGAACATCTGGAAAATTCTCTTGAAATAATCTTCTGAAAGAACGAGTGATTTCAGTACGAACATATGAATCGTATATGAACACTCTTTGAGAAATAGAATTACGTCTATTACTTTCCATTTGATCTTTATAACAGAAAGGATACTATCATACACGTCCGTTTAGTATCTACTATCTACTCACTGCTCCGCATATCAAGCTAGACAGGATTCTATTCACCCAACATAACGTTCCGCTAGACTTACACTGTGCAAACGTTTCACAGATAATTCGCTCACTCATTATTACATAATTTTCATGCGACTATATGAACTGCAAAATGTGTAAATTGTACGCCCATAACACTAAAGCAGTTAATAAACGAAAAATATAATTATTTTTTGTGAGTTAATATAAAGCCTTTAATAGTATTCTTAAGTAGAGCTTAGACATTTTTTTCTTCTATGGCTACAAATTTAGCATATTCGAGTTTGATTTCCATAAACGGAATAATTATCTACTTTCCATTAGCTCTTGTGTTTCTTCTCTTTTATCTTAAGCTTAACAATGATTAATAGTGATTGTCACGACTTGACGGCATAGGTGAAAGATTATCTGTATCGAATTTCCCGAGATTTTTCCAAACTTTAAGACGAAACCAGGTAATGTCATGGCCAATCATGTGATATCTCGCCAAATATTACCTCTCTGTCACCAATTCCAGTTAGATGTTGACAAAGATTGGATTCTAGCCAACGAAATGAAGATTATATAATTATATATTCCTATACTGACTTACGAATTTCATATTTTTGTACTATTTGGTTTAAACAGGTGACATTCTGTCATGGTCATTATATAACTTCCTTGAATGTCTAATATTAATTAAGATGTTATGAAGCATATTCAAGGATGAAATACCTCAATTGTTGCGAGGGGTGACATTTGAAATTTCAAAGGAGGGTGGAAATGAGGGAGTTAAGCCTAAAATGCAATTAACACTTGTTTTAAACTTCTCCATCAATATCTAAATTGACGATTTTTGTTTAAATTAAATTTAATTGAAATAGTTATTTAGAATGGGAAGGTTTGAAACGAAAACCCGGTATAATTCCGTTATTTGTAAACCTTATGCCCAAAAACACATTTGAGAGAGAACATAGTGAAGTGTGGAATAAGACCAAAACAAACCAATAGGCCTAATACATGTCGGAAAGCAGGAAAAGAATGTTATGAAAGAAGCGAATTAAATTCATCGAAGGCATAGCTCTATATATATGTAGAATCTGAGCAGACTTGAGCTGTACGAGGCGAACTGCAGAAGAAGAAAGGGATTTCTATTCAGATCTAAATAAGGAAGATCTTTTGTGTAAGGTAATAATGGGATAAATATTCGTATTTCCAACACAAAACTCTTTTTATATTCATACAAAAATATATCAGTACTTAATGAAAAATTTCAATCCCAGTACTAAGATTTCAATGGATTTTCTGAGATATTTTTTTCCGTTCTCTTGATCACACTTTGTTTCTTTGATTTCAAAGAGTGTCATTCCGAGAATTTATATTTTCTTCAGAAACGCGAAGATTTGTAGCGTAATAAATCTAAGTTGTTGTATTTAGTGGGAATTCAATTTGCTATGAAAGAAGTGCATATAGGCCGTAGCATAAAACTAAATATGATTCTTCCTCCTCCCCCCTCTGTCTTTTTCGTGCAGTAAAGCCCAAACTACGCGAAAGAGCTTTATCTAAATGAATTTGCGTAACGTTGTGTCCTAATTGAAGCGGCATCCCAACGGATAGTCATGCCGGGGATTTAGAACCCCCCGCGGGGGGTCGGGAAAAGAAGTAGCGGCTCTCTGCTAATTGCTTTCGTGGGAAGGCGGCAGATAAAGTTGCTTCTGGTCGCAAGGGATGCGGCAAGAAAGAAAATCCTTTTCTTTTTACAAAAATGGTTGTTCAGAAGAGACTCTTTGGCATCTCGTTAAAATGTGGAGATTGCTTTCTACAAAAAGAAAAAGAAAATGACTTCTTTCCGTTTATTTCTCGCCACATATTAATTTCCGACAAATTTGTAATTGAATAATCTGTACAAAACAAAATGTAGTTGCCCAGAACTTAATCCTCGAAGCTTTTTGTTGATCTTCAAACTGAGCATTGCATATGAACGATTTTCGAGTCTGAAGGAGTTTCTGTCTGGACGTCTTGCCAGGAATTTTCGATATCTTTTTCTATCTTAATATAACGGACTATCACATTAAAACACAGAATATTTTTTATACCCAATAGTAACTGAGTGTAAATAAATCATCATGATCATCATCATCATCATCATCATCGTCGTCGTTATCTTCATCATCAAGTTTAGGGATTGAACTTAACAGTCCGTTCCGCCCTCAAAGCTTCTCCATCTTGCCCTCGTCTTCCGGTACGTTGATTGTCCAATAATAGTTTGGGGATGTGTAAACAAATCATCATCATCATCATCATCATCATCACCATCATCAAGTTCAGGGATTGAACTTAACAGTCCGTTCCGCCCTCAAAGCTTCTCCATTTTGCCCTCGTCTTCCGGTACGTTGATTGTCCAATAATTGTTCGGGGATGTGTAAACAAATCGTCATCATCATCATCATCATTATCATCATCATCATAATCAAGTTTAGGGATTGCACTTAACAGTCCGTTCCGCCCTCAAAGCTTCTCCATCTTGTCCTCGTTTTCCGGTACGTTGATTGTCCAATAATAGTTCGGGGATGTGTAAACAAATCATCATCATCATCATCATCATCATCATCATTATCATCATAATCAAGTTTAGGGATTGAACTTAACAGTCCTTTCCGCCCTCAAAACTTCTCCATCTTGCCCTCGTCTTCCGGTACGTTGATTGTCCAATAAAAGTTCGGGGATTCTTTATGGTGGCATTCTTTGGTCATTTGAAATCAACTGCATTTCTTTTATTTGTTAATACATCCTCTTCATGTTTAAATTATTCTTCGCTTATTTGAACGTTTCGTTTCTTACCTGACATTTTATTGTAGAACCTGCTACATACGTAATAAACTTCCTTCCTGCTGAATCTACTTGCCTTGCACTTGTTCTTTTTGTGGGTCAGGTTCCGCTATCATACATTAGACGAGTTATATAGAATTTAAGTTTTGTTTTTTCCTTCTTTTGCGTCCTATTGTCCTTCAATGAAATTGGTCGCTCACGCATGAGATTATTCAAAAGTCAGGAAAGATTATCTTATTTGCACAAAACTTCTTCATGAGGAAATCAAAGGAAGGTTTGAATGTCATATTTAATTGCGTTATAATAGAAATTCTTGTATGTGAATTTGAGAAACTTGAAAAAAAAATTTAAAAATGTGCTAATGTTTCTTCCTTTTTACGGTAACTCTTCTATATAGATGACTATCGCTGTTCTATTACATGCATTATTTTTTAAATATCACATTTAACGAGAATAACGGCTGTTACCGGTATCCATCTGGTTATGATTTTTTCTTCTGTCATAAATTTAGCAATAGGCCTGATTGGATGGGATTGGTAAAAATTTAAGATTCTACATAGTATTTTGAGTATAGTTAGTTAGTCGTACAGTTAGTGAACACAAATTTGTGCAATTGACAAAGTCAAGTAATACATATAAAATAAATAACAGAGACATAAAAAACAATAAAAGTGTATCAGAAACACTCAACAACATTAATGTTAAAAAACTCATTAATATCATAAGAGGGTTTTTTGATTAACCAATCAGAGACAAGTCTGTTAAAAGGCTTCCTTTCCAGATTGAAAACATGTGTCAGAAATTTATTTGCAATTTTTAAAAACATAATGAAATAATCATTAATTGTTTTGGTTAGCCTACGCTTAGGTATATCAAAAAGGTCACGGTTTGTGGTGTTGTATAGGTGAACATCATTCAACATTTGGGAATTATCTTTGACCAAATTTTGGGCTTGATAAATATACAGTCATGTTACAGTCATTATTTTTTCATTCACAAATAACGGCCTGCAGTGTGCCTTCGTTGATGAATTTGTTATAATTCTAATAGCTTTTTATTGTAACATAAGAACCTTATTAATATGAGTACTATTACCCCGTAAAAGTAGTCCGTAAGAAAATATACTATGAAAATAAAAAAACAGACAACTCTAATGTAATTCTTCGGAACATACATTTTCAAATTTCGCAGAAGAAATATTACTCTTGACAATTTTTTACAAATAAAATCAACATGGTCTGCCCAGGTAAGTGTGCTGTCCACAGTAATACCAAGAAATTTGAAGTTATTATTTTCCATGACTTTACTACTAAATAACAGAGATGCAGTTTTACTTCATTTAAAATAAATTTATTGGATCTAAACCATTTCTTGGCTTCATTAAAACTGAATTACAGTAGTAATTGTTTACAGTTAATTAATATCAGTATGTAAATATAGCAATATATTACTAATATATGCTTGATTTCCATCTCATTATTATTATTATTATTATTATTATTATTATTATTATTATTATTATTATTATTATTATTATTATTAAGTAAATAAAAATATCCAAATTTCAAATGATATGTGGCACCATGCATAGAACTTTAAATAATAAAACGAGGAAGAACACCAGAATAATGATTTATAAGACGATGGCTACACCCGGCTCAGAAACATGAGTACACTGGAAGAAAATTCAGAATAAAATACAGAATGCTGAAGTGTTTTTTCCTAAGAAGAACAAAGAGATGTACAACGCTGGATCGAATAAAGGATGAGAGAAGAATTGAAAGCTTATGATTTCATGATGAATGACAAATGAAGGAATATCGTGACATTTGGTTCCAGTACTTGAGATGCGAGACGACACAAAATAATATTTCAATATAAAGCAAAAGGAACACGAGACCGAAAGGACAATGGAAGGACTAGGCCATTGCATCTATCCCGTGTAGTGAAGAGGAAGAAGAAGATTAATATTCGCACATGTTAATGATGCATTATCACTATAGCCCGGATGTTTGGCAAAATACCTTTTTTACTGGGTGGAAGTAAATCATTATTTTCATAGATATAAATGTGATTTTGTGTAAGTCAAAGTGATAGGGCTAATTTTTATTTTGCCTATTGTGCTTTTTTAAGGTATTTCTTACTAATTCAATAATAAATGTCTATTTTTGTCATTTTAAAGCAATATTTCTTGTTTATTTGCAAGTTTCTAATTAATTGTAATGTAATGTGTATGAAATTTAAATATATGAAACAATGACCACTTTACTAACAATAGTAAATAACAGTAAATAACTAACGGTGCTTAATCTGCTAATAGTCGTGCTTTAATACGATTGGTGTAATATAAATAACGATCGACAATCCAGTTACAAAATAATGTCATGTCTTCACGAAACCAACAATCTGCTTTATAATTTTAAATATTGAGCCCGTTCTCATAGAAGTTGTCACGTAGCATTTTCAATTGTTTGCTTTCATATTTTAAAATCTTACTGTTACAATTTTGTGCTACACGTGTTTATTTTTGTAGGAGAAAGAAATTTGAGTGAGGAACAGTCAGTTATTGTCGGATGACAGAAGGTAAAAGTTCGGTTAGCTAGAATGCCTAAATTCAGTAAACCATTGCAAAGTAAACTTCTTGCTTACGTTAGTGCCCATGTTTTTTCGACCGTTGGAACAGTTTTGTTATGTAAGGTTTGTGAAAAGACAGTTATCACGAAAAAAAGTATTTTGTAAGTCAACATGTGTCACCTACGAAATAAAAATGTGAGTTATGTTGATATAATTTAAATTTATTGCTAAAATGTATTATGCCTTTTAAAAATTTATAATGTTTTTTCCAAAATTTATTGTGCCTTTTCTTTACGTTTTTATTGCCTTTTATGCCTGCCTATTTAACTGTTACAAATGCCTAAACGTCCGGTCTCTAATTATCACATATTGTCCTCCATGTATGTGAAAGTCTATTTATACAGTAAGTGTCCTATTTCTTGAACATTGTTAAAGTGTGTCTGAACCGTTTGATATTTCCCCACTTGATTGTACCAATAGTGGAGAATGCAATAAAAAGGCTATAATTTCCAGCTCTCTTTGAATGCCGGTTGTCGAGTTTGTGCAATTATTTTCGTAGTCCCTGTGCTGAAGTCGATCCCGCTAGAATATCTCCACGAGAAGGTTCAATGAGTAATGGGCAATGGGGAATGAGCAACATCTCCTTCTCACCCGCACAAAGCCTTTCATAACGCCTTTTAGTCTTTAGTCTTCATTCCGCGATGCCATTCGCATTTTAATATAAACTATCCAAGACATAATTTATTTGCCTCTTCATTATCATCACTTCCAGTGCAATGCACGCGAGACAAACAACTGCAAGAAGAAGAAGAAAGAAAAGCTTTCATCTTAATTTCGTGGTGCAAAGTCTCACGAGTGTTCATGACGTTGTTACTCCTCCTCGTACGCCCCCTCCTCTTTCTTTTGTTTCGTCATTTCTTCCTTTTTATACACAGTTTATTACTTTGTAAGAGTGTGAATATTAAATATCAAATATTTTTAATATAGAAATGTAGGAAATTATCTTCGAGAAAGTAAACATATTTTCACTTTCAGATCAGAATATTCAAAATGCACGATAATTACCATATTCAAAGTCACCACAAAACACGCACTACTTCTGTATTTTGTAGTTTGTGAACTGAAGCACGTATATGTTTATTGAAGATGCACTTATATTATGTAATAAATTTATGTTATGTGTTCGTGAAAATACAGTAAAACAGATTTTTAATGCATAAAGTGAGTTTTCTGATGTCAAGACGAAAAAGAATGTTCCCTTAAAATTTTAATGGATCTACTAAAATTAAAATTAATATAAAATTTGCTGAAACTACATTCGATTTAGTGATATAAAACTGAAATAACTTGTCTTTTTAACTGTCTTTTGTTTCAACGATTTTTTTTAGAAAATTAAGATAGGTTTATCTTAATTCGTACGTCGAATAAATATTTTTTCTTTCTTTTTGTTGAATGGACTTTTCTCGATAGTATGGTGAAAAAATGTTTAAATATCTCTAATACTTTTCAAGTTATACCTAAAACGTGAGATTGTGTCAGCTGACTTGGCCATTTAAATATAGACAAAACTATTCATCTTCGATAAGTTTTCTCGCTCATTTCTTGTAACTTAAGTTTTACAAATCCGTTTATCTCATAACTTTCACATTTTGTAGATAAATTCATGAAAATTTGCATGCTAGTGTATTTTATACTGGAGAACAAACCGTACCTTTACTACTATTTTATCAAATTCTTTTTTCATTAATAATACTTTATGTAAAATAAATTTACAATTCATAATACAAGAAGTATAGTATAGAAGTCGAAATCGGAAATGAAATACAGACAAGGAATACTGAACAGAGGGACGAAATATGTAGAAGAATTAGATCTACCTATATGAGACGGAATCGCCCAGATGACTTAGCAATTGAAGACGAAGCAACCGTGTCAGAAGACAAAAAAGAATTTTCTGTTTTTAGAGAAAAAGTTGAAATAACGCTTAGGGAAATGAAGAATGAGAAAGTAACAGGAATTGATGGAATCCCCATTGAAATAATGAAATGCTTGGGTGAAGACAAGAAGCAAATTCTATCATTATGTAACGAAATATATGAAAAAGGCGACTGGCCTGAAGATTTTACTGAGACAGTGTTGTTGCCAATACCGAAGAAAAATAATGCCAAGAAATGTAACAAGTTCAGGACTATCAGACTGATATCACATATATCAGTGAATCGACGTTTGTACATTCTAAGATGGAAGGGCAGTTGGAAGAAGAACAGTTCGGCTTCAGGAAGGGAAAAGGTACGATAGATGCAATTAGACTGCTGCGAACAATCGACGATAGATACTCAGCGAAGAATAAAGAAGTGTATATAGTATTTGTGGATCTAGAAAAGGCATTTAACAGAGTGGATTGGAATAAACTGATGAAGATTCTGAAGAAAATTGGTGTGGATTGGTGTGGATTGGAAAGAGAGAAGGCTGTTATGTAAACAACTAGTCAAAGTCAGAATAAGAAGAAATGTTAGAAGGAAGTGAAATAGGGAGAGGAGTACAAGATTGCCTTTATCACCTACCCTGTTCAACATCTACTTGGAGGATGTAATGAACTGTTTTCAGAATTATAGTAGGAGGAAGAAGAATAAAATACATAAGATTTGCTGATGATATGACATTGTTAGCAGAAGAGGAAACGATACACAGGGATATGCTACTGGAGCTAAATGATAGCTGTGAGCAGTATGGAATGAAGATAAATGCAAACAAGACTAAGTCCACGGTTATAGAAAGGAAACTAAAGAAGGTAAACGTACAAATTGGAAATGAGGCAGTAGAGCAAGTGGACAGCCTCAAATACTTGGCGTGTACTGTAAGCAGTAACATGAGCTGCTGCCGGAAAGCCAAAATGAGTATAACTATGGCAAAGGAAGCTGTTAATAGAAAAAGGAGCATCTTCTGCGGACCTCTGGAAAAGAAATGCAGGAAGAGACTAGTGAAGTGCTCTGTGTAGAGTGTGGCATTGTATGGAGCAGAAACATGGGCATTACGATGGAGTGAAGAGGAGTGACTAGAAGCATTTGAAATGTGGATATGGAGAAGATTTATGAGGATCTCCCGTTTCATTGATATTTTTTACTATTTCTGAAACAGTTGTCTGTGTTGTTTTCATTTGGATATACCTCACTAAATAAATTACATTCCTTTTGTTTATTTCTCATTCTGTCTTCTTAGCCAACTATCATTAATACTTGTATTCTTTCTCTTTCAGTAAGCATTGCATGATGAACGATTTTAGCTCAGGAATGATAAAGAGTTATTGTTGATTTATGAGAGCGTTTTGTTAGTTTCATGGCCTACTCTAGATGAATACAGAAACGTGTTGTGTATTACGTGCCAAGGCCTTTGAAAGAAGCATAATAACATTTACAAGAGAATATTCAATGACATGAATGAAAATTTTATGTAGGCCTATTTCGATGTCGAATTAGGAGATTACAAATATGTAAAAATTAATATAAGATATATTCATTTACCCGAATTAATAATTTTGTAGGAACACTATTCTAACATTAAACTGGTTGTTAGCAACAAATTTTGTGCATAATGTTTTTTCGTAAAATTTATGTATATCGAATTTATTAAATAAAATCATCTGGCCTTCAATAAGGGTGACCACAAAGATCTAGAAAACAAATACATATATAGAAGTTTACAATGAAATAATGAAAATACATACAATAACTTTTAAAAGAAAATTAAAGTTAAGGTGAAATTATATTACTTGAAACAGAGGCGAAATTGCAAAATTTGAATTGAACTCTTCAGAATTTATCTAAAGATTTTTTCAATATAAAATGTGAATCCCATTGATGTTAACAAGTTGTAGGTGTATGTATGGAAATGGTACCACGTACTCCAAAAAGAAGTCCATGTACTGACCAAAGATTAGCCATGATGTTATATTGCTTGCTAAAATAAGGAATGCGAGGTTCATAGATAATAATCTTTTTTCATTATATGTAAGTTTTGGCTGTTGTGCATCTCTGATAGTCGGGTCTAGTATTATTCCCGTGTTCTTTTTTTCTATTAATGGCAAAAATATCTGCTCGTCTCCTTGAATCATCTTCCGAGATGTAAGCATCGTCCTTACCCTGTGATGGCAGTTGTTCCGCAGTAATTCAGTAACCCAACACATGTCAAAGTGTTTCAGTCTCGTCACAGCCAGTGTGGCGGCAACGGGTTGTTTTGAATGCTCTACCTAGGACGGACTGACCGTACTGCAGAAAAGTTGCATATCTTTACCGCATTGATATATTCAAATGATGACGGACCTTTTTTTGTTGAATATCCAGAATTCAATTTCCAAGATTTTGTAATGCACTTCACAAACGTGTATTGTGTAACATTTTTGTACGATCATATTTTTTAAATTGCAAATACAATATATAGGCTATTACATTGAAAATTTAGAGGAATATTATTCCAAAGCCTTCGCAAAACTACACAGTAATGGTAACTAAGGAACAATAAGTTCAGAGTAATGGGTCTATTTCTGTATAGTTTTATGTTATGAAGAATGGTTTCCCTAGCAACAAGTTTTCTGTGTGGGAATTCTAACTTTCAATGCCTAACAGCAATAGCTGTAAATACCGCAAAAACAGAATCGTGCAAAAAAGATATTTTCCTTATGATTTTTCTCAGTTGGTGTCCTTTCTTTCGGAAAATCATCTCTACTTAATTAACACTATGTATATGTACAGTCTTAGAAAAAGTTTTATCACGCAGTTACTTTATAAGTCCCAGAAAAGAGGCAGTGCGCATGATCAGAGAACGATTAGTTGAGGTAATAAAATTAGTTTTGTTTCGTTGTATGTCTGATCATGCGCACTGCCTTCTTTCTGGGACTTATAAAGTATTTGTGCGACAAACTTTTTTCCAAGACTGTACAGCCTGACAGGATACATAATGAATTAATCCATACAAGTTATATAGAAGATCAGGCCATGACGTGCAAATTTTGTCGAATAATGTTTTGATATGACGAATGATCTAATTACAAGTTTGAGATTTCAGAGAAAATTAAATGAAACATACAGCAACGCCGAAGAACATGAAGCGCAATACGTATTCCCTCATATTAATTGCTGCAGCATTGCCGTCTTTTCACAACCATGTTACTACATTTGACGAGTGAAATTTGGAATTCCTTTAGGCAATTAATATAAATTCCTATTCTTTATTACTATACAACTACTAACACATGGTAATAAATAACGTATTGCACACTATTCTACAGAAAATTAGTATTTTTTAAAGAATTCAATAGCACCCGTAATTACAATTTTGTAGGGCGACATTTACATTTTTCGTAAACCATCCGCAAAAGACCAAAGACCGAAATGTTTTACATTTTTTGTCCGCAATATTTCCAGAAAATATATCTCTCAATTCGTTTAAATTTTAAAAGCTGTGCTCCTTAAAATTGTTTATGTAAAAATAATTTCGTTACATGCTGTATATCCTCTTAACTGAAGAGAAAATGCGATCTGCTATACAAAATTATTTTCAGGGCTTTTGGCAAGGACCTATCTTTATTTAGTAATCTGCGATCTTTTGGTGTTTACAATAATTATTATTTCCAGAATAGAGATCTGATGAATAGGGGTTGTAACCGGTTTTCATTAGTTTGATGATCAGATAGCATCCGTCAAAGTAGAGCATCCGACCGAATGTTCGAATTTCAACCGGTTTCCACTGTTGTTTTGCAGTCTAGACAGAACACTGACATTTTCTGATTACACAAACGGAGTAAAAATTGAAGGAAATTTACCATGTGTGAATTGAAAAATGTATTTGTTTAAAATAGGCCTACAATTGATTGCATACTTTATTACAATTATCTTGATAACATATATAGATGAACAAATGGACATCGGTAACAACAAAGGAAATAAGTGTAATGTATAATAATATGAAATGTGGTGTGTAAAGGAATGCAAGAATAGAATAAATTACAGTTACTTACTAAATACAAGAGAATAAGTACATACATTCTGTGTCACATTCACACTTTGAATTCAAAATGTATACCTCTAATGCCTTTTAATTACTCTAAGCAGATACATTATTTCATTAATAAATCATTTTTAAGAAGATATGTTTTGCTCTTGACGATACCAACTGTAATACCTGAATGAATGAATGAATGAATGAATGAATGAATGAATGAATGAATGAATGAATGAATGAATGAATGAATGAGTGAATGAATGAATGAATGGATGGATGAATGAATGAATGAATGAACGAACCAATCAGCGAATCACTGAATCAGTCCGTGGATGAATGAATCATTGAGTCGATGAATGGACGGACAGATGGATGATTGATTGATTGATTGATTGATTGATTGATTGTAGTGAGATAAGAAACGATTATCAATGAAATAGTAGGTCTACACGATGATAATCGCGTCCTTGAAATGGCTCTTGAAATTCTTGCATGGCTCAATTTGGTCTGCATTTGCCGTCCACCCACAAAAAATGAGAAACAACTCGAATATTCGTTAAACAGAACCTGAGACACTCCTTGAGACGGAAGAGCTTTGTATACTGGGCGTTCAATAGCAATATATATTTTCTATTTTTCGTAACCGGTTGTGCACATCTCTACTCTAGACTCAAAGTATGCGGGCTAGATTCCGATTGAGGGCGTTGAATTTTAAGAAGCCATTCCGCTTACTTTGGTTGAGAATGCATAAGTATTAGCACAGTCTAGTATATACAGTCACGAAGCTCAATACGTAGTAAATATGCATCCATAGATAGTTGCTAACCACTAGGATCGCAACTATCGCCTTATTACAGACAATGCGAAATAGTACCTGCACAGTCTATTGTTCCTAGTACCCTCAGAAACTCAAGCTTCGTGTCTGTATATACTGGACTGTGGTATTAGCGTTATGTAGTGAATTTACTGTATATTAAGGATCGCTTTGTTCACTATTAACGATTACAGGCTCGCCATTACTCCGTCCTCAACTGTTTGTAACAGATGTCACCATGAGTGTGAGCGAGTAGTAACTGTTCAGCAAATTTTATAGAATTAGTGAAGGAACTATCGACCAACCTAAAGGCTTATTAAACCTTTTGGGAGTAGAAGCCAGACCTTCCTACTCCACCCCTTCGCCGTTAAGTAACGCGGAGGAAGACTGTTGTTTGCTTTGATTATCGTTTCTCCGGCCGCTGAACTGGGACCTGTAAAAATGCAGAGAGGACGGAAACCCTTTCTACGCGGCCGTGAAAAGGGCCTGGGCTTATGGGATGGGAATTGCCTTGTGCCTCAAGTTTTAAATTACCGATACGTAAAATCGATTCTCTTGGGGTTTCAAAAAACGGAAAGATACCGTTTAAAAGAAGCTGAATCCTTTGTACTTTCTATTAATACCAGTGTTATTCACCGCAAACCTCAATTGTTAAATAATTGGGTTGCAATAAGTGGCACACCGGCAATGAATCAAATATAGTGTGACCAGATCAAAATGTTCAAAAGCAGGACATTTTAAGTAAAAAAGCAGGACATTTTGAAAAAAAGCGTGACAACATATTAAATTCCTTTTCATTCACTGATAACAATAAGAAAAGGCAAACACAGTACCAAAGCTATCCATTGTTATTAATCTTACAATTTCATTGCTCATACTTCTGTGAAGAGGAAATGTCCTTCTCTAGCTTTGGGGATTTCAATAAATAGGTGTGAAATTGTTTACATGTAAAAATGCTTCAAATTATATTGTACTGCTACAATAGCATTTACTGCTTCTACTGATAGTCTGTTCCTTTCATCTGGCCATTGGGTGTTGATTAGTGAAAATACCCTTTCAACATTGCCATTATGTGCAATTATTGAAAAAAAGAGTTGACATATACACAGCAAGGTTTGGGAACACAACATTCACAACCTGAAAATCTATTGCTTCCAAGAAAAATGCTTCATCTTGCTTCAAAACAAATTCTTTCAGAGCACGGAATTCATAAAATGCATATTTTTCATATAACCATAGAAACACATACTTTTGACCTCAGATTTTATCTTATATACTGTATATTATGTTGTTGAAAGGCTGAAAGCCGGACATTTTGGCTTTATCATAAAAATTCTGCCGGACGCTCACAAAATATTGAAAAAGCAGGACATGTCCGGCGAAATCCGGACGTTCGGTCACCCTAATCAAATATAGATGCTGTAGAAGTTTCTCTTTGTGAGAGGAAAATTACTTCTGCACTTGTATTGTACTTCCTTTAAATACACACAGCCAATCTCTGAGACAAAATTAAATGTTCATTAATTATCTAAAAATTTTTGCGAAAGGTTATTTGTTTGGGTAAGTATTTGAAATATAAGATATGAAATGGCTGATAGATCCCTATTGGATAATGGTCTCCTACTCAAGGTAGGATGGCTTCGTTGATTTCCCACGGTGATCCAATCCATGGGAGATATTGTCTAGTGCTTTACCCTATTAACATTGGCTTTGAAGTTATTGATTTAGATAATATTATATTACTAACATTATAGTCTTGACATTACTCTACAAACTGCTTACTATAACAGTTTTCGCTCTGCCTCATTTACAATTCGCAAGTTTACCTTCTTTACTTTTCTTCCTATGATCATGGTCGTCGCTTTATATATATTATATATAATATAATTCGTGGTCCCGCCCGCTTTCTAGCTTCTAATACATTGCAATCTATTCCTTTACAGCAGCGTTTCCCAAAGTGTTGGTCGCGACCCCTTGGGGGTCGTGTAAAGAGCTGAGGGGGGTCGCGAGATGATTTACAGAATAAGACAAAAATTGCCTTATTAACATATTTATGTTGTATTCAGAAACATAAACAAAATTGAATATAAGAATAAAATAAAAAAGTTTCAGTAATTACAGCTAAAGTAAAAAATAATTAATGATATAAATGCATCTGATTTTGAGAAAGTAGCTTCTCAAATCTTTTCTTTGTATTGAGTATGCACACAATTGTATCATTTACTATTTCAAGGATATTTCTCGCTTTTGTTTTGATGGAAATCATAGACTGGAACTTACTTTGCATAAATACTAATTTGCAAATGCTATCAAAACTGTAAGAGTTTCTTTTGTAAGCTCGAGGTATTCTTACATTCTTTTGATCAAAAACTAATCTACGATGTGAAAAAATTATAATTTTAACCTTCCATCAGTAAACATATATTTTAATAAGTCTTTTCCTTAATTTCTTTGTTAATTTCAGGAGTTGAATGCAACTGTTAGAAACAGATTCAGTATCTATCTGTCACTGCCATGATTGTTTTGAGTTTCTTCTATGAGATATTCAAAAGCTGTTGTTTAAAATTGTTCAAAGTTAATTATGTCCGCAAAAACAAACTAAGAACTTGTCGTGACTTATGATACGTAGTTAAATTTTTCATGAGTTCTTTCAGTAAAATTATCATTGTTCACGATCTTACAGGCGTATTTTTCGAATGGGGTTAATTAATAGTATGGTAATGGGATTGCAAACAAATGTCTCACCCAAAAGTGGGTCGCACCTTCAAAACGTTTTGGAACCGCCGATTTACAGTGCTTGCCCTCATATATTCTGCATTATTTCTTGTTTTGCAAGTGACGGTACATGAAAAGTTCGATATTAGATGTTATACACTGATTTTTAATACAATTATCGTCGCCAAAAAGTGGGTCGTAGCTTTAAACAATTTGGGAACATTGCAGTAGGGGAAGGTGGACAACTCTAGCCTGAGAACTTGTATGATGGAAATACATTGGAATGATAAAATCACGCACCGAACACAATGCTATAGAAGAGAAGTAGACAAAGTGGACAGCTTCAAATACTTGGAATGTACTACGAGTATAAGCAGTAACATGAGCTGCTGCCGGGAAGTAAAAAGGAGGATAGCAATGACCAAGGAAACGGGCCTTTGGAAAAATAACTAAGGAAGAGACTAGTGAAGTGCATTGTGTGGTGTGTGGCATTATATTAGGCAGAAACATGGACATTACGACGAAGTGATGAGAAGCGGCTAGAAACATTTGAAATGTGGATATGGAGAAGAATGAAACGTGTGGAGTGGACAGAATAATGAACGAAGCTGTGTTGGAAAGAGTGGGCGAAGGAAGAATGATGCTGAAACTGATCAGGGAAGGAAAAGAAATTTGTTCAGTGACTGCCTACTGAAGGATGCACTGGAAAGAATGGTGAACGGGAGAAGAGTTCGGGGTAGGGGAAGATATCAGATGATAGACGACATTAAGATATATGGATGGTATGAGGAGACAAACAGGAAGGCAGAAAATAGGAAAGTTTGGAGAATGCTGAGTTTGCAATGAAAGACCTGCCCTTTGGCAGAACACTATAAATTAATGAATGAATGAATTAATTAATTAATGTATATAGGAATATAGGGTAAAGGTGCCTAATTCCGTGATAAATTTTCAATTGACTGCCATGGAGTTGTGGTCTCTGACTTTTGAGTTTTTGAAATACCTAACAGATTCCAGGAGATATCTTCTTTTCAATTCTATTGACTACCCGTCTTTTGAATAGAAGCTACTTAACTACTGCTGTTGTTAGGAATAATTGTATTATAATTCGATTTATTCAAATTTAATTTTGTATTGAATTTAACTTTCAGTTTATTTTGTTTATAATATATTAATATATAATATGTATTCCTGTAGTTACACAAGTATTTTGTATGAAATTTGTCACTTAGGCTCTTCTTCTATGTTGTAATTTTTTGCTTAATCCATATTAAAACAATATACCATGGCTTTAATGTGTTTTTAATACACGTTTGTTTTCTGACCAGTTAATGAGGATTATTTTAGTATCACGGAATTAGGATATCACTCACGGAATTAGGAAACCACTATCACGGAATTTGGATCCTTGTCATGGATTTAGGAGCCACTGCATAACAATGAAGAATCATATATTATATACCAAACTTGTGAATGTTGTAAAAACTGTAGCTAAAGGTCCAAATAACGTCATTTAGGTGTTATTTGAAAAATTGTATTACAATTTTGACATAAATATAGATTTTAATAAATATGTCACGGAATTAGGCAACCTTACCCTATTGCATATGAAGATTGTGATAAAAAAAAAGCCTCAAGTATATTTTTATGAAAGGTTTGGGCTAGTTTTTTATCCATCGGTCTACGGACTGAGCGAGTTTTAAAGTGACATGCACAATGCACAATAAGACAAACCTTTACAAAATGATTGGAGTTGTTTTAGAAGAAAACAAGTTTAAAGTTTGATAGATGTCTCAGACATAATCTTATATATGTATAAAAAATAAAAATGTACGAATGGACTTAGCGAGTTTTGGGATCACACTGTTCATATAATATACATTTTATTCGACAAAATATGCTATAAGCACATAATCTATTGATAGCAAAACCAAACGACTCTTGCTTAAGAACCTCAGATATGTGACCGTTATGAGCAATATGTAGTCGGAAAATTAAAAAAAAAAAAATCACTCGATACCAAAAGGAGAAACAAATAGAATGTTATAGTATGAAACACTGAGATAAAATGGTATTGGAATATAACGTATTTGCAAAAATAGCTTGAAAGATAAAGCACAAAAAGTAACTCGGACATACCCTTCAAAACATGTATATTCATGTCACTTAATAATTAGACAAATTATAGATATGAAGTTCGCTCAATTAGTGAAAAAGTGTTAGAACTTTTTTTTAATACTCTCGGAAGGAATTCTTGCCATTCTGACTGCATTAGAGCCAACACAAAAATAATGGTCCTTAATCATGGCATTATAGTTGAAATAAAAGGTATACAGTAACGAAAACAATAGGTTAATAGATATCGTGTTGGGTGAAGAGATAAATTTCCTTTTGAGAGCCTGCGTAAATATACCTTCTAAGAATCATGTTAAAAAGACGATTCGTCTCTTGAAAGCTTAAAAAGGAAATCACTTAAATATATTTTGAATATTTTAAGACTCTCAAGTTATACAGAGTTTCCTACTAAATAGAATGTCAAAACGTACGCTCCAACTTTCTGGTTCTTTCATTTTTTAACTTGAACAAATATAAAGTAGAGAGTAGAGAGAGAAATATGCTTTCTGAGCATAATGTATGAATTTTCAAAGCGAGTATCAGAAAAACCTATAGCTGCTCATGTGTACATTGATCTTTACATACACACACTACTATAAAATGCATAAAGTATCAACATGAAGAAACTGTACTTTTCTTGGAAATAAAGGACCTTCCCTGAGGGAATACAAGTAACAGATGCGACGTCTAGGGGAGGAGGTTGCACATGTCTTAACGACCCCCTCCCTTCTAGCACTGCTCATTTTTATCGACTTCTTCTGTAAGCCGTCCTCTGTGATTATTTTTAAGTGCATCGCGCGGGAGATCGACTCTGTTCTGTGCCCAGACGCGGTGGAAACAGTTTTCGTGCTGATGAAGGGACAAGAGATTGCTAATTAATTTTTCAAGAAATTTGTGAAGATTTCTTATCTGAAGGTAATTAATTTTTATAAAGGGGAGCGGTACATCGCCCGTTAAATAGCCAACTCAGGGAGATTTCTTCATAAATATTCCAAGCAGGAGCAAACAATTGCCTGCATCAGTAGTATGTTGTTGTTCAGTCAACTATCCAAAGACAGGTCTGAACCTCACAAGTGATACCAACAAGGCATCACTTATGAGGCAACTAGACCAGGAGATAATTTATTTATTTAAATTTAAATGTACAGAATAAAAAATATAATTGCAAACAAGAGAAATAGAAATAAAATAATACAATCAATATAAAAATGAGATACAGTAGACTAGTGTTAACAAAATTTGAGACCGAATGAGCAGCGCTCGTGTTCGGTCGCAGTTCAGATAAAATATTATTAGGCCTATAAGAGAATATAAAATAAAATAGGAAATAAAATTAAAATTGCAGTTACAGAAATTATATAATACAATATTAATATAAGAGAAATATAGAAAATAAAAAAAATAAAATGAAATAGGAACTAAAATTTAAATTACAGCGGCAATGGAATTATATAATATAATATTAACACTAGAGAAGAATAATATCGCACGTGAAAAGTAGGATAATTTATATATATATATATATATAAATATATATATATATATTTCAAATATAATATAGGTTGATTAATTCATACACATAGGCTATAAATTTATTTTATCAAATTGAAGATATTAACACGTTTCTAATTTTCTTGTTATATGTTAGTGGGTTACATGTTAGAAATTTGGGTGTAATTTAGCTAAAGCATTGTACAACCGAGGGCCAAAATTAATGCTATGCTTTAGACCAGCAGATGTGAGACATTTAGTTTCTACTAATGTTGAATTAATATTTTGTCTTGTGTCATAATTATGTGTCTGTAATTTAAACTTATTACGATTTTTATGATAAAATTTTAATAGCTTATACTTATAAATTTGTTCAATATTAAATACATTAAATTCAGAATAAATTAATTTAGTTGGATAATCGAAACGTTTCTTCAAACAAATTTTAATTATTCGTTTTTGTAGTAAATTTAACGGATAAAGATTAATTTTTGTACCTCCACCCCAAACAATTATACCATATTGAATGATTAGACTGAATAATGGCTAAATAAACATTTCGTAGAAGTCTAATGGGTAAGTAGCATCGAAGATTAACGAATTTATAAATTGTTTTACGAAGCCTCTTACAAAGATAAGTAATGTGATGAGGCTATTTTAAATTCTGATCAATAATGATATCCAGATATTTCACATACGTGGCTTCTTTCAATGGTGGACATTTACAACTTTTGGGATCTAAACAATTTTGACTGTGTGTTATTAGTCTTTATTCATCGCTAAATTTTAAATTTTGAACACTGGCAGCTGTTAACGAAAAAGGAACTATAGTTGATTTAGATATATTTAAAGAAAGGAAGTTGGAATTAAGCCATTTTTTAACAATATTAGGACCTATATTAGGTAAGGTGGCCAGTTCCTTTCCCCCAACATTGCCTACATCGCCGACTAGCTACATATGGGTATTACACTAGTCAGACTTCAGATGCATACAAACAATTGTTCTTCCTCTGACACATATTATCAAGTGAGATGTACTGCCTGATAATAGATGCAGTGGCGAAGAGTGAGTTAAGTAAGGGGGTAGACAGATATTTAATTTTTATTTAACCTATTTCAATCATGTTATTATGTATTGAATTTTGTTTTCGACGCATACAGATCTGTGTTCAATATTGTATTAATGACTGTTGTTAAAACTAGGACAAAACCTATAACAACCTATAATCCTACGTGCACTCGTTTTATTTTTAAATATAGACTAAATAGGCAGCGGGAAACTGCCAAATAACATACTTTTAGAATACAAATAGTTCCTAATATAATTCACTGTTATGTGGATTTAATAAGAGAAATAAGAAATAAATATATTTCCTTACAACTCACCTTAAATAATATTCTTGTAAATGAGTTCAATCCACCTGCTCTCACGTCTGACACACACTCGTTACTTTGAAACTCTCTAAATAAGAAACTGTTCGTTTCCGTTATAATGCCGTAACTAATACTGGAAGGCAAGAAAAGGCATGTACTTTTTGATGCTATCATTTATTTATTAGTTGTAAGTTTGCTATACTTCATACTTGAATATTATTATATCATTATTTTATTTTAGATGTGTCTTATAATAAAGTAAATTCAAATTAATTACATTAAAAGCATGCCTGAGATAGTAGCCAATAAGAGCACCTTTATAACTGAGATTCAAAATACTAGCTAATGAGAGCAAGAAGAAACGCTGGTGCGACTGTCTACTGGTCGGAGAAATCTCGCTATAGGAAAGTCATAGTTTCACAGCCAGATAGCGTTAGTGTTGCTGTATCTGAAAGCTTTGAATTTCAAAGGGAAAATAGACAGACCGGTCAGCGTCTACTTTCGCCTACTATAGCAACGTGCTTGGTGTATAGAGATGCGCGAGCGAGCATTGCCGAAGTGAGTCGAAAATAGGTAAAGCGGGGAATACGAGTACAATAATGTCATGTATTTCGAAATAATTAATATACTAAAAGAATAATAATTGAATTAACCAGAAAAAATTTTCGTTCACAAAATGTTAGGGTACACGCTGTCTACTCTATTTCCCCTGACGCTTCACCCCTGAATAGATGTAGGCTACATATCAGCCAGAACCTCTATCACAGGACATCTGTGGTATAAAACTGCAATTTAAGCAATTGTATGTAATTGCATAACAATTGAGATTCTTTTTTCTTCACTTAATTATTTAATCAGGCAGGTAGATTATTTTTATAGTTCACATTTTAACAAATAACGTACATGGGCTACACCTTTTTCCTCACTAGTGGCCAAATGCATAGATCTCGATTCAATTCGTAAAGACTACTAAGTTTACGGATGCACCAAACTTAGTGATTACCATATTACTGGCGTTAGCTGGGAATCCAGCACAGGTGATGATACTTGTACTTAAACATGATTACACATTTGAATTAATTCAATTGTAATACAACTCATTTCATTCGTTTTATGTATTTCAACTAAATTGCATAGGGCCTAAACTTTTAATTTTCTTGCATTTCTGGTAGATTATGAAATTTCCTTTGAATTATTGTTAAAGTCTGAAAAAATATGCCATAATTGTCATAATACAGCCTGATCTATACAAAAAAAAAATGCATATAATATTACCACAGTCTAGTATATACAGTCACGAAGCTTGAGTTGTGAGGGTGCTAGGAACAATAAACTGTGCTGGCACTATTTCGCATTGTCTGTAATGAGGAGATATTAGCGATCCTAGTGGTTAGCAACTATCTATGGATGCATATTTACTACGTATTGAGCTTCGTAACTATATACTAGACTGTGATATTGTCGTTTTTATTTCAATAAAACTCGATAGGAGGCGCCAGGTGGCGTAGACACGATGTTGAACATACTGTAGGTTGGACGGAGTCTTGAAAAAAATTAATAAAGTATTTAAAAATAATTTTTATAGAAATTATTTAAAAAAATCCAGTATTTTTTTCAATCTTTTTGACATTCCAGGGCAAATATATCTCAATCCAAGAGACAGGACATACCATTAAAATCCAGAACAATCCTGGGAAATCCAGGACGTCTGGCAAACTTGGTTGGGAATCGAATTTAATTTCTCTGCCTACTGATTTCTCCGCTGAATGTAAAACAGAACGTTTGTTTGTCTCGCAATACGAAAGCTTTGATATTGTGGAGCCAGTTAAAAGAAGAAAGAAAGAACAGCAAATTTTTCGAAATGTGAAGTGTAATTAGTTGGTAGAGATTTTATATAAATACAAATACATGATTTCCCTAAAAAAATAATATTTATTCAGTTCAGGAGACACTGATGAAGACGTGACATCACGTCGAAACGGGCCGTCTGTCGAAGGTATATACCTTTTTTAAAATTTTAACACTTTTTAACGTATGACTAAGTAAATTTATGTTTTAAATAGTTATTAAGTTTGATTACTCATTAAAGCAACGTGGAATGGTATAATGTATAATGATTTTTATCTCCAACTTCCCTAGAGTAGAAATATCATTCAATCTAACTTAAAATTTTCAAGAACTTCTAATAATAATTCAATTATTTGTAACGTCAGAATAATATAATTCATTACGTTAAACTCTTATATTACAGTTTCATGTAGAAATAAAATTTTGTAAACATTCAAATATCACTTTCCGGTGCAGCTGGGTTAAGTTCCCTAATCAGCTTGGTATCCTTATACGGACAGCTATGGAGGGGTTACGTGGAAGGTAGGTTGTGCTCCAAGCAGGTTTTTTTTATAACTGTAGTGGCTGTGCCTTTCTATGAAGTAGGGTGTTACAATTCAAATTTCACCATGCTTAAAGGAAAAGGAATTAATATTCGTTTAATCAATGATAGATATAAAAATGCACAAGCGTGTTTTAATAAAATATAAGTTTAATTCATAATGAAATACTATTTTAAATATGCACAAATTCGGTGACGTTATGGAAGACGTAAATAAATATCGGCAGCTTAGGTAACGATTCTACATGTGAATGTGAATGCAAAATTCTGAAATCATTGTCTGTCTTCATTAATTTTATTATTTATTAAATAGATTTATTTCTACTGGCATAGTTAAGGCCAATCCAAACGTTTGAGATGGGCAAGACATGTAGCATGTATGGGCGAATCCAGAAATGCATATAGAGTGTTAGTTGGGAGGCCGGAGGAAAAAAGACCTTTGGGGAGGCCGAGACGTAGATGGGAAGATAATATTAAAATGGATTTGAGGGAGGTGGGATATGATGATAGGGATGATCTTGCTCAGGATAGGGACCTATGGCGGGCTTATGTGAGAGCGGCAATGAACCTCGGGTTCCTTAAAAGCCAGTAAGTAAGTAAGTAAGTATAGTTAAGGCCATAAGGCAGGGATCGGCAAAAATATCACCGTGATCGCTAGCAATAGTGACGTTGCAGGGGTAGCGCAGTAAACTGTCTTTCCTTCACTCCCACCCTTCCATCCAACTCCACTACAACTCCAGAACACAGACATCTACCAGTTGCGGGTTACCTGATTACATTTAGATCGTTTTTTTCTCAAAACCTTCAATGTCTGTTCTGAAACGTGTATTTAAAGAAGAATGGGAGGAACAATATTTGTTGTGCACTTGGTGACAATGTAGACGCCTATTGTGTTCTAAAATTCTATTAGGAACTTATAAATCAAACATCTAGTGGCATTACGACATGTCATAACACTCATAAGCAGGCTTCGAGACTTTGGACCCGATACAATAAGTTTACTGTGTATGCACTATAGGTTGTTGACTCGCTGCAGGTAGATAGAGAGGTAACAACGTTGCTATTTAGAGTAGATTACGGTAGTATGGGGAAACATACACATATGTAAATTCTGAAAGTAAATGTACTTTACACAATGACAATGTCAAAAGAATGTGAAAAGCATTTATTCTCCTGTCTTTTATAAGCATTTGTGTTTAATTATACACAATGTTAATGGTGAAAATAAGCATGTATCAATTTTAATTTGTTCATTTATCCTATTGGTCGTCTTTAGGAAGCGCAGTTACAGTACCGAATTGCAATGTACTACAAGATACATTCTCAGTGTCTCAAACGTAAATCTTTTTCGGTTATCTGCCAAAGTTTGTACTGTAGAAATCTGCGCTCTACGTCGCATGACGTGATAGGAGCAAAACGAAAAAACCTAACATCATTGCAGTCTCTAAGAGACAGTTCTTTATTCTCTATGTCCACTAATTTGCTGTTTATATTACACAATGCTCCATATCCTTTATTTTACATAAAATTGATTTCCACTTCTGTTTTACACGTTCAGTAACCGGTGTACTTGATGTCTCATTAATTCTCTGCATCATTTTCTAAATTAATTTGAGGGCTTCCGGTATCTTTTGCTCTGGCTTCTCTAACCGTGTAATAGTTTCAGACACAGTTTGTATGAAAACCAAATTATTCGTCAGAACCTTCAAATCCAGAGCGTTTCTCTTTGCGTATTTGTTGGCATTCATTCTACAGTACCTCCACCCACTGTACGCTTTACCACTATACTCAGTACGCCGTTACGGGGATTTCTCACTGAACTGCTCTATTGGGTTCGAAGTCTCAAAGCCTGCTCATAAGATTATCACGAAATCATAGGTAATCATGAACATATTCAATGTAATTGTAACGAAAATGTATACAGTAGAAAATAAGTATAAAAATAATTTTTTTCGTGTGGCAGGACGGGGCAAGCAATTAAAACATTAAAAAGGAACTAAATTCAAGTAACAGTTCCGGCACTAAAATATTATGAAACAAGCTATGAGTCAAAGGGAACTCCATGCAAGTTATGTTATTGCTTTGGAAATCGCAAAATCATTGAAATGCTATAATGAAGGACAGTTCATTGAAACATGTCTGAATAAAGTTGCTAACATTATTTGCCCCGAATAATCTGATGTTTTTAACAGTATGAAATTATCCACACGAACAATACAAAGGACGATAAGGGTTATTGATATATTAGCTGAATGAGAAATAAAATCAAAGATGCATAAACAGTAGTCTAATCTCTCGCTTTAACCTCTCCCCTTGCTACATATTTTACCAGTTTTGTGAAAAAAAGTATCATATTTTTTTATTTTCGTATAGAGATCATATAATACAGTATTACAGAATCACTGTACATCACTAATTTTCTTACATACCTAAAAAATCACTATGAAATAGACATATATTCATACCTGAATTATTATCCCGAGTTATCTCGTGCACCTTGATTCCTGCTCTGGTAGTTGTCCCACTTTGATTTTCTCCTGAATTAATTACCAACTTATGTTTTTTATGGATTAATTTATGAGGTACAATACCAGTGCTGTTATCAAGGCGTTAAATGTTGCTTGTCTTGTGATAGACTCGAAAGCAGGGTATTATGCACAGTGGCACATTGCATTCCGGATAGTAGTATCTGTTCTTGTGTCGAATTTGATTGTGTATTGAGTCTCTCACAATACTACACATGAAACACTCTGTTTAGAGTTCGTGGAATAACTTCTGGAGAATGTTTAACTGTAAGCCGAAGTGGGTTGGGCGATTTTCCTGGCCATCCTGCCTTGAGTGATAGGACATTCGGGGTGTATTTTTCGAAAATCTTACGAATTACCACCATTCGATAGTCCAAGGGTGTCTTCCTGCTTTCAGATATCTTATACAAAACGTAGGAATTCCACAGGGCCAACTCGAGAAGATGAAAGAAGATCTTTTTATAATATCGCTTTCCACTATTTCGCGGGACACGATAAGCTGCCAAGTGCTGGTCTACCTTGTCGACTCCTCTCATTGAGTTGTTATAGTCGACCACCATTTTCGGCTTCAAATCATCCTTGATGACCATATCAGCGCTGTGTATTGTGCTAAGAAGCACCACATCTTTTTTATCCTTCAACCTGAGGTTAATGTTCTTGTCCCTTTGGAAGGAAAGGCTCCAGTTTCACCCTTCTTCAGCTTTGTTCTCTTCATTCCTGGTGACATCTCTTTGCTACTCATCCTCACAGGCTCGTAAGTGTCTATAGTGTGTGAAATGCATGTGGATAACTGGGGTGATGTGTAAAATTGTCAGTTGTAAGACAACATTCCTAGACAAGTAAAGCCTTTATGAGTGTCATGACTACTTGGCTAGACATTGGAATATACTTGTAGTCGTTATCAAGAATGGTTCCTTTTCCAATGTAAATTATACTGGACTAAACGTACCCGCTCTTAGATTCACACAGCATATACAGGGACATCATTTTATTTTTACTAACATTTTTAACATTAACCTGGCTATACCTTCAGAGAACCGGAAACACAGTTTGCTACTCTCTTCCACGATTGGAGTTCGATGATACTGGCGTAAAACACAAACAAATCACTCTACTAGGTATAAGAGGAAAGAAAAGTAGTTCATCCATTTACGTAAACTAGGAAATATTGCGCTTTTGAGTTTGATCATTTTCATTAGGTTTTTGTTTAATCAAAATACAGTACAATATTAACAATGAGTGTTTTTACTCACGAACTGAGCTAACCATGTGGACGTATTCATATGCAGTGTATATTATATTGTCTACAGCACATTAGCGTACAATATAGAGAATGAAGTTAAATTGAAAAATTATCATAATATGGATATTTAAACACATTTTTTAAAACGGTGGCCGTTCATTTCGATACAGGCTTCAGTTCTAATGTGCATATTATCGCACTATAGACTATTGCATCTAATTCTAATTGCCAGATTCGTCCTACGTACTAGTAACTCATGTTGAAATAATTCTGTACCTACTCCATAAAAGAGTACCTTACGTACTGTAAATTCAATCTTCACTTCTGCCCGACCCGCACAGATAAAAATTACTCAGACATGCTATCTACTGTCCGTCCAAGTGGGTATGTCGCAGAATCGTAGAAAGGAGGAAATCACGTGACAGTTAATTACTTAATGAGGCCCTTTTATTTAAGTTATTTTAAACAGTTTTATAATATTATGTAGACGTCCAATTCCTAACAGAAATTGTTTTCAGAAAAGAGCTAAGACAGCCCAGCTTTTACAGATGGGCGAGCAGAAGCAGGTGGGGGAAATCGGGATGCGATGTAGGCAAACGGACAGTACCTGTGCGAAAATGATTCAATATTGAAAGCTCTTTCGTCACAGGAAAACGAGAAACATATTTCTGGAACGTACTATACTCACTAACTCAGTGCTGTTTACTATATGCAGCCTTGATTCTGTGTGGACAGTTGGAACTTCATTAGTAGAAGGGGTGGGAGTGAAGTACATTAAAAAACTCAGGTACAATAAAAATTGAAGTAAAAATAAAATGATGTCCCTGTATATGTCTTTATCTCAAACCTGGCTCGTTTTAGTGATATATACTGTGCCCACCCTAGTCGTCCCTTATAAATCAACAGTCTCTCTTCGATGGTGACAGCTCTGTCGGGAGTGTATTTGTCTTCAAGATTACGAAACATAGGCCAGACTTCATTCAATTTCAGATTTGGGTGGGTTTCCAGGTCGTAGTTCTCATTGTTGGTGAAGTGCAGAAAATTTTCAATCGACAAATCTCCTATATGAGAGCATTTTGGGAAGAATGGTGTAGCAGTCATTGAATATTTGTACCGGTACATCTGTTCTTCAGGTTTGTGAATAATGTTCTGCAGTATCACTATGCCCAAAAGTACACGTATTTCAGAGTCTGTAGTAGGCCGCCACGAATTATCTTCAGCATTCTGTGAACACTTATTAGCATGCCGAATCGTCTCCTCGAATATAATGTTGATGAAGTCATTTAAAAGAATAATTTAAAAAATTGAGAATTATCGTTATCAGAAACAATGTTAAAATTTCAGGGAATGGGGACCTCGGAGGTGCAGAAGAAGTGGTGCCAGATGTCTTCTATTCAAACTACTGTCGAAAAGACGCAACATTAACTGATCTGAATTTGTTTGTTTGTCTATAACTTTGTCTTCTGATACCGATGTTTCATTTCCTAATCTTCTACAGGAATATATTCCTGATCAAATGTTTCGGAATCACTAACTTGATCCATCTTTACACAAACCAGCACAAAAAACACTAAACACAAACAGAAACCGCCAAAACTAACTAGCATCTACTCACTACTGTGTGTGAATACTATATGAGCATAGAATTCCACTCGCAAGGAAGAAGTACAAAACACACCACCAGATGTAGCCATCCAGTAAGGAAAATGTTAATGGAAGGATGGAAACGTATATATTCGGGATAATAATCCTTAGCAGCGAAAATGGGACTCAAACGAGTTAACTCGGGTTAATAAATTTTGACACACGTTAGCAACCCGAGATAACTCGGGTTAATCAGGGAAGTGGTTAAGTGAAAAGACAGATATTGATACAGTAGAATTGGTAATGTTCACCGCGGAGTTATGAAGAATCTGTCGTGTAAGAATATTTGCTCGATGTCATTGCACTTAAAGGAAATGCAACAGGACAGGAGTTATTCCAAGCATGAAGAAAATATAATAGAAAAAATGAATCTGAACATAAAGCAACTTGTATCTAAGTAACATACGAGACTCGAAATACGACTTTAAAAATATACTAGGCGGAGTAAAGTGTTATTAAGAGAGCTGGAAATAAGTAGGGACATAAAACGTTGCCATTGTATAACACACCAGACTGGCTTAGATTTATTTAAAATGCTCTCCATAGAAAATATGTGTAGTTCTACCCTACATAGCTGCTTTGCCTCTATATTCAATATATTTCGGAACACTTGTTTCCTGAACGAAAACTTGTAATATCTAAACAAAGATCGTGACTAGCAGACGGAAATTTACGTGTTGCATTAAGAGTGGCTATTTGTGACGTATTTTCCGAGGTTGTTGCAACACAGTAAAAAGAAAGGTGAAATAAAAAAAAATCTGTCAATCTATAAATCAATATTGTGTAGTGTATGTCAGATGCTTGTATCGAGAGTCCGCCACTTGCGATCCGAACGGAGTCTCTATACTCCTCGATTGTTGTTATATCTTATGTATTGCGGCTTGCGTCCAGTGACGTCATCGTGAGTACAAATTTGCCGACGGCTGCCATAAGGTCTTCTCTTCCACCCAACCACTCTTTAAGGAATGGTGAAGTGCAAATGGAAAAATAACCTTTCCTAACTTATTACTAGCAAATAGAATTATAAAAACAAGGCGTAATTGGGGATAGGCCTGATAAACCAGAAGTACTATTATATTGGTTTTTATATTGCTTTTCTTTGGATGACCTATTTTTATAACACGTTGGCTGTCATGTCTAATTAGATAAATCTAACTAGGCCTATACAGGGTGTTTCAAAAATAAGGGGCATAATTTCAGATTGGTATTTCCCACATGTAGACAAACAAAATAGTTCATTACAACATGTGTCCGAAAATGCTTCATTTCCGAGTTATGGCCTTCACAACATTGAAATTCACCGGAACGTTTTTCTTCCCGCAGGTCGTTGTCATTACAGAAGATGTTCAAAATGTCCACCTCCTGCTTGAATACAGACCTCAAATCGATGTCTCATTGACCTGCGAACACGATCCCAAACTCCAGGAGTATTGCTTATGTCCTCAGAACATGCCACAATTCGATTCCGAAGGGATTCCAAATCAGGCACCGGAGACGAATAAACCGATGATTTTAAATGACCCCACAAGTAGAAATCGAGAGGGTTCAGATCAAGTGAGCGTGGAGGCCAAGCAATTAGGCCACCTCTACCTATCCATCGATCAGGAAACCTTCGATCCAAGTACCGGCGAGCCGTACGACTGAAGTGTGCAGGAGCGCCATCATGCAAGAAGTGAATGTGTTGACGATTGATCAGTGGAGTGTCTTCTAAAACATGAGGTATGGTGTTTTCCAGGAAGTTTGAGTACGCCTGCCCCGTAAGTCTATTTGATTTGAATACATGTCGCACAGTCTAACGCCTACTCAACACTGAATGTAACCTTCGCCTCGGAATGAACTGTCAGAGTACCCTCTTAATGTCTCCTTTGACGGCAACGACCTGCGGAAAGAAAAACGTTCCGGTGAATTTCAATGTTGTGAAGGCCATAATTCGGAAATAAAGTATTTCCGGACACATGTTGTAATGAACTATTTTGATTGTTTACATGTGGGAAATATATACCTGAAATTATACCCCCTATTTTTTAAACATCCTGTATAGTATTTCATCTGCTAAATTATTATTATTGCCGAATGTTTCTGCCATCTTGTGCACTTTCAAAATAATTCATCGCATATGACGTAAATATTTCATGAAGAGCCGAAGTCGAATGTCGTAATGTAAGAGTCTTTCCACCAAATCCTGTCATTTTTTCTGTTAATTTAGATATAGACGTTACCGGTCAAAATATGTTTTCAACGAAATTTTAAATGAGAATTTCTACTGTATTTCCCCTAATCGTATGTGTATGTACAGCTTACTTATGGGTCATTCCATACAAAATGTTAAAATTTGTAACGTCAAGTTTCTGGGTTCTTTCGTTTTTCTAGTAAATGAATGTCATAATAACAAATACCTACTTAAATGGCATCTAATATGAACTTCATCTCACCGGAATGGTTGAAAAATAATGAAGGGTGAAATATTCGGGGAGTTGATATGTAGACTATTATTAAAATAACATGCTTCATTGTATCAACGCAAAAATTGTGCCAATACAATGACGACTCTATATATTTAAACTTACTTTTGTGTTATTATGGATTTTTACTTCGAGGATGTACTAAAATTTACAGTAAAGTAAAGAAATGTCAATATTTTCAAATCAAATATTTTTTACCATGCTCTATTTTTTACGGTGAGATAAACAATTTCTTAATCTATTACAAAAATTTTATGATGGGATCTCTAATACTTTGGGAAATATTAAATAAACCAGAATTGCAAATGTTGCCATTAAGGAACAAAGTCGCGTGCAGTGTATTACGTCACGCGCTCTTACCAGACACCCACACGCGAGCTTAGCAATCGATATGACAAATGCCAGATGTTGCGACCTCCGCTCAACGGTACGCTAATAGATTTCACGTGAGAGTTTGTTTTTTTTTTTTTTTCCTGTTATAATCTCAGCGCAACTTTTTCCCTTCAGTATAGAGGGTGGTTTTGTTCTGTTCTGTCATTGTAACTTTTTTCCTTCAGTTTAGACGGCGATTTTGATCTGTTCTGTCATTGTAAGTTGTAAGTGTTCAATATGCCTAAATTAAAGACGAAAAGTTGGAGTCATCTGTGGTGTTGCAACACTTTCGGACTTTAAAAACATTTGTCACAAGCCTGTAAAAAAAAGTGACAAGTAGCATGTGTAAAAAGGTCCCGCATTTAGTGGTAGGTGATGCTATTTGAGAACGCTTTTGCCATAAGATTTCAAAAATTGAAATAATTAGTGAAGTTGCTGGGACTGAAAGTAAGGTCGACAAATCAACAAGCGAAGAAGAATGTTTACAAACAGAGGCGGGAAATTCAACAAGTGAAGAAGCATATGCTCCTGAACGTAAGGAACTATAAATGTATGTATCAGAAATCTATCAGAAATATTGACGTCATTGTTACAGAGAAATTTAGTATAAATTAGTACAAGGAATGGACGACAACTGACAGGGCCAATATGATTTTAGTGAAAAGTGACTGTGTAAATTTCATTAATAACTTCATTGGTTGGCTTAAAAAATTCAAGATACTGTACGCAACTTCATTGCAAGTCCCAAGCAAATTATTTAAAGTAGCTGAAAAATGAAATAAAGCCCGGTGAGTTCATTATCATAGGTGATTTTTCAGAGAATTACAGTTTCTTTATTCAGGATGCTACACAAGGTCATCACTGGAGTATTTCTCAAGCAACAATGCACCCATTCGCAATGTATTACAGAAATTCAGTTTGTGGTTATTTAGAGAACCTCTGTTTTTTTAGTAATTACGGAATGCTTAGTTCACGATAGTGCAACAGTTCATGTTTTTGAAGGAAAATGGTAGAACATCTGAAACAAACACATACCGAAATATCTAAAATATTTGATTTCAGTGATGGGGCAGCTAGCGAATACAAGAACTAAAAAACTCCGTTAATCTACTCAATCATGAACACGATTTTCAAATGCCTGCGGAATGGCATTTCTTTGGAACTAGTCACGGTAAAGAGCCCAGTGACAGTGTAAGGGGTACAATCAAGCGACTCGCTGCGAAAGTCAGGAACTCTAATTTCAACTCTTAAAGGACTGTATGATTGGTCAAAATGCAATATACAGGAAATTATTGTGTCATTCACATCCATTGAAAGACATGAAGAAGTAGTTACAAAATCTAAATCCTCAAAGATTTGCCTGCCTCAAGGCTGTTCCCGGAACAAGAAGTGTTCACTGTGTGGTTCCAGTTAATGGAAAGTTAGCAATAAAACCATATTCTGATTCATCAGAAGTACCGAAACTAGTTGAAATCAGACGTGTGATGCGCACCGGTCGTCAACGCGGAAACGCTTCTCGCAGTGACCAGCAGCAGTGATGGCGCATGCAGCGGCATAGATCACTCTTTACACGGCGAGTTGTTTTAATTTATAACTTCCTTATTTTTTAATATCCCATTATGAAAATCTGACAGCCTAATGAAAATGCTCAGTAAATTGTCATTTATTTTTTTTTATGTAAATTGAAGTATTCGATTTTATGTAATGGCGTTTTCTTTTTAAATATTTTTGAATTTCTTTAAACACAATTTGCAGAGCTGCACTGAATTATAGTATCTCAATAACCTATTTTGTAAGCTATCTAACGATATCTTTAAAAAAAATTTTGTAAATATTCTTGTAGGCTGAAAACAAATTTAAAATAGAGCTATGTGCTCAAATAAAATTATTTTAACTGCCCATTAGATTTAAACTGTAGCCGTCGCAAACATAATTTTGTACATGATTAATATATACGACATAAAGAGTTGAATGTACAATTTTTAACAAATTTGGAGATATTAATGTTTTTCGTCATGTTTTGCATGGAATTACCCTTATGTTTCTGGATGTGACAATCACAGAAAAAAAATTTAATTTTTTCAAAAACTAGGTGGTAGTGATGGAGGAAATAATTTAAATACCGAGTGAGTGAAGTAATAGGTAATAAGTAAATAATTTTGGTCAATTTTTTTCTATTCACACTCTGCTCTAGCACGCAATTCGCCACAATTTTCAAAATTTCAGATTTCATGTAGCGATGTAGCAGATTTTTTTTTAATTACGTGTTTTGGATTAAATTCTAAGTGAGCATTTTTTTTTATTTTCTTCCTAAGAATAGATATCGAGCACGCATACAAAATTTATTTTTATTTTATTTTAACTAGTGACATTCACATGCACTAATATCCATCATGTTCATTTCTCACTTCACAGATATTTCACTGTTTTTTCGTATTATATAATGTACTCTGTAAGTTTAGGGGAGAGTCGGGTAGTATCGGACATCGGGTAATATCGGACAGTGCGTTTCTTTCATCTACCACCATATGGTAGTACCTGAATGACATGGCTACGTTTCTCTATGCGACATCACAGAAACGTAACTTTGTTAATCAGGTACTATCATCGTGTGGTAGATGAAAGAAACTCACTGTCCGATATTACCCGATGTCCCCTACCTATTTGATCTGAAGATGGTTCCTTCGACCGAAAACGTTTATCTTTTACAAAGGCAAATAGCATCTGTGTATTCAGCCACATTTGTATATTGATAGGTTTGACATTTCAGCAATAAAATTGGAATACATGCAAAATCCTTTACAAATTTGAATTTGATTTCATATTTTTCATCTTCTCTCTTGAGAAATGTAAGGATCATCTTCTCTCAGAACTAAGCCCTTTGAGTCTGTTTTATTTCCTTACCAAGGTTAGATCTCCAAGTCTCTGTGTCTTAGTTCAGCTTATGAAAGGAAATACTTAGGGACATTTTCAGGATTTTTTTAAATTTAACACACATGAGCAGATTTGATACCATTTACACTATGAATATTTCGGCCTGTAGTTACATGCTGAATGTGGACAGCTTTGAGTGTTTAGTAATCAATAAATCAATCATAATTAGTTGCTCTGTAATTTGATTAATGGCGACATGATGACATGTTTACACTTCATGTTACATCATGGATTTCTCGAGATGTCCGGGCCCTGAAAATATATATATAAAATTGAAAGAGAGATGGGGAGAGAGAGAGAGAGTGAGTGAGTTCGTGGCCAATCATATCATTGTTACTCTGTATGTCGAGGAAAAATACGAAGTTTTATTCTTTTTAATTACTTTCCATGAATTTATGAGAATTTGGTCTATTTGCGCTTTCTGAGAATTTCAATTTAACATACATTGGTGGAACTCTACGTGACTTAAGAACCACACCGCAACTTCACTTTAAGAGCACAGATAATGTAATGGAATAAAAACAAATTATTTCAAAACCACATAAAATGTACATCTGATACCTTGTATTAAAACGGGTGTACGCGAGGAAAGAGGTTTCGCTTAGTAAGGTGTCGTTCGAAAAGTGGCATGGGGAAGTAACAGAACGCTTGTCGGTGATTTTGCATGTCAGATGTCGGAAAAAAATGTAACATACTTTTCATTAATCCCTATTTTTCTGCCCAAGGGCAGGCAGGTCTTTCACTGTAAAACCAGCATTCACCAATCTTTCCTATTTTCCGCTTTCCTTTTAGTCTCCGCATATTATCCATGTATCTGTCATCTGATATATTCTCCTGTCCCGAACTTTCCTTCCGTTCACCATTCCTTCCAGCTTATACTTCAATAGACAGTTCCTTCTTAGCTAGTGGCCCAGCAATTTTTTTTTATCTTTCTGATCAATTTCAGCATTATTCTTTCTTCACCCACTCTCTCCAACACAGCTTCATATATTATTCTATCTGTCCTTTTCACGCGCTCCATTCTTCTCCATATCCACATTTCATATGTTTCTAGTCGTTTCTCTTCACTTCGTCGTAATGTCCATGTTTCTGCCCCAAACAATGTCATACTACATATAAAGCACTTCACTAGTCTCTTCCTTAGTTTTTTTTTTCCATAGGTCCGCAGAAGATGCTCCTTTTTCTATTAAAAGCTTCTCTTGCCACTGCAATCTTCCTTTTGATTTCCTGATAACAGCTCATGCTGCTGGTTATAGTATTCCCCAAGAATTTAAAGCTGTCCATTTATTCTACTGCACCATTTAGAGTTCGCACGCTTACCTTCATTATTTCTTCTTCCGATAACCATGGTCTTCGTCTTGTTTGCATTTATCTTCATCCCATACTGCTCACAGCTGTCATTTTTCTCCAGTACAATATCCCTTAGTATAATTCCTTCTGCTAATAACGCAGGTCTTACGCACTTTATTCTTTTTCCTCCTACTATTACCTCTCCTGTGTTCTGAAAACAGTTGTATTACAGTTATCATTTAATGGTTTAACTTAAAACAAGTGCTGCAAATGTCAAATATCCTACCTAATGCATATTTCACAACTTTTGTAAAAAATTCTTCTATATCGATAGGATTGAACCGTTGGCATGTGGTCCGTTTCGTTCAGTTTGTGAACGACTGTTGTCTTATAGCTAAGGCAATCAGCGTTGCCAACTTCAGACATAAACTTATGGAATTGTTCTTGACTTGATCTTTTACTTTTACCTTCGTAATTATCCCTGTTTTATAATAATTGTATCCGTTTTGTAATTTTATTGACTATTTGTTATGTTCCATTTAGTGCAAAGTAATTTTTTATAGGAATCGCCCTCGATCACAGCTTGCTCAAACGGGTGTGCGCTACGTCTATTATATGTATTTATTTTGTATTATTTGCAGCATTAAATACTAAATACTAGAAGACGGATGTTGATAACCTAAAAATCTACTTAAAATGATCATTAAAATGCCCTTAAACTAATGAAAAAATGGCATAAATTTAAAATAAAATGACATTTAAATATTATTTACTGTACTCGCATAACAACTACTTAAAAATTAGTCACCTTGTTTCAATGACTGCCCTGCAAATATCGGAGAGAGGAGGCAATTTCCTGGAATTTAGCTAAGGTAAAGGAAAAGAACATGCAACAAAATGAAGGTTTTAATGAGGGTTTACAATGTGTTTCAATCAGGGGTGGTTCATGTCAGTGCCTTCATTTCTGTCTCCTCCTCCTTCCGTGCTTCACTTTTGTTACCAGATCTTCCAAATGAGGGAGTGTGAATGACAAAAGAAATTGTGGGTGCAGCGTACATTCTTGCAATCTTTGTGTTAAAAATACTGTCTACTACAGTAGACATCCCTTCCGAACCACGTCCTGTCCAGGACACGGTGAACGTTTCCCACCTTCCAAACATAAATTCTAAAGACACCCTCGTACCGACAAAAGAACAGTAGCGGTCAAAGTTCTCACTTAAACTAAGCTGCTGTCAAGCATTTTGTATTACTTCCGTTGTGTGAAGTGAAGTCTTCAGTGGAATGCGGGATGGACTTCAGAGTCTGTTCCAAACTATAAAACTCAAACTTCACTGTTATTCACTTATTCAGTAGGTAATTACTACTTATCTCTTTGCTTAGAACATGATTTAACAGACCTATCGGTAAAGAAGAAAGTAAAATGCATTACAAGTGATCTAAAAGGTCTTCAAAGTATTAAAAATGACCAAAAAATTAAGAAAAAATATAAAAATGACCTATTAGTTCATAAACGTAAAAAAAATGCAATAAAAGAAATTATTTTTTTACGTTGATATTAACATAGAATGGATTTCTACATTAATAGGCATCGTCCTAATGTGAAAATTAAGAAGACGACTTTTCATCAACATCCGCCCCTAACTAAATACTAATGGATTCAATTTCTTCCGACTATAATAAATACTGAAAAATTACCAATAATCGGACACTTGTCTTTGTTGCATACTCCTTTAAAAACCTACTCCTCGTTCTAACAAAGGCTATCAGTCGCAATTGGTTGCCCTGGGAATAATTTAGTGTTGGATGTCGTAGTTGGACCATTATTGCACGGAGTAGTCGAGGTGTGTAAACTCTGGAAGTGCACCTCAAACGAAACCGCAGTTGTGCTGGTGTAAACAGCACCTTTATTCCGACACACTCGTGCTGCATTGTCTCTACGGAACTGCAATTTATGCTTGGCTGTTGTTGAGTGTATTTATTCGTCTCACCTGATTGTTGACAAAGCAGTTACTCAGGCCCGCTGATGAATAGCCCCACAAGTGTGTGTATCCATCAAGCGTGCTCCTCTAAGTACAGGGTTTGAGAGGGAATCGCTTCTCTGTGGGAACACGCATGTGCAAATTCAAGACTCTGCTGCTCTACGTTTCATTAATTGTCTCTCTATAAGCTGTTATGTGAAAATTCATAGCGCTCGGCGTCTCGTGTACGTTACGTGAAGGAGGTGGGAGTATGAAATATTTTATACACCGTAAATCCGTTTATTTCATTAAATATTAACACAAAGGCTTACACCAGTTCACTTAAATTTCCATGAACCACCAGTTCAAGATAGAATATTAGCCTACACAATTAAAATGTTACTTCTTACGTGGAAAGGATCGCACGTAGGTACATTTTGGTTTTGTTTGTTTTTTTTTCTCTCTGTCTATGACCTATTTCTACTTTTATCATATATGTTTAAAAATCTGTGTCGTGAACGTGAAACATATTTTCTTAAAATTGTACGATTTTTGCAACAATAATTCTTGTCATTTTTCGTGTTGATAATGATTTTCTTACTATTTGATTTGATTATTTTACGACGCCTTATCAACTGTTATGGTTATCTAGGATCTGAGTGAAATGAAGGTGACTATTTCGTTTATATGACGTCATTCATTAGAATTAGAGTCTGGCTGGGCGGAAGAGAAGGCCTACTGGCCTTAGCTCTGCCAGATTAAATAAATAAATAAATAAATAAATAAATAAATAAATAAATAAATAAATAAATAAATAAATATTATTAAAATTTAAAATTCCATTTTCGACCAATGAAGTGTAATGAAATTTTTAATTTCAACCAATAACAGTCAGACACTGCGATAATTTTTGCAGCTAGATTTATCGCATCGTCGTTCTTTTGTTTAGTCAGTGTCGCCAACTGTTTCCCCATAAATAGATGAGCATGAATCCATTAATTTTCCTCTCTGTCCTATGAAATAGTTCTACTTTCATCATTATGTTTAAAAATTTGTGTCGTGAACGTGAAACATATTCTCTTAAAATTCTGCGCTTTTGCAACAATAATTTTGGTCATTTTTCCTGTTGATAATGATTTTCTTATTATTTAATTTGATTATTTTACGACGCTTTATCAACTACAGACCGATTATTTAGTCCTGACAGCTCAGCGACGCGAAAGAGGGGAAGTAATAAGAGTAGTGGGAGAGCTCCGGAGTAGAGATAAGGGCGAGCGGTCGGTAAAGGAATGCAGTACAGCTTAACTGTCTAGAAACATATAGCTCTACTGCACGCATGACATCCGATCGCTCCGAAGGCAAGCGAGAGACTAACCCAAACACCCCTTGGCGTAACTTAATGGACCGCCTGACCCAGACGCACAACACCGGCGACTGTCTGGACTAAATAATTGTACTGTACTATGGTTATCTAGCGTCTGAGTGAGATGAAGGTGATAAATTTAGTGAGATGAGTCCAGGGTCCAGTGTCGAAAGTTACTCAGCACTTGCTCTTAATGGGTTCAAAGAAAATCCCGGAAAAAACCTCAGCCAGGTGGCTTGTTCCCTTCAAGATTTGAACCCGGACCTGCTAGTTTCACGATCAGCCGTTACTCCACAACAGTAGACGATTTTTTTATTCATAGCTAATGTTTTGCGGTATCAACCACAAGATATACATTAATTAAAGTACTTACAGTGGACTCTCCTAAGTTCGACTGAAGAGAATTGAAAGTTCAGTCCAATAAGGGTAGTGAGTGTGGCAGGTGAAATGAATACAAATTCTTATTGATTATCCAACAACGAGTACAGTACTGTACTTGCATTTCCTTCCCCCCCCCCGAGACTTGTGTATGCTCTTCTAGTACCACAGTGGGTTTCGAAATTTTCGTCTCACATAAGGCAAAATTCTCAAATTGAAAAAAAAAAGAGTTCATTAATTAAAAATCAGTGATTAAATGTAGATGTCCTAATCAATACAAAATTATGTTTTCCTTTAAAAAAGTATCACTACAGGACACAGAACCAATTTCCATTCAAATGGCAAACTTATTTCTTAGTGCCCGTATATGGGCGTGTCTAATTCTCCTCCGTAAGCAGTCGAACTATAGACTGCCGAACTTGTTTTATGTCGAACTTAAGAGCTCCACTGTACTATTTATCTAAACTGCAAGATAAACTCTCCTTTTAGAATTTCACTAAATACATTAGAATCCTCAAAACACCTCTCCCATAGTTCGAGATGTTATCAAATGCAATGGTCATTGAAGTTCAGAATATTTTCTTCGAAATCCCCATCTTTCATTTCACCTTCGGTGAAACACATCGCCAGTTTCTATTATCTGCCTGGGAGATGAATTTATATTTTCTCCTTTAAATAAACTTCGTAATCTGTGAATGCAATTATTTTATTTTTTTTATATATTTAAGTTCAACAATTACGTGGTGGATTTAGTGAAGAACTGTTTTCGAAACATGGTTGGGTAATAATAAGAGGAAGAAAGATAAAGTGTATAAGATTTGCTGATGATATGGCGTTGTTAGCAGAAGAGGAGATGATACTAAGAATTATGCTACTGGAGCTAAATAACAGCTATAAAAGGGACGAAGACCATAGCTATCGGGAAAAAATTAAGAAGATAAACATTGGAATTCTAAATGAAGTAGTAGAGCAAGTGGACAGTTTCAGATACTTGGGGTGTACTATAAGCAATAACGAACTGCTGCCAGGAAGTTAAAGGAAGTTAGTAATGGCAAAGGAGGCTTTTAATAGAAAAAAAACATCTTCTGCGGTCCTCTGGAAAAAGAACTGAGGAAGAGACTAGTGAAGTACTTTGAGTACAGTGTAGAATTGTATGGATCAGAAACTTGGGCATTACGAGGAAGTGAAGAGAAAAGCGAATAGAATTATTTTAAGTGTGGATGTGGAGAAGAATGGAGCGTGTGAATTAGGCAGACAGAATAAGAAATGAAGCTGCTTTGGAAAGTAAGGAAATAATAATGTTGAAACTGATCAAGAAAAGGAAAAGGGATTGGTTGGGTCACTGGCTGTGAAGGGACTCCTACTGAAGGATGCACTGAAAGGAGTGGTGAACGGTAGATGAGTCCGAGACAGAAAAAGATATCAGATGATGGACGACGTTAAGATATATGGCTCATATGCAGAGACATAGAGGAAGGCAGAAAATAATAAAGATTGGAGAATGGTGGGTTTGCAGTGAAAGATCTACCCTTGGGCAGAAAACTATGAATGAATGAAGGCCAAAGTGTACAAAACAGTGGTTATTACAATTATTGACTATGTATGTCCCATTCCTAGAAGTAAGTAATTACTTAGGGTAGATGTGGGTAATTGTAAACAGAGGGTAATTTAAACAAATGCTGTGAGAAATACAAAACTGTCAATATAAAAATTTTAACATGTTAGCTAACCTACAAAGCAATTTGGCGCCAAATAAGAGTAACTGCTTAGTTGTGAACGAATGTTTTGTAAGAGTCCACAAAGAAAGTTGAGAAAGAATTTTGCTTCACCTTCATTTTTGGCATTGTAAGTAAACGTACATAAGAATATGTTATTTTTATGAGTAATATATAGTAGTTAACATTTATTACAATGGTTTTGAGATCTTCCATAACCTCAGTTCATTAAATTATGACGTGTTTATATTTGCCCCATAGTTTTAATTGCTTGGGAGTAATTGTAAACATGTTTTACTATGGTTATATTTCGTACTTTTCAGTAATCAAAGAGACCCCCACTCAACTACACTTTAGAGGATTTAGAGAGGGTTGTCACAGATGTGAAAAATAGTAACTAGAGTTATCGTGAAGCTCTGGAAAGGTACTGAGTTCTTATATCGTCATATATCATACGTTAAATGGACGAAATGTGCCAGTGACCAAAATTGGAGTTGGAAGGAGTACAGCTCTTTCTTCTGAAACAGAACAAAAAATGTTCAGTGTCTGATAGCCCGTGCGAAAATTGGTATTTACAATTACCCCTGTCTCAAAGGGGTAAATGTAAACAGGTGGGGTAAACGTAAACTAGCAATTAAAAGATGAAAAAAAGTCTACCTTATTATTTTAAATCCATTTTCGGGGAAAAGAAAGATCTAGAAGTAGCACAATGTTTCTTTGTCATGCTTACCGTTGCTGAGGGTTGTGTAATGTTGAAATATATTTGAAATCAGTGAAAAGTGTCTACGCTATTTCTTTTCCGAGTTCGAACCAGAAAATACAGATATTTCGTCACTTTTTTACATGTAAGGTACGGACATGAATACGCATTTCAAAATACAAACTGTCCGTACAAAGTACCGTCTTATGGCAACCCCTAAATATTATACTAAATCTGCTCAAATATTAATTAATACTTTATCGTCTTTTAGTCATCTATATATGGACCAGAAAATATAGAGAACACAGCAGATAGAAAATATTTTGTATTAAGATAAAACATTAATAAATAGCCATTTATATCGAGTGTACATACTCATTCAAACTTCTACTATACATTCAACTAAACATTTAATAGCAGTAACTTACATTTCAATGAAGTGCACCAATGATTTTTTACTTTTATAATCATTTATGTACTCAAAACTTTAATCTGTTATCACATATTTCAATCTAAATTACTCGCTAAAAGACATCTCTACTCTTCAGTTGATCTATTTGCATTTCGTGCCAGGATTACTAATTACATAAACACATTTTCTTAAGTGATATCAAATTGAAGGAACCATAATTAATGAAAATTAGACCCCTCTTGCCAAGGGGAATCGCTTGGATGCGCACACACACAAACCAAGTTCCCTTTTAAGTCTAAGATTATAACCCTGGCGTGCTTATTTTTACAAACTACTCAGAAGTCCTTAAAAGTCAGTAAAAACTTCACGGAGATTCATAAATATGCAGATACATGCAAGCGGAGTGAATGTAAATGTTTCATTATTGTCTCACCAAGTAATTTGTGTGGGAGGGATTTTACCAGAAATCTTCCAGGTTGGATCCGGTACTAGACCTTTATGTTCTTCATTATTGTCGAAACATACAGTGGGTTTCAAAAGTGTTACATTTTTTTAATTTTATATTTTCAAATTCATACATAATATAGTCTAATCTGGTAGAGACATGATTTGCGGACGTGAGGTTTATAAGATCATTCGTTGATTCAACTCTTTCTCATCCATCAGAGGGACACGGATATGATATATTGTAATACAAGTGATTTAAAATAATTGTCAGAGGCTGATGAAGGTCAAAGTGTGTGCTATGGAGATAGTATATTGCGAAATACTTATAGGCCAGTGATATCAAAGCAAGCACATTTTTCTGACCTTGACGTCGTGCGCGGGCATTAAACGCTAGGTATGGAAAGAGAAATAAACAGCCCGTTGGATTAAGAAAACAGTGGTGCACAAACTTCAAACAGAACGTGAAATTTTATGTCGTTAATTTTATATGGCTTCTTTCTCTTTGTTATTTTCTATATTGTCTGTAAAACAAACGTACTAACACCTATATCTGAGCCTAATATTGCAGTTGTGTTTTAAACGTTAATAACATAATAAAGAGTAAAGAGGGAATATTCACACAAATTCCATAATGCCTACAACTATACTGTACTAAGTGAATTAAACACATCATTCATAAAGAAAGTGTTATCTCAAAGAAAGACACTGAGTATGACATGATAAGTTGAAATTGATATTGATGGTATCTTTAGCCTTATAAAAGTAATCAAAACAATATTATAGTACAAAGCAAAGTTGCCTAGGTATATGTTTTAACTGTAACTAATATTACATAATAACACTCATATCACATTATGCTTTTAGGTGATATTGGTACACAACTTTCTATTATCAGAATATTAAATTATTTTCTCGAAATCTGCTGAAGCTATAGACCTGACGTTGCACCAACACATAGGCACGTATCTTTTGTTTGTGATATAACAATATTTGCTTTGTTAATTCATTTCCTTACAAACACTTTCCATGCGAATATTTTCAAACATTTTAATACATTATCTTCAGTAATACGTATTTACGATATATTAGATTTACAAAACACTGTCTTAGTACCTGTAAGGCTACTAAACAAACATATCTGAAAATTTTACTTTTCTATAAAAAAAAAGTTGAGAAAATATTCCTTTTGAATAAAAAAGCAAACTTGTGAAAAATGAGCATTAAAATTAAAACTTACAATCTTATAATACATTTATACTTCTCAGACAAATCTAAAAATTAACATGAATACAGTTTTAATAAGTTCTCTTCCCTTTACCCATTGAATTAGTGCTGGCCATCCCTGTACATAGCTCGACCAAGCGGCATATAGGTACTATCTCTTTCGTCTGTCTCTTTCCTTTCCTCTGTAAAGCGCTCATGCTCCCCTGGGCTCTAAAGCGCGCTTGCTCCTATGGGCATCAGTTGACATCACTGTTATAGGTCATTCGTTCCCTATTTTGACTATTCCGACAACAAAACGAAATTTCAACGTCCTCATATCTTGTGTACACGTTTTGTAAGCAATGTTCGTAAGTATGATCATATTACCCCATCCCTGAAAGCAATAGCTTGGCTTAAACTAGAAGAGAAAAGAAATTTACATTCACTTCTCTTTCTCTTCGAAATATTGAACTCCTTTATTCCTTCATACCTATCGTCTCGCTTCACTTACCTTTCTTCCCACCATAATCTGAACACACGCTCTCGCCATGAAACAATACTAACAATACCATCCCATCGCACCTCCTCATACTCATACTCTTTTACAATAGCTCTGCCAAGATTCTGGGATTCGCTACCTGCTAGCTTCAGGGACTGTCGAAATAAAATTGAATGCAAACGAAAACTTACTAGGCACTTGGTCAGTAATTGAAACTCGTTCAAACATGGCTTCTTGTAAATAGTTATCTTATTCTATCACAAAATATTTCAACATCCGGTAATTTCATCACTATATAATTTTATTATCCTAGGTTTAATTTGTACTTAAGTAAAAAAATTATTTCTTCGTTCTTAACTTTTATAATAAATTGTCTAGCCTTTATTAATCAGGTAATCTTCTAATACTTCGATTTTTATTGTAATTGTAAATGTAATATTAATTGTAATTGTAATTGTATTCTTAATATTGTAATTGTAATCCTCTGGTAGAGGGGAAGAGGAGGCCAGATGACCTTACTTCTACCAGGTTAAATAAATAAATATTATTATACTACTAATATGACATTCACAGGACACATTTAGAAGAAGTGAAATGCCACAATTAGGTACCCAGCAACACGCAGAACCAATACTTACAATTTATAACAAACTCAATACAAGGAATAGTCATCTGGTTGTTAATTTGTCTGTGATGGTCGAGTAGTTATCCTAATTCATTAGCTTAAACGTAGCCGAGTACAATGATCATCCGTGAACGGCCGAATATTCAATTGCTGCTACCTGCTACTTTTTCACATTGCAATATTGAAAGGTTTATTTAAAATTTTAATACTGTTTTGTTGTTGCGTGTGAGGTATAACAGCTAAACCAAAATCTTCAGAAAATACTGTTACCTTTCATATTACATAAGCAGTAATTGTTATATTTGGGTATACTGAATGGAATTAATATACAGTACAGTATATACTGTTCCCTAACTCGAGAGTATAGTCTCTAAATATTATTGATTACGACACCTCCTTTACAGATTTCCGAAAGCGTAAATCGTAAAAACGAATGGTTGAAATTTATAAATAAACCATATGGGCTGGCAACATCAAGCAGTCTTATTTGTTCACAGCATTTCCGAGGAAAATGTTTTGACATGTTTCTGTAAAGTATGGTATTTTAGAAAGTCAGCTACTTCAAAAATTATATTGGGTGAAAGGGGTATAATTTGCATTAATTTTAAGAACAGGTTGTAGGTATTTGAATAACGGTTTAGTCGAAAAATATAATTCGTGTCTGAAGTTTGAATCCCACTTATGGTAAAACTATTTGGTATTGAGACGTATGAGTGATAAGATATCAACGCGAAGAACTAGTCGAAAAAAATATTCTTTTTTCATTTCTTCGAAAAACTCTTCATTTTTGTAATAAGGTACAAAATTAACTGATTAAAACTCATTTGGAATATTATGAAAATTTAATCAGTTAATTTTGTTCATTATTACACAAATGAAGCGTTTTTTCTTAAGAAATGACAAAGAAATATTTTTTTCGGCTTATTCTTCGCGATATCTTACCACTCATACGCCTGAACACCCAATAGTTTTACCATAAATGAGAGTCAAACTTCAGACAATTTTTCTTCATTTTTTTCCGTTAAACCGTTATTCAGATACAAAATGTCATTTGACTTTTCGGTTACTTACAACCAAAAGATTCTGTTCTTAAAATTAATGCAGTTATACTCTCTTCAATTTGTATTTTCTTACATGTAAATGGCTTATAATGGATACGGATGTAACAGGAGTTTTAGTAGATTGTTCTATCAATGCACAATTTACAGTCTATTTATTAAACGTGCTATAGTTCTTATATAGACAGAATACTTCATTTCTACTACTTTACTACAATTCACTACATTCTTCACCAACAGAATATTAGCTTATTTAAGTAATGTCACGCGCTGAATTTCACTAAACTTTCCAAATATTTACAACACCATACAGAATTAGTAATATGAACAGAACAGCTGATTAACACACAGGAAAAAGAAGAATATTGGTAATTTGACGCCCATATTACTACATATTTTTTATTACACCGTTCCAAGCTTATGCTCCCTCCTATCTTTCTAGACCAGAGATGTTCAGCACTAGCATTTCTAGTCTTAAACGAGGTACACCAGTAACGTAGAATATCTTTCAGCGTGTACCTGCATGCGATTATGAGATTATACATCGCTGTTGCGCCTCGTTTAAAAGCTAGAAACGCTCGTGCTGAACAAGTCTTTTCTATACTCAGTACAGAACCAATAAAGGGAAATAAAGTTAAACAAGATTGTCTTATGTCCTTTTTATCCTGTAGGCTATTGTTTTACTTATTAAGATAGATAGATGGATTTATTAAGCAATATTACACATACAGATGTACTATATTGACAGAATTGTCTCTTAAATCCCATGCACGACCGTACGTGCTGTGTAAAACAAGTCATCCTTTGTAGGTTTGTAGGTTTCACCCCCCCCCCCTCACCTATAGTTAGATCCAACCACTCTCCAAAAAACCCAGGTTATATTAACGAGGTCATTGGACAATGGCAAAACGATTAAAAACTGACTTTAAACTTAATGGCAAGATAATGAACATCATATTTTTGGCAGATGACTAAGTAATATTTGAGCCGTCCAGAGCAAAAGTGGTGTAAGTCAAAAATGGATAATGAGGGTTAAAGTAAACATTCTGTAAAATACAGCGCAAAGTAGCAATTAATATTCAATTTATTTGAACTATTAGTATAGTAATCAGTGGATAGCACGAAGGACATATTAACTGCCACTTTGCGCTGTATTTTACAGAATTTTTACTTTAAACCTGACTCCCCAATTTCGACTTACACCACTTTTGCTCTGAACGGCTCATTTAGCACTTCAGAGGATGAATAAAAGTACTTTCCATCACTTCTCTCTATTGCTGGCAACCGACCACCAATTCTGGATTCCAAGTATTTTTAGGTTCTGCCTTACACCATCCATCCATCCATCCATCCATCCATCCATCCATCGTAGCTTTGGTCGCCCAGCACTTTTTCTTCCTTCCGGCCTACATTTCATTAACCGCTAGGAATCTCACTCTCTGATATTCTTTTAACATGAATCGCCATCGTAGTCTTGCTACTTTAATTGTTTTAATTATGTCTGTGGATTTATAAAGTTGATTCAATTCATTATTATATCTTAATCTCCATTGTCTTCTTTCATGTATTGAACCATAGATACTCCGTAGTACTTTTCTTTCAAATATACCTACTTAAGGTATGTATTAACGTTTGAAATGGCGTTTTTATGACTAAAATTTTCTTTGTAATAATGTTAGCTGAAAAATCCTAGTACAGAGTATTGTACACATAAACAGCAATAACTCAGTGAAAGATATTTCAAAATTTAGTAATTTTTAGAAAATATATAGCATTTTGAAGAAATAGAATAATTTTTAATTAATCATTTTTTTAAGGAATCAAAAAGTGAAATTGAAGTTTCTGATATATGGTTATGTTAGTCTACTTTCATATGTTGTCTGATAAATATCTTAAAAAGGTTGGTAAAAAAATGTAGATTTTCCTCCAAAACGTTAATACATACCTTAACATAAAATGTCAGACTGGGACAAGGTCCAGGTTTCACAGGTATACATCAATACTGCCCTTATCAATGTTTTATAAATCCTACATTTAGTAGGAAGAGACCTAGGAAGAGATGGTCTGAACAAATAGGAGCCGGAACGGATTGAAAGTCCAAACCATGAAGTAGTAGAAGAAGAAGAAGACATTTAATTCCGTAAATACGGTATCTTGGTTTAATGTGGAGATTTAAAATAATATGCGATAAAAAAAACTGATAAGACAACCAAGCACTTTCGATTACTTGGGATTCATTGTGCCTTGATGTTAAAGGAATGAAATAAACAAGACGCTTAACAGGTTCTATAGTGTGTTTGAAACAATAAAAAAGGCACTAAAATAAGGCTTTAAAAATCACACAACTGAAGTTTTATAAAATAATGGCGACACCAATGTTGACATATACAATTAAAAGCTGGACTACTAACAGACCTGACTAATGAAATTCCTGCGTTCTGTGGCAGAATACACTTTACTGGACAAGTAACATATTAGAACATAAGATATAAATTAGAAATGTCTAATCTGAAACATAAAATACAAAACCTAAAATTCAGTGGTATCAACATATACAAAGTATGTCATCTGATAGAATGCCACACACTTCAGTGCACTGTATACCTAAAGGAAGAATAAATATTGACCATTCCATTAACAAGATGGAAACAATTCTATACCTCACTTCAGGAAGCAGCCGAAGAAGGCGACTTAAAAATCAGCATTTTTTTATGTTATCGAGTTATTTTCCGACGCTTTATTAACATCTAGGTTATTTAGCGTCTGAATGATATGAAGGTGATAATGCCAGTGAAATGAGTCCGGGGTCCAGCACCGAAAGTTACCCAGCAACAAAAAATCAGTATTAACTAGATTATCTGTAGAATATATTATCTCTCTATCTTTTAGAATCCTATAGGTTAATTCGATAATCTATTTAAATATTCATCGCCTTTAAAATTTCATCAGTATAAAAATTTGAAAGCGTCTGCGTTGTCTCCTAATCTCATGTCCGTTCTCTTATTTTCCGTGCCAATAATAGGTATATAAAATGTCAGTATTTACAAAACAATACATTTTTATACTAATGTTGTAGCGTGCTGCGTAGCTTTCTATACCTTTTCAACTCTGCGTGTTTGATCATAACGTCTGATAAAAGATGGGCAGTCTACATTACGTGTTTGATGCGTTGGTGGAACCTTGTTAATCTGTCAACAACATGAATGTAGTATAACATTCCATAATTATGTAAGCATTAAGGTACAATATTGCTTAGGACATAAATTAGCATGTAATAAAAATATAATTGAGATAAGAAGTAGGTGTAAATTGAGAATGATGTCTGGAACTTTTAGGAAACACTTAAAACATGACTAGAAGGGAAACGCTGCTGAAGTTCTACAAAGTAAGGCAGTACTCATGCTCAGTTACAGTTGTTAAGCATATACAGTGTGATTCACGAAGTTCTCCCCCGGTTTATTGAGATGATTCCTGAGGTTATTTGGAACAAAAGACGTAAATAAATTAATGGAATCACATTCACAATTACAGAGTTACAACACATTTTCGAAACGCCTCATAGTGAATGGAGCGCTAGGCATGTTTGTTACCATAATTACGTGCACGTGCATCTGAAAGTGATGAGAGACATCGTGTATCAGGTTAAGGTACGACTGTCGTCCATAAAATAACTTTCCCATTCGTCCCACAGCTAGCAAACCATTTGCTGCGCGAAGCGATTGCGTGTACGTGATAGAGTAATGTTCTGGCACGGCGCATGCGCTAGCAGAACTTTCCGAGTGCTCCCAGTAGCTTCGTTGCATTGGTTGAAGATGGACGTTACTATTCCAACTCCCGCCGCGTGAAGTGCGGTCAGTGATAAAGTTTTGGAATGCACAGGGCATAGCGCAGATTGAAATTGATCGTCAGCTGTCAGCTGGGCCTAACGTCATGAGAAAGCAGATGGTGCGTTGCTCCACAAGGTCGTCTGTGATGATGGTTAGCCTCCCACTGCGCCCTCGTCATGCACATTTTGGCGTCCTGCTGAAAATTGCCTACGGCAGCAACGCACCATCTGCTTGCCCATAGACCTGGCACAGCTGACGATCAATTTCAATCAGCGCTATGCTCTGTGCATTCAAAAACTTTATCACTGACCGCACTTCACACTCGGCGGGAGCTGGAATAGGAACGTCTATCTTCAACCAATGCAACGAAGCTACTGAGAGCACTCGGGAAGTTCCGCTAGCGGATGCGCCATTCCAGGATATTACTCTATCACGTACACGCAGTCACTACGCGCAACATATGGTTTGCTAGCTGTGGGACGAGAGGAAAAGTTACTTTATGGACGAGCCTCGTACAAACACGCGAAGAGCCGCTTCAGCGCATTCTGGATGCCGCGGAGACAATAAGGAACAAGCATGTGATGCTGCGAAATGCTACATTTGCGGTTCACATCCAAGAGGACTGTTGTCTTGAGATTCAGGGAGGCATTTTCGAAAATGTGATTTAAATTCACTCTAAATGAGAAAGATTGATACATAAACAATCAATTGTTTGTTTGTTTTTTTTTTTTAATTTTTTAGTGAAATCCTTAAATAAAAGTTTTTCTGCCGTTTTCAAATTACAGTAACTCCGTAACTATGAATGTGATCCCATTAATTTATTTACATTTTTTTGTTCCAAATAAATTCAGGAATCACCTCCATAAACCGGGGAAGAATTTCGTGAAATAGGCCTACCCTGCATTATCAATACTTACAGCTGATCAAAAAATAAAATTTAATCAGCGGAGATGAGAATTTTTCTTTATCTTTATACGTGTAAAGCTAAAACATATCAACTTCAGTAAAAAATTTAGAACACAAACATAACCACGACGTAACTAACCACGACGTAAATACCAGATCACTTATCTGTGCCACGCTAAGTATACCTCTTCATAGAACATCTTGTTATTCATCATCTTTTACAATATCCTCCTCGCGTCAATGGAATTCCTTGTCACAAAGTATTAGGGGCTGCAAGACAATAAACACCTTTAAGAACAGCTTAAAAGATAACCTTATTAGCATTTCACTCCAATCATACTGATTTAAACTATCACTGACTACATTGTTACTTTTTTCTTTAGACATCATCCTGATTGTGCTGTATTTTAATTGTCTCGTAATAATCTCTTTCTATTATCTAATCTTATTTGAAATATATTAACATTCTATGTATTTTAGTTTAATTTTGCTACACAGTTTATTTCAGTGTTTAATTAATAGTTCATAGTATTTTGTTGTTTAATTTGTAAATAACTTTTGTATACATGTAACTCTCATCTAAATCAAATTGTTGGATTCTTTGTAAGTTCATGCATATGTATATACACTTTTTGCTGGTTGAGTGGAAGAGAAGGCCTTACGGCCTTAACTCTGCCAGCTAAAATAAATCATTATTATTATTATTATTATTATAAATGATAGAAACATGTCCAAAAAACGTAACAGTCGCCAAAAATTCTTCTACGTTTTAAACCGGAAACCCTGGAAAGCCAAAACAAAATTAGAAGCACTAGGTCTTCTGTTACCGAACAGGTAGTAGGACATAATCATGGCAGATTATGATAATGATTATGATGATACTACTATAATACGTAAAAACAGTCAAAAAGTGTTTCCTCTATCCTTAAGAAACTGAACATGTAAGCTTTTTTTCTACATTCCATAAATGCAGAATTCAAATCTGCAACGATAACGAAACAGAACTAATTTTCTCCAATCTGAATATGGTGTTAAAAATAAAGTAATGGTCGGAGAGGACCGGATTTTTTTAACTTCAAGACAAAAATATTAAGATGGAGGAAATTGATTTTGAAACGATGCTCCTCGTCATTATTTTGTTGTTATTTTCCAATTGCATGAAGGATAATATAATTGCACTTATTATCTCGTAGGCGTATTGTACTGTACAAGATAGTCAAACATTGATTTTATTACCTGAGGAAAGCTCTGTTTATACACAAGAATAGTTTCCTTAATAGCTCTATTCTTAAATGCATATTAACAAAATTTGATATAGCGATGTCTAAGAAGTGATTCCTCATATCTGTAAATTTGCAGGTGAGTAAAGAATTTGTTTTAAAATTTAATTTCTCTCAAAATAGACAAACATTGAAAGACAAAATATTAATTAAGGGGACTGTGTGATCTGAGCTTATGGCTGTTCTGTATGAATGAAGAAATTTTGTTATTACTCTTCAACTTTTCAACCTATCAATTTCAATTTTTACAGCATACACATAATATTAGAAGATAGGCTATATTTTGCTTTTCAGATTATCTTTCTGCCTCATATAGGCTACTTGGTTTAATAAAAATTCATCAACCTGAAAAATATTCATTACATTTAAGTTAAAATGATTAATATTTTGGGAACATTTTTCTCAGAAACTCCTCGGGTTCGGAGATTGAAATTTTGCACACTTCTCTTCCATATGATAGTGAAGACGTATGGTCACTTTTACATAGTTTTCAGAATTATTATGGATTTTATAGCCAGAAAAGTGTGAAAAAATTATGAAAATTTTTAAATAATTTTTTCTAGATGGAAAATAATAATTATTTTCTGTTGAAGAAATATTCATAATGTGACGAAAATGCCAGCAAATTTAGTCAATGGCATTCGAAATATGCTTGAATTGTTTGTAACCTGTAATGCAAAAGGTTCCTGAGAAACAAGTTCCTAAAATAGGCAAACCAATATTTTAAGTTTAAATTTAATAAAATTACTGTTTTTCAGTTTAAAATTTTTTATAAAACCAAATATATGAGAGAGAAAGATAATCTAAAAAATATACCTACTAATATATTGTGTATGCTGTAAAAATGGTAAATTGATAGATTAAAAAGCTGATGAATAATAGCAAAATGTCTTCACACATACACAACAGCCATACGCTCACTCTACCCAATCCCCTTAACTCTACAATTTTGTGAACGTAATAACAATGCAATTAATCTAAATAATACTGCAGTTAAATTTTAAAAAGCGTTTGTGTAGATACGAGGTATCACTTCTTAGTTATCGATAGGCTACATATGATTAGTGCTTAGAGATCTCTCAACGCTGGAAGTCTGACTACTTAAATATAAAATTGCATCCAAAAGAAGAAACTTTATTACTTGCACGCTCTTATACCGACATGACTATGATCATTATTGTAACACTTCACTGAAGTCAACGTTGTTCATATTACCACGCTCATAGACGAATGGGTCCTCGTCGATAATAATCAGTGTATAGGCCTTTAGACGGTAATGTGTGTGCAGTCCATTCTACAATACAGTACACAGCAACCCTGAATGTTCAAGAAATTATTGACTCTATTCCTTACAATTATTATTACAAGGTGCAATCAATATATTTCCGAACTGCACTTGTATTTATTGTACCGTTAGACATACTTGCGCGTGTCACTGAAAATTATTGCTTCCATGCCTGTTGAATCAGCGTATTAAACAGCGTCAGATTGTCTTTAAAGGTATATGCACGTGAACGACCACAAATATTATCAGAAAATGCAGGCTCTAAATTTCTAAAATTTCATAAGAAAATGAACTCACAATTGAACAAAAATTACAAGGTACCACTACAAGACTTATCAGAACTTTAATATCTGATAAAAGTATAAACGAAGGTTACTAAAAATATTTTTCAAACCAGTTTTATCAAAGTATGAAAAAACAAAAGAATTCTGCAGTTATCTCATTTGGTAACCGTAACATTGTTATCGTCTCTGACATCTTTAATATTTTTTCTGAATTTCTGAAAAATAGACTACTCTCAGACATTTAGAATTGTTTATTTTAATGAAATTAATTTTTTATTTGTCCTATTAAAATATATTAAAATTCACATAATGCTTTGTGACCTAATTTTTCTATTTTCAAAGAAATGGGCATTATTATAGTCTACGTTTTGCATAAATGCATATTAAATCAGTGTATAAAATTTCAGAATTCTATCTCTAATTGTTCTAGAGTTATGAAATAATATGTGTGAAAATTTTCAACATTTTGGAAAATTTAATTTAAAGTAAAAGGTGATCTCTAAAAAATGTTATTAGTAACCTTTTTTATACTTTTATCAGATATTTAAGTTCTAATAAGTCTTGTTATGGTACATTGTAATTTTTGTCCAATTGTGAGTTCATTTCCTTTTAAAATTTTAGAAATTAGAGCCTGCATTTTCTGATAATATTTGTGGTCGTTGATATACATATAACTTTATGAATTGAGATTCTACACGTGATTTTGTGCAAAAACATGTCAAGAACCTAGTGCGATTTTTCCTGGAATCTCTCCATATACGCCTTTGGCTAGTCTTTTTCTCTACCTTTCAAGAGATGAATTTAGTATAGATTCCAGGCGTTTCCCTGGTTTTAGATAACTCCTCCGTTTACTACGTCCTTTGTGTTGCCTATATTCAGGGCAGTCCGGAAACATATTGATTGCCCCTTGTATTTCAAAGTAAAGTGTTATAAGTATCATTAGTTGTATAGAATTCATAACGTTGCAATTATTCATATAATTATGGCACATTATGTGCGGTCGTCTTCGGTGTTCAAGTGGCTATAGTGGTGGCCGTTGATTTAGAGGTTCGCAGGTTCGAATCCGGCCGGTGACAGTAGATTTTAAAATGAGGTAAAATCCTTATCATGACTTCCTCCGGGAACTAAGTAAGTGGTCTCATATCATAGATTTACGCTGCTTAAAATAAACATGCTCTTGATAAAAGACTCCAAAAAATTTGTTAACCATTTGTCGTCCACGTTAGATTTCGATGTTGAATAAGCCCTTCAGTTGAAAGCAAATTACGAATATTTACTACTACCATTGCTACTAATACTACTACTGCTATATATATAAATCCCATGAGGGTAGCTGTCCTTCAATAAGGGTTACCAAAAAAGACAGCATACTAAATAGTTTCAAAAGGAAGGTAAGTTTGTTCACTACTAGTTCATAATCAGATACCATATAAATTAATTTAGTTGTGCAGGTGATTACGTAAAATCTTAACAAGAATATTTCATTATGTCTACAGCAATTATTATTTTCAAGGTTTTTTAAGGAGGCACTATAATGAAATTTCAAAGTTCCTTGTTTTAGGGTTCACAATATTGAAATCAATAACTACCATACTTATCAAGCTAGATTCACCAAATTTGTATCACTGGTATATCTGGTTTATAATGACAAATGTACAAAATTTAATCAGCCTATGATAAGTGGTTTGCATTTTATTAACATATTGAATCCCTTTGTATAAAAAAATCCCTTGCGCCACAATTTTATTTACATTATTCTTAACTGATATTCAATTTTATTTATTTATTTATTTATTTATTTATTTATTTATTTATTTATTTATTTATTTATTTATTTATTTATTTATTTATTATTTTGCTAATAATTGTAACATAAAATATAAAATATACAGAGAAATTTTGGCTCGCCCCTGAAAGAGTAGAACTCGTGCTCAGGGGCGGATTCCTGAATTGAAATTAATAATTATACAATACAATCCTTATAAACATGGGAGAAAAACTTACTGCAGGGTTTAGCTGTTGAATTAATCAGTAAATTACTAGATTTTTTATTATAAAAGAATAAAAAATAAAAATATTAATACTCATAAAAATTCCTAGTAATTTACCGATTCACTGTACAGAAAAACCAAATAGTAATGTTTGTTCCAATTTGTATAAAGAATCATGTAAGTGAATATCAGTTAAAAATAATGTAAGGGACTTCTTATAATATAAAGCGATATAATATTTCATTAAGATATTAATAAAACGCAAATTACTTATCATAAATGGATACAATTTTGTATATTTGTTATTATTAACCATATACACCGGTGATAAAAGTTCTGTGAATTTAGTTTAAAAAAAATGAAAGTTAGTAATTTCAGTATAGTGTCTCCTTAAAGGATTTGCAAGACTTAAAAGCATTCAACTGAGAATTTTAGAATTCTCATTGCCCCAAACAATATCTAAAGACTTCACTTTTGCTATAGGTCATTCATTATCTCGTGAAATCAAATGCATTCGTGCACCGTAGTAAGTAAGAACCTTATGGTGGAGGTAAAAGAGCTACCTAGCTTGCAAGTTGAAGCGTAGTGAGGGAGGGAAACTTTTTAGTCCTTCCCCCTCACGCGCAGGAAGGTTTCACAAGATACCGAATACTCTATATTATTATTGCCTGTTATCTGACGTATTACTACGTTGTAAACGCTTCATATATGGACGGAGTTATGCAGAAACTGACCAACAAACAATTTTGTAAAAATGATATTTCGGTGTCACCTGTAGGCAAATAGTTGAAACATCTTAAAAAATACCGAATACATGGTTTTTTTATTTTCTACTCTCAATATCGAGTTTCAGTTCTTTCTAACTTCCTTTCTATTTATTTTCTATTCTGCGACAACAGACCAACACATAGTTTATTATAGTAAAATTTATTGTAATGATAAAAATGTCCTGTTTGGTATTCGAATTATTTTGTTACATGCTCAGAGTCAGTTCAATTAAAAAAAATTGGTACTATAAATTTATAAACAAATTCAACTAAATACCTCAATATATCAAAAAAGTGATTATCCTGTTTTATCTGTTGCCGCTTAACTTTGTCTATGTGACAAACCACTCAAGCTTGAACTGCAGAGAAATAAAAATACTGCACCTCAAAAGTCGTAGTTCGGAGATTTGCTTGTAACAGCGTAACCAAACTTACTGCATGTTATCGATGAATTCATTTCATATGGGCATAGATCCAAAACTGCACTTGAGGCAAAAGCGCTCATTGCTATCTCCATATTGTTAATTAACTTTTATTATACCGCAAGGTATAATTAGCATTAGATTGTAACACACAAAAATTATATCAATTGTAAAACAATCTTTCGTCGTGTAACAACAGCTGGGACAAATTGTGCTTCTTCTGCGATGTATGTCAGACAGTTGAATGGAGATCAGAAGCTGGCAGCGCTATGTCTGCTTTACCCTGTGCTCCGCCCAACTCATCCAATGAGAAGAATCTTCCAAATGTGTCTTCTCCTTGTTGCAAAGCGCTGAGTAGAATGCCAGCTGTTGTTACTTAATTCTATATTTCAGATTGATTATTTATTAACATAGAATATCCTATTGCTTTATCGCACTGAATATTTCTTATACATAAACCCTCCATTTAACGGACTATTAGGAGCGAAGACGTGTCCGTTAAATCGCGAAATTTTAAAAACAATATTTTTTAATACTGTAATAATATAAATTTAACATATTAATGTTACATATTAAATGTACATATAATTATTCTGACGCCAACATCATAATAATAACAGATTACTATGTCACAGTACTAATATAAATTTTTATCTCGCTACACACGGCATGCTTCGCCTGGTGACCGATAGTAATGACGATTGCATGGCGCGGAATCGCATCATCGTGTCACACAGGACTACATTTTATCTCAGTAAATAAGGCATACTTTCGCTGGTAACCACTAACAAAAATAACAATAATAATAATAATAATAATAATAATAATAATAATGATAATGTTAATAATAATAATAATGATAATAATAGTGATAATAATAATAATAATATTTAAACATGTAATAAAAGTGTCCGCAAAAATTGTACGTTATATCCGAAGTCCGTTGAATCGAGGTTTTTTAAATCGAGGGTTTACTGTAATTAATTAAAAAGAAATGTATATTTTAGCAGTGCCTAGGAGTCTGAAATGAAATGGAAAGTTAAGGAAATTTTACCAGTTATTTATTTAATAGTTTAATTAAATTTTTATGCAAATTACAAAACAGTCGTCAAAGTTTGTTATTTCTTAGGACACCTCGTTTGCAATGTGAGGTATTTATAATAAAATATAATGCTAATTATAATTAACGTCTTCGGTTATGTAAAATCGTTGTCAATATAAAATATGTTGATCTAAACTTTTGATATTGAAACGAACATAAATGAATTAATCACTTAATTATAATTTAGCTACTAAAACTTTTCAAATAAATGTAAAATATAACAATTGCACAGATCATTTTGTCACAATTGAAAAATGAATTCAAGTAAGTCTGCAATACACAATTTTTTTACGAGACTGGTGAATAATAACTTGCATTTGAAGTAAGTGTAAGATGTTGAGTTGTATTTTAAATGTACCTACAGTAAGTATCAAAATATTATATTATTCACAAAGTTCTTAATAATTTTATATTTCTTCGAAAGCTTACTAATAATATTAATGTCAATAATAATAAAAATAATAATAATAGTTATTAAATCACTGTTCATATTTTGTTGTTATTGTTAGATATGCGTCCAAGAGCTTTGATAAGATTACTCACGATTGCTAATTAGCTTACCATTAAGATTAACACTATACAAATCCGCAAGTATAGATTTTAGTAAGGTATCAGTATCAGATTCAGCATTGATATTATAACAGTATAATGTAATAAATTATCACCATTATATTGTGTCTATTTGTTATTTTCAATAATAATATTTATTTTACAATAAATGAAGTATATTATTATTATTATTATTATTATTATTATTATTATTATTATTATTATTATTATTACTACTACTACTGTTATGATTCCAGCTTTTTTCTCCAATCATTATTAAATTTGTTATTAATCCTATAATCTCTGTCATTTTTGTTACAACAGTGTTCACTGACTTTCTTGAAAAAAGAATTTAATTCAGTAACAGGAAACAAAATGTTCGACTTTCGCTAGAACGTGTTGGCATTATTAAGAGAACGAATGGATTTTATACGTGAGGTGCAATATGATTGTGTCTTACAAATTGATTTGTAATTTAGGCCTGTATTCTAACACTAATATGAATTGATGTATCTAAAATACATTAAAATTAATTGTTTTGTATCTGAAGACGTTACCAGCAATGCATTTATTTCAGTTCCCTGTATATTACGAACTTCAAGAAACAATTAGGTTATTTATTACTTTTTGACACTAAGAGCATTGAATACTTTTTATAGAAACTTTGAGAGCAGAAACATTCATTTTGTTGTTTAGTTCAGTCAAGATAAAACCACAGTCTAGTACATACAGTCACGAAGTTTCAGTTGTGAGGGCGCTAGGAACAATACAATGTATCGGTACTATTTCGCATTGTCTGTAATGAGGCGATTTTAGCGATCCTAGTGGTTAGCAACTATCTATGGATGCATATTTACTACGTATTGAGCTTCATGACTGTATATACTAGACTGTGATAAAACTATGAGCAAAATTGGAGTGATAAAATATGACTACTACAAAGCAACTTCATTATATAATTATGTCGTTTTCCTCCTTTCTATCTAAAGCAAGTAAGCCCGAGATTGACGTCACAATTGAGAAGCGGACGTTGATATCAATTTTCTAAAGCATGGCGGAGACTTCCTATGCAATGGTCGCTTCTCCGTAGACACAATATAGAACACAAATACTAATTACCTCTAATTGGATGAGAATCGAACCAGGTGTGCATGGCTCTGTTTATGGTTAAGTTGTAATTGATACACCTGCAAGGCGAGTCATATTGTTTACATCACCGATTCACAACTATGAGTTTTTATTTTACACATTTCATGTTGTTCGTAACTTCGTGGTTATTTGTGAACAATGCTATTTATTTTCATGTTAGTTCAGAATAAATAAAATATTGAAAGTGAAATGCGATACAATCGTTATCTTCATAATTCAATAAATGAAATGTTTTCACTACAGGATATTCCAAAACTTATTTTTCACTTCTTTGCAATTAAACATATCTCAGGCCTGTGGCAAGGATAAAAAATTATTGAAAATGTAGGCAAACGAAATGCATCTCATGATTATCTTTAAAAAATCTTAAACATCACACCTGTTTTGAAATTCTCTCGAATACTCTTCGAGAAATGGAGCCGAATTGATCTTATTTATAGAATAAGGAACTCGAAATACAATTAGCTCGAGTTGAATACTGAGTAAGGACGGGATTTTTCGTCTTTCCACAGTTTTTAGAACAGTTTCAAGAGTCTATGAAGCCTCCTGTTAAATTGAATAACGAGTAAAAGCGACCATATGATGGTACTGAGTTTCACTAAACATGCGAACCCTACGTTTACATAGTTGTTTTGTATTCGTCTGTTTTGAAATTCATATCTTCTAAGTCTCTGTTTTGAAATGGATAATTTGAACAACTTTATTATATTATGTGAAAAGAATATATTCCCATCTTAGACCCCGGCTACTCTTTCCTCAGTGAAAAGTGCACGATTTTTGAAGGTATAAAGTGAAGGTAGAAATAATTTTGTGGAATACCTGAATGAAAAGAAAGCATTACGGACAGTTTTTAAGCTACACCAAGCACTGATCTAAATCCCAGTTCAGTCTGACTTAGCCCAGTCCAAACAAAACCAACCAGGCCTAACCTGTCTCGCCTAACCTAACCTAACCTAACCTAACCTAACCTAACCTAACCAAACCTAAACTAACCTAACCTAACATCTGCAGTATTGCACAGTGAAAAATAAGTGCTAATTACGGTTTTAAGATATGTCAAGCTCTATTCTAAATTTCAGTTTGGTATGATATCCTAGTACAACCAAAATCAACCAAACCTTACCTACCTGCATTATCCTAACGTAACTACAGTTCCTGTAACCCTCTAGTTTACTAGTGTTAGTGTATCGGTAACGTAGGAGAGTTTATATTACGAAGTAGTCAATAGAAAGATTTAATTACACACATATGTTTTACACGACTTCAGGATTTTGTATGAAATAATATAGTATATTCACAATTTTAGAAGATGCAAAGAAAATGTAGAATTCATTTTTTCGAATGGCTCAATGAAAGGAAAGTGCCAAGAATGATTTTTATGCTACACCAAACATTAACCTAAATTTCAGTCTAGTCTAACTTAGTCTAGTGCAACCGAAATCAATCTGACCTAACCTACACTACCTAACCTAACCTAATCCAACCTAACCTAACCGGATTTTGGTAATAGTTTCTGTAACCCTCTAGTGTATTAGTAATAGTTTAGCATTTATATTACAGAAACTTGTAATTTACACATAGATATGTTTTGCATAACTGTAGTATCTTGTATGAAATAATAGTCCATATAATTTTTATGCTAAAATTCTTCATTGTTATTCTGAAATAGAATTACTAAGAGTCTAATTTTAAAATATTATAGTGCAGCATTGAGTGAACTACCAGTCACAAACGGTTTTAATTTCCACACTAAATTGGTCTTCAATTGTATTGCTTTTTTTCAATGTTCATTTTAATTATGAAGTTTGTATAATAATTCAATTTAAGTAAACGCAATTACTTCACACTCAAATAATTAGTACTCTTATACCTTTGCTTTCGTACTTTTAAAATTTTATCGTAATGATTTCATTCCGTGTATCCAGCTACTTCAAACATCCCACTTGCTAATTACACCACTACATTAGCACTGAACCTATTAATTTCTGCGTTATGGATTAATGCAAAGTACTGATTCGTGAGGGACTTCCATTAGACTGCAATAGTCTCCTTTAAAGATTTGAGTGCTTGATTTTCCCTGTCTTTAGCTGTTTCCTAAATTAACAAAAACAAATGGGACGGCAGAATATTGTTAATGTTCTTATGTTAATTACAGTCAAAAATTCTTTCTAAATAATATGTACTTAAATTTCTCAATAAATATATTATTATTATTATTATTATTATTATTATCATTATTGTTGTTATTATTATTATTATTATTATTGTTGTTATTCATGTAATACGAGTATATTAATCTTTTTAACATTATAATTTTCATTAATTAAATTTTAAATTACGTAATTTATGTTGGAATAATGACAGTGATTAAGTTTATTTAGAAAAGGAGAACGAAAATGCTGAAGTATGTTTATTATTTGAATTTTTAATTAAGAAATTTTAATTGTAAAGAAATTTCCTCTTGCCGTAAAAGAAGCAAATTTATTCATATATTTCGTGAATTAATTTTAAGGCATTCTCGTAGGAAATGTAACTAAATATATGAAGAATCTAACTTAAATGTGCACTGTTTAAATCAAATTACGTCACAGCTTATTTTTCATGTCTAAGTTTCCATTAATTGAGTGTTATTTTTACTAAGGAACTGTATACTCGTAATCTTGATATTATTAACAGAAACATATATTTTGCCATACAAACTGTAGAACGTTTAATATTAGGGCCTACTATCATATGACGTTTCTGATTAATAGATATAAATTATTTAACACTGGCAAAGTATTTGTCTTAGATTAAAAATTGAAGAAAGATTATTTTTTCACAAAAACATGTACTATTTTGAAAAGTGTATAAAGTTTCTCTTATTGAAGTAAGATATGCTATATGTTTAAACTGTAGTTAGTTGGTCATAATGCAACAACATCTTTGTAGTATACAATTGTACAAGATTTACCTTATTTAAAAAAATGTCTATTAGAAGTTAAGAACTGTATAGGTAGTTTAATCTAAATATAGCGAAATATTTTGAATTATAAATTGTAGAAAAAAATTATTAACGTGTTTGAAGATCAGAATTTTATAATGTTTAATCTCAAAACAATTTGTATTTAAGTAAAATATGAAAATCTGAGATAATATATCGGATATTCAAATAACATTAATGTTTATTTATTTTAATAAAAGTGGATGAAAAGAAGTAAACGTTTTGAAAGCATATTTCTTGAGAGAATATTTATCTTCTTCCTTTTGACTTTGACTTTAATTTATTTTCTGGCTTTCTTACTAAAACTGATTTTCACAAAGTTATCTTCTACTCCTTTATAACCTTCTGTTGTAATGATGAATCTTTAACTTTAATCCTCGACATGCTGTTCTGACAAATTTTACACTGTAATTGTATATTCCAGCAGATGCCGATGGTTTGGATGCTAATGTGATTGAACTAGACCCCAAGCCCTCAGGCCATTTGCTTCGCCTCAGATACCAATGTCATCACGGGTTTTGCCTCAGAAGCCAATGGATAACAGCTCAATTCAGGTAGGATACGTACAAGCATTCCATTATTGATGACCTGTCAGAGAGTCGGATATATTTAGGCATGTATTCAACAGACGGATCGGAATGTTTATCGGTATAAAACTCTACAATGGAAGCTTAATGGTCTTCTAGAGCAGAACAGGATATCAAAGTTGGGCACAATCTGAAAGTTTATGTGTTTGTAGCTTGATTTTGTAAATTAATATATTTCTTATAATTTGCGTTTTATTAGATTAGATGTGAAAAATTATTTGTCGAAAATTTATAAGATCACATATTGAAAAAGTTACGCAAACAAGTAGTCATTTACGTCTTCCCATTACATTCACCTCACATCAGATTTATCTCATTGAACTCTGAAATGAAATTCCAAAACATATGTTTAGCTATAAAACCGCGTAAATTTATAGATCGACGAGGAGATTTTATCGCTAGAAAGCGTCGTTTCCTACATCAAGATTTCGTTTACATTTTGAATGATAATACATTACTAAGAACAGTAAACTTGTAGAGAAAATCAAAGTCAATAAACACCACTAGAATTTCAATGCAGTTTTAAAACTTGTTATAGAAACATTTTCTTTCTAACTATGGAAATTCATTAATCTCATACATTTTATATAACAAACTTTCTCAGAGGAAAGAGCCTGAAGTTAGTTTATTCAATTTTCATTGCATATTTTGTCTTTTTATAAAGACAAATTTTATGTATTGATACTTAAAAAATCAATCAAACTTTCGTAATTATTTCGTTACAATGAAGATTTTAAAATTATAAATGCTTCATAAAAATGTTTTACAGTTACTGTATCGATTCTTAGTACAGTTTCTTACAAGTTATTTCTTACATTTAAATGATGTTACATTTGAAGCAATTAGAATACATGGAAGGAATTACTTCACAGCAAAAATGTATTCATGAAGAGAGAAAATGAAATGGATTGATTTATCTAGATTTTTTTGGGTTATTTCAATGCAAATAGTGAACATTAGTGTTTAAATTCTTCGAACTTTCTTTTCGTTTAATAATATGTTAAAAATATATAATCATAAATTCACAGAGACGTGATTATTCTATTTCCATTAAATATTTTATCGCCCCTATATGATATTTGTGATTTTATGTATTAATACGCAATAACTTTTATAAATTACTTTTGAGAATAGTTCCAGTAATATGGAGCTGATGTACGTATTTTTAAATACCATAAATGTTCTTTAATTCTTTAAACAGATATCATAACCATTATTATACATTTTTAGTTACGTGTTATTCCTGAGAAGTTTAGGTCTACATTGAAAATATATGTCTAAGAGATTAAAATAATTTTATGAAGAAACATAAATTCACATGAAAGTAATAAACAGACTTGATTTGAAATTTAAGAATATGCGACTATTAACTATATTTTTGTTTCAAATTTTAAGTTACATTTTGCAGACGTTAAAATAAGTTATTACATCAGATTTCTAGTCAGGAACATTAAATAATATTCCATAAAACTTTTAAGAATATTGTCACATTTTTTTTTGTGAACGAACATTACTTTTGTGATACCTCACAAATAATAATGAAGTGTTTATGACTGTTTAAGTAATTTTTATTTCAAGTCTTCGTTTATTTTTATACTTATGTATTATTATCCCTTTTGACCTTTCCGTCATTATTTGAAAAAATGTGTATACGATTAGTAAATAGCGTATTTTCGTTCCAGTCTCTGCTTATGTAGGTATATTTTAATTACATAAATATTATGTCTGTTTCTATATTATTTAATTTGTTTTAATTTTGCTGAAAAATGTTATTGTCAAGTAGAATAAATAACTTAGGTAAATTAGCCTATACATTTGAAATTATTAGTTAGAAATTATCATTGGGTCATTCCATACAAAATTTTAAGAATATGCCAGTGATATCATGATTTTTTTGGGCTTTTAATATAATAATGTTATTATGAAAATAAATTAAACTGCCAACTATGGCCGCCATATCATTAATATTTTAGTCATACGGATGACTGAAAAATGGGTGGCAGTTATATCCTATCCATAATTGTAAATAATCTAGACCCCTATATGAAGTGTCATCGAAACTAAAGAGACGCTATTGTAAACCTGAACAACATGTTTTAATACCTTAAAGACTAATTCGAATAATATTAAGGAATGCTCATAAAAACACCTCATTGAAAAAATGAAATATTTTATATTCAATTGCACCAATTTTAATTCATGCGAATTTCATTCGTATTGAAGAAAATCTTATTCTTAATCCATCTCTCAAGTTTTATGACGTTATCTAAAAAAAACCTGTGAATAATTAAATTAATAAAATTATTAATTTTTGTTTCGACGGTTGAAAATCGCTTGCTATGTGTGGCGGTCGCAGCATTCGCGAGATTTCATAACGATGAGTAATCTCAAACAACCGTCTCCCTGACCTCTATCGCGCAACATTCTGTACGACGGGAGAGCCTATTTGCTGAGCTCCTTTGTTACGGTGAGTTATTTTTATTAAAAATTGACATGATATTTAAGTCAATATTCTGAAATTTTCACAGTGGAATCAATATACCCTAAAGAATTAAATACATGTTTTTTCATCTGTAAAAATTAATTGCATTTTGTGTTCTATATTATTTTAAATTATTTTACTGCGGGTAAGTACTTAAAAATTATAATTTTTTTTTTTTCATTTTGAGGGAATTTATAAATAAGGCTCTCCTCTTTCGAATTGCATTGAAATCACTTTTCCATCTTCTTTTACATAGTAAGAAAACCGTGTTCTTTGATAGACCAATGTTTTAAATACTGATTGCTGCGAATCTATGAAGAATATAAATATAATATTGCGTGAAATTCATATTTAGAACATAGAAAATGACTTACTATAATATTTTTATTTTTTGAGTCATCATGGTTCAAAAGTACACTTTTTTGTATGGAATGACCCCATTATAAATTAATTTTATCATTTATGTGAATTATAAATTTTGAAGAATGTGTTAGCGAAGTAACTTTAAAGGAAAGAATTAGTAATGTCGCCACATAAACTCATTTATTTGGTTATAACTGTTAACAAATTTGTCTTGAAATGTCGTATAATTTACTATCGGAGCTTAAATCCTGTACCGAGAGACTAAACTTGTGATTCCTCTAAACGTGGCGAGAAGTATCTCACCCGAAGATGACGTAGGCATTAGTAGCCGTCTGCAAACTTAGCACGGTAGAGAAAATGGAGCTTAACACTCGGAGTCGTGTGATAGAAACTTTTTGTACAATATAACTCGAGAAGAAAGTTTTCAGAACGTTTTGAGTGTTGTCTAAAAAATTCACGAGTCTAGATTCAACTGCAGGAGTTACGATGAGTCCCAGCGCTCTGCCTCACACCCCCGAAGCGAGTTTGCTGTATTATGAGAGCGAGAACCTTCCAACTTTTTGACGGTTCTTACTCTGTGGACCACAACGCCACGTCATATAAACTAAAATGAATTCTTACAGTGAACTATTAAATAATGAAATTATGTTTCATAAGGAATAAAGTTGGAAAACTAAAAAATACAACTTTTTTTAACACATTTATCAATTTTAGTGAATGGAACCGTTTTTAGTCTCAAATATTACGTCAATTATCTCGGACCATTGTTGTTCACAATATATGTCAATGATATTACATCTCTTGTAAGGCATTGTAACTATCACTTGTATGCTGACGACCTTCAATGCTACATCTCTTCCCGCTTAGACCGAGTAAATGACGCTATAGATAAATTGAACGAAGACATTGACTCGATTGTGACATGGACAAAGAAACTCCATCTTAAAATCAATCCTGGAAAGACACAAGCAATTATATTAGGACACAAACGGCAAACCGACGCTGTAAAACACCTCGACATTTCCCCTGTTAAAGTAAGTACAGTGCATATCCCTTTCAGTTCTTCAGTAAAAAATCTTGGCATTCACATGGATAATAATCTCAACTGGGACATGCAAATCACAGAAACCTGCAGAAAAGTATATTCTATTATCCATGTGCTAAAAAGGATAAATGTTCATCTCCCCTCTTGCTTAAAAAAGTCCCTTGTGCAGACACTTGCATTTCCCTATTTTGACCATGCGGACATTTTACTGACTGACCTCTCCAGCGACAACAAAATGAAACTTCAACGTGCTCATAATTTGTGTGTACGTTTTGTAAGCAATGTTCGTAAATATGATCATATTACCCCATCCCTGGAAGCAATAGGTTGGCTTAAACTAGATAAGAAAAGAAATTTACATTCACTTCTCTTTCTCTTCGAAATCTTGAACTCTTCTATTCCTTCGTACCTGTCGTCTCGCTTCACTTACCTTTCTTCCCACCATAATCTGAACACACGCTCTCGTCATGAAACAATACTAACAATACCATCCCATCGCACCTCCTCATACTCATCTTCTTTCACAATAGCCCTGCCAAGACTCTGGAATTCGCTACCTGCTAGCATCAGGGACTGTCGAAATAAAATTGAATTCAAACGAAAACTTACTAGGCTCTTGGTCAGTAATTGATTACTTGTAAATAGTTTCTTTAATCTATCACAAAATATTTCAATATTCAGTAATTTCATCACTATACAATTTTGTTATTCTAGATTTAATTTGTAATTCAGTAAATATAAAATATTCTTTGTTTCTCTATGATAAATTATCTAGCTTTAATTATTCAGGTAATCTTTTCGTACTTTGATTTTATTGTAATTGTAAATTTAATACTAATTGTAATATTATTTGTAATTGTAATTGTAAATTTAATACTAACTTAATTGTAATTTTATTGTTGACATTGTAGTTGGAATCTCCTGGTAGAGGGGCAGAGAAGGCCTGACGGCCTTATCTCTACCAGGTTAAATAAATAAATACTAATACTAATAATATTAGTGCAATATTTACATATTTCGCTACTCTTGAAAATAATAGACAAACACATTCCTACTGATTTATAAATTATTAATGGACATAAGAACTTCATTTATATATAAGTAAGTAATGTTATTAATTTCAGAGGACTATTCCTTGAGATATTTGAAGAAAAGAAGTTCAATACAATTTTTCCCGTTTTTGCTTCCATTTCAAGATAAAAATTGTTTTACATGAAACATTTCATAGCATGTTTTGGGAAAATCATTCATTTAATTCCCAATATGCTCATTTAACGTAAGAGAGCAGAGTGTTGTGATAATAAATGATTGAACACATTTTTGTTTTGTACTTTAAATGTTCAGAAATGAAGATCTCAGTACAATAAGTGGGTTATGAACCAAAAGGCAATTTTTCAGGAGAACAAAAACAAAGTTTCTATTCACTTTATTTTTTGGAACAGCATATTACATTAACTTCAGTTTCTAATACTACAAATGGGTTTATGAGAGAACCAGTGACAGATTCTGATTCTATGAGGCGGGAATAGTAAGAGAGTTTGAAAATCCGAAAATGCCACATTTGATCGATAACGCACTTATTGTTATGAGGTCTTCAAATTTGATCCGAACAATGTAACATTGTAAAATTCCTTTGCAGAACAAAAAGTTAACATTGGTTCGGATGAAATTTCTGCATATTTAAAGGACGAAACTAAAATTATTTCAATCATTTATTATCATACACTGCTCTCTTAAATTGACTGAGCATATTCCGAATTAAATCAATGGCTTTCCCAAAACACGCCATGAAATGTTTCATATAGGCCTAAGACAATTTTTATCTCGAAAATGAAGCAAAAACGAGTAAAATGTCTTAAACTTTTTTGTTTGAACTACGTCAAAGAATAATCCCCTGAAATTAATGGCATTACTTAGGGTTCCCCTGTATATACGAAGCGAAATAATCGCCAAAAATAAATCTTAATTTAATTGCGTTAATTTTTTTAAGAACTTGATTGTATAGTTATGTAGATAAAATTTAAAGAGACAAAAAAGATAGAAATTTATATGTGTTTAGGAACACTTAAGTCACATCTCGTGTGGAAATAGTTAATGAGCTCATGTCGATACTTTCCATCAAACTGTTCATATCATATCTTCACTGCAGATAAGTTACATAAATATAAAACATTACTGCATAATATATCAACTGTAAATTTGTGAAAGTAAAACTCCAATAAAGAATTAATCGAAAAATTGAATTGACTCAAGTAAACGAAATATCTTGGGTTCACTAGTAAGTGTTTGAACGTTATACAGTCGAAACCAATGAGTGAAATTTTACATTGTTGAGAAGTTTTTGCTATAAAATATGCCGAAATTAGAGACTCAACGAAGGAGAGTGTGGCCCCAAAGAAGGCGTGTAAATGGGACGCTGAAAATTGAGCAGAAAACGAAATACAGTAGTTTTGGACTATACTCAAACCATCGTAACTATGCATTTGACAGTAATATTGTTATTTGCGTTGCCTCCCGAAGGTATCAGAAAATAGCATCTTTTATCAGTTGCTGCTGCTACGCGGACCGTTGCTGTACTGTGTTTGCTACATGTTGTGGTACATAGTGTTACTTCCATGTGAGTGATTTGTATGTTAGTGCTATAAATAACTTGTAGAGCTACTGTGAAATGTCGCCAAAAAAAATCTTCCGGAGAATGCTATCTCATGGCGTGAAAGTCATTTGCTTAAATGGGTAGCATTAAATAGTCAGGCATCAGAATTATTGTGAAAGATTAGTAAGCTGTTGTGTAGTGGTCATTGTGGCAACGTCGCATCTCTCGCTACTAACATTGCGCAAAGCTGTCAGGTGCGTAGTTACAACGGCTTGGGTATTGTGCAAGAATACTGGGCAAGGAAAAAGTATGTTCTAACCTGTATTCTGGCGTTCAATTAGAAAGTGTCAACGATTTTGTGAATGTTCCTACACCACCTACAATCAGCGAGTGCAATGTCTGACTCAGTAGTCACTGATTTAGAATTAAATCGTAGTTCACCATATAAAGATTTTTAATCAAAAGTGCTCAACGAATATTTTTATATACATCAGGTATGACAAAGTGAGCCATAGATGGCATTTTCCATAGCCGTGGTTCTATTCTTCTACAGTGGTTAGATGATTGACAGCTCAGCTGAGAGTTCGATTACTCGAAATTTCTCTTGTCATAGTAAACATACTAAAAGCATTGGTTGTATTCTGTTTCAGAAGATGTGAGGATTTTTTTATTGAGTTTACTTTTTTAAAGTGTAGCATTATAGTAATATTATAATACAGTTTTCTAGTAGGAGCAAAAGTAGGTACAACCTTGATAATTTGTGAAGGCCGAATTTCTTCAAAATATTAAAAATATTAGTAGTTTAGAATGCATTATTCATTACGTGAGTGGGAAAAATTATATTTAATTAACCAATTAGAGATTTTACAATAAGCATGTTTAATATTACAGTTTCGGAGTAAACCGCTAGTATGAATATATATCAACACAAACATATTATACACAGAGTTCTAAATTATACCTGTACATCATAAATTTAACTTTTAACGTAACAACGTTGTGACATAATGTGTAAGTTTCCAAAGGTTGTAGTTCGTAGTAGATAGTTTTTTCATAGCAGACAGCTGCTACAATCGTCACGCGAGACACAATCCTGTCGTAGTGGCCAGTGACCTTGAAAAGACTGATATTATTATTTGATTATTTTCTGTGAAGATCTATGTGCGTAATTTGAGAGGAGATTTCAATTGAAATAGGTACTTTAATTCTTAGCATCGAAAGGCTTTAATATATTTAACTACGAACTTTCTTTCAAAAATATTTCATGTATATATCTATGAATTCGAATGTGGTTTTCTTTAAGTTTTGTATCATATTACTTGCAGATAATTGCTCATTTATTCGATATCTTAAAAACTTCTGTAAAACGTTTTTCATCAATGGATTACAGACCTATACTTATAAGCTTCTTAAAGTATTTTGGTAATGAGACTTTTGTGCAACATTTTCTTTTCCGAACTTACATTTTGTGTTATAAGGAACAAAATATTAGTGGTATTGCGATGGTCGCTATTTTAATACGGAAATAATTATGTCGATATAGGATTGAAATAATTTTACATAATGTTACGAGGATTAATTACAAATAAAACTTAAGTCTTGCAACTATAATAAGAGATCTATATTCTGATGTACATATAATTTATGACTTTTACTATAAAACGTCTACAGAACATTAACTAAGTTACATCTATATTGTTGTTTCACTAGGGACATCATGTTCCTTTTGTATGTTCAGGTATATAATTATATATATATATATATATAGTTTAAATTAATTTACAAACATTATAAAATAATTAATTTCAGATAAAGTTTAAATGCATTAATATAAGAGGTTTTATGCACTTGTTGACGAAAGATGTAATTGCAACGAATTATTGTAACTTTAATATTTAATAAGTGTAAAAATGTTTGAATATCTATGCAGCATAAAATCAACTAAATGCCCAAACAATGAACATAACTGTACATAGAAACAAATTTTAACTATTTCAACTTTGCAAGCTGTACAAACCATTGACAAGGATAATAATTGGAAATTTGTCTTGAAGACTTGTTTGTTGAATAGTAAAGTTGTCGTCGTCTTCTCTTTCTCCGGCGGTGCTTAAACTTGTCAGCTACGTGTATTCTCAAGCAATAACATCGCTACATGTGTGTTAATTCCCCAAGAATACGCGTGGCCAACCAAGTTATTGCGTGTCCTCGAGGATCTTCTCGAATCTTCTTCGCCAGAAACTGAATCCATTCCAAGCAGAAAAACACTTTATGCACTCAGATTAGTAACTCACTTCAGTGATAGTTTCAAGGCAAAGTTTTCAATCAGTTTTATACTCAGAATGTCAATGTCAGAGGAACTTCATCAATATAAACTTCAAATACAGGGTATATCTAAATTCAATACTCAAACTTCTAGGGATGATACAAGAGACCGAAACAAACGTTTTAGTTAAATGACCATGAGTCTAATATAAATTATTGAATGACAACACCAGAAAATGTACTGTACTGCAAGGAATAAAGAATATAGTTTTAACGTTATTTATGACACTCATTCCTCAAAACAATTTTAATTTGTCATAATTTACGAAAACTGTTCAAAAGTGCGGGTTCTGCATTGGCCGCGGTGGACCCATTGGATGGCCTGTTCGTTCTCCCGACCTCACACCACTTGTCTTTTGTGTAGGGGCACTTAAAGGCCTGGTGTACGAGACTCCAATTGAATCGCAAGAAGAGTCCGTCGCTCGGGTGCTTGCAACTGCTGACGCTCTACAGCACATGCCTGGAGTCTTTGAACGTGTACAACAGGCAATGACACGTCGTTTCAGAGTTTGTATTGACGCAGGAGGCCGTACTTTTGAACAGTTTTTTTATTATTACAAATTGAAATGGTTTTGAGGAATGAGTGTCATAAGCAACGTTACAACGATATTCTTTATTCCTTACAGTAAAGTACAATTTCTGATTTTGTCATTCAATAATTACTTTCCGACCCATGGTCATTTAACAAAAAGCGTTTGATTTGGTCTCTTGTATTATCTCTAGAAGTTTGAGTACCGGTATTGAATTTAGATACACTCTGTAGAACGACTCAGGACAAGAACAAGTCAAGAACTGTAATCATTTAGTAACTATAATATAACCCGTCTGACGAAACATTGCAGTTTTCAGATGGGGGCGCTCGTGTGTCGCGATTGCGATCCGCTCAGTCTCGATGCGTGGCGAGTCAGCTGGAGAAATGTTGGTACAGTCTGACAATAAAAACATCAACAACTGTTATGAACATGATAAAATACAATTACCAATACCATAGTTGAATGTACTTTTTCTGTCATGTACGGTATATACACGTATCTTATTCCAGAAGTAGCTGTATGCCCGAGGCAGAGGTCTCAATTTCATCTGCACTATCAGTTGAACTGCCTTCATCTGCTGTATCTGTGCTGCTACCTGGCCTATCATAATCCATCTCATCTTCATCACTATTCACAATGCCTGTGTTTACTACTACCCTTCCTACTTCCTCTTCCATTAACGCGTCACGACGCCAATATTCGTCCTCGACATGTTTAACAGATTGGCAGCATTTTATCCAGTCTTATTTGCTGATTTCGCTTATTGATTGTGCGGTCATTTGTTTCAAAACTGACAGCCTCCAGAATATATCTTTTCCGTCTTTAAACTGTATCTTTTTCTTAACAGCATTCAGAAGCTTGCGTAGGGTCGGAATTTCTTTTCTCTTCTCATAAAACTCCAAAAATGTTCTGCGAATGACACATTTTTCAAAATTATCAAGTACAATTTTCTTTGGATGTGGACGGCTTTCACCAGGAATTGAAAATTGTCCTCCAATGCGCTTTGTTTCCTCATCTCCTTAGCTATAATACCGTATGTATTGTTCTTTTTCTCTTCTTTACAAAATTTTAGCACATTATACATAATCTTTCTGCTTGTGAGTGTAAGACTTCGCGTGACGAGTGTCTCGGCGGGGTTACTATTCGCTCTTGTGTACACACACACTTCCGATACCGACTAGCAGACTGAACGAACTGAACTGAGGCATTTCTTTACTGCAGCGCTGTGCACAGTACGTCAGAACAGGGTGACGTAATGCAGTATCGATCGCATGTTTATGTCCAAGCTTACTCTACCTGCCTTCTGCAATGATTCTTCAGACAGGTTATAATTATGTGAACGGCATTACTGTTATTCGAGGGCAGTGTTGCCAATACAGCGGTTTTCCTGCTAGATCTAACGTTTTTCAGTGTTAGTTTAGCGGATAAAATTTATGGGATTTGTATTGCTGATATAGGGATTTAGCGGATATTTTTAGCATTCACAGCGGCAAAATAATCTAATCTAGAAATTTAGCGGTTTCTGCATGGTCTCATAGCGCATTTTTAAGAATCGAGTTGGCCACTCTGTTCGAGGGTTAATTTAATTAGAATACTTGATTGAAGCGTTAGCGCATGACTGCTAAAGACTACCTTCTGTGGGATCCAAGTAAATTTTTTTTATGAACAAAGTTAGTGCTGTTGTGTGTTTCCTGAGCATATATTTTCGTTTCCTTGCCAAAATTATATAATTTCTTAATAATTCATAACGATCTTAATGCCAATATCGAACGTTACGAAAACTGATGTTCATCGGCATCCTACCGCGGATTCGATAAACGATATATATTGCAGAAAATATATCGGTATATCGAAACGATTCGATATATCGCTATTCCGTAAGCAAATTAATAGGTACTAAAGCAATTATATTTGTTGGTGAACATTTATTATAATAAACTTACTTAAATTTTAATAGCCTATTCTTTATTAGCATTGAAATTAACATCATAACAGTCAAAAGATTAAATGTAAAATAGCAACGATAAACAATACATGTTCAATACCATAATTATTATGTAGTCCCTAATCTAAATCAAAATTATGGTGGAGGTAACATGGACTTAAATGACACAATGGGAAAGTGTTAAGTGAACACTACATGGGTCAGTATGTGATATTAAGACATTCATTCAATCATAGTTCGCCCAAGGGCGGATCTTTCACTGCAAACAGAGCATTCTCCAATCTTTCCTATCTTCTGCCTTCCTCTTTGTTATATATATTCATTCATAGTATTCTGCCCAAGGGCAGATCCAGCATTCTCCAGTCTTTCCTACTTTCTGCCTTCCTCTTTGTCTCCGCATATGATCCATATATCTTAATGTCTATCATCTGATATCTTCTTCTGCCACAAACTCTTCTCCCGTTCACCATTCCTTCTAATGCATCCTTCAGTAGGCAGTTTCTTCTCAGCCAGTGACCCAGCCAATTCCTTTTCCTCCTCCTGATCAGTTTCAGCATCATTCTTTCTTCATCCACTCTTTCCAACACAGCTTCGTTTCTCACTCTGTCCATTTCACACTCTCCATCCTTCCCCATATCCACATTCCAAATGCTTCTATTAGCTTAGTAATGTCCATGTTTCTGCTCCATACAATCTACACTCCATACAAAGCACTTCATTAGTCTCTTCCTTAGTTCTTTCTCCAGAGACCCGCAGAAAATGCTCCTTTTTCTATTAAAAGCTTCCTTTGCCATTGCTATTCTCCTTTTGACTTCTTGGCAGCAGCTCATGTTACTGTTTATAGTACACCCCAAGTATTTGAAGCTGTCCACTTGCTCTACTGCCTCATTTAGAATTCGCAAGTTTACCTTCTTTACTTTTCTTCCTATGACAATGGTTTTCGTCTTGTTGGCATTTATCTTCATTGCATACTGCTCACAGCTAGACTATTATTTAGTTCCAGTAGCATATCCCTTAGTATCATCTAACAACGCCATATTAGCAAATGTTAAACAATTTATTCTTCCTCCTACTATCACTCTTCCTATGTTCTGAAAACAGTTCTTCACTACATCCTCCAAGTAGATGTTGAACAGGGTAGGTGATAAAGGACATCCTTGTCGTACTCTTCTGCCTTTTTCACTTGCTTCTAACATTTCTTCTCCTTTGACTCGTTTCATTTATAGGTTACAGAAAGCCTTCTCTCTTTCCAATCCACGCCAATCTTCTTTAGGATCCCTATCAGCTTATTCCAATCCAAGATTCAATTATTCTAATTTTATATAGGATTCAATCCAGGACACAAATATATAACTCTTTTGTAGATAACAACGTAATCATTTTTTAAATGTACCTAAGTAAACAGTTCTTGTATTCATTTTTAAATTTAAGTAAACAATACTTAGAATGTTACTAGTTTTAACAAACTTCGCAATCCTTCTATAGTAATTTCCCATTGCAAGTTATTGTTACACTCCAACATTCTAACTACCAATGGTGGTGGCGGTGGCGGCGATGGTGTTGGTGATGATGACGATGATGACGATGATGGGGATAACATTTTTATGTACTAAAATATATAATAAGAAAACATTATCAGTACTAGATTGTGCATAGAAATCCTAGCCGTAAACAAATCTCAAACCAGTATTATATCCTTGTTTCTCTTTCCATTTAAAAACATAGAAATAAAAGTTTTGAAGTCAGACGATTCCTTTTCACAGTGGCAGTTGCTCCTGACTTGGAGAACATTAATACTAAAACAGTAGTAGATAAACCTCCCGTCTCAGTCTCACGTTCACACACATTGCATTTTCAATTTGGTACTGCATATTAAACAGTTTGAATTAGAATTCTAGATCAGCCAATCAGAGAAAGGCTTTGATTGCATTGGATATTTCAAGGTTGCACAATTATGTAACTGCCCACTTTCATTAACGCCATCTCTCAGGGAATTATCGGAGTTAACTAGTGTGGTTTTTGTTGTTCATAATAATTCCACAAAAACAAATATAAAAAAACTGATAAATTTATGAGAAAACCGATATATTATACGATATATTGAATCAAAATTTCGACATCGATATATCGATTTATCGAAACGAAAATATCGGTATTTCGTAAAAACCGATATATCGTTCCCATCTCTAATTAGGCCTACACTGCTCCGCCGATTTAGTAGAATGTGTTCGAATCCAAAGAAAGTAGCAAAATAGTATAAACGTGGTCCTTTGTGCCGAGAATCGAAGCCCCCGCAAACCGGTAAGGTATCATGTCACAAACACGTTCACATCTGAGTATTTCTGACAAAGACGCAAATACAGTATTAAGGACATTGCTGGAGAGTTTAAGATAATATTTATTTATTTATTATATTTTATGCATACACATATTCTTGGAAATAAAATTAATTTGTGTTAACGTTGTATCAGATCCACCTTAAAATAATTAATTAACAATACTCTTAATATACCCATTCCTTTATGGTTGATCGTTCTTTTACTGTTCGTAATATTCCTTGACTATCGTGCTCTACCTAAATACGATGCTTGCCGATTGTAGAGGACTTGTTCCACGTGTTATATCTAAGTAGATAAATATTGGCTTTGTCCTATATCGACGGAGCAGTGTGTTGTGAATCAATCTACTGGTGCTTCATGTAAATCTCGGTTCAGACACTCAAGAGAGTCATAAAATAAAACTGTGCATGAAAGTCATGACAGTGTTTCCAAACACTGGGGAGTTTTTGAAAGAAATTTCGAAAATAGGAAAAAATGGGAGAAAATACAAACAAATGCGATTTTAGGAATAAAAGTAAAAAAATGAAAGGAAAAGGACACACAAGTTCATTATGGTTCTTAAAGGCAAATATTTTTAAATAGGTTATTTTACGATGCTGCATCAACATCTCAGGTTATTTAGCGTCTGAATGAAATGAAGGTGATAATGTCGGTGAAATGATAGTTACCCAGCATTTGCTAATATTGGGTTGAGGGGAAAATCCCGGAAAAAACGTCAACCAGGTAACTTGCCCCGATCGGGATTCGAACCCGGGCCACCTGGTTTTGACGCGCTAACCGTTATAATAACACAAGATCATTATCCTTGATGACTTCCTATATAGTTGTTTTCTCCGTTTTTGGATTTAAAACACGAGTTAAACGTAATTTTTATTTCAGATAATACATTTTTATCGTCCTTACACTAAACGCATAATAAATTAGGATTTCAATTATGTCAGGTCGATACGACGTATAGATTAAACTTCTGAAACAGTCAAGAATATAGCATTGACCATAAATACAGGGTGGGAAAAATAAAACTGGCCCGGAAAATCTGAGGATCCAGAAGTCCTGATTCCACTTCACTCAGGAACCACCGGCAGAACTCAACATGCGAAGGTTCATCTGGACGCTTTACCGCATGAACAACAGTAAATTTGTAAGGATACAGATTCAGGTCCATTTTTATAATATTTCGACACGACGTTCTCTTAATTCCCACTTGCACAGATAAACGGCGTTGTAATTTCGTCGGACTTTGTTCCAGGCTTTCCTGCAGTTGAGCAATGTTTTCTAGTCTTCGAACTCTTTTCGGATAGTTACGGCTTTTATTCGCTACAGAGCCCGTTTCACGCCATTTTGTCACTAAGTTTTGCATTGTAGCCTTTGCTGGAGTTTTGTCAAAACACGTCCAGTTTTAAACTCCTGCGCAAACAGTTCCGCACACCTTTTCCATGAATTGTGCTTCGCATAACACTCGACAATGAACACGCGTTGTTTTATCGTGAGCACCATTTTGCGTTGCATTCAACTGGCCACTAAACACGTCTGTGTCTGTTCCTCTCACTCACTCAAACGTAATGACACAACGAAGCTCGGGACAGAGCATGCGGGAGATGCGCATGCGCGGACATGTGACAGCAACCCATTGTTGCATCGAAATCACGGTTACCTACGAGTACATTGTCAGGGTCATTTCCGCGTCAGTCTTATACATATAAATTCATATATTTCGTATATATTTTCCGCGGGCCAGTACTATTTTGCCGTATAATATACCCATTGCCTACATACGTACAATACAGGATTTTCCATAAACCGTTAACGTATAGTCCTAATATATTTATCTATACAACAGTTCACAGATTATTAAAAGATGAGTTTAAAATTTTCTGTATTTCAACAGAAGAGTAGGGTTTCGATTCCTGCCAAACTTTACGATATCTGTAATGGATGAAGTGATTGTACTTTAGTTTTTCTGTCAACACTGCTGTTTTTTTCTGTAACTGTAGTCCTGAAAGTGCATTATAATTATTATCGGATTATTATTTTATCTACTCTAGAAAGAATGTGTATGGAAGTCAAGGATTCATAGTTTCCAACACATTTTCTCATATGTTTTTTGCTATTTCCTACCAGTATTTTATTACCAATCTGTACGTACCATTTAGTAACTGAAAGTAACAAGAATTAACACATTTTAACAACCTAGTTATTATATATTACAATACTTTCTTGGTTGATTAAAAAGTGTGAAAGAAGAAAAACTTCAATACACTGCTGTGCTTTTTAAATGTGCGAGGCTGCCTCGTGATGTTTACTTTGCCCAGTCGATACCTTGCCCGCAAGAGTGTGAGACTCTCTATGCGAACAAAAGTGTCTCACAGCGATTAACTCGCTCCGTGCGGACTGTTCGTTGATAAAGATACCATCACGCAACCCGATTACACTGCACTAACTGGTGGCTCAAACTGCGTCGCGTTCTTGCGTTGCTGAAAGAACAAAACCGCGAAGCGAACAACAAGTGAGGCTGCCGCTAGAGGCGGCCGCGCGTGGCAGTCTCACTTCGTGGATATGCGGCTTTAGAATAGGCCTGTATTACGATACTGAGCTTTAGAAAGAAAATTCTTGGTTTTTTATATTTTCAATAACAAATGCTTCTAGTAACAATTACACTGGTTCACAAAATACAATAAAATCTCAATGTGGAATTTATTACTTTTATCCCAGTTACATGTATAGCATTATCGGCGTTCTGTATGCATATCTGGAATATTTAATATTAAAAATTGGTCGATTGTAGTACCAAAATAAGTTCAGTACACCAATAAAAGTAGCCTGAAAGAAGAATGAAATGTAAGCTGTAACCGGATATTGAGTATTATGTTTAATTCGTGCATTGGTTTAAACCTCTTCCAAGTATATCAGAATGTGAAGAAAAATGTTAGAAATAGGTTTGCATCGGTCTTTAAAGACCCATTCACAATGAAAATTAAACATAACCGTAACATAAACACAGAAGTTTGCACCCAGGCTACCAAATGGGATCATTCACGATGATTCACATAAGCATTGACATAAACATTACCGTAAGACGTTAACATGAATGAATGCTTATGCTTACGTGATTTGCAAACAGAACACAATCGTGGAGCGCTGAAGTATACGACAGAATATAAGGAAATGGCGTCGTTGTTATGTTTCCATGGTTACCAAGTATGTTTGCTGTTATGTTTATGTTCCCATCGTGAATGATGGTATGAATTCTTGATTTTATTGTAACGTTAAGTTAATGCTTACGTTATGTTTAATTTTCATTGTGCATGAGCCTTAATTCTTGCTTACTGAATTAAAAATTATATTCATAAATAATTTGATAAATACGTCGCATACTTGATTAAAATTTTCTTAGTTAATTTACTTGATAAAAAATTAGGTTGAAGATAGATAACAAATGTTTTGCTAATATCAAGTTGAATTACATTCACTGCAGTTAACGTAACTTCATATTAAATTAATTTCGTAAAACAAACATATTTGTTTCAATTTCCACTGTAAATGATAAGACACTTTATAGTGTATACTTCATTGGGATTTATTAAACTAAATTATACAGCGAAATAATTCACATCTTAATTTTAATGTAATACAAAGTTAAATACTGAATACTAAATAAATGGCGTCAACTGCCACAGAAAGGTAAAGGGGTCAGCTTATATAAAGACTTCACTCCCGCAAACAACTGGGTCAGACATCATACAGGCCTTTCTAGCTCCGAGTGGAGAGATGCGCTGAAGATGACCGGTAATGTTGCTCCTCAGAACTCAAGACAATAACCACTGTAGACAATGTCACAGTGAGATTGAAACTTTGGCTCATGTCTTGGGTTCATGCCCATTTGGCGAAACTTTTCGTAACAGCAGACATCACAAGATCAGGTCTGTAATCGCAATATGCCTTAAGTCCAATGGCTACGCTAATTATGAAGAAGTCCATGGAATAGCGGATACCGGAAGTCATCGGCGTATTAATATTATAACATTTAAACCTGCAGAGACAAAAGGTTATATTCAGGATCCGACCATTAGATTCGAGGTGCATCAAAATCAACCCGAAGAGGTTAATCTAGAGAAAAGGGCAATTTATGAACCAACTATCCCTTATTACAAAACATCCTATAAACTCAGGGATGTAGAAGTCATCGGATTAATTGTGGGCGCTAGAGGGACCATAACAAAACAGTTCGTGTCATTCTGTCATAAATTTGGAGTCCTTATGATTAGTCACTCGCTTTATAGTCAGGAATGTCACTATCGATATTCTCGCCTTACTTTCTGGAAATTTTTCAACAATATTTCCCATTTGCATTGTGAAATTGAAGTTAATTGTCAGTGCACAGTCGTTCTTCGTAGTTTTTTAGTTGTAACAGATCAGAAAAGAAAATCCCCGTCAATTAATCAATGTGGTGGCCCCAATAAAGAAACAAATAAACATTGTTTTACGGTGCCGATCTTTTTCCATTCTTAAAGCTTTGCCCCAAATAAAAGTTTGTCCCCATTAACTGTTGGCCCAGTTTTTTTTCTCTTGTACTGAATGGGACCTCGAAGGCTTACACTGCAACCTGAGGCTTATTGTGCTTACTAGAGATGAACAACGATCGAGGAAACAGAACTAAAAGCGCCCGCAAAGCCAAAAACCTACACGACAATGTTGCATACGACGCGTCATTGACGTAAAGACTGCTTGTGAGTGTTTCGAAACGCCGAGATTGATCACTCCCGAAGTTCCGAACGTCAAGCAACTGTGAATCGCCACAGTTGTTTATACCTGAATGAACTTTTATTTACTTTGGCAACTGTTATATATGTATAAACAATCAAGTAGCCTATTTGAAACAATACCTCTACTTTTCCCAGTCTTTATTTAATAATAATTAGCCCCTTATTAAAAGGCTAGGAATTTTTTTTTCATATGTTTTAGATCAAGTGTGAAATCTCAAGTAAAACGATATTAACGTTATGTTTTATGTTTCTGAGAAATGCACATTTATTTGAGAATTTTTTTTCTATTTATATAACCATAGGTAATATATAATAGAGCCAGAACATTTTGATAACTAAGATACTGTTCTGTTTTGTCTTTTTGTTTGATTTAAACATTTATAATGTTATTTATTTCAATGATGTATGTTATTCAAAGTTACGAAATCTTTCCACCGTGACCAAATGCTATTTCGAGAATGATGAGCGAGACTCGAAGCGCCATAGAATGAGTCGAGACTCGAAAGACAAATGCAACGAACACAGCGAGCGAGAGCGGCAGTTTGTTTTGTTCATCTCTAGTGCTTACCACTCCTATTTTGTGAATGATTGCGTAGCCGAAAGGCCGCGCTCTTGTACAAGTACAGCATGCAGCACCGTGCAATTAACCCGGGCTATGGAATAGATGATGATGATGATGATGATCATGATATGTGAATTAATGATGACGGAATGAGTCCGAGGTATAGCGCCGAAAGTTACCTGGTAATTCAGCTTCAATTGGTTGAGGGAAAACCCCGGAAAAAAACCCTATCAGGTAACTTGTTCCAAACAGGGTTTGAACCCAGGTTCCCTTGTTTCACGGTCAGACGTGCTAACCATTACTCTACAGCGGTGGAATGATGTCCCAATTCGCCGGAGATTCTGCAGTAGGGTAAAGGTTGGTAATGCTGTGATACGAGTAATATTGTGATAATTCGCTCGTAACGCGGCCAGGGGATTAATCACTTACTGAAAGTCTACATACCTTGAGCCGGATAATGTCAGTGCCGAAACTATTGTATGGGAGCGAAACTTGGATCATGACAGAGAAAAATAAAAGCAAACTTGAAGCAAATGAAATGAAATTTCTAAGAGCAGTTGCTGGCTATAAGAAAATAGACCATGAAAAAGTGAAGATTTTTTTTTTAATCCAATGCCAACAGGTTGTCTTTTCGACATTTCTGGTCTTCTCTCCTGGCCGTGGCTTAGTTGTAACTCACTTCTGAAGTTGGGGCGTCTGGAAGGCGGAGTTACATTGCCCCGATGATGTGATAGGATGATTATGATAATGTGGTGCCAGGAGAGGTCTTAAATCTAAACTTAACCTAAATTCCAGACCATGGACGAGCATAGAAATAATCCCCTTTAAGGAAAAATTCCTGTGCTCTAACCGGGAATCGAACCCGGGACCTCATTAACTATAGCCAGAAGTGAATATATAAGAAAGAAATTATATATATATATATATATATATATATATATATATATATATATATATGTAATCTGAACGATAAAACCAAAGATTATAAAACCAAGTGGATAAATCATGTACAAAGAATGAACATAGACAGACTACCATTTCATTTTTAAGAATTATAAACCGGTAGGGAAAAGAAATATAGGAAGACCCAAAGAACGGTGGCATGAACAAGATATGTAGATTGCTACAGACAATAATGTCTAACGCGTGAAGGAAGAAGAAGAAGAAGAAGAAGAAGAAGATTTTACTGAGCGAGAGAAGGACCAGTTTTGTGCAGAAACTTGTCCACGAACAATCCCTTAATACGTTGACGCAAAAAAAAAATCTTTCTCTCGCTCAGTAAAATTGTATTAAATTCTAAAAAAGAACTAACACAATATTACTCATACCACAATTTACCAACCTTTACCCTGTGTTGTTTTTTTATTCTCGTATTTGTAAAAATATTTAATATCGATCTAGCGGTTATGAAAATCTGACTCGTTGCAGCAAGGGTTTCACAAATAGATGAATCCCCTTGTTTAATAAGATAACTCACTGGAACCCTTACAATTGCTGTTTAATCTAAGAAAGTGCGCGCTGTATCTGCAGCGGGCGGAATCCCGGCCTGTAGCCCGTAATTACCTGGTTGTTCCCGACTTGATGACCAGGTGCGGGAGGAAACAGTAAAAAATTGCAATTCGCCCGGCACAACGTTGCTTCGTTACCAACCATTTAGCGAGTTCTCTCTATATCACTAGTCGGACCCTCACCCCTGCTCACCACTTTATTTTTAATTTTCTCGTTTATGCAACCGCTGGTGGGTTTACTCGTCTAACATGGCTTCCAATATGAGCATGTAAACATTTTTGGAGTTTTTATGGAATGTATTTCCATAAACGCTAAAAATATATTCTGTATTTTTTCCGTACTCGCTTACAAAACTAATTCCAAGGAAAACAGTGACTCGGAGACGTCCCACGCCCGAAGGTTTTATTCAACTACTGCTTCACATCTATATTTAAGCATTAGAAAACATATTACACAACTAATGCCACTATTCAGGTTGTAGCATTCTAGATTTATAAGATACGTAGTTTGCTATGTACCTCGAGGAAAAAGGTCTCTAAGTCAACCATAAAAATTGTTTAGAGAACTTGGTTTCAAAATTAACGTAGAAAAACTTTAAATATTAGATTTTGTTTTTAAAAATCTATACCTTGACATCAAAATTAAACCTTCTTTGGAATATTGCTGTATGTATATAATTTATTTACAGTACTGAAAGTATTTACCCCGGGAATTTTACTTGAAGCAAGTAAAGAGATAGGTTTGGAAGTAAATCCCGAAAAGACAAAGTACATGATTAAGTCTCGTAACTAGAATATTGCACGAAATGGAAATATAAAAATTGGAAATTTATCTTTTGAAGAGGTGGAAAAATTCAAAAACATGGGAGCAATAGTAACAAATATAAATGACGCTCGGGAGGAAATTAAACACATAATAAATATGGGAAATGCCTGTTTTTATTCGGTTGAGAAGTGTTTATCATCCAGTCTGATGTCAAAAAATCTGAAAGTTAGAATTTATAAAACAGTTATAATACCGGTTGTTTTTTATGGTTGTGAAACTTGGACTCTCACTTTGAGAGAGGAACATAGGTTAAGGGTGTTTGAGAATAAGGTGCTTAGGAAAATATTTTGGGCTAAGAGGGATGAAGTTACAGGAGAATGGAGAAAGTTACACAAAGCAGAACTGCATGCATTGTATTCTTCACCTGACATAATTAGGAACATTAAATCCAGACGTTTGAAATGGGCAGGGCATGTATCACTTATGGGCGAATCTAGGAATGCATATAGAGTGTTAGTTGGGAGACCGGAGGGAAAAAGACCTTTGGGGAGGCCGAAACGTAGTTGGGAAGATAATATTAAAATGAATTTGATATGATGATAGAGACTGGATTAATCTTGCTCAGGATAGGAATCAATGGCGGGCTTATGTGAGGGCGCCAATGAACCTTCGGGTTCCTTAAAAGTCGGTAAGTAAGTAACCGAAAGTATTTATGTTAGGGTCTGGGTGGGGAAAAAATAACTAAATCCATAGTTTGATATAAAGTTGAAATACTGTTGTGATTGGAAAATATGAACAAGTATGAGCTTAAATATTTCAATTTCCTTTAATATATAAGGCATAGAAACCATGGTCTATGGGCGTATATAAGAAAATAGAACACCTTCTCTGTTTCTCAATATGTGAGGAAAAACAATAACAACTGTGGGAAAAACGAAAACATATGCTTCTCCTGTTTATCTGTACAATAACAGTTTCATGGGTCATAAATTTAAACACAAATAATGTTTCACTCTTGATAGCAACCCTTAACATAATTTTCGTTGTTTCTAAATATGTGGGGGAAACAATAACAATGGTTTTCTTTGAAAATGTATAATCTTATTTGAAAACGTATAAATAATAATTATATAGATCCCTCTACAATCATATAATCAATGAAACAGCTAACAACGAACAGCTCACTGATTTCAATACATCTGTTATTTTTCCCCACTTTCTGTGAGTTATTTTCTACCCCACCTAGACCCTACTAGATTTTCTTCGTTTGGGTACATTATTACTATACTGGGAATCAGTTTCCTCTTATACAGCAGAAGCTCTTATGTTCGACAGAAAACAAGTTCGACATTCTATAGTTCGATTGCTTACGTAGGAGAATTAGACACGCCCCTATACGGGCACTAAGAAATGGGTTTGCCATTTGAATGGGAATTGGTTCTGTGTCTTGTAGTGATACTTTTGTTAAAGGAAAGCAGAATATTTTGTTGATTAGGACATCCATATTTAATCACTGGTTTTAAATTAATGAACTCTTCTTTTTCTATTTGAGACAGAGACTCTCCGCCTTCAACACGTTTTAGGATATTTAATTTTTCCTTTAACACACAATATTTATTCCTTCCACTACAGGAGGCAGACTGCATTGTGCCGTTTGTGAGACGGAACTGTCGAAACCCACTGTGGTACTAGAAGCGCATACACAAGTCTCGGGGTGGGTAGGAAATGCAAGTACAGTACTGTATTCGTTGATGAATAACCAATAAGAATTTGTATTCATTTCACCGGCCACACCCACTACCCTTATTGGACTGAACTTTCAATTCTGTTCAGTCGAACTTAGGAGAGTACACTGTATTTTCTTTTCCTACAAAAGTCTCGTATATTCTGTGCGACCACTTTCTGTAGATATGTTTCGCGTGAAGTCAGACGCTTACAGTTGTTAAGGTTACTGCGTCATTCTCTTAGCATATCAGTTGTGTAAGCCAAGCAAAAATGGTTCTACTTCCTAAATCCTAAAAGGTGGATCAAAATGGATTGTATTTTTAAAAGATCACGTTTATTAAAGTATTTCACTCACAATATGGCCGTACCCCACCTTTTATAGGTTAGCTGCAAAATTTGGAAAAGTATTACAAGTTTTTGAGTTATTGTTTAAACAGTGTAGGCCTACAATTTTTACTTTGGGGTATAAAATAAACATAATGTTTGGATAGACTAGTCTTCGTTTTTCATTTAGGCTTCATTTAAAACCATAGATATTAAATTATTATTATCCAAAGACAGAGTTTCGCCAATATTACACGAAAATCTGCCCTTTAATCCTAGTGACCCTCGAATAATGTTATTCCACTTAACACATGGAAATATACTATTGTTGTTGTTGTTTAGTCAACTGTCCGAAGACAGGTCTGAACGTCACAAGTGATACCAACATGGCACCACTTATGAGGGAACTAGGCCAAGAGATAATCGGATAGAGTGGTCAGTTCCTCAATTGACGATATGACTGTGTCAGAGGAAGAATAATTATTTGTATGCATCTAAAGTCAGATGTTAATTACATTGTCTATAGTGGGTCTATCCGCAACCTAGTGTGCAGTCTGATTATTAGATTAGTTGGGTTTTCAGAGTTTATTTTAATGTTAAGTGAATGTTAGGTAACCTATGACGAATGCTCTGATTTACCTTGCGAGAATGTAGTCTTACTATCATAAATTCCATTGAAAATAGAAAATCTTTCAGTTGATACAGTGCTATTAAAGTCTATTATAAATTCCGTTTCGAGCATTTTCAGTTCCTTACGTTAATTTATTCTATCTGTGGTCTAAACTGTTACAGTCAGCTATTTTCTTCAGAAATATAATTTTAGCAGTTGCTAGGCGCTGGTTATTTTGATTTGGAATAGTTTACGCTTTGTTGTAATGACGAAAATTGATCTTGCTTCCATTCTCATGTGTTTCTGAGTCTTTATTGTTATAATATTTTAATTCCTGATTCCAAGTGTTTTGTTATAAAATGTTAATTTGAGTTTTGTTTTAGAAATAATAAAACATAGCCTGAATATTTATTTAAACAAATACTATGTCTAATATTCAGTTTTGAATAAAAGTTTTGTTTCGCGCCGGTACTTGGCCATAGCTTTACTTTTTGGTTAGAATTTTCTCTTTGAAATCTTATACTAAGGTCGTGTATTGAGTACTGTAACTTGGTCTCAGTATTAGGGTAAAACATGTGGACATATGGATACATCAAAGTGTCAAGGATATTATTGCCTTGAAGCCCGGTATTGCAATGTTTAGTTAAGCGCCAGTGTTTAATGATAATAATATATTGAATAAAATCGATGAATACGAGAAGCCTTATTGGTCACCACAATTTATTGGTTTCCAATCAGAATTTTTGTATAAAATTTAGTCATATTGTATTACTTTCAATTAATCAATTGATTATACATACAGGCTTGATTTAGGGTTTCATTTTCCCTCAAAACTAAAAAAGAACACTTCTTTCTACCAACAAGGTATAATATACACACAGCGATCACTGAATTATGTTCCCGTCTGCTTAATACTACGTCATGAAATGGATTCATGAAGATATTTGCAAAACACTGAAGCGATATTCAACCATGTAGGCAATATATGACGGTCTATACTGTATTACTCAACCGAGACCAGTGGAGTCCTGCAGCCCGGAGCGCCACTTGCAGGCCTACTTCTGCTTTCGTATAGCATCACCGCGATAGTTCACATTACGCCTGTGTCTCCACTCGCCTCCGTTGAGTTATTCTGCAGATGTGAAGACATTCAGCTGCCGAATCTGACAACCCACACGTTCTGTTCGTGTTTGAACACATTTATCGAGGTTTGTCCTGAACAGCATAGCTGTTTCAGAAATTTCGCCTCTACAATTTTTCTCATCGGCAAAATCAGATAATAGCCATCATGCTCGTACTAACGTAGAGAAACCCGTTTATCGCAATAGCAGTGATTTATTCTTGAACATATTTTTGTTTTACAAAAGAAATCCCTAACAATAATGACAGGTGTGGTAGAAAGAAGCATCATTTAAAGGATTCTTCAAAATTTAGAAATACTTATGTTTCTTTTGAATACATTTTTTTTCCCCTGATGATGTTTTATAATAAACTCATACAGGTGGCCCAAATTTTGTTTCTGGGTCTGTACTATTCAGACTTTCATAATTTTAATATAAGACACAAATCATATCTCCGTCTATCATCTTATGATCTTCACTCACTGTCTAAAAAGCTTAAAGCTTTGCAGGGACAAGAGGAAAGATTCAGAACAGAATTAACCAAATTTCTCCATGGTCATATCTTCTACTCAATTGGAGAATTGTTTATGCTTCTAAGTTTAATTGATCTTCTTAATATTAATTATATATTTTGGTGTAATTATTTCACTTGTACATATCACAGATAAAGTGCTGATGATAATGTATGGAATACAATAAATTAAATTAATAATGCAAATTTACTTTTGAAAATTTTACACTCTTCTCATTAACATATTGCGTTTTCCAGCGCCCAGTTCCAAAAGTTTATTTATAACCATCGCAGTTGTATCAAATGATTTTCGATTGATCTTCCTTGATGACGTTTGAAATTCCATAGTATCGTCCCAAAATATGCTAAATTTCTTCCTGTGATAGGCATTTAAAATGTAATAATTTGTTACTTAATTATTTTAAAGTACGTGTCACCCGAATTAAATTATTTCATCCAGGAATATTTAGCTTGGATTAATTTGCATTTTACTTTTGCCAACTTTAGTAGGCAATGTTTCCTTTAAGAGAGTAAATTTTGCAGTTTTAGTTTGGATTTCACTTGCGGCAGTATCTGTATAAAATAACAGAATTTGACCAAACATGACAAATACTATTTTGTTTAATCTAAAATCGCTTGATCAGTGTAATCACCATTAAAGAAAGTCGCATCTTGATGCGACGCCAGACAGCTGATCTGTTATTATTTTTAAAACGTCATAATATGCGCGTCGGACATTCGCATAACCGTAGAAATTTCTTTTCTAATTTCTTCAGAAAAAAATTTCTACCTTAAAAAATGCAATAACTCTGTCACTATTACAGATATCACTTGAAATTTGCATGATACGTTTATCGTATCTTATTGAACAGTTCCGAAAGAGGAAGTTTTTATATATTAATTTAAGTATTAAATACAACTATTGTTTAAATATTTTATAAATGTTAGATATTAAAGTGATAATTGATGATTTTTAAAACTCTCAACAAAGTTTTTCCAATATTTTCCCCCTTAGATTTATTATGGGATTCATAAATTTTCATTTGAGTTTTAGAATATGAATTTGTGTCAAAGGATGATGAAGTTACCTCGTTTTGTATCAATACCACTTTTTTACGTTTATACGAACTTACATTTTAATCTTAATTTCCAAGACCTCTTCTCACTCCTAGCCATTTAAATCATTTACAGGTGAAAAAACAAAAGAAAGGTGTTTTCGTAGATCCTGCCCCTTTAATAACAGATTTGTTATTATTTTTAAAACTTATTACTTTACTGAAAGTACATTTCATTCAGCGATGCGCCGTCATGTAGAGTCGATGGAATTGGTGATAGCGACATGGTATTTTGATAAGATAAATTCCATAAATCTTGCACATTTTCAAGTTTAAATTAGTTACAGCTAGCTTATAAACAAAACTATATGTTAGATGTACTGGCAAATCGTATGAGGTATGATATTGCAATAAAACTCAGAGGGCAATGTTTAACATCTAACTTTCTATTCCTTTTTAGTTAAAAGCATGAAGATAATATTATGCCAGTTATTTTAAAAGCTACAAAAAAGTATCCCTCTTTTTTTTTTTTTTTTCGAGGGGAGGTTTTAGACGATGGGGTCGTGAATATTGAATGCGGTGCCACCCTACGTGAATAACTTGAAAACGTAACGTGGTGGCTATAGACTCCATCGATCGCTACCCGCCAGCTTTCCATCAAGGAAGACAAGCAAGCTTTCGACTCCCGTGGCCTTCCCACAATAGAGCGAGACGCCAGAGAAGACGACCTCCTCCCACGCTTGTAAATTGTACATACGCTCTCCAGTATAGTTCTTTATTATCGAACATAGAGAAATATTTTACATGTTATAATTCTCACTTCGGTTAAAGAATAAAAAGAACAGCGGAAGAATTTGGAAAACTGGATAGAAAAGTATTTTCTTTTTCCTTAATAATTCATTACCCTTATCTTTATATATATATATATATATATATATATATATATATATATATATATATATATATATATTATAGACATCAGCTCAAAGAATTTGAGTGACCACAAGGTTCCTGAATATAATAAACATGCACAATATAATGTGATGTGATACATTAAAGAAAAAAAATGTTAATTGAAGGCAAATATAAGTGGATTAATTGAAATAGAGATGATGATGTGATATTTGAAGAGAATCCTTGATAATATTTATAAGGACACACATTACATAATCAAAAGGAATGTTAAGTTCCTTAAGATAATTCCATGTGACTTTGGAAATAGAACCTCTACTGCCAAACAGCAAACCAATGACAGACCATTGCAATTTATATGCAATTATCAACTTAAATATCTCTTTATGTGATACATTAATATAATAGTTTCCTAAAGGGAAGAAACAGTAAGTCAAAGATAAATCATAAGAGAAAAAAACTTTTGTTTCCACATTGTGAGTTTGAATTTAATATTTCAAAGACCAGAATATTGTATGAAACGGAAATATAAATATTGGAAATTTATCCTTTGAAAAGGTGGAATTTTCAGATATCTTGGAGCACCAGTAACAAATATAAATGATACTCGGGAGGAAATTAAAAGCAGAATAAATATGGGAAATGCCTGTTATTATTCGGTTGAAAAGCTTTTGTCATCCAGTCTGATGTCAAAAAAGCTGACAATTTGTAAAACAGTTTTATTACCGGTTGTTCTGTATGGTTGTGAAACTTGGACTCTCTCTTTGAGAGAAGAACATAGGTTAAGGTTATTTGAGAATAGAGTACTTAGGAAAATATTTGGAGCTAAGAGGGATGAAGTTACAGGAGAATGGAGAAAGTTACACAACGCAGATCTGCATGCATTGTATTCTTCACCTGATATAATTAGGAACATTAAATCCAGACGTTTGAGATGGACAGGGCATGTAGCATGTATGGGCGAATCCAGGAATGCATACAGAGTGTTAGTTGGGAGGCCAGAGGGGATAAAGACCTATGGGGAGGCAGAGAATTAGATGGGAGGTGGGATATGATCGTAGAGACTGGACTACTCTTGCTTAGGATAAGGACCGATGGCGGGCTTATGTGAGGGCGTCAATTACCTCCGGGTTCCTTAAAAGCCATGAGTAAGTAGGCCTAAGTAAGTAATCAATAAACTTACCCGAAGGTTTGTCTATTCCATTACTCTTAATGTGGGCTTTGTTGAAATGTTTAATATTGATATGACGAGTAGAAATAAATTTGATGGGACACAGTAAGCAAACAATTCTTTCGTCTTCTTCAACACCAAATAATCATATTCCCATTTCCTTTGGAAGTAGTATTTCTTCATGGGTTTAGATTTTGCCATGTTCCAGTTCACTTCAATGATGGTTAATATTATACGAATCTACCAACACGGAACTTCATCTTAAACTAAAACCTTTCTTCTCCCTTTCATACCCATTGGTGATACACCCACGGTATCTTGTATTTTTTGTGGTATTTTAAGCGATGCCCTTGCACCATGATAATTGTATTGCTAGGAAACATTGCTGCTGGCACATAATTCTTTAAATATTGATTTTATAAGAATTCAATAGACCAAATTATTTGAGGTAAAATTAAGTTTGAGATTAAATCTTTGATTGTGGAAACAAAACCTCCGTTTAATACGATGAGTCCGGCGTTGAAAGAATGTTGAAATTATGAATAAAGAACACTATTAAAAACAAAATCTGGTATGTGCAAGGGCAAGAAATTATATTTACCTATTTAGTTGTTTTAGCAAAGATTTTAAATTTTTAATAAGGTTTCCAAAATTGCTGATGAATTTTAATGAAATGTTTCTGAATAACACACTTCAGACATATTTCCTACGTCATTTTTCTAAAAGACTATAATTTCTTATGTGCAGAAACGTACTTCTCATTTCAATTTCGAAGCAACTGTTCACAAATTGTTACATGTTTCTCCCCCAGATCACCTTGTGTTTGTGTTTTGTTTTCTTCTATCAACGTTAGTAGCTGTTCGTCGGTCGTTGTTGCGCTAAACTTCGCAGTTATATCGCACAATAGCTGCTGTATAGCTCAACCATTTCGTAACAGTTCAAACACTCGAATGTGTATGTTGCCCCATTATATACCTTTTTCTTTCTTTTTTCTATTTTCGTATTCAAAAGGTTGCATAAATGGATTTTTTTTGCCTTCTCCCTCTTTGGAACCATTTGTCTGTTTGTATAAAACTTAAACGACAGTGGTTACTGTGTGAAAAATAAAGAGAAATAAGATGGAGATTGGTTTCTTCAAAGTTGAGAGTAACCACTTGAGTGTTTATGGTTAGAGGACTAAACGCTAGGGGCGCTGGTGGCTATTCAAACAGTAAATAGCGGGAGGAGTGTTTGAGCAATGAGGCAAAGAATGTTAATAAGGATGACTTTGAAGTTCTAATGACAGTATGAAGGTCTTTGCTACACATATCAGAGTGTTTTAATCATGTTATATATCTTTTTATCCTTTCTCTTAATTCTTCTTCGTTTCATGTCTACTCCAATCTCAGCTCACTTTTTCTCATTGGACGGCCTTAATCCCTCCCTCGAATCTGTGCCAATTAAATCATAATAATTTTTCCGATACTATCACATCTATTTATTTATTTTGCTAATAATTGTAACATAAGATACAATATATACAGAAAAAACTTTAGCTCATCCCTGAAAGAGTAGAATTCGTGCTCAGGGGCGGGTTCTTGAATTGAAATTAATAAGTATATAATACAATTTGTTTTATGTCTACTACACAATAAGAATATATAAATTTAAATTTACAATTTTTCAATTTTTATAAAATCCATACATAACTTTTTTTAATTTAATACTAGAACTATTATAATTGACAACATCAGGATATTTAAACATAAATTTGTTATATATTCTTGGGCCTAAATTACTACTATGATTAAATACTGTAGCAGTGTTACATTTTTGTTCAAACAATCTTAAAGAATTCATAACTTTTGTTTCATAACTATGAGAACACAATTAAAAATTATTTAGATTTTTATAAATGAATTTTATTAATACAATATAATAAATTTGTCTTATGTTAAGAAGATTAAAGTCTAAAAATAATTTTTGAGCTGGAAAATGAATAGGTTTATGAAAACATATTTTAATTATTTTCTTATGTAATAAATAAAGTGGATTAAAATTGGATTTAAATAATCTACCCAATCCTATAATTCCATACATAATTACCGACTTAAATAAAGTTAAGTATATTGTGCGTAATAAATATATTGACAAGTAATTCGTCAATAAAACAAAATAATATATTATTTTACGTAATTTATTACAAAGGTAATTAATGCGTTGGTTCCATTTTAGGTGATTGTCGAAAATTATGCCTAAATACTCAACTTCAGAGGACTCCTTAATAATCGGACACTGACACTGTATAAGACAACAATCAGAATTATATAATTTAATACTTAATATAGATGTAGAAGGTTTCTTTTCCCCTCATTCATATTATTCTTGAGATGTTGTGCACAATGAAACTGAAATCCATTATTTTCTGGGAAGATCTGGGTTTCCCATCTAGTCTATGTAAATAAATCATAATTATTATCATCCTTTCCCGTATTAGACTACGAGATCTGAACAGTCTTGTATTTTCCAACCACCTTCTAAAGTGGGATGATTGACCTTTCTCATTAGGTCGGAATTTCAGAAATTATTGATGGTCATTCTGTCCACATAATTTATCTATTTTTTATATTGCCAAATGTATTTCATTATAGACTCCACGTGGAGTTCCTTCATGATGACCTCATTTCTCCTTGTTAAAGTTTGATGTAACCTGCTGTACATTTCATGAATATTATTTCGCAAATTGTTATTCTGTTTTATATAATCTTTTTTTAAAGTTTAAGCTTCGCTTCACTATGAAAGGGCAAGTCTCGCGATAATTTTCTACAGGCGAGAATGTGTATTTTTGAACATTTGAATGCTTGAACTCGTTAAAATATTGTTAAAATCAAACAGTATTAAAAACACATAGTAATACAATTAAAATTCATTTGCTAAATTCATTTGTTTCAGGAAGTTAAGATTTCTAAATTATTAATGATTCAGTGTAAAACATTGTTACATTTAATGATTAATAAACACAACTATGTCAACTTGAACTCATTATTGATAATACCTATTCTTTTTGTGTATTTGTTAAATTGTTTAATTACAATTTTCGTCATTAAAATTATATTATATCTCAAATAATTAAAATTAATTCACAATTTCCAGAAATATAGACAAAATTTTGGTCCTGCTGGGTTCTTTACCGCAACATGACATGATTTTATTTTTTCAGATGACAATACCAAGTTTTATTGTCAACTTAGTTGATGAAGATTATAAACTAAGCGTTGTAAATCTTCTTCTTAAGGCGACAGTAATGTTACATGATCTGCAAAAAGTAAAACATTGATTGTAATATTTCTATTTGTTGGTATACTGCCATGAGGTGTTTGTTTCAATTTCTCGATTGTAAAACATTGATTGTAATATTTCTGTTCGCTGATTATACTGCCATGAGGTGTTTGTTTTAATTTCTCGATTCTAAAACATTGAAAGTAATATTTCTGTTTGTTTGTATACTGCCATGATGTGTTTGCTTCAATTCCTCGATTTAAAACATTGATTGTAATATTTTTGTTTTGTTGGTATACTGCCATGAGGTGTTTCAATTTCTCCATTGTAGAACATTGATTGTAATATTTATGTTTTTATTTTTACTTTATTGAGTTATTTTACTACGCTGTATCAACATCTAGGTTATTTAGCGTCTGAATGAAATGAAGGTGATAATGCCGGTGAAATGAGTCCGGGGTCCAGCACCGAAAGTTACCCAGCATTTGCTCGTGATGGGTTGAGGGAAATCCCCGGAAAAAAGCTCAACCAGATAACTTGCCCCGATCGGGAAATATTTATGTTTGTTGGTATACTGCCATGAGGTGTTTGTTTCAATTTCTCGATTTAAAACATTGATTGTAATATTTCTGTTTTGTTGGTATACTGCTATGAGGTGTTTATTTCAATTTCTCCATTGTAGAACATTGATTGTAATATTTATGTTTGTTGGTATAGTGCCATGAGGTGTTTGTTTGATCTTGATTTACGATGAAGTAAGAAACAATTCTGCTGCTACTGCTCGCAGTCCTGCGACTTCGCGGTCTGCCGGCATCCGGTTTCCCTAAGGCGACGTTCCACTGCTACAAATGTTTTTGGAGTTGGATGTCGTCGGGCAGGAAAACATTCAGCGTAGATGACCATAAATCAAGATAATATTTCTCATTTCACTATTTGTGTATGGTTCCCCCCAATCTGCATTAGTGTCAACTGTTATGTTATGCAATTCAGTAAAGTAAAAATAACACTAATCTCAGTTACAATACTCAAAATCATGAATCAACAAAATATCACCATAACTACAAGACATGGCAACTATGAATACATCTCTTTTTAATCACAAAACAATACCGACTGTTAGTTCCAATTTTAGTCAAGAGAATTGGTAGACTAGCTTTGAAATAACGCAATGTTGTCATATCTTGATAATAATGCAGTATCGGCTACACGTTTATATGACGAAACGTGTTTGTTTGGTGTATAGAATACTCTGCAATAGTTTATAGAACATAATTACGATTCACTCTAAATATTCAGCTGATCTAACCTTTTTTTTTTTTTTGTCAAATTTCTCTTTCATTATTGTGGAAGTTGTTTCTCCTTCCTCTTCCCTTTTGCCTCTTTTTATTTCTGCAAGGCCTTTAAACAGATACTAAGTATATGTGTCAGGGTTCCCATTACCATATGATCTTCATCGCTTAAGCCGGTATAGACCAAGACAAGTTCATTCTCTATGAAAGGGAGATGGAGTCATATGTTATCAAACCTTACGATATAGGAGATACACAAACAGCTGAAATGGGTTTTTAAGAGGAATTCCTGAACAACAATGAATATCTTAAGCAGTGTGACCTTATGCATTGAGAAATCGAATCAATGACCGGGCTCTTCCTTTGGCGGGATTGTTTATTCTAGCAACCACAATAAATCACTGTCACGAAAACGGAAACAACAGAAGTCTGGCGACAATATGGCCGATAGCCCCGCAATGGATTACTTGAAGCTAGAGCGAGTCCGCAATTACATCCACCCTTCTCAATCGCCTGTTGTTACCGACTGGCTCTTACTTTTAAAACTCGGCTCTTATTATGGATTAAGTGAGCAACGGGACCAAAAACTTTACGTCCAACGCCAGTAGCACTATTAGAAGGAATCTAAAATGTTATCTTCATTTCATTTTACGTCTTATTTATTTAGCTTTATTTCAATCCATTCTCCAGTATGGAATTTTTGGATGGAGAAATGCTTGTAATTCTAATCTCACTCCACTAATAACTTAGTTATTCAGAAAAGAATAATTAAAATATGTTTTAATAAACCAATTGATTACTCATCCGAGCCTTTATTCACTGATTTTAATGTTTTGAAATTTAAACAAATTTATTATACTGCCTTATTAAACTTCATACATAAAAATCGTAATAAATTCAAATTGCATCGTCATAAATATGGAACTAAAAGATCCGATTTTATACGACTAAAGGAACCAAAGTGTTTCACAAGCACAGCTCTTAGCCACGGTACCTACTTTGGTCCAAGGTTATATAATAAAATAATTGAAAAATACCCAAAATTTGGAAAATTTTAGTATCAGAAATTTAAAAAATAGCGTTAGGAATTTAATTTTTAAAGAATATATATTGATTTAATATGTATGTGTATTTGTATGATTTAAATTGTTAAAATTTAAAATCGTCAATAATGAGTACAGTAACTCTCTTCCTCTTTCACTAGTAGCAAGAGTAGCAATAGGCATTCCGACAGTTAGAGTACACATAACTAAAGTGACTGAAGTCTGTTCAAAAACAAATACCAGTTTCAATACGCAGCAAAAGTCTACGTCATGAAGGAGTCAGTTCATTAAAATAAACCCTATCAAATTCAAGCAAGGCGATGTGTCGATTGTCGAGAATGTACAGTAGTGGCAAAAAAAAAAAAAAAAAAACTGGACCGACCCTTGTATATGATTTCAGAGCCTAGTTCATTCCAGAGCACGATAGACTGGCAATTAATTTATTCCCAATACTTTTCGATTACAGCGATATTTTACTACTTAATTAACTTATTATTCCCAGAACATGAATTTCACTAGCAATCGAAAAGTCTTAGTTACCAGTCTATCGTGCTCTGGAATGAACAAGGCTCTGAAATCAGCTACAAGGGTCGGTCCGGTTTTTTTTTTTTTTTTTTGCCACTACTGTACAGACCGGGGCAAAAATGGTGGACAAAACTTAGTAAAATGAGAAGAAGTGCAATTTACCAGATTCAAAATCAGTCCAGTTTACATACAAGAAGTTTGAATTCCAGTGCAATTTGCCACCGTCCCTCCTAAGGGTCCGCGATTGATTGGAAAGGGGTTCGGTGAAATATTATGTTTTCTAAGAGTACTTTAATCAAGATTAACTTTTTCATGTCTTCTGATTTTTCTCAACTTGTTGGAACATATTTTTATCGCAGATTCTTGAGTCGCTCGAGCTTAGCAGAAATACAATCATCTGTTGTACGTCTCTAGGTTTGCATATCTTATCTACCTGTGTGACATTTTTAGCTTTTTAAATTTCCTAAATTTCAGTCTACAGAATGAAACTTTAACAGTGTTTTCCGTTCAGGATAAAATGAATGTAACGATAAAAAATTTAATGTATGGCCTCGGCGAGTTGACAATCAAGAATTCGTTGCTACAACTAAAATATAATATCGCTATAACATTATTAAACTAAATTATGCATATATATTTAATTAATAGAACGAGTTTACCGGTCTAAATTAAGCATACCATTTTAAAAAGTCTGCCAAAAAGTGCAGTGTGAGCTTTAAGGGATCCATGACACTGAAAAGGAAACCTCTGGTTAGGATCAGGTCTAACCTTTCTCACTATAGTTCGTTTCGTCGTTTCTATAAACCTTCGGAATTTTCATAACTTCCTTAGTATATCGGTCGATTTTACATTTTCAGAAATTTTAACCGTAATGTCTGAAGCTTTCTAATATCTGATATTTCCATGGTTCGTTCTGGGTTGTTAGTACTGTGGTGTTATTTTCTTAGTCTTTGGGATTAAATCCTTTTAACCTAAATCTGAAGACAAGAAATTAAACGACTTTGAATATGGTATAAAAACACCGGAACCAAGAATAGATTTTGCAGCATGAACCGTTAAAACTTGAGATATTGGAAGATAAAGATGACGTTTGGAGGATGATCTACGGGGAGGAAGGAGCCAAATGGAATGCTATGGCGGTAATTGAAGGGTTCAGAACCATAATGGGCCAAGCGCCATTTGCTAAAACCGTAGAAAACAAGGGTTAAATTGAAGTTATGGCCATAATTCAATGCAAACATAAAGAAAGTAATATAAAGTATACACATTAAAACTAAATGATATGTCAATCTTCATTAAACTATGATATTCACTTAACTTAAACCCTTGCTTTCTCCGTAATTAATAAATGGCGCTTAGCCCACTATGGCTCTGAACCCTTCAATTAGGGCTTTAAGGGAAGGCAGAGGTGAAATTTTCGAACAAAACTGAAGAAAAAATGAAAATTTGGTTTTTTCCATTTTTATTATCTTTATTTTCATATTCCGGTGTTAGTTTTTTATTTTGTGCCTTTTAAAAGTATGAAATTAAAACCAAGATAACTGTATTACTATATTATTCCCATAATAAACTAATACTTATAATTATTTATATACCTTCTCTGAACATATAAATAAAAAGAAATATTGAAAATTTCTTACAATATGGTGCATGGAGCATTTTATGTCAAACGATATAAAGTTTTATAAAATTATTAATATTTACAGAACTATTGTACTTAGAAAGTTGAAACTTATTATGTCCATTACTAATAAAATAACATACTTAGTATCCATGATCAATTTCAAACAAATCGGATAAATTTTGTGGATTTTGAAATATTCACCTCTGCCTCCCCTTAAAGGTGACTAAAATTTTAGGAAATAGTTCTAATTGTATTTCTAAGAAGGAATTGTAGTGTGAAACATACGTATTTCTTAAGTACGTCTATTGTTTCTTTACAAGTTAACACCAGCAATTGAATAGTATTCTCATTGTAAGAGGAAACATCCTTCGATTGCTCTCATCCACATGGTCTCCATATCTCGTTGTTGTGAGATCTGTACATGCCCTCGAAATCATGTACATTGATGCAGTGTTATTCACACGTTAATAATACAGGAGTAAGGTGAACACTTAGTCGACATGCGACGCTCTATATACTGTTGATAGGGTGTGATGGAGTGGCGGAAGGGGGAGACAGTGGGTAGTGTGCGGGGGTCATATTAGGATTGCTGGACGTAGATTGATGGAGTTTAATTCTGAAAATGAAGAAGGCCAATGAACGATAAATTTTCACAGCGGGAGAATTTGTTGGGTCCTTCCTTCATTGCACGAAACTTCCTCAACGACGCGTCCTTTCTTCCTTTAATGCAATCAATCGTCAGCGCTCTTTGTCCATCCTACTGTCTATTTTCTTGAATAAAAGAACACTACCTAAGAGTCGTCCTTCTAAAAAGACCCAGTGCAATATAATTTACACTCGTGATACATACGATGCAATTTTACAAACCTTTTCAGAACTAAAGGGAATTCGACAACAGAGATCATATGTACAGGGCGAGATGATTAAAGTGTAACTATTTTTAACCGATCTTAAAGAAACATAACATTAAACTTGATCTTTTTTATCACATTGTTTCATCTATAAGTTGTTCCGCTCTTACTGATTATACAGGGTGTTTAAAAAATACGGGGCATAATTTCAGATATGTATTTCCCACATGTAGACAATCAAAATAGTTCATTACAACATGTGTCCGGAAATGCTTTATTTCCGAGTTATGGCCTTCACAACATTGAAATTTACCGGAACCATACCTCATGTTTTAGAAGACACTCCACTGATCAATCGTCAACACATTCACTTCTTGCATGATGGCGCTCCTGCACACTTCAGTTGTACGGCTCGCCGGTACTTGGATCGAAGGTTTCCTGGTCGATGGATAGGTAGAGGTGGCCCAATTGCTTGGCCTCCATGCTCACCTGATCTGAACCCTCTCGATTTCTACTTGTGGGGCCATTTGAAATCATTGGTTTATTCGTCTCCGGTGCCTGATTTGGAATCCCTTCGGAATCGAATTGTGGCATGTTCTGAGGACATACGCAATACTCCTGGAGTTTGGGATCGTGTTCGCAGGTCAATGAGACATCGATGTGAGGTCTGTATTCAAGCAGGAGGTGGACATTTTGAACATCTTCTGTAATGAAAACGACCTGCGGAAAGAAAAACGTTCCGGTGAATTTCAATGTTGTGAAGGCCATAACTCGGAATTGAAGCATTTCCGGACACATGTTGTAATGAATTATTTTGATTGTCTACATGTGGGAAATACATACCTGAAATTATGCCCCGTATTTTTGAAACACCCTGTATATTTTAATTTATATTTTTGTGTCTGCTTCCATTTAAACACATTATATCTCTTAACATTTCTTATATGTGGTAAAGTCCACCTTAACAGGAACCTCTGCTATATACGAAAAAACCGTACAGAGTTAGACCACTTCAAAAAATTGTTAAGAAATCGTTAAATCTGGCAAATTCTTTCCCACTGTTCTTATGCGAATGATATATGCATCGTCGCACATCTCTTCGTATTTCACTTGTTTCTGACATTTCTTCTCCTATCCTCACTTTGACTCGTTGTGTAATATAAAGGTTATTGAACAGCTTTCTCTCTTTCCAATTCACGCCAATTTTCTTCAGGATAACCATCAGCTTATTCGAATCCACTCTGTCAAATTCCTTTTCTAGGTCCACAATAATACATATAGTATATGGTAAAGGGGGGTAAGTGTGCGCACCTAGTGTATTATTGTCTGTGGAATCTATTGTATTGTAGACGAAATATTGAAAAATCGTTTAATGAATGACAGTATTATACGGATTATAAATTCAGCAGATAAACTTTAGGCGAAGTTAGTAAACAAATGAAATTTGATTTTTTTTTTAAAGGAGGCATATGCATAGGCGGGTAAGAGTAAGCATAAAGAGTTTGCAGTGATGAAGTTATGAAAAAAACATTTGAATTCATGCCAAAACAATTTGTTTTATATCAGAAAACTTTTGAGGGCGACATAGAAAATTTCAGGGCTTTTAATACACTTATAACTAAGTTTTTTACACTATTCTGGAGCACAATGCCCACAACAGAAATATGAGATTTAGTAATAAATTGAACACCTGTAGAAAACAGAATTATTGAAAAAAAAAATAGATGTAATAAACAATGATTACAAAAAACGGCTCTTCCTCTTCTTTTTCACCCTGCATTTTGGGAATGGAGATATTTCAGCTACCTTCACTTTTATTCCCATTGTGATGTTCATTATCGAGTTAATATCTTAATTACCATTTCCTCGTCATTTAACGACGTTTGTGGCTGCTGAAGATCTTTCTTTCTGTTGCCTCCCTTTCTGTCTATTATCTCCATTTTTTCTATTATCTCTCTTTCTATTAGTTATTTTTCTATCGTATTTCTATATATTATCTTCATTTCTATCTGCTATCTCCTTTCCTTTCTATTATCTTCTTTTCTTTCTATTATCTCTCTTTCCTTTTAGTATCCTTCTTTAGCTCTTACAAACATTGAAAAAATCTGAAATTAAACGAACAAACGTTAGGACTACTGTAATGGAAATTACCGCGACCGACACTGGAACTCAAATGACAACGGATGAATGTTCATACTTAAGCCGGTATTTGACCGTGACACAGATTACATGTGACCCTTTGTTAATGTTTGCACTGTAGCTGTGATTAGATAAAACACATACTACTAACGAAGATAAATGTTTTCAATTATGTTTCTTATATATCTGCAGGCTGCATTGAAAATAAACACGTGTTCCCTAACGCTGAAACGAATCTAACTGAATACTTTTAAACTAAAAGTAAAGATATAGTTACGTTGATCTGATAGATGAATGTAAAGGCAGTCATTTTAGATGCAATCGTGATGAAAATGTGTAATTCCTTACCGTGAAACGAGGTGGAAGATATTTTATACGAATTTATCTTTTGAAATTAATGGCGGAAATGTTCAATTTCCTGTGTTGTTTCTGTAATACTTTTCATCTCATTTTTTACTTGGTCTTCATTTCAAAACTGCCTGAAGCTTTTAGAGGATTCGAATAAAATAATACAGATATATTACCTCGTTGTTTATTATTAAAATAATACTGAATAAAATAACAAATGTTGTAACCGTTGTAGTGAATTGTTTGAACTCATTCAGTTAAGACTCACCGGAGGGAAAGCTTAGCTCAGTGAGCTAGCTGTCTGCATCACAATTAATGCCACGTGTATGATATACTCGTATAAGCGACCGACAGATACATTCTTTGCGAGTAATTCGATTTCCCTGTCATTTTCACTTTACAACCATTGTATTTCACTACGCCGTCGATATGGGAGAAAACAAATTTTCAACTACTTAGATATAACACGCGGAACAAGTCCCCTGCAATCGACAAGCATCATGTTTAGGTAGAGCATGAAAGTGAAGGAATATTATCATACGGGAATGGATATTTCAGAGTTGTAAATTCATTATAAAAAGTGAATCTGACAACGTTAATAGAAATTAATTTTATTTCCTAGAATATAACTGTCTATAAGATACAATAATAAATAAAATTAATAAATAAACTTAAATACAAATGGCTTTTAAGAAACCCGGAGGTTCATTGCCGTCCTCGCATAAGCCTGCCATTGGTCTCTATCCTGAGCAAGATTAATCCGGTCCCTACCATCATATCCTACCTTCCTTTAATCTATGTCTTGGCCTCCTCAAAGGTCTTTTCCCCTCAGGTCTTCCAACTAACACTCTATATGCATTTCTGGATTAGCCCATACATGCTACATGCTCTGTCCATCTCAAAATAAATAAATACATAAATAAATAAGCAAATAAATAAATATGTAAGTAAATAAATACATATGTAAATAAGTAAATAAATACTAAATAAGTAAACTAATTAATTAATTAATATTACCTTAAACCCTCCAGCAATAGTCTTAATATTTGCGTCCTTTTCAAGGTGATGAATAATATTTACTTTAAAGAAATACTCACACGTGAACGTGTTTGTAACATGATGCCTTACCGGTATGCGGGGGCTTGGATTCTCGTCACATCAGACCACGTTGTACTGTTCTTCTCCTTTCTTTAGACTCATACGCGTTCTTCTAAATCGGCGGAGCAGTGTATCTTACTTCCGATACTTCAGTTTCCTCTACCTACATTTAGTTATTCACTATTACCAACATAATATTTGTTTGGTACCTAGCTGCCTTAGTTGGTTTATGATTAATCAGAATTTCCTGGACTCTGCTAGTCTGACAGTGTGGAACATTTTATTTATCAGTTGAGACGCCTGTGAAACGAAATTAGATCTAATTCCTCTCCAAGATGACGGGGTGATAGCAGGGTTTAATTTTTACACGTGTAAGAAAATTCCTGTAAATTTTACATCGAATCCTTTCATACAGAAAACGACTTACTTTACCTGATGAACATTTATTACATGAACCTTCTGTCTTTATTTTGCTAAAAAACAAAACATGCTAAGAATTTTATAAAACTTAAAATTCCATCGACCTAGGCCAGCTTTGAACTCTCGAATCTCGGAAAATATTGTAAGCATTAACGTCACTAGTAAATGGAAATATTGCCACTGTGTTGTGTGGCGGTAGGCGAATGTACTGCTAATCATGGTGAACAGATATTGCAATAAGTCACAGTACTAATAAAAATCGCAACGTGGTTAGAGAATAGCAATATAGTAGGGCTAACAATAAAACTGTAATAAAATACAGCTGCAGGTTATATATTTGGACTTCAGATACGGAGAAAAATAATGTTGTCAATGGTCTAGCTATAATAATAATAATAATAATAATAATAATAATAATAATAATAATAATAATAATAATAATAATACTTACTTCCTTACTTACAAATGGCTTTTAAGGAACCCGAAGGTTCACCGCCGCCTAACATAAGCCCGCCATTGGTCCCTATCCTGTGCGAGATCAATCCAGTCTCTATCATCATATCCCACATCCCTCAAATCCATTTTAATATTATCTTCTCATCTACGTCTCGGCCTCCTTAAAGGTCTTTTTTCCTCCGGTCTCCCAACTAACACTCTATATGCATTTCTGGATTCGCCCATACGTGCTACATGTCCTGCCCATCTCAAACGTCTGGATTTAATGTTCCTAATTATGTCAGGTGAAGAATACAATGCGTGCAGTTCTGCGTTGTGTAACTTTCTCCATTCTCCTGTAACTTCATCCCGCTTAGCCCCAAATATTTTCCTAAGCACCTTATTCTAAAACACCCTTAACCTATGTTCCTCTCTCAGAGTGAGAGTCCAAGTTTCACAACCATACAGAACAACCGGTAATATAACTGTTTTATAAATTCTAACTTTCAGATTTTTGGACAGCAGACTGGATGATAAGAGCTTCTCAACGGAATAATAACACGCATTTCCCATATTTATTCTGCGTTTAATTTCCTCCCGAGTGTCATTTATATTTGTTACTGTTGCTCCAAGATATTTGAATCAATAATAATAATAATAATAATAATAATAATAATAATAATAATAATAATAACAACATTACTTACTTACTTACTTACAAATGGCTTTTAAGGAACCCGCAGGTTCATTGCCGCCCTCACATAAGCCCGCCATCGGTCCCTATCCTGTGCAAGATTAATCCAGTCTCTATCATCATAAATAATAATAACATAGTAATAATAATTTATTTACTGATATTTATATGCTGGACAAAAGCCATTGGCCGATAAAAGTCCAGCACGGTGTTACAATTAATACAATAATATAATGAATGACAATGATACAAATTATCTATGTAACAGTGACAATAAAAACAAATTTAGGAACATGTTTTGCAATGGTTAATTTACAACAAACAATATTAGTAAATTTATGAGTTAAATATTACAGAAAATATTACAATTTTGTGTAGAAAAAGTTTACAAGTAATAAAAACATATGATATTGCCAGGATCTAACACTTCAATAGGCCTAGACTAAATGGAACGAAATCACGTCCATGCAAGTTAGCATTTTTAATGCATCTGGAGACCGGAGAAAGAGATTTAGAATTTATAAAATAAAGAAGTTTGGGAAGTCTCATGTCCTTCATCGGAATACGAAAGCTGACACTGCTTTAATAATAACAATAATAATAATAATAATAATAATAATAATAATAATAATAATAATAATAATAATAATGTGTATGCTCAATATTTTACCATTATGGAAATTCCTACTTCTAAGTAAATATATCTTATTTGCTGTTACACAAGTTAGCAGTTTTAATAATTTATCTGAGGACTGGAGAAATATTTAGAATTTCAGTTGCCGAAAGATTGTGACTTACGTCTCGTACACAAACCACGACTTGAAATATTCACATTTTTTCATAACTATTCTTGGAGTCCCTGGACAGAAATCTATACGAACATACGACCTAAAATTGCGTTGGATTCTGTAACTTAGGAAGTCATAACATAATATGGAAGCATAATCATTCAAATGTTGATCTTATGAATGTAAAATAAAGTATTAACAGTGACTTTACTAATAGACGGTAGTATATTATACACACTATTTACAGGGTGTAATTGATATTTTGTTATTGAAGTGTTGTATCAGTGATGAGTGAAGTGTGTTGTGTCAATGCAATATGTTGTGTAAGTGAAGTGTTTTTCTATCAGTGAAGCTTTATAGTTTATAATGGCAGTGCAAAGTATTTGAACAGTGAAATATTTTTGAAGTGTTAGTGAAATCAGGATAGAATCAGTGAAATGTGTCGTAGTTCCAGTGCAGTGAGTGGCTTGTCAGCGAAATGAGTGTAGTGCTGAAAGGTAAGCTTACTTGTGCAGGTATGAACATATCATTTTCGTGGGTTTTAGTTCGAACTTAGGGTTAAGATACAAATTAGATTTACTTTAAATGTTATATTAAGTGATCGTGCTTCATTTAATTTAGGATGCTCCCTGTTATTATTATTATTATTATTATTATTATTATTATTATTATTATTATTATTATTATTATTAATTCATTATTATTTGTATCTTTTATTAATTGTGTTTGTTATTAATTGTCATTATTGAGTGTAATTAGTTACCACTGCCACCAGGTATACACTCATTTGCAAAGTGTATACATGCATGCATACATACATACATACATGCTTACACACACACACACATACATACATACATACATACATACATACAGAGGTGTGACAATTATTAGAATAATCTTAATTTTAAAGGTTTTTTAATAGTTTCTTCACAAATATTAATTGAATTGATGAATATTGGTATATATTACTATACTGATGTAGGATATATTTACTACTAACAATGCCGGAAAGCATTGTTGTACATTGGTATTTTTCTTATTTTTACAATTGTTATGGGAATTCAGAAATTATTATATTATGTTGGCGGAATTGGAAACATAAAAAATTATATGCACAAAACAGATGTATACGTTCATTTGAACCTTCACAACAATGTAAACGCAAAGAACAATTTGTTTAAAGCATTTCTTAATTAATTTTTGATGTTTCCAATTCCGCCAACATAATATAATAATTTCTGAATTCCCATAACAATTGTAAAATAAGAAAAATACCAATGTACAACAATGCTTTCCGACATTGTTAGTAGTAAATATATCCTACATCAGTATAGTAATATTATATACGAATATTCATCAATTCAATGAATATTTGTGAAGGAACTACTAAAAAACCTTTATAATGAAGATTATTCTATTAATTTTCACACCTCTGTATATACATACATACATACATACATACATACATACATACATACATACATACATACATACATACATACATACATAAGCCGTTAAAATTATATAAATAATATTTGACTGTGATACAATTAAATTTATAAAAGCTTGCAAATTGCTATTTTTAATAGCCGTAAACGTAAATGATCTCAACATCTCTCAATTTACTAGAGACGATTACAGTAGAATTGTTTAATTAATTGCACAGATCATGTTACAATGCATATGTTTCGACCTGGATATTCGTGAGTGAACAAAACAAGTGTATGTATGTGTGTGTGTGTGCGTGTGTTTGTGTGTGTGTGTGTGTGTGTGTGTGTGTGTGTGTGTGTGTGTGTGTGTGTGTGTGTGTGTGTGTGTGTGTGTGTGTGAAGTCGTAACATAGATCGCTGTAGAAGTTTAATGTCACCTTTCGACTCATAAAAGTGAAATGATCAATTAAGTAACTGCTGCGACTCTGAAGGGAACCCCCGAGCTGTGTGTCACAGTAATTACGCCTAGAGCTGCATGCAACCCGTCTGCGGTTATTGACATATTCACCTTTATCTCCATTCATGTCTTCATCGTCATTTCCTTCAACCCTTCTTTTCTGTTTTTGTTGACTCTATCGTCTCGTTATTTCTTAGTTTGTGGTTTACGTTACAACAGAATTCTCTCTTTCAGTTCAGACCTCCTTTCATATCTTTTATATATCGAGAGCTTTTAATACTTCCAAAGGGGTTCACTTTAAGTCCACATTGCCTACACAGGGTGATTCGTGAATTGTGACCCGCACTGTAGGAATCAGTTCTATATGTAATTTTGAACATAAAAAGTCCTATAAGCATGGGACAATTATGATTAGTTTTTTATTTGTAAAAATCTATACGTCGTGCTGTGAATCAGACTTAACTTGTTTGCGTCTTAATACAAACATTGAGGCCTGCACTAAGGGGAGTGGGGTTTCATTTTGACATTAAGTACGGGGAGAGAAGTAGAGTAGTTCAGGTTTTACGACATAGCTGTCGATCAGTAGGCCTAATATCAGCGTTACACAATTCTACATTGGAAGCTTGCACTTTAAAGATCAGGCGACGTATGTATTATAAACTTTATACGTCCCACCCAATCACTTTTCGCTTGTAGTTAACATCTAATTTCGTGTACCAGACGAAAGTACAAAGCAGAGACAAATTCACGAGTGTGATCGCAAAACTCTGAGTCTATTTGGCCACTTTTATGGTACATATAGCCTATATAATTATGTTTGAGATCCCTATCATATTTTAAGCATGTTTTCCTCCAAAACAATGCTAATTATTGTCTAAAAGTTTGTGTTATTGCGCACGTCACTTGAAAACTCGCTTAGTTCCTAGACCGGTGGAATAAAAAAACAACCTATTCCTTTCATAAAATTGGGCTTACTGCTTTTTGAGATCACATCCTTCAATTACTTGCCCGTAATGTGAACGGGCCTAGTGGACTCTCCTAAGTTCGACTGAACAGAATTGAAAGTTCAGTTCAATAAGGGTAGTGGGTGTAGCAGGTGAAATGAATACAAATTCTTTTTGGTTATCCATCAACGAATACAGTACTGTACTTGCATTTTCTGCCCGCCCCGAGACTTTTGTATGCGCTTCTATACCACAGTGGGTTTCGACAGTTCCGTCTCACAAACGGCACAATTCTCAAATAGAAAAAGAAGAGTTCATTAATTTAAAATCAGTGATTAAATATGGATGTCCTAATCAATAAAATATTCTGTTTTCCTTTAACAAAAGTATCACTACAAGACACAGAACCAATTCCCATTCAAATGGCAAACCCATTTCTTAGTGCCCTTATAGGGGCGTGTCTAATTCTCCTACGTAAGCAGTCGAACTATAGTTGGTCGAACTTGATTTCTGTCGAACTTAAGAGCTTCCACTGTATATCTTTCCACATGCACAGCGATAAAGAAATTAAAAGAAGAATAGGACAAGCTTGGAGAAAATTATGGAGTTTGAAGTTCATACTGACTGACACATCCCTGAAGACAAGTCTGAAAGTGGAGGTGTTCGAGAAATGTGTACTTCCCGTGCTACTTTATGGCTGTATAGTCTTTGAACGAGAAGGTGAGGCAGTCGGTAAAAGTCTGCCAGAGAATAATGGAGCGAAAAATAATGCAAGTGACGCTAAAAACCGAATCTGCAATGTGAACCTCAGGAAGAACACGGGTATGAAAGACGCAGTACAGGTTGCAGACGAACTTAAATGGATGCTAGGATGCGTGACACCAGTGGATATACAGAGTGGCCATGTGGTACCCCACGATAAGGAAGCGGAGTGCAGGAAGACAGAGAACCAGATGGGCGAATAAATTCAGACAGAGAGCGGGGAAGCAGTGGACGAGGCGCGCAAGAAGCAGATCAACGTGGAAAAAACTGTCGAAGGCAACGTCAATCGGTGGAAAGTGAAATGTGCTCTAAAGTGCCAGCAGCAACGGGAAAGAATATGTGAATGGTGGAATTATGCGAAGTGCGCGGCAGAATCAGTCAATAGTGACCGTAAACCAGTGAAAATTCTTCATACCCAACAAGAGAGACGATGAACAAGAGAACGAGGTCGAACACTCTCTAGGCTAGCTCACCTAAAAAGTGAATCAGAGCTACCCAGTACCCTGCCTACGTGCAGGACGCCTTAGCCCTCAAAGGAGGTCAATATTATTTTTGTTTGTGCAAAACAAACTGAAATTTACTATAATTGCTTCACTCATTGAAGATTATAGCGATAATGAACTATGAAACCAATAAATATTAATTTGCATTTTCATTTACAACAATAATATAATAAACAATAATAATGGAAATATGAATTAATGGGAGTAACTTACGTGTACCGGTACTTGTAGTGTAGGCTTACCTAGTTAACAGAGTGGGATGAGGTTAAACAATAATAATCACACCAGAATTGGAAATAAAACGTGATCAATAAATTTTATTGTAACAGACTTACTTTTTTTACGTCTCTAGTAAAGTAACAAATAAAAATAACAACAAAATTAACAGCTATAATTAAAAACATATCCTTTGAAAAAAAAAAGTAGGCCTAAGTTGTCTGAAAATGTACAATTATTCAAGGAATCAGCTGATACAGATGTAGAATTTGTGCAAAGCTTTTGTTTCTCAGCTGCAGGTAATAACAGAACAGGTTTATTTGAAACATCAAATACTGTAAAGTTGGAACTGCATTCCAGATTAATTTATTTTTGTTTTCATTCATAAATTGTGTGTTTTCGAAATGAAGAGAGCAAAACTTTATATTATTATTATAAAGATATGCTTCATTCTTTGTCATTAGATCTTCCCTCCTGCTGTTTATTAACCACTTTTTGCATCTAGAAGTAAAATAAGAAATAGATGTTAGGATTTTTCTTCACGAGCATCAATGCGAAATACACAACGACCTAGCACTCGATGGAAATACTACTCAGTCCACTCTAAATCCAAAGTCGACCGTGGACAGTCTATTGTTTCTAGTTGCTAACCGCTTGGAGCGCTTTATCGCGAGATTTGCAAAAAACCACCTCAAGCTTCGAGACTGTATATAGTAGACTGTGGTAAAGCTACGCGCGTGATTCACATCAGTGCCGCCAAGTATTTTGAATTGAAAAAAAGAATATATAAAAGTGTGCTTTCGACTTAGGTATGTTTATTTTCTGTTTAATAATTTTTAATAATCTGTATGTGATGTCTCCCGTAATAGCATGGAAACAGAAAGTTTAAGGTGAATATTTCGTGTCTCATAGTTTTCCACACAGTCCGTCTCGCTCTTTCTCTATTCCATGTTCGTCGAGGTTTTCCATTTTCCTAAACGAAATAGTGAAAATCGGAGCGAAATAAGGGAGCCATATTACAAGATCTTAATAAAAATCACAACATAGTAATTCTAGGCATAAATCCCATGAAACCCTTATTAATTAATAAACTCCTGGCCAATAAATTTCGAACTCTCATAGACAATTTCTCTCAGTCCAAAATTTCCTTGTAAAGACACGTTAGTTTAGTCTTCGATGTTCTCTTTTTTCATTAATTTATTCCATTTTCCTAAGCCTACGACCCTAAGACAAATGTCGAAATGAGCCCTAAAAGAAATGGGCCGCGGATCTACTACATAGTTCCTCCATATAAATTTCGGCATTTTCCAAATTAATGCTTTCGCAAATCGAACCCTTGGTTTTCGCATATCGTCTTGGGTTCTTCACATCGAGCTTAATCTAGCATCTCTCGCCCAATACAACGGTTCGGATTTCTTGTCTAGTGAGGACAGCGAAGCTCTTCTCACCACTCTCTCTGCCCAGGCTTTTAACATCTTCGGCGAATCTACTCTACTGCTTTTTGATCGTGCTTGCGATATTTCTCCCGCTTATGTAGTATCTTTTAGATTACACCCATTTTCGGCTTTTCCCCTTCAAACTGTCCTTAAATTTCTTCAAATGAAACAAAAATACAGTGAACCAAGTGGCCTACACGCTTTCAGCTGACATAGACATTTCCCGTCAATCCCAAATTCTCTTGCAAGGATGCACGATTGTATGAATTTTAAATGTTTCTGCTCCCATCTCATTGTCATAAAATATTGGGAATGTGGATTATGTAGGCCTATTATATGAATATAAAATAAAATAATATACAGCATACTGTTAAAAAAATTAACGTACGTAATTATAATTATTTTATTTCTGCAATTCAAGTATTGACATTTCTCGCAATCATTTGGATTTCCTTAAATTCCCTTAGCATCTTTTAAGCATGTTTTTACTTTATCCTTTTTCATTTTCTGTTTCTGTTGTTTATTTGTACTTTTCTTTGCCTTGTTTTGTATGCCTTTCGTTTCTTTTCTTTCTTCTATTCTTCGTTTCTCTATTTTATTTTTCTCCTTCGTTCGCCTCTATCTTTCTTCATCGCATCTTTTCTCTTTTTATATTTATTTAAATCTTTTTTCCCTTTCAATCTTCTTTTATTCTCTGTAATTATTATATTCGTTTTTTGTATGTATTTTCTTCTATCATTCTTTCTTTTTTAACTCGTTCCTTTTTGTTCTCTTATCTACAGTATTTGCTTTTCTTTTTTATCCTGCTCTATTCTTTATCCTATCCTTTCATCTCTATCTCTCTTATCATTTCTCTCCTCTCTCCTACTCTTATGTATCCCACCTTATGTTCATCTTTTCCTATCTCTCTTAGAACACGTTGCCGTCGTCTGCACTTTGACTTCAGTTCCTATTCCACGCGATGCGACTTTTTCTCGCTCCTCATCAATCATAAGCTCATTTAGCGCTGTGCTTTGATAGCTTGTCCTGTATGCTTGCAATCTCGTCCATTTCAATCATGAATTCGCTTGTTTACACCTTACTTTGAACTTTAAAACGTCAGTCCAGCTTTTATTGGCTTTGAAACTCTTTCATTAAAATATAAATCATTAAAATCACTCGATTATTTTTACTCAAAACTTATATTGTTCTTGTTAACTAACATACATTTATCCATAAAATTGTCTTGTACTCAGGAATTGTTACGTACCAGTACTTCTGCAGTTCAATTTCACGTTTGTAATACATCATAATTACTGCAGTATGCAATTCAATTATTTATTTTGTTATAAGAAAAATGATGATGATGGTGATGATGATGATGATGATGATTGTGATCGTGATGGTGACGATTATGATGAAGCATTGTAGATATATACTTAACATGTGTCAAGAACGTTGTAATAGTAACACAGAATATCTTCAGTTTACACTTAGACCCTATTCTACTTAACATCTGAAACAACTGAATCTGTTTTCCAATACTGAACATTCTTTTTATGTAGCAAACATCTGATGATTTGCTTATTAAATATCAAATCATTTTAATTTTGTATCGCTGCTACTTCTATTGCCGATATCTACTATTATTACTCATTAGTATTATTTTATTATAATACAACAACAGCAATAATAATAATAATAATAATAATAATAATAATAATAATAATAATAATAATAATAATAATAATAATAATAATAATTCGGGCATGTAGTGGTACGCTCAGGACTCATCACCTGTGACAATTTCTTTCGGAAAGTCACGCCCTTCTGCAGCGTAACGCCTTAATTGGTCCAAGGATGTCATCATTCGCTCGTCCTTGTGTTCGTCTGTCAGGTTCTTAGGCACCCAGCTGGCACTAACTTTATGAAATGTGTCATGTACGGTATCGTACACCGCACCGTATGAAATGTTGAACTGCTGAGATAAGGTTCGCAGTTGGATTTGCAGGTCGTTCAAAATTGTATTATTATTATTATTATTATAATAATTATTATTATTATTATTATATTTATTATTACTATTATTATATGATGCGAGTAAGTGCCCAATCTTCTTGAAGTGATGGAGTAACGGTCAGTATGAGGAAATATGATATGAATGAGGAAAATTGGTTGTACCGCGACATATGTACATAGAAAACTGTAGCTTTCGCAAGACAGTCTGTGCGCATCATAAAACTTCGGTATTTAATTAATTTATTAATATAAATAAAGTAGAAATAATAATAATAATAATAATAATAATAATAATAACGGAATGTGTTCTATAAGACATTTGAGAACAAGAAACAAACGTGGAAAATTAATATCATAATCTCCAGCTACTGATGTACTGATGATACATAATTACTCATTGAAGGTGTGTGTAAAATCTGTGTATATTTTCGTGTGGCTTTACTTTGTTTATAGTGAGATTTTTTAATTTCTATTATTATATTTGTATTTCTGGTGGTATGGAAGAGAAGGCCCCATGAACTTAACTACATCATAATAAATAAATAAATAAGTAAATAAATAAATAAATAAATTTCAACTATTCTGTGAACTCTGAACCAAATCCAGTATTCTATTAAACTTTACTCCCACTAGAATATAATGAGACGATTCGTTAGTGGACAGTGTTACAATTGTATGTGGCGACGTATTCGTACTGTATACACATTTAGTTATTTGCAATGCAAGAAAAAGGACTGTATAATAACAACAGTAATGATAAATATACATTCTTCGGATTTGACAGCTGATATCGTCTTCAGTATTGTCAAGCCCCGTTCTTTACAATGCTGGCGTAAATTTTCAACCAATAGTCGACGTTTTACGAATTTAACAACAATATTTCCGTGCCACCTTTTTAAATCTGCCTCTCTTCTTTTCCTTACCGTAGCTAGTATTCGTAGTAATGTCTTGGTAGTTTTCTATTGACCAAAATTTTGTTATACTGTCTATTCCTTTCCTCCAAAAGTCCCATTCTTTCTTTACTAATTTAATTTCTGATTTGTTCTTTCGTAGAGATTTTAATAGTACATGATGCTCTTAAAACATGTTATGTAAAATCCTAAAGAAAGTAATAATAATAATAATAATAATAATAATAATAATGATAATAATAATCCAATTTAAGAATTTGTTTCCTTAGTCCGAATCATCAATCAACAATATTGTGAAAATTCTGAAAGAACACTAGACTGCCACTAGTAGCGTATCTCTGTGGTCATGTGGTTAACATCATAGACCAACAAGGCCACTAATTAGAGTCTTTATTAAACACAATGCATACAATTATGTCACTTTTTATTTGTTCTCATGGCTTAGCTCGGAAACTCGCAGAGTGAGGGTGATTGTGGAATATTGGTGGAATGACGATAATGGTGAGGGGAAACGGAAGAAACCCGAGAAAAATTCGCGTCCGCTTTCCCAAGCCAAATTTCTTCGTAACCCAGATGGGGATCGAATATAGGTCGCCACGATGTAAGACTGAGCCACTACTGAAGGAAATTCAAAGAACATAATGCAAGGGACAATGACCAATTTTCTATAAATTGAAATGATTTTGTCATTTCTTGTCTGAAACTGAACTGCAATACTCTGGAATTGTTTCCAGAAACTGTACAATTTGAAATTACAATGAGGCCTAATAATAATAATAATAATGATAATAATAATAATAATAATAATAATAATAATAATAATAATAATAATAATAATAATAACAACAACAATAATCCGTGGCGCTACAGCCTACGAAGGGCCAAGACAGACCAGCCGGCTGCTGGCCTCACGGCCACATGCCGAAGCAGAGGTGGACGATCATCCAACAAGAATGGAGATATCGTGTAGTTATCACGATGAGCCCCCTAGCCGTTATAGCTGGTTTGCGTAACCGGATTTCGCTACCTATCGTAGCTCCCCAAGTGCATCACGATGCTAGGTGGGCACCGGTCCCATACACTGGCCGAAATTTCATGAGAAAATGTCTTCTCCCATGAGGACTCGAACCAGCGCGCATTCCGTAATGCGAGTCCTAGACAGGATGCCTTAGACCACGACGCTACGGCGCGGGACGGCCTAATAATAATTATGTTCGTACAGATTCCCGCCTAATATCTCTGGGTATAACCATAACTATGATCAAAAATGCGAGCACTTTAAATGTCGAAGCCTGTATGCCAGACGTCATGATCTCGATTACTTATTCTTATGTAAGGTCCTTAAAGGTGACATTAATTGTCAATCTTTCTTAAACAGGTTCAGCCTTCGTATTCCTATGCAGGACATGAGACATCACAAACTATTCTGTATTAGAAATTCTAGATCTTCCTCGCCGATTTCCAGATGTATTAAACATGCTAACTTACATGTAGGCGATTTCGATCCATTCAATGTATAGAAGTACTAGAATATGGCAATGCCTTTGCTAGTATTATTTGCATAATCCGTATACACAAATTGGTAGTAAGAATCAACTCCTTTCCCTAATATTTTATAGTATTAATTCTCGTAAATTAATTATTGTAATCTATGTTGTTCTTTATTTTGTTGTTAACTCAAGTATTTAATTTGTACTATAGTTGTTCATTTTAATGCATTAATTTTATCATTGTGCTGGACTTTTATTGGCCAATGGCTGTTGTCTAGCACATAAATATCAATAAACAAATAAATAAATTATTGTTATTATTATTATTATTAGAACAAATCACAATGTCGCAATAACAAAGTAAATAATACTAGCATTATTTATTCACTGAATAAAAATCGCTTAAAAAGTAGTCTACAGAAATAGAACATGCTAAATAATTTTAAAGGACACAACTTTCAGAAACTGCACCGAGAAATGGAGCTCTCCTGTTCCTAAGGGCGGTCCACGTGTTCTGACGTGGGTGTTGTGAAATGTTATTTAAAAATTACGTGTCACAGTCTCCAAGGGCGGAGTTAGTTTCCGAGATTTATGCGGGCGCACGGGTTGGAGCGTCCCCCGCCCCTGGCTCCCCGCAACCTGCCACAGCTCTCTGCACTCTGATTGATACCCGGCAAGATGAATGAGCGCGGGGTCACAGGTCACCAGCGCGAGCCATCTGCCGGCCACTGATAATGAATACGATCAGCAGCGGTTGTTCACGTTTCCAAAATTGTATTGATTAGGGGTGATACTTGATTGATGTATTTTGTGCGGTGAAATGAATGGCTACTGCAATATCTGCGCTCTCTGACAATGGCCGGTCGCTTCCCGTTACATTCTGTTTCCTGCCATGCTTTTATTAGTTTTCTCCATGTCGATGATGTAGCATTTAATTTCGATTTGTTTTGAAAAGGCAATCGCTTGTGGCACATCCAACTGTCTACTTAGAATTACGAGCATTTTCGTTGAAAGAACACTAATAATAATAATAATAATAATAATAATAATAATAATAATAATAATAATAATAATAATAATAATAAACGTCTTATCATTGCATCCTTTCTTTGTGTTTCACTATCTTCTGACACTATTCTACATCTATTTTTTTCCTTGTCATCAGGACACTCAACTCAGCCGCTTGGACACTGGAACAACAACAACAATAATAATAATAATAATAATAATAGTAGATTACCGAAAAAGATTTATGAATTAGAGTCTTGCATAACCGGTTACGAAAGATAGAAAAGACATATTGCTACTGAACGCCTGGCGCTATAGACAGTATGCAAAGCTCTTGCGTTTCGCGTAGTGGTCCAATGTTCGGTTTAACCCTCAACTGGTATCTTTGGGTCAGTATAGATCCATATTGCTTGATATCGTAATGTACACTTAAAAAGCGATACCAGTTGAGGGTTAACGAATGTCCGAGTCTGAACGGCTCTGGATCATGAACGACAGATAATATTGAGCCATCCAGGAGTTCCAAGAATCGTTGCAAGAACGTGATTTTCATCATGTACCTTTCAATTGATATTTCCTCCTCTCTTCCCATTCATTCATTCATTCATTCATTCATTCATTCATTCATTCATTCATTCATTCATTCATTCATTCATTGAAGTAATGCAACAGCACGCATCATGAAGCTACAATCATTAGATTTAAAAGTATTTTTATTTTTGTTAATAACTTTTTACCTCCCTGAAAACGATTTATTAGAGAAATAATAATACATCCACTTAGATTAATTAAAAAAACATAGACTATATTAACAACTACTCTTTTAGAGGTAGCTTATGCATTTTGAGTTTAAAGTACGTTATAATAGTAACTGTGCACATATTTGCTCTTCTATTTTGTAAATAATTGTAATTTATTTTATTCTTGTATTTATTTACATGTCAGATTTCATCTATGCATTACGCTTGTTTCCTTTGTTATTACCGGTGTCCATTAGTTGATTTATAAAGATAAATGTACCAAAGTGTCCAATCAATTATAATCCTATTTCAAACTAACTTACTTACTTATGGCTTTTAAGGAACCCGCAGGTTCATTGCCGCCCTCACATAAGCCCGCCATCGGTCCCTATCCTGTGCAAGATTAATCCAGTCTCTATCATTATATCCCACTTTCCTCAAATCCATTTTAATATTATCCTCCCATCTACGTCTCGGCCTCCCCAAAGATCTTTATCCCTCCGGCCTCCCAACTAACAGTCTATATGCATTTCTGGATTCGCCCATCTCAAACGTCTGGATATAAAGTTCCTAATTATCTCAGGTGAAGAATACAATGCGTGCAGTTCTGCGTTGTGTAATTATCTCCATTCTCCTGTAACTTCATCCCTCTTAGCCCCAAATATTTTCCTAAGAATTTCAAGCTAACACTTTTTTTTTAATTAGGAAATGTAAATTTCCTTCAATTGTTACTCCATTTGTATAGTTACAAAATGTCATCAGAGTTCCTGTATGATGAAATGCGCTTGGTATTTTGTCCTATATTGCCAGGAGCGACCGCTACAAGGCCGGATATTCGAACAAATGTCCAACCTCACCGGTTGAACTGTGACCGGCCGAATATAAGCCTGTTGTAAACGCTGTTCTGCAGCACTCTGTTATGGATGGATTTCGATGGGAAGAAGAAAGAGAGGAAGACCGAATAGTTAGAACATTAAGCGAGAGAGGTTTGGAGGATGGAGATTGGGGTAATAAAGATAAGTGGCGAGTGGCTATAAATTCTTGAACTGGGTACAGAAAGATGTCAAAGATATTGTAAACCTGTGAAATAAATAAATAAATAAATAAATAAATAATAATAATAATAATAATAATAATAATAATAATAATAATAATAATAATATAAATCTGCCCCTGTATTCTTTTTGTCAGTCCATGTCAATCCAAATTTCATCGGAAACTATCCATCTATTTTCTTTTGGTTTCTGCCTCTACCTTCCATTCTAACGTTTTCGTTTTTAATCTTAGAATGTAGGCTTTCACGGCCGGCGTCATTAGAATTGATATTATCCGGTTTAGAGGGCCGTGGTCTGTTGGCAATGCAACCAAACGTTTCGTCCACTACTCCAGTGGACATCATCGGTGGCGTGGTATACAGGAGCGAAGAGATTTGCTGAGTTTTAAGGGGAGGACACCTACCGTAGAAACCAGAGCTGATACGTAAAAAATAAACAGAAACGCAGTTCTTGTGACATGAAAATTTTGAGGACTGTTCAAGCGAAAATATTTTTTGACTGAATACTCTATACTCTATACTGAATACTCTGAGCATCGGGAGCGGAACTAGTCTGTAAACGGGGACGCTTAATATTTATCTGTAACTGAATCAACGCTGCGCGGTGTTCGGTGGGGAAGAAAGGGGATGAGGAGAAATCATATGGCTCCTCGTGAGAGAGTAGAATCCGCTCTTGCTGCCCAGCCCTGCTCTATACAGATGTTAGAGTGAATAGTAAAATTCAGGACATGACTAAATTTATTAAAGATAGAATAAATTATTGGAAGGAACATATAAATAGAATAAAGGCAGATCGGATGGTGAGAAAGATAAAAGAAGATAGATACTTAGTTGGGAAGAGAAGAAGATGAAGGCCTCCTGAAAGATGGTAGGAGAGTGGATAGCCTACATATCTCCAAAGGAAGATGGGTAATAGAGGAAACAAAGAAGATGAATTCCTATATACTGTAAGGATAATAATAAGAATTAATTTAATTAATTTATTGGTCTGACCCAATATTTTGAGTTTGTCCTGCGACACAGAATAGCTCACAATCAAATTTAAAATGAAAAATTATATAAACAGGTTTCAAACAAAAGAGATTAAGACATAAGAAAAAAATAGAACCTAGTACAATTTAAATTGAGTGTACACCATAAAGATGCTGGCGAAATATTGCTACAGAAAATGTTATTATGGTGGTGACGATGGCATCTTGAAGATCTTTCTACAGCTTGTATTTTGCCCTCCACTTTACAAAGGTTTTCGGAATGGTGCCTCTCGCTCCGAAGAAGAGACCGGTAACTGTGATTTTTTTAATGTTGTATTTCGCTGATAGATACTGAATCGTGGGCTCGTAGATTTTCTTTTTCTCTTCGTTCACTTCAGATGGTTGAGTGGATGAGATTTCAAATCTGATCGTAGGATCAATTATTTCGGCTGTCTGTTTATTCCTATTTATAGCTATGATATCTATCCTACGATTGCTCCCACCACCAGCAATTCAATGAACTTCCTCGTGAACGTCTAGATTTTTGGATCGAAGCGCATCTGCGATCATAGAACTTATGATGTTGTGACGTTTTATTCTGAGTGCTTCTCCCTGTGGACAACTCCCAAGCACATGTGGTAATGTTTCATACTGACTACAGTGCCTACAGTGGGTTGTGCCTGTATATATTTACTGGATTCTCCTATTTCTTTAATTATGAGTATCCAACCTCCCTTGCATAAGTGGACACATCTAGTCTTGAATTACACGGTGGACTGTTATCTTGTCGGCGTTTACCTTTATATATATTTCGTTTAAAAACTGCCATCTAACGGCTGATTAAATACGAAAGCAATAATGCTGCTCCTGTAATGAACTTCTGGTACTTTATCTTACACAAAAATGTTACACATTTTGTCATTTTGTAGATCGAATTTAAACGTTTCACGTCAAAAAAAAAAAGAGAAAACTAGAGAGACAAAGAGAGGAAGGCAAAAAAAAATGCAGATAGGAGAAGGTAGGCCTACTTGTATAGATAAAGGGATAAACAAACAATTGGAAAGAAAAAGAAGAAAAAGGGAAATATATAAATAAAATTTGAAAAAACGAAAACAAATTAAGAGGAAAATCAAGGAAAAGAATGAAAAGTAATGTAAGAAGAAATAAAAAAGGAAATATAAAACTTGTTACAAGGGAAATAAGTGAAGTATAAAAAAAATATAATGTAATAGACTATATATAATTCAAAATGAAAGATGTCCACCGCTGTGGATTAACGGTTAACATGCCTGACCGTGAAACGAGTGGGCTCGGGTTCAAATCCTAGTTGCGACAAGTTACCTGTTTGAGATTTTTTCCGGGGTTTTCTCTCAACCCATTAACCCTTTGCAGCATAGTTGTTGTTCAGAAGAATCACCGTTTTTCTTTCTTTCTCTACAATTACAGCACAGATGTTCCACCATGCAACCATCCCTTGAGGATACATAGAGGTGCCATCTGTGTTTAAAATTGTGTGCAGAGTAAAAATTTTGAAAAAAATGATTGAAGCTTTCTTATGATCCAAGATATGAAAAACATAAAAATAACATTTGTGCCTCAAAGAACAAATGCTGGGTAACTTTTAGCGTTGAACTTCGAATTCATTTCTCTGGCATTGTCACTTTCATCTTATTCAAATATTAGATAACCATAGCTGTTGATAAAGCGTCGTAAAATAACCAATTAAAAAGATTGCGAATGAAAAGGAAAGAGAGGGCTATATATATTTTAAATGTATAACAGAAAAATGAACCAGAAAATAGCCGCGGAGTTATGAACAGATAAAGAAGGGAAACATTTTGCACAGAGACAGTGGACCCGAGCCACTTCTCGCTCGAGAGGAATGCGAGCAATCGGACTCGCGCTGTTGCAGCCGGTAGAGTGGCAGCACTGCTCGACCGCAGGCCGCGTGCTAGACATTCACCACACGGACAATGGGTTCGTGGTTTGGACATCCCCGACGGAAGGATCTTGTGGCGTCATGTTGCGTGTTACTTTTCCACATGTGCGATAATCAAGTGCGGCATGTGTGCCGAACGCATCCACATCGCCTCGTTAGCAGAACATCAGGAAAACCGGATTCACATTCTACACGGAATAAATTACAAGTTGCATTTTTTGGTGGTCTCATCGTTGGCGTAACGTAAACAGCTTTAGCTCTACGCCGGAGATCAGGGCTTGAATCCTGGTTGGCACAAGAGGAATTATTAATGGTAGAAAAATACGGTGTAGGGCAGATTTGCTCGCTGTACTTCTGTTTACCATGCTAGACTCTCTATCATTCCTCCAACATTCTCCACTCTATCTACATTTCTGCTTTTTCGTCATCTCATTTTCTGCCACCATTTCGGACTTGCGACCGACGTACAGTTGGCTGTGCGCCGCTAGTATTGGACCCCGTGGCATGTGGTCATTAGTTGCTGATGGTAGTGCTATGTACCGTAGGCTCTCCTTTGGGCTCATGGTACTTCGAGAGGCCGGGATTGAGTGACAATGGTGATACGTACGTGGAAAGATAACGGATTCTATAGGCTGTATGGTAGTTGAGGGCGGCCCGTAGAGGGATCTGTAGAGCAAAGAACCTTGGGGCAGTTCATCCCTAGTAGCACAATGGGTCCACCGAAACGGCTTACGCCTGAGGACCATTCCATCCTTGTCCTTTCCCTTAAGAGAGACTATATTACTGTAACATCATCATCATCATCATCATCATCATCATCATAAAATCAAGATTTTCAGGTCTAGTGGCCTGTTCCGGTCTCATTGTTCATCCTTTATATCATGTGAAGAAGTAGGCCTATATGTTTTGTATTCGCATAGAGGTCATAACTCAGAATCACCAGTTTCTGACTTACGCCCTTTATATCGCGCACCATATGTCGTCGCCTTGCAGACGAAGAGACTTATCTCCACAAATCGATTATAGAGATAAGTCCATCTTGAATACGTCGTATGCAATTTACATACGGTTGTATTCAAAACCGACGTCACTCTAAAATCGATTTTTTGGAGATACGTCTCTGCCTGCAGTTTATCTCTCATCTCCAGCAATATGATATGTAGAACTATAGGCATCCAACAAACAAAACTCAGTGCGCAGAAACCAGCGGGCGTGACTGTCTCGCGCAGATGACGTATGCTCCCTTTCCCAGCATGCTCTCCGTCTCCAATCACAACATCGACACTATGCGCACGCGCACGTATTATCTTCTTGTGCTGAACTGAACACGTGTTATTGCTACAGAGTCAGGTAGTCACATAGCGTTTTATATTAAATATTAATTTAATTTAATTTAAATATTTAAAATTTAAATATGAGGACAATTCCAGTGAAGATAGATACCGATTGTGACTTAGAAATTGACGATGTTGACATCTTATAATGTTATATTCACTTAATTGGTTGTTACAGCTGCTCTTTGGTGCACATGTCCGCAACCGTAGCCGTTATAGCTATACCAGTAGCCACTTATTAAAAGAACCCGCCTACTGCAGGGGGGATAAGAGGGGCATAGCATGCGCGGCGCGAGGAGTCTGAGCTGAGTTTTTCTTGTAAGATACCTGTAATTCACAGAATTATCCTACAGCTTTTGTTACGTTTGTAGGATTGTTCCATAGAAATATATCTCATTTCTAGGATATAATATGTAGAACTATGCGTAGTTTTTAGAAATATATTTCATATTTCATTATACTTATTGAAATGTTGCATATAAATATACCCCACCTTTAGGGATATTTGTAGATCTAGTCCATAGACATATCATGCATCTGTTGTTATGTTTTCTAGAATTTATTCACAGAAATATCCTACATGGCTATTTTATAATTTTTGTAGATATATTTCTTAGGAATATTTCTATATCTTTTTGCGATATTTGCAGAACTAATTAACAGAAACTTTCTGCATGTGTTATGCTGGTAGGAATGTTCCATATAATATCTTTCTCTCTGACTGTATTTGCATAATTTACTCATAAATATATCCGACATATTTTGTAAAGTTTATACAAATGTTTCGTAGAATATTTTCCATTGCTTGTGATATTTGTAGGAACTAATTCACATAAACAATTTAATCATTCTGCTTTTTTTTGTGATATGTGTAGGTAAATAATTTCTAGACACCGTTCTAATTTCTTGCTGTATTTGTAGAATTTCTCTTAAAAAGAATATACAACTTTTGCTCTGTTCATAGAATTTTTTTTTTTTGAAACATTAAAAAAACATCTTGCGATATTTATAGAAAATTATTTTATATAAATGGTTCACAGACATGTCCTGTATTTCTGGCTCGGCTGTAGAATTGTTTCAGAGAAACTGCCCGCGTTCATAATTTTAACCCGTAAGTAGGGAAATTTCTTACACACACGCCGCCATATAGAGGAATTTATTTCAGTTTTGAAAGGCGGGCTCTGTATTATCTGGACTCGTCATTATCCGGTCTCGGAATGCAAGTTGTGCAATAGATGGCCATTGCGCTCCTAAACAATGCAATAACAAAACGCCCGCCGTCCACCGCCATTCCTACATGGGCATTATAGAGACCGACTTCCCACTACCACACAAGCGGGCAACAACGACCTATCTCTGCTTCAAGACTACGGTACTCCAAGGTTTAAATTAGTGGGTTAAAATTTAATCACTTAAAAAGCACTGGTATCCGCTCTGGTTTGAGTGGTGGGGTTTGTACCTTTAAATCCAGAGAGAGGACATTGATTGAATTCATAAGAAACTGGACATCGAGATTTCAAAAAGGCGTGATTCTATAATTCTTATTTTGTGTCCGTCTTATGTTGAACAGAGAATTTGTCTCCTTGTGGATTTCGGATGTTGGTTTCTAATTCCCATAAACATGAAAACGAGATTGTTCAATCCTAGAAGATTGCGGAAGAAGAACTCTTCAATTATTCCATTCAGTTTTCACATAAAACCGCCAATGAGTCAATTAACTTAGATACAATTCAGTTGAACTTATGAACTACAGTACATGAACAATCGTTCTTTTTTTTAACTTATCCAGAAGTTAGTAGTCTATGTTATTTAAGAGGTATTTTGCAGTAAAAAATTGGAAAATCTTCAACTTTTTGTGTAGACAAATCTGTGAAATATTAGTACAATTAAGTCTAAATGGGTTTGGGGGAAATTCGGTCCTGTCGAAAATGTCAAGTCGGACATTTGGTTCCATCTTGGAAGATCCTTTTCAGAATAATGTCCAAAACAGAATGTCGGCTTATCCAGAATATCCAAAACCGAAATGTCCGCTGATCCAAAATGTCCAAACCTGAAATGTTCGCTCATCTAAAATGTCCAAAAACGAAGTGTCCTCTGCCTCATACTTTCTTTTGTTATGTGTTATCAATAAGATTGAATTGGAGTAGTAGGACTTAGGAATACTAGGACTTTCGAAAAGTAATGGCAGCATAGTTACTGTTTAACACAAAATTTATTTAGGTTGCTTTTGACATTGCGCACTTCAAAAATATAATCTCCTGCCATGTCAACAATACGTTGCCAAATTCTTCAAAGACGGCGGACTCCATCCGCAGCAACGTTTCTGGGTTTCTAGTACAAGATTTCAATGGTCACCGTTAGGAACACTAATTTACAGCATTGTTGTCATTACTTATCGAATGCCCTAGTATAACATTGCGTTGAATAAATTGCTGTGATCACGAACTGATTTAAGCGGTTTTTGTGTGTGTTGCTCCCGATTGGGATGGATGGAGAACAAAGTGTCAATAATGTGGTGGAAGAAATTATGAACAACTTATAGGTGATAACACTCAATTTTGCCCTCTTACTTAAAGTAACTATGTAGAGTGCATTCGGAATGCAGCCCTCGTCACTGAAATTATGAACAACTTTTAGATGGTAACACTCAAGTTTGCCCTCTTCCTTCAAGTAACTATGTAAAGTGCATTCGGAATGCAGCACTCGTCACTGAAATTATGAACAACTTTTAGATGGTAACACTCAAGTTTGCCCTCTTACTTCAAGTAACTATGTAAAGTGCATTCGGAATGCAGCACTCGTCACTGAAATTATGAACAACTTTTAGGTGGTAACACTCAAGTTTGCCCTCTTACTTCAAGTAACTATGTAAAGTGCATTCGGAATGCAGCACTCGTCACTGAAATTATGAACAACTTTTAGGTGGTAACACTCAAGTTTGCCCTCTTACTTCAAGTAACTATGTAAAGTGCATTCGGAATGCAGCACTCGTCACTGAAATTATGAACAACTTTTAGGTGGTAACACTCAAGTTTGCCCTCTTACTTCAAGTAACTATGTAAAGTGCATTCGGAATGCAGCACTCGTCACTGAAATTATGAACAACTTTTAGATGATAACACTCAAGTTTGCCCTCTTACTTCAAGTAACTATGTAAAGTGCATTCGGAATGCAGCACTCGTCACTGAAATTATGAACAACTTTTAGATGGTAACACTCAAGTTTGCCCTCTTACTTCAAGTAACTATGTAAAGTGCATTCGGAATGCAGCACTCGTCACTGAAATTATGAACAACTTTTAGGTGGTAACACTCAAGTTTGCCCTCTTCCTTCAAGTAACTATGTAAAGTGCATTCGGAATGCAGCACTCGTCACTGAAATTATGAACAACTTTTAGATGATAACACTCAAGTTTGCCCTCTTACTTCAAGTAACTATGTAAAGTGCATTCGGAATGCAGCACTCGTCACTGAAATTATGAACAACTTTTAGGTGGTAACACTCAAGTTTGCCCTCTTACTTCAAGTAACTATGTAAAGTGCATTCGGAATGCAGCACTCGTCACTGAAATTATGAACAACTTTTAGGTGGTAACACTTAATTTTGCCCTCTTACTTAAAGTAACTATGTAAAGTGCATTCGGAATGCAGCACTCGTCACTGAAATTATGAACAACTTTTAGGTGGTAACACTTAATTTTGCCCTCTTACTTAAAGTAACTATGTACAGTGCATTCGGAATGCAGCACTCATCACTGAAATTATGAACAACTTTTAGTGGTAACACTTAATTTTGCCCTCTTACTTAAAGTAACTATGTAAAGTTCATTCGGAATGCAGCACTCGTCACTGAAATTATGAACAACTTTTAGGTGGTAACACTTAATTTTTCCCTCTTACTTAATGTAACTATGTACAGTGCATTCGGAATGCAGCACTCATACTGAAATTATGAACAACTTTTAGGTGGTAACACTTAATTTTGCCCTCTTACTTAAAGTAACTATGTTCAGTGCATTAGGAATGCAGCACTCATCACTAAAATTATGAACAACTTTTAGGTGGTAACACCCAAGTTCGCCCTCCTACTTAAAGTACTGTAACTATGTACAGTGTATTCGGAATGCAGTACTGTCACTGAAATTATGAACAATTAGGTCTATGAATAGTACAAGAATAGTAATAACATGGACAAATACCTCAAGGCAGTACATATAGAATCAAATGTGTAATCCTTCAGAAATCCGGAAAGATGAAGATTCTGAACAAATTTGTAGAATGGTAAATACTTAATAAATCAATCTTTAATCCTTTCTCCAAGAGGACCAAATTGTCCGGATATTATTGATAGGACCAAATGTCGTGGACATTTTGCGAATGACCAATTGGACAAGACTAAATATCTTATCGGACATTATGATCAGGACCTATCCGACGAGACAATGTTCGATCGGACATTATTGACAAGACAAAATGTCTTGAAAACGAAAAACAATATACTGCAACGAGTGCGAAAATGCAGGAAAGAAAAAAACATTTTCTAACCACTCTTCTGCAGTTCAGTTACAAACTGTCAACGATTTAGTAAATGTTTCTACATCGCCAAAAATCAACGAAGATCAACGAGTGCAATGTTTGATTCAACTTTTGTCAGTGATTTAGAATTAGGCTAAATCGTAGCATAAAGACTTTAAGGAGGGAGATGAGTGACATTATGGTCATTTTCAGTCATCAAAATCATATTTACTATTAAAAAAAATGAATCAGCAATAATTTATGTATATACAGTATAGAGCAGAACAGGTTTGACGGCCTCGCGCGGCCTTGAGTCCCTCACTTCCGCTCGCATAGCCGGCCGGCCGTGAAGCCTGTTCTGCTCTGTACTGTCACCCAGTATTATGCGAGTTTCAGTGCTCTGCGCCACTTGGAAGCATAACAATTACGCTATATTTAAATGGCTGCACCCTTGAATTTTAATTCCATGTAAACTTTACAAGTTGTTTTCTGAGACGTTTTTTTCAACACATTTCATCAAACTCAAAGTGTGGAGACTCCTATAATTTTGATGCTACGAATATGACATTTTTACTGCACGCTCTATATACTGTGGTTAATGAAAGACAATAATTTTTATATAAACCAAATACTTTTCAAAATTTAAAAATGTAACATATTTATTGAACACTAAAAATTTAAATTTTGAAGTTACATATTTTTTAAAGTTTATTTCCATTTATATATATCGGGAAAAGTGACATAAGTCAGTTTTCACAAATCTTTTTTATAATTTATTGACAACTTACACTGGTTTATGTCGATTTGATTTTTCTCTCTATGAATTATTGTAATGGGAGGTATACTTATGTATTTTTTTCTAAGCAAGCAGATGTTCCGTAAGTTGTCAATAAATTATCAAATAAGGTTTGTGGAAACTGACTTACGTCACTTTTCCCAAGCACTGCAGATATGTAAATTTAAAATTCTTTCTAATCGCATCAGAGATGTCATAAACAGAGTAATGTACAAAACTAAATTTTGTTGAGAAGAGATAAATTTTTCAAAAATTTTTTTTAATTTGAACAACTCAAAAAAAACCATCCAACTCAGCATAATGAAACATATGTGCAAGAATACTTATAAAAAGGGGATGAAGTCTCTACCTTAAAAATAATATGAAATAAAAATTTTACCCGTCACTCTTCTTAAATGAAATAAATGTGCTCACTAAATATTTCAAAACAATCAATTTGGTTTTGTGTGCATTATTTTAAAATATTATTTTAGCTGACATAAACCATTTGTTTAGTTTAACTTCTAAACAGTTACTGATTATTAAAAAAATTACTTTTAACATTAATTATAATCTCTCATAGCACAAACACTTAAAAAGATTGCTACGCATTTTAGTCTCGTTTCACTTCTACCGCACATGGAGGCTACACACTTATTTGGGTATTTGTAAGTTAACTATGATTAAATTAAGTTGTTTGTTAAGACTTAAATATAGTTATAGTAAACAATACATTGAGAACATTCTGTCTTTAGATGTTATTTTTATACTTTATATTGGCATTTTATGTAACATATTGTAATATAAGTGGTTTCTTGAAAGTATTTTGTCCTAGAAACCTCTTGTCAATTTCCATTACTTTAGAGTATAATTTCCTAAGACAGTATTCAGCAATTCTCTACAATATTATGCCTGTCCATTAGGTAAAATATGATGCATTATGAAAGTAACACAATTTATAATTCATATGAAGATATGTCAACGCTGAAAAATGTGCCTTATATGTTGAGTATAATCTCTTGATCGCGTATTTTCATGGACACACGTTATGTTATTGATACAGTTTCAAGTTTCGTTGTTCAATATTTTCAGAGATATTGGTACGTCCGTCCGAGAGATTATGTCGCAGGGTCGTCGATACGGGAAAAATCACGTGGTAGTTACTGAACGGGACCCTTTTCTTTAAATTACTTTAAACAGTTGTATAATATTACGTAGACTTCCACTTCTATACAGCAGCCCACACCTGTGGAGTAACGGTTAGCGCGTCTGGCGACGAAACAAGGTGGCCCGGGTTCGATTCCCAGTCGGGGCAAGTTACCTGGTTGAGGTTTTTTCTGGGGTTTTCCCCCAATGAACAATGAACAAATGCTGGGTAACTTTCGGTGCTGGATCCCGGAGTCATTTCACCGGCATTATCACCGTCATCTCATTCGGACGCTAAATAACCTGAGATGTTGATAAAGCGTCGTAAAATAACCTACTTAAAAATAACCTATACAGCAAACATTTTTAGGAAAGAGTCTAACAGCCCAGCCACTAGCCTTTACAGAGGGACCAGCTGAAATGAGTGGAGGAAACCGGGATGCGACATCGGCCATTCCAGTTGTCACGGATATTACATTTTCACTGTTTTTAAATTCTATACACTGAAAATGAAATACTTTTGCCAATTTTTATTCTTAGAATCAATTTAGAAAACCATTATGATTTTACAGAAAAAAAGTTGTTAAATAAAATGTATTATTATTGCATAAAATAAAGTAAAGGTTCCGCCACGAATGTTACAAAATTTGTGAACTCACCTCACACTTATTAACAAAAAGTTTAAAACTTAAGTATCTACTTCAAGGAAAAAGATATTCATTCTCATAGTGTCCATGTGAGAGCAATGCAAATCTCAAGGTATCCGATTAATTCGCAAAAACATAATTGGTAAATATTTTGTAGCTGTTTTTTCCATGTGACGGATGTTACACATATTTTGTCAGGGATGTTACAGATGAGTTAATGTACTTCGCTTTTCTAGTTTCAAAACAACTGTGACATTTCTAAGTCAAAATATTTCTTGAACTGTAAGATTAATTGCTATTAACCCAAACTACTGAAAATAAGTGTTAGAAATAATATAGTACAGAGTAAAAACTTCCTTGATCCTGTAGCTCTGAAATTAAGAGTGCACACTCTCAAAATACTTGAATAATAGCTCCTTGAAAGACATACATTAACAGCTGATCTCTCTAACAATAAATGCTACAAACTTTAGGAAAACAAAACAGTACCTATTACCAAGTCAAGACCGCTTGGATTCAAAGCCCATAAAACTTGTAAAATAGTTTCCTTTTGAAAATAAAACATTAGAATATTTAAATTTAGAGCCATATGGATGTATGTCTTACACTAATAATATACAAATATTTCTGAAAAAGACTTTGTCATTGGAATTTCCAGTTTTCCCGAATGGCTGACATAACACTCGGACGACAGTACCTGATCTTTACATCTTGTGTATTGAAACTTTTAATTTCTTTCAATCATATTGCGAAATTATAGCTACAGAAGATTCAAATCAAATTTTAATTAAACCTGTTGTCCTCGGTAGTATAGTGGTTACCTTGCTAGTCATTGTCTCTAAGGTTCGTGGGTTCAAACTCGGTAAAGGGTAATGGATTTCAAAGGTTGATAAAATCCAAATATGGCTTCCTCGACGTAGGAAGTAACGCTGTACTTCATGTAGTATATTTATGACAGACAGATTCTGATAGAAGACTTAAATCAACATTTGTTCGGCTATTTCATGTTCATGTCCAACTTCGAAGCTAACAGCCATTTGTTAAGTAAAATACTATTGCTGCTAACTAAAGCTTTTCTGGCACTTTTCAAACACGTATTTCAAGTTTGATAATACAGTATTATATAAATGTTAATTTATAACAGCTTAATTTACATTAAAGATTTCTACACTCTGTTTTAAGAGCCATGTGCCTTTAATTATCGTTCATGAAAATTATTTCTAGGGGACAACATATGTTAATAAAAATAGTCAAATGTGCTATACATTTTGTAGGTACAGGTTCTAGTTGATAGTTGGTACCTGCTCTAAAGGTTGAATTATTAGTTGCCTTCGCTATAAAATAAGTATACAATTTGCAAGCTCATTATATTCAATCAAACGATTATTTCCTTCTATTTTATTGGAGAGCAGAGAAGAAATAATACTGGTTGGTTCTATAGACATCATTAAAAGGCTTTCTGTAAGGAAGACATTAAAAATTAGGTAAAAATGTGAATAGATTTCATTTGATATAAACGTAATTTTCTTAGAAATTATTTATCAAACTTGACAATCATTTAAGGTGAATTTACTGGCATGTAAAAGGACTCCTGCGGGACAAAATTCCGGCACATTCGGCGACGCTGATATAGCCTCTGCAGTTGCGAGCGTCGTTAAATAAAACATAACAACAACATTTAAGGTGAAAGATTTTTTGACAAAGTCTCATTTTTAAATTATTAATTAATATCATATTTTTGTAAAGTTAATCAATATAATTAAAAATAATATTTTATGTGAAAAACTTCCACTTACTAATAAACAGTATGTGTAAAAATGTTTGACATGTTATGACAAATAATTTCTCAAAGTGGTAGGCCTACCAGACGATAAAATTTTTTTGAGAATTTCAACTTCAGTGTTATAAATCTTGTAAAATAAAGGAAAATAGTCCTAGTTACTTGCTGTATGTATTAGCGTCGTGCATTACAGCCGCTATGTTCGGTTCAAGTTTGTCGGGCATGGCGAAGTTCGATATTCGTCGATGTTCGCTCTGCAGAATGAGGCCTGTCGTGTTTGTTCCACTTTGCTATACCAATGTTCGCTGTTCTCCACTCCCACCCTTTCACATTTTAACCGCTTAAGAATTTTAGCACAGCTCTTGTAATGTCTTGGTTGCCTCTCTCACGTTCGAACATTGCAGGACAGTAATATGCATCAATCATATTAGTAGGAGTCTTTTCAACTGCTACCTAAAACATCATAAACCAAAATATAAAACTACATTATAATATAATGAGGAGAAATCCAAATATATTTAGCCTATGTATATCCTTACACGGGAATGTTGTAATTTTTACAATTAAATTTGTTGATGTGGCAAAGTTAACTAACCTAACTCCATTATCATTACTAGTTACGTATAACCTCTCTTTTCCAATAGCTGGTTTAAAATAATATCCTCCCGTCCTACTTTATCATTGAAATCTCCCAATAAAAATTTCCAAGTGATATCTAGACAACTGACGAACAAAAGTGTATGGAGATTTTAAAGTAATCTCTGTTGTTGGATCAACCGTGTATATTCCTCATCAATATGCAATAGTGTATGTATTATAATTATACATTTTCACAAGTGGTAACTGTCATCAGCTTTATTACATATATATCTAAGCTGTAATTATCTAAGCTATGTCATGTAATTAATTAAGTTGATATGTAATTAATTAAGTTGATATGTAATTAATTATGATATGTAATGAAGTTGATATGTAAATAAATTAAGGTGATATGTAATTAAATAAGATGATATGTAATTAAGTTGATATGTAAATAAATTAAGGTGATATGTAATTAATTAAGATGATATGTCATTAAGCTGATATGTAATTAATTAAGGTGACATGTAATCACTTAAATTGGTAATAGTTGGGTGAAATAGAAGTACTTATAAGTTAGGTTTACTTTTGCTTATTGTAGGCGTTATTATAGAATAGTTTTTATTTATAGTCCTAGGTTTATTGCATCTATTTATTTATAGTTAGAAATAAAGTTACGTGTATTTTATTGTTTTTATTGCTGTAATTATTGTATTGTGATGGTATTATTGTATATTATATATCAGTGCCATCGGGTGTATACCCAATTGTAATGTTAATAAATACATACATACATATTACGTCACATGTATGTTATTTTATTTCTGTTTCTGTGAGCAGGTATAGTAGGCCCTATTTATCCATTTTTTCTTAATTTGTCCACACACATCGTTGGTTTTTTTTTTAAGTTTTCTGAATGCCATGGCAGGTGTTCTTAGAAAATATTATTTTGAATGGATTGACTGCTAAATATGTTGGTGAGATTTTTGTGATTTTCCAATTTCTTAATTATATTAATTTTTATTATAACCGCATGACTTGGATAACAGACCATAAATTTTATTGTGGTTACATTACATCTTCAGTTACCTACGATAGTGAATGCATAATTATTGCGCAGGTTAAAACAAAACAAAATAAAGAAAACATATCTCACAAGGCTGATAAATTTTGCCACTGAGTATTACATAAATATCCAGTTTGCCAAAAATCCTGATGTGATACAGGAGAACGAGTGTAGATTTGGATTCAGCACACCTGAAATATTTTATATCACATCTCTAAGTTCGTGCAATAATCGGAAAATAAAATTTGTTGCCCAGAGTAATTTTTATTATATTAATTTAAGAAATAATTTAAATGTGCGATGTATTATTCTCAGAATTAAGATAAAAACAAGAAAAATATTGATAACGTAAAGTACAGCAGGAATGTAATACTCAGACTAGCTAGTATCTCGGACATTGAAATGTCCATAGTGACGATATAATGTAGTTTGGAGCTCCTATGGACAACTGTAACATCGTCCATTATCTGTTGACGGAGGGAAATTTCTGATGCTTCTTTTATTATTATTATTTGCATGCAGTACTTTTGTGCACGTGTAGTGCATTTGATCATTTCAACATAGCATACCTTAGCTATAATCATTAACGCTTATTCATTAGAATAATGGCTGCCAAGCTACACAGGTCAACACACACAAAATAGAATCTGTAATGAAATGGGACACATACTGAATTCTTTATACATTTTAATGCTTTATATTACATAAACTAGGATGTTTTAAGTAATTTTCAGCACTTAAGAAATTCTTAATTTTAATTAAAATCTTTGTGCATCTATAATTTAAGCAGAGATGTTTCTACTTGCAAAGCTGTTGTATCGTATAGTATGGATATAGTTCACAATCACAGGGACTGTTTTATTTATTTTATGTTATCGTAAGCTATGGACTTATTACTCGTTGCACGAATGATTGCCGGCGGCCAGTAGGCGAACTAAAGCATAAACACTGCGTAGGAGATGGATCGTTTCGCATAACGCAGCGCCAACCTCTCTCGAAATCGGCAATCATTTGTGCAACAAGTAATACACAATCCTGAATACGAGACCTGGGGCTTTGCTCTTTGTGAGAGACTAATGGTGGTTCATAATCAACATGATTACCTCTGATTGAGATTCCTGGCTGATATGTAGCCCTACATCTATTATCAGGCAGTACATCTCAATTGACGATATATGTCAGAGGAAGAACGAATGTAGCATATATCTCAAGTCTGATTAGAGGACTGTTACTAGTCAACATGGAATGGAGAGGGGAAGGAACTAGCTACCCTACCCCTTTATCTCCTGACTTAGTTGCCTCATGAGTAATGTCCTATTGGTGTCATTTATGACGGTGTTTCTCAACCGCCGCGCAGGGTCGCGGCCAGGTACCGGGCCCTGACATGTTACACTGCGTTACAAATTTTAACTTTTTTCTTTTTGCGCTGGGCATGTGATACATGTTTTCTATATAATTTGACCTTCCCGAATACGAATACGACAATAAAAAAATAGTTGTTGGTTACGGTTTTTCAGAAATTTTCGAATTTATATCTATTCAAAGTACTGCATTATACTCGTATAATGACAATAAGGTTAAATACTCACTGTTCAGAAGACTACAGCTTTCTTTTTCTGCATTTTCTTTCATACTGGGCATCAGGTAAATCACGAGATAAAGTTCAACAATACACTGCTAGTATATTGGTACTCCACTGTCCTTGGTGGTATCTTTTATCCGTAGTTGAAATTTCTTGTTTAAAGCGCTCACCAGCTCATCACTGAAATCGTCACAATTCTCGGGGAAAAAGTCAAGATGGAAGTGAAGGAAGTGAATTTTTACTACTACGTCTACTATTACTATTATTTTGGAGTAAATAAGTGATTTTTAAAAACAAGAAAGAATTGAAGATATGTGAAAAAAGCAAGAAGCATCCAAATATATAGGCTACAAAGAAAAAAGAGAAATTATAAAGATGGAAGGAATTAATTTATGGGCTACAGAAAACAAATATAAGCTCGCCAAAAAGTTTGGGTAAACAGGGAAAAAGATAAAACATATGAGTACCAGGAAGAGAAAAAGATGTAAGGAGGAAAAGAGAAACGGAAATAGACAGAGAAGGAAAAATGCGAAAGACTGGACAAAGGCAAGAAGAACATGAAGAAAGTGGAAAAAAATAGAATGAGGAAGAATAAACAAATACATAAACAAATAAATACGTAAAAATAAATAAATAAAAGAATCGTATAAAATTTAGTGTGTTGAATGCGTTGTTATTCTGCTTTATGTCATAAATTTAGAAACGTCCAAAAGTTTCGAAGCTTTGTTTTATATCATAGAGCCGAAAGGTTATTTCAAAATTTATTATATTTTTGCGTCTGTTATAAGTGAATTTTTAGGCACATGTTACAACCCATAGTTTCATACGCCAACAGTAAATTTAGCACTAGTTCTTCATAGTTCTCACTTCTACGGTTACAACCTCCTTGAATGCAATCCAGGCGACTTTCTCTTTTCCTTCCAACAAAGATTCGAAGTGATTGTCCTTCATTTATTTGTGGTCCATTGAAAACTCTCTCTTTTATTTTCGAGTCATTAATAGTAGAAAATTTTTCCAGGATATGTTTAAATGCTTCAGTTTTATGATTCATCCTTTTAACAAAATTCTTCATTAACCCTAATTTAATGTATCAAGGGAGTAAAATTACTTTACTTTGAGGTACAAGAGGTTGATGTATAATATCTTTCTTCCCTGGCTCTAGTGATTGTCTTTTATTTTATAATGCTTATCTCGAGCGCGACTGTCCAATTCGCATAGAAAGTAGCAAAATTTTGTCTTGTCTAATTGCATTCCAAGAATCAATGCTACAACCTTCAAATCCGCACATATAAACCATTCGTAATTTGAATATTATCATTAAAGCACACTTTAAAGAAATACACGTCTTACGTAGAATACTAACACCACGGAAATCTCCTGGTAAACTGAAGCGATTTCATATAGCGCATCTATTTCTCCCCTTCCAAGTGGAACCGAAAAGGGCAATAAAACAACTTCCGCTTCTAGAAGTCGTTTTGACAAGGTGGTCTATTGCAAAATATAAACTACAGTAATGTCATTAAAGCTCATAGTGAAAGAAATGCACATCTCAAGTAAAACTAGGTAAACTCAAGCGAATTCATACCGCGAACCTGTTTCACCCCCTCCTAATAGACTCGTAAAAGGGCAATAAAATCATTTCCGTTTCTATAAGTGCTTCTAACATGGTGGCCTACTTATACTAATATTGTTTTGACATAATGGGTCGTCACATTTGTAAAACAAAATAGTTACACACGAAATAAGGTGATTTTTTAAAAATAGAATGCATATAAAATTAATTACATTGTGCATCTCGAAAACCCGAACTGATTAAACATTTTGTTTGTTATGTTTTAATTCAGGAGGTCGAAATTAATAAGAATTTGTTAGTTTTATGTCTGGCGCAAAATAGCTGTTGATCAGTGTTATACCGGACCGTGAGATATTCTTCTGGAATTTGTCATTTTACTTTTCGAAGCATTTACTACGAATAAATTTTTATAGTGGAAATATTCTTAGGAGAATAAATTTCGTGGTTGTACCGAAAAGCACAGATCCAGATGGTCTTTAAACTCTAAATTGTAAAATCTAACAAAATAAGATCTGTGTAGCAAATGTCAGGGACCAAGTCACTTATTTTCTAAAGATCAGAATTTTCTCAGAAATCTTTCAACATTCGTGAAAGGGAATACCGCTGTTTATGACCGGTCATAAAAATTGTCTGCAAGCCGATTACAACAATGGACGGCGAATCCTCTGTGCTAAAATATGAACGAAATAACACCGGTGTTGCAGATGTCAGTGACATATTATTTAGGAAGTACAGTGAAACCTCTCCTTACGGACACCTCTAAGATACGGACACTCCTCATATACGGACAGATTTTTATGTCCCAACTTAAATAATATAGAAATAATGATAAATTAAACTCTCGTTTACGAACACTCTCAGACACGGACACGGACAGCTGTTTCATAGTCCTAAAGCTTGCTTTACCTCCTGACTGCGGACAGAACTTGGATTTCAAGACCTAATGTGTTGCAAAAATTTAGTTTTGAGAACTGTAAAGAAATTCCAACATGAAGCATAACATAAGGGTCTCGTAGGCTACCATTGGCCCAGCCGACTACCCCTTGTTAACTGGAAGCGGGTGGATAAACAAAGTCGTAAAATTTAACCTGTCTGATGGGTACAAGGTTTCCGCGATCGTGAAATTGTATTCGACGCATGATGAGGTTGGGAGGATTATTCTCTTCACTTCAATCAGTTGTTCTGTTTCGAGAGACATGGCACCTGAACGTAAAGGTTAACTTGAAAACTGTCAGTTACAGTACTGCATAACTGTAGACCTAGAATAAAATTGCATGGCAGAGTACTGTATTTTTCTTTTTCAGTTTTATCAACTGTAGTTCAAAGTTGCAAAGAATTTACTTTAGTACAGTATACTGTATTTAGAATTAAACTACAGTAATACATTTCATTTAAAGCGTGAAGGAATACATAATGCATATTATAAATTTACTGTTAGATTGGGGAGCCTCCCTCCCAATAAAGGACACCTCCCAGATGCGGACAGATTGTTACGTCCCTTCGATGTCCGTAAATGAGAGGTTTCACTGTATTAACAAAATTTGTTCACTTAAGTTGAAAATGAAGGCAGTGTCTATCCAGTTCTCGATACTGAATAGTCATAGTGAATACTGTCTCCACAAATTCTTATTGCAGTATGTAAGTGCTTGTTTCAAAACTAGAGTATCTTAGTTGGAAAGGTATTTACTAGTAAATATGTTGGGACCTGGCCCTCGTATTATGGAAAAAAAAAATTACCAGGCCGTCGTTTCTCAAACATTGAAAACTACTTACACTTACTTTCCCTCAATAGATCATTAAAATAAACTCTATCAGGTAAAAATTGCAAATATGCACAAATATGCTGCAACAAAGTATCTTAATTTAATTAGTTTTTTCTTGATATGTATTTCTACATATTTTAGCAAGTCATTGAACTTATAAAAAAAATATGCTAAATCATGAAAATCCTAGCCCTACTCATAACTTTATTCCTTTGCTGTGGTCGCACCAAAGAATCAGTCCCATTCCAAGGGTTGCGTTAGGGTTTTCGAGTAACCAAGTAATGAGCTGGGTGTGAAGACATCGCTGAGCAACAATGTTCGTAAGGAAAGGAAAAATCAATTTCAATGTTCTAACAGGAATCAAACCCCGATCTGTTGGATTTTTATCTAGAAAATCTCAAAACCTAAGCTATAACAAAGAAAATATAGCCCTAAATATCATCTTTTCCGTCTCCTTCATCGTCATCATCTTATTTTTTAATCATTTACCGCAAAAGAATGTGTCCACCAACTCATTTGATCCTCATGTTGATTGTATGTTTAGTCAAAATTTCACCTCATAAGTAGGGAAAAGGCCTATGTGAGGAAAATGCTATGGACAGAGGCCTTTGGAGCCAAACAATCGTTTTGGAATGAAGGAGTACTATTGCATAGCTAAATATTCCTAATAAAATACTATTTTTATTATTATTATTATTATTATTATTATTATTATTATTATTATTATTCCTGAGAGCTTTCCATTATACAATTAGGTAGTTAATGCCATTCTTTCTTTATGTCTTACTTTCTTTTGTATCTCTAAATTCCTATTATAATTAAGGACATATCAAATTTTCAATTATCTTCTCTTCTTCTCTTACAAGGATTGGATTCTTGACTCATTCAGAGACAAAGGATTAAAAATTAAAAATTGTTATCTCCGCCTCTTACTTGGATGTCCAATGTCGTCCACCGCTGTGGAGTAACGCTTAGCATATCTGACCATGAAACGATCGGGCCCCGGTTCAAATCTTGGTCGGGACAAGTTACCTAGTTGAGTTTTTTTATTATATATGATATGACATGACATATGATGTGGTATGACATGGTATGATATACGATATGGTATGATCTGAAGTGATATAATGATATGATATATGATATGTTATATATGATATATGATATATGATATGACATGACATGACATGACATGATATACGATATGATATGATATGATATGATATGATATGATATGATATGATATGATATATGATATGATATGATATGATATGATATGATATGATATGATTTGATTGATATGATTTGATTGATATGATATGATATGATATGATATGATATGATATATGATATGATATGATATGATATGATATGATATGATATGATATGATATGATATGATATGATATGTTATGATATGATATATGATATGATATGATATGATATGATATGATATGATATGATATGATATGATATGATATGATATGATATGATATGATATGATATGATATGATATGATATGATATGATATGATATGATATGATATGATATAGGCCTATGATATGACATAACTTATATGATGTGATATATGATACGATGTGATATTATATGGTATATGATATGATATGAAATGATATGATATATGACATGACGTAACATATTATGATGTGATATATGATAAATGTGATATGATATATGATATGACATGATATGATATGAAGAGTCCACTGCAAGAATGATGGATGTCATTTGGAATACATTTTTCAGGAGAAGCAATTGAAAGTTTGAAATGCTTAGCGCTCAAAGCTTAACTGTGGACAATGACTATCGGTGTTAATGCCACTTAACTCTCTATGTACATTCTATATGTCTTAAGCTATGCATTGACAGTCTTGGTTCATTTTCGACAAGAAATTGACATCCATTATTCTTGCAGTGGACTCTTCATAATATATGATATGATATGATATGATATATGATATGATATATGATATGATATGATATGATATGATATGATATATGATATGATATGATATGATATGATATGATATGATATGATATGATATGATATGATATATTTATTCATCCATCATATATCTGTTAGACAGAGCTGTTACAATTCTATTCAACGCATTTAGAGCAAATGCTGGGTAACTTTCGGCCCTGGACTCATTTCGCTGGTATTAACGCCTCAATCTCACTCAGATGCTAGATAACCATTGTAGCTGATAAAGCGTCGTAAATTTAAACCAATTAAAAATCGTCCAATGTACCTTCTTCTCCTTGGTTTGTTCGGGATATCTTCCAACATGATTAAATTGTTCAATTATGAAGATCAATTTTGAAAATTGTTTCTCAGACTTTCCAGTTATGAGAATGGATTTTTTCTCTGCCGTTTTATTACAAGTAAGGACATACAGTAAAATCAACTTAACAACGGCCTCTCGTAAATATTTAGACGTAAAATGTCACTGAATCATTACAAATTTGGAGCGAGAGTTGTGCCGCTTTTGTCCCGCACTTAAAAGAGCCGGCTCATCACGCTATTATTATATGCGCTCTGCCGAGGCTTGTCAGGCGGGCTGGCAGAGAGGACAGGGGCTGTAATCAATATTCAACCGCAGAACATTGGGGGAACACCCCCTCCTCTTCGCCCTTCCCTTTTACGAAGTAGGGACCGTGCGATGGTCGGACCTGCCTGCTGGACCAACGAGGCCAGCGCCGGTACAAAAATTAAAACATCTTTCATTAGATCAGATTTATCCTTGAAGTCTTCTTATTAGCTGCCGGGACTCGTGAGTTCAAAATCGGCCCAGGACGATGTAGTTTGGAGATCGATGAAAGTCTCACCAGCGTTTCCTTAGGAAGGCATGTTCTTTATAGTTTTTTTACTTGGTTATTTAACGATGCTGTATCAACTATGAGGTTATTTAGCGTCGATGGAATTGGTGATAGCGAGATGGTATTTGGCGAGATAAAGCCGAGGATTCGCCATAGATTACCTGACATTTGCATTACGGTTGAGGAAAACCTAGGAAGAACCTGCCAAGGTAATCAGCCCAAGCTGAGATCGAACCTGAGTGCGACTCCGGATCGGCCGACTGAGCTACGCCGGTAGATTTTTTTTTCGTATATTTCCAGAGCACGAAATATCTCTATGAGATCTTGAAGCAAAATTTAAAGATCATCTCTTGTTCGTGTCAAAATTCAGCTCTTTTAGTCAACAGTTCTCCTCTCATATTTTAATTGGAACAATGTATTCGGACTTAGTGAATAAAATTCAACTTCACTTGTTTTCATCGTTGCCATATTTTCTGTCACTGAAGTAACGAATATATTCTTTAACACTAATTTATCGTATTATTCTCGCCTTACTTTCTGTCACATGAATAATGAATTGCAGTTTGTTGGTCAAAATTGAACTCTTATCTTGTCAAGATAAAATTATTCACAAGAATACTTTTCTATTCCAGCAATAATAATTTTTTTCATCACCCTCGCAATACGTTCCAACATAGGAGTAATGAACTCCAGTTTGTTGTTCAAAATTCAACTCTGCTCCTCATCATCCTGGCCTTAGTTTTCAGCAAAGAAATAACTAATTCCAGTTGTTCAAAATTCAACGCTACTTCTTATCATCCTCATTTTACTTTCCAGCACAGGAGTATTGAATTATTGGTTGTTCAAAATTCAACTCTGCTCCTCATTATCCTTGCCTTACTTTTCAGCACAGAAAAAATTAATTGCAGTTTGTTGTTCAAAATCAACTCTACTCCTTATCATCCTCATCTTACTTTCCAGCATAGGGGTAATGAATTCTAGGTTGTTCAAAATTCAACTCTTCCCGTCATCATCCTGGCCTTAATTTTCAGCACAGAAATAGTTAATTTCTGCCTGTTGGTCAAAATTCAACGCTACTCCTTATCATCCTGGTCTTACTTTTCAGCACAGGAGTAATGAATTATAGTTTGTTCAAAATTCAACTCTGCGCGTCATCATCCTGGACTTAATTTTCAGTAAAAAATTAATTACAGTTTGTTGTTCAAAATCCAACGTTACTTCTTAATTTCTTATCATCACCTTACCTTCCAGTATTGGAGCAGTGAATTGGACGGAGCTACGCAATAATAAACCAAACGACAATTTGAAAAAAAAGAAGAAGAAGAAGAAGAGATATTTGCAAAAATCTGTTGATGGCAGGCATTTTTAACTCGGAAAAAATCACGAATGAGGTACCTCAATTTTTCTGCTATTTATAAGGAAAGTATGAAAGTTATAGTACTTCTTGCATAAAATGTTTTATAAAAACAGGTTTATTTCAATGGCCAATATCTCGAAACAGGTTTTTGGCGCTTGGTCTCTTATTGCGTAACTCCGTCCAATTTCAGGTTGTTCAAAATTGAACTCTACTCGTCATCAGCCGTAGTTCTAGTTTTCTATTCGGACATAAGTGTGTAAACATATTAATTTTGTATAATATTTCTCTGACTATTTTATTTCTTTTCATATATCAGATAGAAAATGTGTGAAACATGGGCTACAATTTTTATTTAAATTATAATTTTTCTTTACAAGATTTTTTCTTGAAATGCCATTATCCTTGTTTTTGATGTAACTGTAGATATTCTAAATGGAAAAGAAACTTGAAATTAATACTTTTATTCGATAGAAAATCATGATCCATTATTTGTACGTCTATAATTAATATTTTATATATTCCGAAACTTCTTTATTAATATATTCAAATTTGTTCAGTCCAGTTATTATTATCACTGTCAATATTGTAGACTAAATATAAACACCGTCCGTTGTAGCGAGACTTATGCAAGCGTAATCAATCTGTAGGCTTCCCAATATTCTTGAACGAAGCAATAAAGCCAAGGGCACAAACACGCTGCTCAATTTACAATTATGCATTGGATAAATGCAGAGTATCGAATATCCGAATGGATAAACTATCATAAAGCATATGACGTGTTTAAACACACACATTACGAAATTTATTAATTAAATGTATTTAATTTCCATTAAATAAAATTATTATGCAGTGATCTGTGTTAAAATGAGATTATACTCGTTTGTTAGTCCAGTACGCTTTAATCCCTGTGTACACGAAATATATTTGTCTGTTGTGATAGAGTAGTTTATCCTCATGAATGTTACATTACGAATCTAATACTGTTCAAGTCCGTGACTTCATCACATTATCTGTACGAGCTTGAAATTAGCATTAAATTCTCAACTGGCGCATTCTACCTGTAAGTTTGTCACGCTAGTCGAGATTTAAAGTTACACATCGATTAACGACAGATTATTCACATAGTTTTTAATATGATTGTAATTTATATACGATATTGTGATGTACTTCCCTAAATTGCACTTATAATCACCAAATAACTAGAGTACGCCTGAAAACAGGTTTCGCTTAATACGGCGCAGCTCGAAAAAGCGACATGGGTAAGCTACAGCCCGCTCATTGGTATTCGAGCGCGCCAGTTTTCGGCAATTTCGCTACTTGTACATTATATTACAGAAGTAATTTATTCGCTTACCTTAAAATAAATACTGGAACTTCCGAAAATCCTTTCTAATGAAAATTTCACATCTTTTGAAAAGATTTCTAGACACACCCTGGACGACTGTTGTCTTATAAGGTTATAGTTTTAACAATTTCGTCGCTTTCGAAGTTGATGTCCGTTCAGTTAATTTTTAACGACTTCGTTGTAGACTGTTGTAACCTATAGGCCTATCTGTAGTCGTCATCAAGTTTGTCTTCATTTAGAACGCAATTTTATGCAGCTTTTTCTTGTTAAAAATGATCCGGTTTCTCTCAATTTTTTTCCACTAAATCTGGATTTTTGAATCAGATAATTCTCGAACGCCAGGATATTTCCATACAAATTAAATACGACACTTCTTATACGATTTCTTCGTAATTTATGTGTGTGTATATATATATATATATATATATATATATATATATATATATAGGTGTACGTATTATAAATGAAGATTCGCTTTTCTAATGTGTACTGAATTACCACGAATAAATCTGTACTGTCAGCTGTATACTAATATTCAAATCATATGAGCACATTGGGAATTAAATCAATGGCTTTCTCAAAGCACGCTATGAAATGTTTCATATAAAACAATTTTTTCTCGAAAAGGAAGTAAAAAAGGAAAAAAATTGTATTAAACTTTTTTGTTTGAAATATTTCAAAGAATAACCCCTGAAATTAATGACATTACTTACGATTCATCCTGTATATTTCCTTACGTAAAATTTATTGCTGTAAGATTTAATGTATTATATTGGCACCTGCTGTTAAGCCATTCTTAGCAGTACCACAAATTTTTTCTACGATAGTGCGTAAAGTTGCATTTTACTCACTGTTATCAATGCCTAAAGTGAGCCTTTAAAATACTAGTGCGTAAAAATGTGGGTAATCACTTTACGCAATGCTATCCATTTTACGCACTGTCAAAGAAAATGCAATATTCAATGTACAAACTTCATTCAGTAAGAAATAATGCATTATCTCTAACTTTCATGACGTAAATGTTACACTTAACACAAATAAGTAACAAATTTAATATTTATATTTACACTTTAGCCCGTATTATTCTGAAGTTACGTCTGTAGCACTCATTGCAACAAGATATACGAGGGAGAGTCAAAAAGTAACTTTAATAATTGTTTTATTAATTGAATATGTAGCTACAATAGTGGCAAAAAAACCGGACCGACCCTTGTAGCTGATACAAAATAATCCTGTGCTGTGTACTGTGTCAAACTGTGGCAATTTCAATATGGATAGTGAAGCCAGAGGTATGTACTGCTATTTAATGTAAAAATACGCAGTTATCTTTGCCGAATAGAGTATAAATGGAATATTGATGCCAGGTGAAAATAAAACTCTCAATGTTTCTTCGTAAGTTTGAGGCACTGAAGGAAACAAAAGGCAGTAAGAATCGAACAAATGCAATAAATTTCAATGTTACAAATAATTATACAAGATGGATGTGTTTTGTGACTAGTAAAATTTGAATCTGTGACTCTGAATTCAGCTACAAGGGTCGGTCAGGTTTTTTTGCCACTACTGTACAATAAGACTTCATCACTTTTCAACATAGTAGCCTGTAACAGGAACATTTGCATTGAACGTAGTGGGGACTATGTTGAAAAATGATGAAGTCTTTGTAGTCTTATTGCACATATTCAATTAATAAAACAATTATTAAGGTTACTTTTTGACTCTCCCTCATAGAACTCAAAATTTCTTGACCTCTTTGTTGATTATATGGCCAGTTTAGACGACCATGAAATCGTGGTCATGAATAAAATAGCCTGCAATTCCATGGATACTTATTTCTTAATGGTTCTGAGTTTAGACGGCCGTGAAATCGTGATTTTATAACCTTTCCAATTTCAAATATTTATTTAATGTAAATTTGTGCTTTCGTAGAAAAATATTGTATGTTAGAATATTCGTAAAGCTATCTTTTTGACATGGGTGTAAAGTTTGTGATAGGAGGCGAAGTTGAGTTTCACAAGCTTCACATTCGTGGCAAAAAAAGAACTTCTACGAATTTGTATAATAAATAACTATTATATTCAATAAATTTCTTTAACAATATATAGATAATTTAGGGGTTGGGTGTAAGAAAGGCACTTCTCTCAAATGCATGTTTTGAGAAAATTGATGTTGAAAATTTAAACCGTAATAATGTTACCTATGCACACCTTTACATTTTGGGTACTCCTGACCTCTATGATCACAGTATTGAACTACAACTTGGTGATCATATGCATAACAGATCAGAGAACACAATAAAGCTCTTTACTCAAAAAGGGCACATCCTCTAAAATGCCTTTCTTGCACCCAACCCCTCAATTAAGATTTAATATTCATTCTAAAATATGTGTTTGTACAGTATCTTTGACATATTGGCTGGTAACAGCCTAAACATAAAAAGAGAGAATTTGAAATATTAAAACCTGCTACAGAAACACCTTCGTTCACTGCAAACCACACTTGTACTAGAAGAGATTAAAATCTGGATCTCCAGAATGAGAATTTGACACTGTCCGTTGGGCTAGCACTACACCCTTTTACTAAAATTAAAGGTCTTTTGAAGCGGAGAGGGTGTGAAGTAGTTTGATAAACATTGAATCAGGTTTGATTGAGGTCGGCAGCAACGCTTGCGTGTTTACGTGGGGTTTATTGTGATACGGCAGGTCTGCAATGCAATATGCATCGTCCAATTTTGATGATAGGACACAATGGGCCCGTAATCAGCTCTAAGCCGGCGCCTCGGTCCTGCAGGTTGCCTAACAACCTGGGCGAGCGCTACCTGCTTTGAATTATGAAAGAGGATGTCGACATGACCGGACGACTGCATGTGGACACGTTAAACGATTTGCACTGGAATTCACTGTGCTTCCTGAAACGGTCAATCACAACACTTTATTTAATACCCAAAGGTCAAGGGAAAGTGACGAGAATATTGTATCAAGAACAGATTTAAATTTAGTGGTCTCCACTTATTCTGAGATACAAAAAACAATTATATATAATAAAAGTAATATAATACAGTTATATTAACACTTTTTAATGATTGAATAAAATTAATAAAATCGGTTAAAAACCATACATGTTTCGGAGAAGTGCTCCTCCATCTTCAGTGGTAGTACCATGACGCTGGTAAAGATGTTCGACCGCGTAACGTAGCTTAAGGAAGACTTCATAATAATCATATTACATTTCAGTCCTGTTTTTTTTTTTTCAATAATACGTAGAGGAAAGGATTTAGGGAGTTTTCTAATTTCCTTATACTTTAAAGTCCTTGAATTTTATTGTCTAATCGTGAAATAAGAAAAAAAAGCCTTGGTATATCTTTGTTTTATTACTTTCTTTAAAATCCAGTATCTTAAGAAAATTACATTAAAAATTAATACTTTAAATTCAAACTGACATTACAAATATACTACTTTAATTAGTATATATATATATATTTTTTTTTTTTTTTTCCAAAACTACAAGTGTTAATTCAGTGTTTCTAAAATGTATTCTACATATTTTACATTGTAATATCACATACATACCAATCTCTATAAGAATATCTTGATCCGAAAAATTATTTTCTTACCTCGAAATAATCCAATGGAGATCAGAGGATAATTGGCACACATTCACGATGCAGAAGGGAAGAGTTAACTGCAAATGAAAAGAAAAATATGCTAGATCTCTTTCGTATATAAGATCAATTGTTTAATTATGAGCTCAATTGTCCCTCAGTCTGTCAGCCACTTATTTTCAACAATCGATGAAATATAAATATTTATTATTATTATTATTATTATTATTATTATTATTATTATTATTATTATTATTATTATTTTAAAACCGTAATTTACACCAAACTGATCACATTTATTCAGAAATATTTTGTCTGCATTAAAAAATTATCCCGGTCAGATTCTGTGATCCATTTGTTAGATGGACCGCTGTGAGGTAAGATTTCTACGAGTAATTCTATTCTTTTAACTATTCTGAATCCACTGTTACTTCTTTATCTTCTATTACTATTTCGTAATCTCTGAATAACTTCCGTACTTGTAAAGGGATTTTACAGAAAAGTAACTAAGTATCATAATTTAATTTACATTGCGTGATATTTTTATCTGTAGTAATCTCAGACCTCGAGTGAATTTATTAGGACTATTTCGTGAATAAAATAAAAATGTAAATAATATAGCACTAAAATTCGCTTATAAAATGTTAACAATTGTATATTTATGAATGGATAACCTATTCAGATATTGTGAATTTGAAATAGATGAATATCGATTACTGCAATAAACAAATTGGATGTTATTCAGTAATGCCAATTGAGAAAATCAAAATACAGGTTTAATAATTTTAATTACATGTATTGCGCTTTTCTCTTGTTATTATAACAGAAATACATTTTCATTATCTTCTGAAATCATAATTTAATTTCAACATTTTGTAATATAATTACAAATAACCTGATTAATACATTAATTAAATGAACAGTTGTTATGAAGCAGTGTCATTTTCGTTAGATACAATGCACATGGAATTAGAAGATGAAGATGTAGATGTGGAAGTAGGATTTCACACTTTATTTAGTACAATGGATTCATGCTCGTCGAGTTACGGGAAACAGTTGGCGATACTGACTAAACAAAAGAACGATCATGCGGTAAATTGATAGTGATAAATCGAACTGCATCGAAAATTATCGCGATGTATGATTGTGATTGGCTGGAATTCAGAATTTCATTACACTTCATTGTCGAAAGTGGAATACGTCATATAAATGAAATAGTCTAAGTAATTTTCAGAATTTCGTTTAGAAACGTTTTTAGAATACATTGGAAAACTTCTGAGGTTGGTAACAATACAATTGGTTACATCTTCTTAAAATTTAGTATGCTAAAATCAACACAATTTTTTCTAGGATGAGAATACATTTAATAAAGAAAGTACTAAGTATGGAATACTTTCAATAAGTAATATTACATAATCATCATCATCATCATCATCACCATCACCATCACCATCACCATCTCCATCACCGCACAAGAAGGCAAATATTTAACATAATATAAAATATGTTTAGCTGATTTTGAAATTAAAAAATCTTATTTTCATATTGGGAAATATACATCTCTAAGCCTTTCATTTTCATGATCCTAAACGTTTGGTCTTCTATTACCTTAAAATAGTTTTGTCCATGAGTGTTCTTTCCTTATTTTTTAACTTTTTTAAAATGAAATTTAAAATTTTTAATACAACTTACTCTAATTGTAAGTTTACTGATTTATTTACGTTGTATGCAGCAACAAATAATTTATTAGCTTCGTTTCTATCTTCCCACTTTTTCATAAAATAAAATAGGCACAAAATACCGATATGTGAAACTGTTCAGTTTAGTGTAAATATTGGTTTTTGAAATAATGAAAATGTTTATATTTGATTGTTTGTTGTAAATAACCTCGTAGTTTTATATCGATGCTGAAACACATATATAGGTTGCTGAAAAAGTCTACAAAAAGCTATATTAATATCAATGCTGTGTATTAGAATGAATATTTTAACATGTACACCTCGATATAATAAGTTCAAAATTCACAGAAAAGATATACAGTGTAGAAGTGAAATAGCCTTGCAGATTTTCAGAGCGAATAGTTCATGTTTTGTGTAACAAAAAACTGTAATATCATATTGGTGGAAAGTTCATAGTTTTTTTTTTTCAGAAAAAAGTTTTTTCTCAAATGTTTAACAACCTCTTACTCGGTAATTATTGCGAGTAGCATCGTAATTTTTGTCCATATTGGTAGGAAATCTAATAAAGAATAATTTTATCCCTTTAACGTATTTCACGGTTTTCGTGGAAATTTAGTTTTAAAACCTCTAATTCAAGTCACTGTACGATGTCAGCAAGTGACAACGTCGAGGCAGGGAGCAGCTCAGCTACCGAGACCTACCGAGTCCTTTGACTTCTTACATCTGTGTCAGGAGTAGTGTGTGTTAGCGGCGATGTTGCCGGACTGCTAAAACTTCAATCTTAATTTTCTAATTAACCGTGCATTTAATCACGAAACGTAATATAGGTTTTTTATTTACCTAAGTCTACCCTATCGTTCGTTTTAATCTGCTAGGTTATTTCATTTCCACCTTGTACACAATATCATATGAAACTCATCTTAGTTTTTGTGACATTTGAATACATTTTAAATTTTTATAGGTTAAAATAAGTTCGTACGTAATTATATTGGACGTTCACTTACTTACCCTTTCCTATAAAATTAACTCCCTACGAAATTTAAAACATCATTTTTAATTCTAGACTGCACTTTATAGAGTTCCAGAAAAATTTCAACTACAAAGGTCTTTTTAAGTCAAAAGTTTTTACACTGAAATGCAAATTAAACCTCTTGGTATTCATTTTACATGGCGAAATTATGTCCAATGATTCTATAAACAGAATTGAATGGCAGCACAAAGTCCAAGTAGGGCCTACATTAATTAGACGACTATGAAGTAGTTTCACTATTATTACTCTCTTCTATTTGTAGACTTTCTAAAGAGATGGTTATTTAAAGAAAATGGGAGACAGATTTATGAATCATTATTCATGTCTGAACTTCTACTATACTTGTCAAGTAATGTCTCTAATTTATTAGAATTAAATTGAACACTTTAAATTGTAAGAATTTGTCGAAAATGTTTTAGCGCTCCAGAATCAAATAAAATTAAGTACAATTCAGAAAATGAAAGAAGTAAATAATGTGATTTTATCAGGATACAAGCTTAGATTTCTAAACTAAAACAATGCAACTCAGAACCAATGAGAGAGAGAAATAAATCGTCCGGCCTTAATTAAGGATGACCACGAGGATCCGAAATTAAGAGCAAATAAATATAATTAATTAAATATTAATATTGTTATTAAAATAAAATGTAATAATTAAGGACCATTGATTATCAATTATAAAATAAAATCTTAGAAGATGACCTTAAAATTATAGTTATAAATAAAAAAAATGTTATTTAAAATTAGCATATCCGTAATTAAGACCTCCTGAGTAGTATAAATGAAATTGTACAATCTACAGGGAATCTTTAAGAATTTGCGAGATTATTTTTTGAATTTCAAAAGATGGTATTGATAATTGTTTAAAAAAAATTATATTTAAATTTTGGTAAAGAACTCCGAGCACCAAAAAATAAACCTGTAAAATATTTTTTTCATATAGCAGAAGGACAGCGTTTCACACATACTAATTTTCATTATTGTACAAGATACAGTAATGGAGGGGAAAAAATGCTGAATATTTGCAAAATTTTACTGCTGTAACCTGTACCTAATACCTTAACACGTATAGTTAATTTTTTAATAGTTTTGACCTAATAAAATTAAAAAAAAACTTTAAAATAGAAATTATAAAAAATATTTCTAGTGAAGATATATAAATATTTTAAGTTATATTGTTCATATGAGATTCAGGAATAAATAAAAAAAGAATCACTTAGGAATATTGATATTTGTGGAAATTAACAGGGAAACGGCATTGCAATGCACAAAATGCAGCTGTCATCTTGAATTACTAATTATCCATAACGGTATAAATGTTATACTAAATCTGAAAGTAGTGTACAATTGTAGAAATGACGTATATTGTGCATATGAAATTTCAATGATACATATTTATTCATTGGTGAGGAAAACAAAAAAGAATTTCACCATATTTAATACTTAAAAGTACTTAAAGGTGTATGTCCCCCCTTACTATGTCATTTCTTACTATCTTAACCAAGTGCCGATGTAGGCCTATTCGCAAAGTTTCACCACATTTGTGTTCAATAGATTAAGAAATGAAATCTGAGAGTAAACTCTTGCAAGTCATAACGAGTGTGCTTCTGCGCAGAAGTTTGACCTGAATAGTTTGGTACCTGTAAAGTCATCTGTCTGACCGCATTTGTCTGCGAAATCAGATGAATTCTCCCGTGAGTGAGGTTCGGTAAGCCCGAATTACATAAGAAAGTTTAGCAGTGGCGCACTTCATTTGAAGCACGGGGCTCTCGAAGCTCTGCGAATAATATCCGGGGGCTTATCGACCCCCTACCCCTCATTAGCTCTCATCTCTCTGAATGGCCTGATACAATAGCGTCATGCTTCCAAATTCAAATCCCCTCTCTATGAGCAGCAACTATAATTGAGGGATTAATTATAAACAGAAATAGTTGAGGTTGATAGGATTTGCCGCACATCTTCCGTTCAGGTATGCTTTCCTCGAGAGAATTAATCCCAAAGCTGAGAGCACTCGTAACAACAAAGAACGTACTAAAGTTGCTCTAAATTTTACGGATTTCTTACAAACATTTTAACATAATTTACGTATGACTTTCCTTTGTTTTCCTCTGTTGTTGAGTGGTTTTCTTCTGTATTGTTGTATTGTATTTATTAACATTCCATGGTATTCATACATTGCTTACAGCTAGAATATGGAACAAGTCAAAAAACTTAACACTATTATAAAGTCTTAATTTATAGTCACAGTCTAGATGAAATATATACAGACGAGATTTACGATATAGTCTACTAGTACAACACAAAAGTTTTAGTATCAATTTCATGAAGTGTTATTGAATGTCATGAATTCACCTACAGAATAGAAGGCGTGAGAAATTAGGTACTTCTTTAATTTGGCCCTAAATAATTTTATGTTTTGAGTTTCATTGTTTACATCGATAGGGAGGCTATTAAAAATTTTTACTGCCATATAACGCACTCCTTTTTGATAACACGATAGACTTGCCGATGGACTATGAAAGTCATTTTTGACGTGTATTTATGCTATGAACTGTTGAATTAGTTACAAAATTTTCACGATTACACACGAGGAAGATTGTTAATGAAAATATATATACTGACAAGCCATGGGCATTATTTGTAGTTTTTTGAAAATAGTCCTACGCGATTCCCTATATTTGGCACCTACTATTATTCTAGTTACTCTTTTTTGTAATAGAAATATACTGTTACTATCTGTGGAATTTACCCAGAATATTATTCCAAAGCTCATTACCGAGTGGAAGTATGCAAAGTATATTGCTTTTAAGGTATTGATATTTACTATCTTTTGCATAGATCAAATAGCAAAACAAGCTGAATTTAGCTTGGGGGTAATTTCTTTAATATGATTTTTCCAATTTAACACATTATCGATTTTAAGACAAGAAATTTGGTTGTTGTTGTTTCTAATAGGGATCTATTGTTAATTATTGCGCTAGAAATTTGCGACGTTGAATTTGGACAGGATTTAAATTTAATTATGTTAGTTTTGTTACAATTTAATACAAATTTATTGACTGTGAACCAGTCACATATTTTGAAGAGAATTTCCTCTGTTGAAGATTAGAATGTGTTGGAGTTATTGGCTGTAATTACTATACTTGTGTCATCTGCAAATAATATGGGATGACCTACATCTTTTATTAGGGAGGCAAGATCATTTATAAACACTAGAAAAAGTAGGGGACCTAATATTGATCCTTGAGGAATTCCATTATTAATAGTTCCCCAGTTATATTAGAAGTTAGCGAGATCAAAACCGGTTGAGGACGATGAGTTTTAAGGAACATGAAATAAAAGACATTAAATTGTGGCCTCGTATCGTAGATGCACAAGTCATTAGACAATCCTGTTCTTGTTTTGTGAATCAGAATTGCATAAGAAAAACATTTCGATAGTTGCTCGCCTAGATCAAAGCTAATATCACCCAGTCACCATCCCAGTCTAATATCGTATTTCAATGGTAATGAATTCCGTTTGTTGAGATATTCCCAAAACTCAAATGGAATTTCTTATAAATCAAAACTATAGTAGAAGCGTCTAAGATGAAGTTAGTTGATATTATCTCAATATTTTAGTAATCAGCCAGCTATTCCGAAGTCAGAAATTATACAAAAATTATGGGTGTTATTTCTAAACTGACAAATGATTTGATAGAAATAGAATCGAAGGAATATGTTTTGCTAAGATAAATCGAATATCAAATTTGGTCAGAATTGATTAGTGCACATAGAAGCTATTAATGGAACTGAAATATACACAAAAGTTATTATTGAGTGGATCAAAATTGGTCACAATTCATTAGTACACTTTGAAGTTATTAGTGGGACTGAAAGATATATATACAGAAGTTATTAGTAAGTGGATCAAGATTGGTCAGAATTCATTAGTACATATTGAAGTTATTAGTGGGACTGAAAGATATACACAAAATTTATTAGTGAATGGATCAAAATTGGTAGGAATTCATTAGTACACATTGAAGTTATTAGTAGAACTGAAAGATATAGACAAAATTTATTAGTGAATGGATCAAAATTGGTAAGAATTAATTAGTACACATTGAAGTTATTAATGGCTCTGGAAATGTACACATGAGTTACTTTCGTTTAAAAGATTTGGTGAAAATTAGTTAATGCACATAGAAGTTATTAATGGGTCTGAAATGTTACGAGTTATTTCCGTATATCAGATTTGGCCAGAATTGGATAGTACACACAGAAGCTATTACTAGGACTTGGAAGAGTACACATAGGTGATTTTTTTATTATATCTTTTCTTTTCTTTCAATTTTTTTCTTTTGTCTTCATCTCTCACTTCTTTTTCAAAACAGCCAAAAATCTTACATATCCTCCTTCTTAATGAAAAATGTTGTCAGAACATAAGTATGAAAAACTGTTTGATGTTTTATGTAAACGTCGAGAAGAATAACTTCCCCTCTTGATCAGATTTTCATTCCATGTGAGGGAAATGTGTGCAAGTTGGGGGATATTCAATTGCTGTGTTGGTATTTAGGCCGGCGCAGCGGCGCGCCACACGAGCCATCAATCATACCAACCTCAGCCAGCGCGAGAGCTATTGTTGCGGCCACTATCCATCACGCCCGTAATCACCCCACGTCATGCCACCGGATAAACCTCTTTATGGTCTCGTTAACCGCCATTTCTGGTCCAATTTTACAATTTCCTTCTCATTGTTCACAAGTTTCCTTACGTTTGAACCTCTCCACTTACTTTTCACGCAATATTTACGATTTACAGCGTGAAAAAGTATATAATAGAAGCTATTTTGTAACTTAGGGGTGGATATGGTTGCTCTGGAGTCGTTTTTAACAAGTTCTGAAGCCTGTCAGCAGGATTGAAATGTTAACCAATTTTCTTTTGCTTTACGTTTCTATTTGGATGTAAAAGACATTCGACCTTCAGGTAGGCTACATTTATTGGTCTATTCATTCTTGGTAATTAATAAAATATACTACATACTTACAAATGACTTTTAAGGCACCCGCAGGGTCATTGCCGCCCTCAAATAAGCCCGTCATTGATCCCTACCCTGTGTAAGATTAATCCACTCTCTATCATCATATCCCACCTCCCTCAAATCCATTTTAGTATTATCCTCCCATCTACGTCTCAGCCTCCCCAAAGATCTATTTCCCTCCGGTCTCCCAACTAACACTCTATATGCATTTCTGGATTCGCCCATACGTGCTATATGCCCTGCCCATCTCAAACGTCTGGATTTAATGTTCCTAATTATGTCAGGTGAAGAATACAATGCGTGCAGTTCTGCGTTGTATAACTTTCTCCATTCTCCTGTAACTTCATCCCTCTTAACCCCAAATATTTTCCTAAGCACCTTATTCTCAAAAACCCTTAATCTCTGTTCCTCCCTCAAAGTAAGAGTCCAAGTTTCACAACCATACAGAACAACTGGTAATATAACTGTTTTATAAATTCTAACTTTCAGATTTTTCGACAGCAGATTAATGACAAAAGCTTCCCAACCGAATAATAACACGCATTTCCTATATTTATTCTGCGTTTAATTTCCTTCCGAGTGTCATTTATATTTGTTACTGTTGCTACAAGATATTTGAATTTTTCCGCCTCTTTGAAGGATAAATCTCCAATTTTTGTGTTTCGATTTCGTGCAATATTCTGGTCACGAGACATAATCATATACTTCGTATTTTCGAGATTTACTTCCAAAGCTATCGCTTTAGTTGCTTCAAGTAAAATTTCCGTGTTTTCCCTAATCGTTTGTGGATTTTCTATTAACAGAAAATATATACTACAACAGAGCAAATTCATATTTCTAACATCGTTCAGTTGCAACCTTTTCTAACTAGGCCTTATTTTAAGCATGAAAGTTCCCGTCTTCAGATACAACGGTTTTATTAAATGTGGGGAATGTAAGCAAGAGATAGGGTAGGTAAAACATTCATAATTAATTAATTTAGGATTGTTTATAAGATTAGCCAATTTTATCATCGGTTTTTCTTTTCATTTCTATTTTGGCAATTGATTACAGTTTTCCTTGGGACATTTTTATTGTTTGAATGAAGGAAATTGTACATCATCATCATTATCATAACCCTTCACGAATTACTCCTCTGTAGGCTAAACCTGTTTCGTTCATCCAAAACTTGTTTAGGAATCTGTCTAGTCTTCTGAGGCGTCTTTGTGGGTAAGAGATCATGATCCATTCTGGGGGCATGGTGTACAATCAGTGGTTTTGAAAAGAGCATAAGTCCGCAAGACCAAAGTTTTGGTAAACTAATGCCAAACACCACACAAAGCACTCCACTAATTTCTTCCTTAGTCCTTTTTCCAGAGGTCCGCAGAAGATGCTCCTTTTTCTTTTAAAAGTTCCTTTGCCATTGCCATTCTCCTTATAACTTCCTGGCAGCAACTCATGTTACTGCCTATATTTTCTTTCCGACAATCATGGTCTTCGTATTGTTTACATTTATCTTCATCCCATAGTGCTCACAGGTGTCATTTAGCTCCAGTAGCACATCCCTTTATACTCTCCTTTTCTGCTAACAACGCATATCAGCAAATCTTATGCACTTTATTCTTCTTCCTCCTACTATCATTAAAAATTAAATTATGTTTTATTTAACGACACTCGCTACTGTCGAGATTATATCAGCGTCGCCGGTGTGCCGGAATTTTGTCCCGCAGGAGTTCTTTTACATGCCACTAAATCTAGGGATATGAGCCTGTCGCATTTAAGCACACTTACTGTTGGTGACTCAGGAGAAGACGAGAGCGGACTGAGGAGGAAGGGATGTGAACAGATAACGTACGACAACACATGAAATATTTGTACTGCTGTAAGCGGAAACATTAGGTCTCCTTCTGTTCAACTTAGCTTTAATTTCCATACGCATTGTTACTCATGTTTCCTGTACGAGTAATAACCTGGCTACTGGGATGCTGATCTGAGCGATGTTTATAATAATCAACAGCGATAGTCAAGAAGGTCACATTCTTGCCGCTCGTCTTCTCCTGAATAACGGACAGTACATGTCATCGACCTGGGCCGGGATCGAACCCGCAACCTCGGGCACAGAAGGCCAGCGCTATACCGAGACTGTGCCACTCAGGGTGACTCCTCCTACTATCACACCTCCCATGTTCTGAAGACAGTTCTTCACTAAATTCATCGAGTAGATGTTGAACGGATAGGTGATAAGGGCCACTAATTTAATAAAACTTGAAATCAGTCATGGAGTTCACTTCGTATTTTGTTTTTGAGACAAATTAAGTTTAATTTGTCGTTGGTCCTGTCGACACAATGGAAGACATAAATTAGTTTCAGTGAAATAATGTTTAATGTATGTCATCGTTAGAATATGAAATTAAACATAAATATCGTGGCATTATTTCAGTAAGATCAGTTGTTTAAAATTAAGTCCTGCAGTACATGAATAAAAGCAATTTTGTTCATTTCTTTCTTTTAAACATCATAAAGTGTGCTCAGTGTACCAGCAGAACGCAGATAATGGAAACTCGTTTATGTCTTTCCCTGAATTGTATCTGGAGGAACAAATATTGCAGGACTGCCCGTAGCTTTTGAACACATTTTGTTTCTCTACGTCTGGATTTCACTTTAGCATGTCAGATTGAAGTTTTGCATGGTATTCAAGCTCATTGTCCGACAGTACTACATCTCCTCCCCTTTCCATCCTCCACTCTTTTGCTTTTCAATGTGTGTGGTCGTGGGGAATTATGGAAAGGCCAAAAACTCCTACTGAAAAGATGTATATAGTATTTCTTCAAAGTCTTCATTTGTAGAGACATCTCAAAAGTGAACATATAAAAAGGAATACATACTGTAGATTTATTTTGTGTGTGTATGAATGAAACGTACCCCACCTTTGAACGAAGTTCTACAATAAGATAAAATCAGACTCTGTAACAGGAAAAGAGTGACATAAAACCAGCTTTGGTACACGTGGAGAGTATTAAGAAAGGAATTGCCTTTTACGTTGTGACCCCGTATCATAGATGCTCCACCGTAGTGGCGTATCTAGTTATCTTCCTTTGGGTAGGCATTATAACCAGAGAATTAATGTTTTTCTTTCGTAGATGTACCAGGAATATTCATATCCACATTAATCATTTTTTTATCTGTATTTTAATATTAGAGACCAAATAAATAATGTTATGAAAAATGACAACATTATATGTTTAAAAAGAATTTATGACAACACAGTACTATTCACAACAAAAAATGTTATGAGATTTTTTTAAAAGTTATAAAGAAATAACAATATGAATAAAAGCATTGTACAAAATTTGTTTATGAAAATGTTAAAAACAACATACAAGTTAAAGTATTATGTTACATTCAAAATAAATTAAATCTATATTAATAATAAATCTGTAGCCGAAATTTTTCTGGTAATTTTCGATTTTCCAAAAATAATTGGTCCTAATATATATAATTAAAAGCCCTGAAACCGAAAATCGCTTTTTTGAAATTTTTGTTTGCATGTCTGTCTGTCTGTCTGGATGTTTGTTACCTTTTCACGCGATAATGGCTGAACGGATTTCGATGAAAATTGGAATATAAGTTAAGTTCGTTGTAACTTAGATTTTAGGCTACATCGCATTCAAAATACATTATTTAAAAGGGGGGGTTATAAGGGGGCCTGAATTAAATAAATCGAAATATCTCGCTTATTAATGATTTTTGTGAAAAATGTTACATAACAAACGTTTCTTTAAAAATAATTTGCGATAAGTTTTATTCCTTGAAAAAGTTTGATAGGACTGATATTTAATGAGATAAATTAGTTTTAAAATTAAAATAACTGCCATCTAAGGCCGTGTAATGAATTAAAAAACAAATGACTTCGTCTATAAGGCGCCTTGGACAACAACAATCGAAAGCTATGAAACATAGCATACAGAGAATGTTTCTGTGTTTGTATGAAGTAATATCGGAAGCTAAATTAACCGATTTGTATAATTAATTATTAATTCACCATTGGAAAGTGCAGTTTCTCTAGATGAACATAATGCTATAATGTTATTATAGTAACTTCTGAGTGAATCGAGGACAGGTAAGATTAAAATAGCTTCTTATGCACAGAAAAGTTGATAGGCTATTCTGTACATTAGTTTCCTGTATTTCCTAAAATAATTTTTATGACCGAATGAGTGGTCTCTGGATCAAAATGATCGCATTTTAATTTTTTAAATACAATTTAAATTAAGTAACATAATAAACGATATATCCTTCTATCAAACACGAATGTTCCCTGGATCAAATGTCCTCTTTTAATTATGTAATTACTTTATATTTATTTCTAATGGGTGCAGCGGAGCGCACGGGTACGGCTAGTTCTGAAATAACTTACAAAATAAACGAAGGAAGGAATATTATATTATATGTTTCTATAAAAATTGTAATTATATTTCTCTTTCGGTTTAAAATCGTGCTTGTGATGCGGAATTAATTTTTCTTCAATACTTCTGAATTCCAGGCCAAATTCCAATTAATTATATTGTTGTTACCATTAACATCATGAATTAGATCTGTTAACTATTCCGGTTAGAAACATCTACATATTTTCTTGTGAATGAAATGAATTATTGTAATTATGAAGTATATTATAAAATAATACAATTTCAAAACAACATGATTAATTCTTAAATTATAAAATAGTGTTATGATTAGAGCCAGGATTCGTATGCAAATTCATGTTTTTACTGTGATAGATTTATTGATATTAGTTCACAAAAGTACACTACTTAATAATTAAAAAAAAGATCTATATACAAAAGTAGTTAGACATAATAAATATACAGTTTTCTAAACTAATTAATTTATCGCAAATCTCAATAATTTATTGGTTCAAACTTGCACTTACGTCTAGTTTTAGTGCATGTTTAAACCAGTTATAATAACCATTAAAACTTTAAACATTATTTATCTTCTCCTTTTCACAATTTACTACCATAAATAATTTTTTATCAATTATGCTTTTCTTTTTACTTTAAACATCTCACTTTATTTTATAACTTTCCTATTTATGTTTAGTGATAGGTACACTTATGTATGTTAACTAATTATTCCGTGTCATCATACTGCATCCAGGTTAGCAGTTGTATTGTATTGTATTTATTAACATTCCATGGTATTCATACATTGCTTACAGCTAGAATATGGAACAAGTCAAAAACTTAATACTATTATAAAGTCTTAATTTTTAGTCACAGCCTAGAAGAAATATATACAGACGAGATTTACAATATAGTCTACTAGTACAACACAAAAGTTTTAGTATCAATTTCATGAAGTGTTATTGAATGTCATGAATTCACCTACAGAATAGAAGGCGTGAGAAATTAGGTACTTATTTAATTTGGCCCTAAATAATTTTATGTTTTGAGTTTCATTTTTCATATCGATAGGGAGACTATTACAAATTTTTACTGCCATATAACACATTCCTTTTTGATAGCACGATAGACTTGCCGATGGAGTATGAAAGTCATTTTTTTGACGTGTATTTATGCCATGAACAGTTGAAATGGTTACAAAGTTTTCACGATTACATACGAGGAAGAGTATTAATGAAAAGATATACTGACAAGCCATGGGCATTATTTGTAGTTTTTTTTTTAAATAGTCCTACACGATTCCCTAGATTTGGCATCTACTATTATTCTAATTACTCTTTTTTGTAATAGAAATATACTGTTACTATCTGTGGAATTTCCCCAGAATATTATTCCAAAACTCATTGCCGAGTGGAAGTATGCAAGGTATATTGCTTTTAAGGTATTGATATTTACTATGTTTTGCATAGATCTAATAGCAAAACAAGCTGAATTTAGTTTGGGGGTAATTTCTTTAATATGATTTTTCCAATTTAACACATGATCGATTTTTAAGCCAAGAAATTTGGTTGTTGTTTCTAATAGGGATCTGTTGTTAATTATTGCGCTAGAAATTTGCGACGTTGAATTCGGACAGGATTTAAATTGAATTATGTTAGTTTTGTTACAATTTAATACCAATTTATTGACTGAGAACCAGTCACATATTTTGAAGAGAATTTCCTCTTGATTGTTGACATATAGCTAGCACACTGCAATAGCTGAATCGGTATTTCTCAGTGAGTACAGTAGGTCAGTCTAAATTCCTGCTACATGCATGTCAGCAAGTTATTTGCTTATTTTATGTTTCTTTTTTTCTGGCAAGTTGAAAGTCACGCAAAAACATTGAACATGTTTTGGACATCTGTGATGAGTTGATGACGAGTATGCAAAGTTAAGTTTGTACATTTCAAGCGATCTTGCATGTAATAAGACTTTATCACATTTTTGTGATTTTGATGGTAAACCCCTAATTTGCATATTTTTTTAAAATTAATTATAAATTTTTTAGTTTTAGCACATATTTTTTTGCTTGACTGTAGTCGGTAGCTGGAAATTTCTTGCATATGGATGATAGCTATGAAAATCCAACCACTTCATGCTTTTGTTCTATTAAATTACTTCACACAAAGGCAGCATTCTTAAACATCACTATCTATCTGTCGCTACCACCCCCAAACCACCATTTCTCTGTATCACTGGCGCGCTAGCAGCCTGAATATCAAGTGCTTGATTTTGTTTTATTTTGTGTATGATTTTTGAGAGTGCGTTCATTTGTGATGCCTCCTGAAAAATGATTGAAAGTAGTAGAATCCCTAACAGAACACATTTCCCGCGCACAAAGTCCCATTGGTGGTGCAGTCAAAATAAAGCTGGACATGGTGTTATCAAAAACCGTGGTTCAGGTACTGTGTTCAAATTAAATAAGATGTTATGTCAAGAAAGTGTCGCTTGCTTGAACCTGTATTTTAAAAACCAATAATTTGTACACTAAATTTTTTTCTTCAATATATACATGGATGAAATAATACGCTTTTTGTGTGAAGAGTACAAATTAGGAATTGAAATTTCAAGTTCCATAAGACTAAACACAGTTCTTTTTGCGGGTGACCAAGTATTAGTTGCAAACTCCGAAGACAATTCACAGATGGGTATATTTAAACTAAATAAAATCATAGAAGAACATGGCATGAAGATTTCACCAGAAAAAACCAAAATAATGGCATTTGAAGGTACAAACCCAATCCGAAGCAAAATTGTTGTTGAAAATGTGATTTTAGAACAGATAAATTCCTTTTCATACTTAGGATGTAATATATCATACGAAGGAGAGAATGATGTAAGCAGAAAAATTAACAAATTCTTACAAATATTAGGACTGCTAAACCATAACCTAAAACCAAGTTTAGTACAGAAACATTCCAGAATAAAGCTATATAAAACCCTTGCACTACCAACTCTCCTCTATGGAAGCGAAATTTGGGTTCTGAAACAAAGAGATATCAGCAGATTAAGAGCAGCTGACATGAAATATCTGCGACGAACTGCAGGATACACACTTCTGGACCACAAGAGGAACGAGGATATACTGCAGGAACTCAACATGCAACCATTAGAAGAAAAAATTACAGAATACAGAAACAGATGGCTTGAACACATTTCTCGTATGGAAGCTGGCCGGACACCCCAAGAAATGCTAAAATACCACCCTCAAGGACTACGACCTGGACGTCCACAGAAACGTCTATTGGATCCTGTATAGCTGGAACCGAAGCAGGCCAACAATGGCCTAACTTCGTGCCTGAAATATGATGATGATGTTGATGATGATGATGATGAATTTTTTTCCAGTAACCTCAAGTGATGAACAATCCTTTTTAGCGTTAAAAAATTGTCTTATAGATAACAAATAAATGAGGGAAATTGAAAGTATCTGTTGAATCAGGATTAGACATCAAATGTAATGTAGTATGTGTATACAGTAGATATTTCACTTTGTAGTGGCAGCTCTCTTATGTCCTTTTTGCTGTGAAGTGTTTGTTGTTTCTCAGAATCGGTTGATATAAGGGTTCAGCAGGTCTAAGCATGGCGTATAATCTTGTGGCGAAAAAAGTTTATTTCCACCTGTCTTATTACACTAAAATACTGAGAAAGAATTGCTCGTCCACCTCTGCTTCGGCATGTGGGCGTGAGGCCAGCAGCCGTCTGGTCGTTCTTGGCCCTTCATGGGCTGTAGCACCATGGGTTTACTTCTACTGAGAAATAATATTTATCTTATGTGTAAACATGATTTTTATTACACATTATATCAGGCTATCTTTGCACATTTACGCTGGATGTGTCACTCAACCCAAAATCTACTCCCAAACAACGGACTGCCATCACAAAGTGACAGATCTGTATTTTTATTTATTTATCTAAACGATAACAGCTGCCTGTATTAACAGGCTGCCACAAAGACAGAGCATATTGTGCAATAGGCAATTGGACAAGAAATTATTGAATAATTAGGCCTACTAATCAATTATTTGAAGATCACTGTTTATTTATTTTTATTTATTTATTTAGCTAGCAAAGTGACTACAAATTAAATTTATAAAACAAATATGTTTCTAGCCACTACCGTAAGAGCCAGGCTCGTGTACGGTGTGGTCTTAGCCAATAATATAACATAAAATCTACAAAGACATTTTACTAAATACAGTGAGTAACTTAATTCAAACCGTTAAATAACACACAAGAGCAAAAAAAGAAGAAAAAGAGAGGAAAATACACATTTATATATATATATATATATATATATATATATATTAACAATCCGACAGAAGCCAGTGATATTCAATAAAAACATGAATATAGTTAACAGAAATAAAAATGTAAAAAATACACACATTTGTTAGTATTATATATCATGAATAATTTTATAAATTTCTTTTTCAAAAGGGGCAATTTTAAAATATTTCTAATTTATAAAATGGTTTGTAATTTTATTATAAAGTCTTGGGCCGAAACTAGCACCATGTTTAAGTGCTGCACTTGTATGACATTTAGACTCAATTAATGGGAAAGTAGACTTTTGTCTTCGAATACGATTTGATTTATGTTTTATTTGATTTCTGTGGTAGTAAGTTAGTAAACTATATTTATAAATTTCTTCAATACTTAATACTTTAAAATCTGTATAAATTAAATATGTTGGGTAATCCATATTTTTGGTTAGATAAATTTTTATTAATCTTCTGTGTAATAAAATTGATGGATTAAGTACAGATGATGCTAGTCCACCCCAATTTATTATACCATATTGTATTAATGATTGTACTAAAGCTAAAAATATTATTAAAAATGCCTCATTAGTGATAAAAATTCGAAGTATTATGAATTTATAAATTGTTTTTCTTATACTTGTACACATAAAATCAATTTGTTTATCCCAACGTAAATGCTGATCTATAATAATTCCTAAATATTTGACTTTTGTGGAAGGTCAGAGCTGCAACAATTTATCTGCCGTCCGAAAGTTAATTCGACTATCAGCGGGCGAGCTCCCACACCCTGGTTACGGAGACAGCGCTGTATCGGTGATTCGACTAACTGCAAGCTACGTTGTTCATTCGCCAAAACAAAATTAAGAAAGTAGATTATGAAACTGTTCGACTTCTTATCTTGCCTTTCACTAAGACTGACTGAGTCGTAATTTTGGTCGAGACTACCACGTATGCTTCGCGATCGCTTGTGCGGAATTGCAATGTTTCCGTTTTCGGGCAAAGATACTGTTTTCTCAAGCATGTAATATTGAGGCTGCATAAACCTATCGAGAGAAGTTTAGTAATTTGCAGTCTTTCAGAATCATAGACGAAAGCTCTTCTGAGAGTGTTACGTTTTTATATTTAGAAAAGAATAGCAAAAGTTTGAAAGAGGGAGGTGCTGAATTTTTGTTTAAACCGGAAGCCTTAGTGAACCTAATGGTGGTTTTCAAATTATAATTGAAGTTATAAATTGTAAATTCAATTCAATTCCTTTTGTGTATTTTTTTTAGCGTAAATACGTCAAGAGAAAGTCGAGTGATGGAATGACGTGACGGAATCAGGAAACACATAATATTGTCATATCTACCAATTATATGTCTATATTAAGTATAATTATTATTAATGCGACATTTTGAACTGTGAAGGTTATGTTATAATTGTGGACCGTTTTCCCAAAGCTCGCTTTCTGCAGAAATAAACAAAATGGAGTTTTGTTAAGAAAACGATATATATTTTGCTTTTAATGTGTATATGTACCAAATACTGTCTAAAAATGAAGCATTTAATATATAATTTTCAAATTATTTTTACATGAAATTTTGCAATCCTTTATTTGCATATCCTGAAAAATTACAATTTTATCGCATTGTTTCATTCGCATTCCTTCCGTCGGTATTCCTTGCTTGCGAGATCTATAGAGCGGAGAAAAATTCAATGTCGGATTGAATCCCTCTCAATCCGGCATTGGAATTTGAATCCGATGTGGCTTAGTGTATAAAGCATCATTACGTAGAGCTGAAAACCCAGGTTCGAACCCCAGTGCCAGAGAGAATTTTTCTTCGTTCTACCCATTCTTCACCATAGAGTAATGCAGAAATCCAGCACGGAAATATCATATGTACTCGGTACATCATAGTAATAATGATAAGCGTAAGTAATGAGTTCGTGATTCAAGATGGCACCTTGTTCCGTCGGACCCCGGCCACTTAATCACTCGTAATGAGTGCACCTCTGTACATAATGTTGGACATTGTGCCATTGTAAATATTCTGTGACGCAGTACATGAGGGTAGGCCACCAAAAGGGAACAGAGAGGTAGAATTTAAACTGAGAGGGATTCAATCCGACATCGGAATTTGAATCCGGTGTGGCTTAGTGAATAAAGCGCTGAAAACCCGGGTTCGAATCCCGTTGCCTGAGAGAATTTTTCTCCGTTTTACCCATTCTTCACCATATGGTAATGCAGAATTACTGCACGGAAGTATATTATGTACTTTGGTACACCATAGTAATTTAAATTCTCATGACTCAAAATTTATTTTTGCAAAATAATTTGACTGCAATTCCAAGATTGTGTTAGGCCTACATTAAATTCTTCAAATGGGTTTCAGGAATGTGAAATAAAGGACATGCAACCAGGTGTAGCCGAATAAAACTATTTTCACAAAACGAAGGTTATGAAACAATTATTCTTTTCGATATAGGAGATACCTAAAACAAGGGACTCCCATCAGTTCCTGAAGGGTGGAGATATACTCGTTTAATGTGCATTTCCCCCTGACAAATATAACCCAAGTCCAGTGGATTTACAAGTAAAAAGAGTAGCGCTTAAGGTACGATTATGAACTTACCGAAAGAACTGACTTATTGAAAATAAGACGCTAAATAATAAACCCTTGATGTTGGATATCCCTGAAATACAGAAACATGAGTTCAGGAATGTATGTAGTTTTACATAATTACCAAGTATCTGAAACCGAGTTCATCCTCTAACAAAAAACACAATAGAATTAGAACATTTTCATTGTCGAAATTCTTTTCCCGTATTCTGTTTGGCTGTACAAAAACAAAACAATGCTTCACCATGTAGTCATAAGAATAAAATAGAAACCCTCACAATGAATTACTAATTTGCATTAAAAAATAATATTACTACAGCTAAAACTACAATGAAGCTCCAGATACAAATGGAACAAAAATACATCCACTTCACTCTATAACCTTGTTACGCCACAATGCATCGCAGGAAGCTGCCTGGAGCGTCTAGCTGCAAGTACGCTTTTGTTTGCTATTTGTTATTTTTACTTTTTTGGCTGGCTAATATATTTGAACCTGCGCCCCAGCATCAGGATTGTAAATGTCAGTTAACATTTAAATTTGGAGTCCGTATGAAGATTTTCAAGAGAAATATTTCAGATGTTTCTATAGAATATTAAAAAATATTGTAACTAAGATTAAATTGTAATTAATGAGAACTAGAAAGTTGCCTCTGAAATGGCCTGGCAAAGGCTTAGTTATATATTTTGCGGTGGACAAAACCAAAGTTCTAAAGGTATGTATGCGGATTCTTCCGTTTGTTTCTCGTCATTACATCAACATCTCTTTGGCTGTCATTTCCGTTTAGGAGGGGAATGATTCATCGACTCGCTTTAATTGCATGAAATGTTTATGCTATTTCCGATTGTTATTTTAACATAAAATATAATATAAACAGATAAAACTTTAGCTCGCCCCTGAAAGTGTAGAACTCGTGCTCAGAGGCCAATTGCTGAATTTAAATTAAGAAGTATGAGTATATAATATAATTTGTCTTATGTCTACTACGCAATAAGAATATATAAATTTAAATTTACAATTTTTCATTTTTCATAAAATCCATACATAAATTTTTAAATTTAATACTAGAACTATAAGAATTGACAAGATATATTTAAATACAAATTTGTTATACAGAGTATTTCCGAGGTGGTGTTACAAACTTTCAGGGATGATGGCGAAGGGAACATGTATCAATTTGAGATAAGGAACCATGGCCCGGAAATGACTGAGTCGAAAGTTATAAGCAAAAATAGTTTTGTGGAAATGGAATTGGATACTTTAAAGTAGAAAGATACAAAGTGCCAAAATCGTAGAAAACGAAATTATTACGCAGAAAAGTGCAATTTGCCTAGGAGGATGATGTATGAAAGAGGCTACATCCACTTGTGTTTCATGAGCGAGATATTTAGAAGTTAAGTTGCCAGCACCATGCAGTTTCAGACGGTAAGCGCCCTCTTGAGCTTCATCATAGAAAGGCAGAGTGTGCACAAAATATTATGAAGGCTGACATCAGTCTTTCACAGTTGCCTGATAGTAATGCTTGTTCCCTTGCAATGGATCTTCAACAGGTCATGTCTGTGCCCAAACATACGCACAGCGAAATGTTTTACAGATGTCAGCTTTCGCGTTATAACTTTAGAGTTTGTGGATGTGATTAAATGCATCTTACATGTGTATGTGGGATGAAAGCATCGCGAGTAGAGGTGTCAATGAGATTGCCTCGTGTCTGCTAAAACTGATCAATATGGACATAACAAACAAGAAGAATCTGATCTGATAACTGTGCAGCTCAAAACAAAAACCGTGTAATGGTTTTCATGTGTCTCTTTTTAGTTGCCATTGGTTTATTTGAACACATAGGACAATGTTTCCTTCTCAGTGGCCACAGTTTCTTGCAATACGATTCTGATTTTGCTTTGATTGAAAAACGAGAGAAAGTGACAAAAGCCTTCATTCATAGTGACCTGCTTAAAATCATACAAGACTCTAAAGTTGTAAAACCATTTCAGACAGTTCCAATGCTAGAATCAGATTTCCTTAATATACAAAATACTGCTGATCAACTAATTTTCGTCAAGAACTTAAATATTTCTAAGGCATGTTGCATTCAATATGATGTTAGTAAAGCAGGTAGTGTTTCTGTGAAACAGTCCCATGATAATGAAGCAGTGCATACCATTAAAGTGCTTAAAGAGGGGGAAAAAAAATATGAAAGATGTGCAGTCAGCATTGTTTCAAGTTAAAGTACAAAATGGGGAATTTACTGCAGAAAAGAAGCGGGATCTACCAGCAATGACTCCATATCTTCCAAATGAGGAGCATAGGCAGTTCTATAGGCAGATCTCTGAGTAAAAATTGCTCCATAATAGGAAAAAATAGGTATTGGACTTTACACCATTCTACTGCAACTGTACCCATTACTTAACCCTTTTCACAATCTGTGTTATATTATTAAATATGGAGAAATAATGTCTTTACACACAAATATTATTAATGAGTAAACACTCTACTATTGCTGTTTTCTATCAGTAAAAAAACATGACACAAATATGTGTACAATTATTCTTATAGTTACATTTGTTTATCTTATCTCCAATGTTTCGTTTTGGCACTTTGCACCCTTCTACTTTAAAGTATCCTATTGTAATTTGGCACCACGTGCCCTCCTTCCCATAACTTTTGGAACAGTCGTGGAAAGATAGTATGGGTCGGATGTCTCCTATGAGGGTACTTGACCCGATACAATCTGTGAGCTTGTCTATTGTTCCCATTGGCTCATCCGTATTCGAAAATCAGGTCTGCTTATTCCGCTCTCGTGTACTCTTCCATTTCACTAGGACTGATCGACTGGACACTGCAACTTGTACACATACATTGCTGTCTACAGACCTTGTCCGTTACACATTACGCTATCTGCATTACTTTAGTGTGGTTTCCTATCCCTATCCCTCAAACAGCGCACTGAATGGAATACTGTAAGTAGACAACGTAAACAACGTCAGATGAATACAGTATGTGTAAGATGTACAGATAAATACACATAAATAAGGTGTTCAGAGGAATAAAATTATTTCATTTCCACAGATCTATTTTTGCTTGTCACTTTCGACTCGGTCATTTCCGGACCAGGGTTCCTTATGTCAAATCGATACATGTGCCCTTCGCCATCATCCCTGAAAGTTTGTAACACCACCTCGGAAACACCCTGTATATTCTTGGGCCTAAATTACTACTGTGATTAAATACTGTATTAGTGTCGCACTTCGGTTCAAACGATCTTAAAGAATTCATACCTTTTGTTTCATAACTATGAGAATACAATTCAAAATTATTTCGATTTTTATTGTATAAATTTTATTAATACAATGTAATAAATTTGTCTTATTTTAAGAACATTAAAGTCTAAAAACAATTTTTGAGATGGAAAATCAATAGGTTTATGAAGACATATTTTAATTATTTTCTTCTGTAATAAATAAAGTGAGCATAGTTGGGATTGTGAGGATGTTTGGAACTTGAAATAAAATTTGGATATTTCTTTTAATGTTTCTCTATATAATCCTCCCATTCAAATGCAACAAGGCTGGGCCTTCCCGTTAATTATTTCATAATTGCTTCGTCATTCCACGAGGCCTAGCCTCGAGACAACAAAGCAATTGATAGTCGAAACGATTTCATATCAGTATGACGCGACGCAATTTAGTTGATTGAAATTGTAATTAATAATAATAATAATAATAATAATAATAATAATAATAATAATTTAGTTACATAGAATTAGATTTAGTTGTATATTAATACCAAAGTAAACTTTAGAATAACTTGGACTATTTATATCTTCTTAGTCTCAGAATTAATTAATCAAACCAATTTTTGTACGAATAATAATTTTATTATATTGAAATTACGTAAGTTGAATATTTCGTTAAGTTTTTACATTAACTGTACAGACCTATTATATTTTAGTCCTGACAGCTCGGCGACGCGAAAGAGGGGAAGTAATAGCAGTAGTGGGGACAGCTCCGGAGTAGAGATAAGGACGAGCGGTCAGTAAAGGAAAGCAGTACAACTTAACTGTACTGGAAACATACCGCTATGCTGCATGCGTGACATCCGATCGCTCTGAATGCAAGCGACTGACTAACCCGAACATCCCTTGACGTGACTTAATGGACTCGCTTGACCCAGGTGCACATTGTCAGCGACTGTCAGGACTAAATAATCGTACTGTACACATTCTAAGCCTGAGCGGGACAGTGCGGCTATTATCGCTTGTGTTACGTATCGTATTTTGATGATGTCACCGTATTAGCAGAAAGTGTGGCCAGATTTATAGAAAGACAAGCGCATAAACCAGGGATGCAAAACTGTGCTACAATTGCGGCAGACGTCATAAGCCGAAATACGTAACTCATCTCTTCTCTTCAACCCTCGCGTCATTGGATATGATAGGGGGAGAAGAGATATGTATTCAGTGTGATTTCCAAACGTCACTGTTACGTCATTGAAGGGTCCGGCCTTGTGGAAGGGGGAACAAACTCTTTCCCCATGCTTCGACCCCTCTCTTTCCAAGTTCTGCATCCCTGGCATAAACTTTTCACGTTGAAAATTCCCAAACATGAATTCTGATGTTTAGCTATAAGATTTTAAATCATAATAGTTCAAATACACCCTATCCAATAATTAGATACGAAATGGCGCGAGACGGACAGTTTTGAAAACCATGAGGCACGTCACAGAATGGAGCGAGATGAATCGTGTGGAATACTACGAGGCACCTTGAATGTTACACATATTGTAAGTTACACTTACATATATCGTCTCCGTACAAACAAAAGTGTAACTAGATTTCTCGAATGTTAAGTGCATAAACGTTTCACTTTAAAATAGGAGACACCTTGTGCTTACACGAAGGCGAATCAATCATTCGCCGTAGTAGGTGTTTCCCGCGGTTTCTATGAAGATTGGTAGATGGTAGAGTCCCAGCATTCTTACTTTCCTTCCTGACGGAGACATGAAGATTCAGATCTATGAGGTACGGCAAACTACCAGAGAGATGTGGTATACAGATTTGGTGACTGACCGCGATGCAGGGATAGTGAATAGGCTTAGCCAGGCAACATAATTGGTACGCAACTTATTCCATAAGGGGCGCACAAAAGCCTACTTAATCTAAAATGTTAGGATCCTCCACGTTCCGTCCGAAAAACACCTATGCCAATAATTATACCTGGTTCTGTATACCTGGTTGTGTTATTATTTTGCAGTTGGTTTGTGCAGATTTATATTTATATTTCATAACTAGTTTTCTTAGCTAACTTCTTTCTTCTTTTGTAAAATGTGAAGAGTCCACTGCAAGAATGATGGATGTCATTTGGAATACATTTTGCAGGAGAAGCAATTGAAAGTTTGAAATGCTTAGCGTTCAAAGCTTAACTGAGATTTTCCGATCATTACCGGACAATGACTATCAGTGTTAATACCATATAACTCTCTATGTACATTCTATATGTCTTAAGCTATGCATTGACAGTTTTGGTTCATTTTCGACAAGAAAGTGACATCCATCATTCTTGCAGTGGACTCTTCATGTTTTCTCGACATTTTGTGTAACTTTGAGCTCTATAGTATTTACTTCCGTATCTGTCTACGTTAAAAACATCAATTCAACAATCTGAAGGCGCTGGAAAACAATTGAATGTGCGAAAGCGCTAACGTCTAGTCATGTTGCCATATTTATTTCGATGTCAAGAGAATGCTCAGTGCAAATAAAAGAGTAGCGTCTCTCAAATACATTCTAAAATAAGTGCTAATTAAACTCTCATTACTTGTTTCCTCATTTTATAAGTGACGACTGTGAGTTCGATCCTTAGACAGTTTTGATGAGTGCAGTTTTTTCTCGATAGAAGCAATCAAACAATTCGATTACTAAAATGGGATATCCCATCAATGAGTGAAACCATTGGGCCAATGAACATATTGTTTCAAGCACTTTGATCAAGATTGTTACGCTCAAAAACTAGTTTGATTAATCTGATTTACAACAAAAAAAAAAAGTGTTTGTAGGTTTTGTCGGATTCGTGAAAGCCCGATAATCGATAAATGGTCAATAGATTTTTAATTATTTTTCGGACTCCGTGTTATTTCTAATTTAATGCAAGCACATTACTATTTGTTCTTCTCTGCGCATCCATATCGCAGGAGCGTCATTGTGACACGAACTGTCTGTCAGGATGCGGTCTGTATTGAAACGAACAGTAGCAAACAAGGACCATAGAAATACTTATAATTAGCATTAATTAGCAAGCGAAATACTATTTACAGAATATCGCTGGAATATCAACTCCTGCGTCAGCTTCTCGGTTGGAGTCTATAGCGCTTTTATACACAACAGTTTCTGGATAAACTTAGTGGCAGGGGCGGGGGTGGAGAGGAAGATATTCAGTTCATCTACGTTAAATTAATTTGGACTTCCAGTTTGGGAGAGGTAGTAGTGTCTTTTGTAAGGGAGAGTCTGTCCAGGACATCGGGATGGTATCTCTGGAATTGCCAGTTCACGTAATCAAAGAGACTCGGCTGCCATGCAATGTCAGTAGGAGAGAGAGAGTGGTTTTATTGAAATAATGGAAGGTTCTCCTTTATAAATGCCTCGAGGTTTGTTGGTTAAGAAATTTTATCCGTATATCGAACTTCAAAGTGCATTATTGTAGTAGATGCTGTTGTTTCCGAGACCTCCTTCCTACGTCTCAGGAGACTGACTTTCGGGAGCTCTGGAGAGGACAAACTTTGATAGCCGTTTGGATCAAGTCGACATAGCGTGGATTACTAGACGGCTCTCTTCTGCGAATGCGAACAATTAGATCTGTGCATGCAAACTTTCGCTGCATTAATGCTATTCTCAAAATGAGAATTCCTTCGATTAAGACTAAATGTCTTCTTCCAGAATATTAGAATATTTATTGAAAGGTTCCGTCTTCGACATATCTTATTATTTTTGTGTTTATGAACAATACATATTCAAATAATACATGCATTAAAAATATTGTTTCTCCTGTTCAGGAATCTTCAGGTCAATCTGTTAGGAAATAACTTATACTGAACACATCATTGATAAACGTATGTAAGTAGCCTATGTATAAGCTAAATTTTTAGTTAAAAAGATAGAATCTTAAATCTAAATTATAATTTGTATACTGTATACAGTATGTTAAAAGTATTACCCAAATTAGATATTACGACCAAAAAATGATCGTTAGTTAACTGATCGTAACATTGTCTGGCAAACATGTAAAATCAAAATTTTAAAAACTTAGATTTAAAATTATAAACAAATACCTTCATAAGTTACATTAAGTGCTGTGTAATTGACTTACAGTTGTGTTAAATTACAAAAAAAATTGTTAAAATAGTATGAATTGTATCATGTTGTTTTGGCTTGGTTCATGTTTTGCAATGTCTTACGTCACTAATTAAACAATGATATTCATCTGACTTATCCGAATCACAACGCCAATATTCTAGTATTCATCTGACTTATCGAAATCACAATGCCAATATTCTAGTATTCATCTGACTTATCGCAATCAAAATGCCAATATTCTAGTATTCATCTGACTTATCGGAATCACAATGCCAATATTCTAGTATTCCTCTGACTTATCGGAATCAAAATGCCAATATTCTAGTATTCATCTGGCTTATCGAAATCAAAATGCCAATATTCTAGTATTCATCTGACTTATCGGAATCAAAATGCCAATATTCTAGTATTCATCTGGCTTATCGAAATCAAAATGCCAATATTCTAGTATTCATCTGACTTACCTGAATCACAGTGCCACTATCTAGTATTCATCTGACTTATCGGAATCACAGTGTCCATATTCTAGTATTCATCTGGCTTATCGAAATCAAAATGCCAATATTCTAGTATTCATCTGACTTACCTGAATCACAATGCCACTATCTAGTATTCATCTGACTTATCGGAATCACAGTGCCAATATTCTAATATTCATCTGACTTATCGGAATCACAGTGCAAATATTCTAGTATTCATCTGACTTATCGAAATCAAAATGCCAATATTCTAGTTTTCATCTGACTTATCGGAATCACAATGCCAATATTCTACTATTCATCTGACTCATCGAAATCAAAATGCCAATATTCTAGTATTCATCTGACTTATCGGAATCACAATGCCAATATTCTAGTATTCGTCTGACTTATCGCAATCAAAATGCCAATATTCTACTATTGATCTGACTTATCGAAATCAAAATGCCAATATTCTAGTTTTCATCTGACTTATCGGAATCACAACGCCAATAATCTAGTATTCATCTGACTTATCGGAATCACAATGCCAACATTCTAGTATTCATCTGACTTATCGCAATCAAAATGCCAATATTCTAGTTTTCATCTGACTTATCGGAATCACAATGCCAATATTCTAGTGTTCATCTGACTTATCGCAATCAAAATGCCAATATTCTAGTTTTCATCTGACTTATCGGAATCACAATGCCAATATTCTAGTATTCATCTGACTTATCGGAATGACAATGCCAATATTCTAGTACTCATCTCACTTATCGGAATCACAATGCCAATATTCTAGTATTCATCCGACTTATCGGAATCACAATACCAATATTCTAGTATTCATCTGACTTATCGGAATCACAATGCCAATATTCTAGTATTCGTCTGACTTATCGGAATCACAATGCCAATATTCTAGTATTCCACTGACTTATCGGAATCACAATGCCAATATTCTAGTATTCGTCTGACTTATCGGAATCAAAATGCCAATATTCTAGTTTTCATCTGACTTTTCGGAATCAAAATGCCAATATTCTAGTATTCCTCTGACTTATCGAAATCAAAATGCCAATATTCTAGTTTTCATCTGACTTATCGGAATGACAATGCCAATATTCTAGTACTCATCTCAGTTATCGGAATCACAATGCCAATATTCTAGTTTTCATCTGACTTATCGGAATGACAATGCCAATATTCTAGTACTCATCTCACTTATCGGAATCACAATGCCAATATTCTAGTATTCATCTGACTTATCGGAATCATAATGCCAATATTCTAGTATTCGTCTGACTTATCGGAATCACAATGCCAATATTCTAGTATTCATCTGACTTATCGGAATCACAATGCCAATATTCTAGTATTCATCTGACTTATCGGAATCACAATGCCAATATTCTAGTATTCATCTGACTTATCGGAATCACAATGCCAATATTCTAGTATTCATCTGACTTATCGGAATCACAATGCCAATATTCTAGTATTCATCTGACTTATCGGAATCACAATGCCAATATTCTAGTATTCGTCTGACTTATCGGAATCACAATGCCAATATTCTAGTATTCATCTGACTTATCGAAATCACAATGCCAATATTCTAATATTCGTCTGACTTATCGCAATCAAAATCTCAATATTCTAGTATTCCTCTGACTTATCGCAATCAAAATGCCAATATTTTAGTATTCATTTGAATTCGATCTGTAACAGTGGAAGGCCTGTGGACTTCCTCTGAGCAAAACCGGCTTCCTGGCGATCGCTCTGTATCAGAACGTTTTTTGTGGTGGGTTAGAAGTAGATTTCAAGATAAATGTCATTGCTGGACGTGGTCAAAATATCTGTTGAAGATTTCAGGGAAGTGTTTATAAACATTTTGTTGAAGCATCTTCACTGGTCAAATTTCTGGTTGTGAATAGCGATTGTGCTTATAAAATTATAACATAAAAGAAAAACTTAAGAGTCAAACGCGAAACATGTCTTCAAATTTATTAGTACCATTTGCTGTAATTGTATTTTCAAGGCACTCACGTTTTATATGCAAAAATTTAATGAGGTACGTCATATATTTAAGAAAATTGAATACAAACTAATGTACTTACATAGTTTTAATCAGTAACGTGTGATTTAAGTAATTATAAAATGTTATATTCTTGAAACATTTTGATTTATTTAGATACGATTTCATTATTAAAGAATTTGAAAAGCTTTTAACATATTAATATCGGAAGAAATAAATTAAAAATCACTGTAACCAATAATCTAGATGGATTAGACCACTCTAGAGGTTCATTCCGAAAATGTAAGCGACAAACTACCTAAATTGTTAATGCGTCAGTAGAGCATTAATCATTGGCTGACGCGTCAGTAGTTTAGTGAAAATTGTAAAATCAACTAAGCCTATTGTTAAATTTAATACACTTAATATAAATTATTATAGACGTTATTGCTCTCGATTTATTAGCTATAATCAGTAATAAACTTCCAAGGACAGGTATGTACGAAACATTATAAATGAAGGGTTGTAACATCCTTCAGCATTGAAATTGTGGTTTTCTGTTAACGTACCTACAGTAACGTATATAAAATGCAAATCTAGCTTCCAGGAAAAGTTTCCTGTGTAGCAGACTTGAATAAATTCAAAAGGGAAATATGTATGCAGGGTGATTCACGAGGATTTGCTTTTTCTTACAGACCTTATTTCCGAAGAGATTCTGAGCAAAAAATGTCATATGTGTCCTAATCTCAATATTTTCAGAGTTACACTAATTTGAAGTTGTTAGTAAAATACCTTTTTTTCTTTAGTTTTAAGGTTAAAAGAATATTACAAATAGAGAATGAAGTATTCAGAAGTATCATTTATTTAACTGGCTAGTGTTCTGAAGCTAAAAATGTGTTGTCAATTGCTTTGTACAGATTTTGTTTTTCAATTTTTTCCTAAAAATTACATCATTCTTACGCACTTATCACAAAAATTATTACAAATCATACGACTTTAGAAACTTGATTCTTTACAGTGTAATTATGCATCCTAATGTAGTCTTAAATAATTTACAAGAGTGGCGTGATTTGTAACAATTGTTGTGATAAATGCGTAAGAAAATGTAATTTTGTAGTTAAAAATCGAAAAAAAAAATTGTACGAAGCATCTATGGAATTCACAACACATTTCTGGCTTCAGAATATTATCTTACAATTCATTTTTGATTTTTCAGATAAATCAGTTCAAGATTATAAATTTATTTTGAAGTTTTCAATCATAAATTCACAACGAGAACACGTCATACATTTCAGTCACACACACACATAATCATGTCAAAATTTTCATCTTTCCAATACTAATATGGGACAACATTCACACAAGTTCATCAAAATACACATTTCAATTACGCCTTTCACATATAGGCCTACATTCCAGTGACTACAAATCCAAAACGATCATAAAATTTGGTATCCTTAAAATAATTAACATGAATGAATGCCGCACTCATTCCACACGTACACAATACAAGTCAAGAACCTGATGAACAATCATTATAGAAGATTTTCAACAAACGTGTTGCTTATAAGACATAAACCATTCAATCGTTAACATCAGTAATATTTGTATAACACCATGCAGAATCTATTTCACACAGACAATAAGTACAAATATTTTATATTTTATCAATTCTAACAATTTTATACTATCCATATAATAGTGATATTTAACAAAATGTAACACGACTTCTATACAATTTACATTCATATTTATATTTTTATATTTCACTTTTCGGCAAGTCTGCGAAACAACACAAATTAATCAAATTGAGCATTGCTAACACCAATATCAGATTTTATTACATATAACTCATGATTAATTATCCAAATCATTGTTATGCTTATTACTGTGAACACCTTATTGGACTTAAGTTTAGATTTCGTTGTAACATTTTGAATATCTGATAATGCCGTTTAGACGAAAACGTTCATAAAGTTTCTTCTGTAAGTTGTATTACGAAATAATAATTTTGCAAAAAATGATAAATCATATAATTGAAAACTTCAAAATAAATTTATAATTCAGAATATTAGCTAATTAGAGAAATGATACTCCTCAATAGTTAATCCTTTATCTATAATAGCTATTCTTTTACCCTTAAAACTAAAGCATGAATGACAATCATGATGACGTTTATGATGGTTATTATCGCCATAAAAAATACGTTGTAATGTATTTTACTTCTCAATCATTCCTTTACCAACATACATTGAATTAAATATACAATACGTGATAAAAATAAAATATGTGAGGAAAGATTTAGATACGTGTCAGATTAGGCAGTCCAGGATAACTATTACCTCTCCCTCGAGTTGCTAGAGGTGTATCTATAAATCTTGGGACAGTTCGTCCTCGTCTCTCACACTAACAGTGGCAGCTCTTCCTTTCTCGCAAATCAGCTGCAAGTTCTTCCAATAGAGCTCAGCTGTTCATTGCCTTCCTCCATCTCCCCCCACTTCCTCTTCCGCAGTACTGTACTCTCTTCATTGCAATATGAGATGCCTACTTGTTTTCAGCCATTTGCAATAAAATTTTCTTCATAGTCATTTCTGTGCTCTTAGAAAGTACAAATTATGAGAATGTTTTTTCCACTCCTTTCCTTAATGTTTTTCACGTCTTACCGTTACTATAAGAAACCCTGATTTTGCTTTCAGCATACCTTATATTTTGTTAAGAATTTTCTTACATTTTGAGCCTTACGATGAGATGTAAACTCTCATACGTTTCGGAAGTACTTACAGGTTTACAGGTTTCACCCTCTTGGGTCTCATCACTCAGATCTGGAACTACGTTATAATTTGTTAATTCCAAAATGTCTACTAGTCCAATTTGTCAAGTCGCTTGGATTATCTAAGCATAATGGACCAAGGAAGTAAGTTTTGAGTATTATGAGCCTGAGGATAGAACCTGTAAGTAATTCATATCGTACAACAGTGGCGAAAAAACCGGACCGACACTTGGGAAGGAAACTTTTTTCTGTTCCTTATTCAAATTTAATCCCAATACGCTTCGATTGCAGCAATATTTTACTACTTAACTTATTATTCCCAGAACATGAATTTTACCAGCTTATTTTCTAATGGCTTTCGAAATGGGCTACGTCAGCAGTCGAAACGACAACAATTTCAATAGATTATTCGCTATCTTGTAAACGCAGGCGTGGCATGCGCAGTGGCTCATTTCGAGGACTTTGATTATTCCGTCGGTCCGGTTTTTTTGCCACTACTGTACAACATGCTTTGGGTATGAGAAAATCGTCTATTAAAGAGATATGTAAGTAACGCTGATCACAAACGATCCAGAGTGACAATTTCTAAGATATTTTGCCGTGATGAACAAGATTTTTCCAACTTTTTGGATCATATTGTAACTATGGAAAAAACATCATTACGATTCAGAAACAAAAAGAAAAAATCAGAAAAATTAAAAGACTCTCGTTCTGTCCGCTCATAAAAATTTAGCGTTCAAAAATTGTTTGAAAAACCATTCGCATCAGTTTTTGGGATAGAGACGTAATAATTATGACAGATTATTTACAACAAAGTAAAACTCTGAAGGAAGTGTATTATCCTTAATTTTTAACCAAGTTTCGGGAAAATATGGTTGTAAAATTTCGGAAATTGTGCTGTTTTTGAAAGACAATGCATATGATGACAAGTTCCTGATTGCGTTGCAGAAAATTGATAAAGTTGGCTTTGAATTAATTTTATTCCCCTTAGATTATTACCTGTTTTTGAAATTGAAAAGGGATACATTCAAAGAAAATCAGTTTACATCGAAAGAAGCACTTACAGAGTGGAAAAATGGCTTACAGAAGACAAACAATTTTTATAAGCTTAGAAATGATTTATGACGTTGTATTAAGTGTTTAGAGATAAAGGGTGGTTATGTGGAGTAAATGAAAATTTGTTTTTGAGATACAATAGGCTAACTTTTTCCATGTCAGGCTGAGAACTTACCGGTATGACGTATTATATAAATGTGTGTTCCTCTTCAAGTTCAGAAGTAGATTCTCACTTTTAATTTCTCTTATTGGAAACATCGCAGAGCAACGTTACATCTTCTACTAGATTTTCTTTCATAATAAGCCTCTTGTAAAAGTTAAATGTTTTTGATAATTCTCTTTTGTTTCCAGGAAAGGGAACCCATTCACTGATGCATAACACGACATTAACAATTGTTTCTGACGTACACTCCCGCTGAGATGTGTTTGTTTTCGCGCTGTTTTTCCACTTTGAAATGTTTGTGCTTAATAAAACAGTTGCAGACCATTATTACAAACAGAATTCAGTCTACTTCCAATAAAGACATAACATAAACGTGATATACAATCTCTTCATAATAACTCGTTTCGGTGTGGGGTGGAAAGACCAGGAACGCGTTCGGTTCCTTTCTGCTTTCTTACTTAGTCTCAACAAACATTGAAACAGCCTTGAAATGGCACTATGAGGTGTGTGAGTTGAAAATGAAAGATGAAGAAAAGCATCTTTGAGGACCCTCTTCATTATTTCTGTCTAATTCCAGCTTTCACCTTTTTCATCTTCTTCTCACCCTCTTTCCATTCCTGTCCCCATCCTCCCCAACGCCAACTCCACCCCCAACTCCTTTTTCAGACCCACAATCGACAGCCTAAACTATGTCTGTTAAAAAAGAGGGAGGGGAAGTTATCAAAGATCACACAAGAGCCAGAGGGATTTCTGAAAGAAAAAATGGCGAAAAAGGGAAGAAACGAATAGAAGACAAAGCGGCCAGGACTTCTCCAATTTCATTTCTTTAATCTTTTTTTTCTCCTCCAAAGAAATTAGAGGCAAAGGCTTACAGCAATGAAACTTTGCTTTGAGGGAATTTCATCAGCATTTTTCTACAAATTTTAAAAAAAGTCCTCTACCTTCACGCGCAGCGCTTCTCAAACTTGTGTATCTGCACTAGGCATCGGATAGTGAATTTACAAACTTTTCCATCCTTTTTTTATTCTTTCTCCAATTATACTATGAAATCAAATCTATGCGTTGGAGGCCTATATGAAAGAATAGGTCCTCTCAATCATTGATATTCAGGCAATGCTTGCTTTTATTTAATAATTTTTCAAATTCAATTTTAATATTCAGCGTAGTTGCAAGTCTATTTTCAATGCAGTGAAACCTCTTCTTACGGACGCTTCAAGATACGGACACTCCTCATATACGGACAGATTTTTATGTCCCAACTGAAATAATATAGAAATAATGATAAATTTAACTCTGGTTTACGGACACGGACAGCTGTTTTACAGTCCTAAAGCTTGCTTTACCTCCTGATAGCAGACAGAACTTGGATTTCAACACCTAATGTGTTACAAACATGGAAAATTTTGTACAGAAATTCCTTAACATGAAAGAAGATGTCGACCTGGTTGGCAAGTTGGTATAGCGCTGGCCTTCTATGCCCAAGGTTGCGGGTTCAATCCCGGGCCAGGTCGATGGCATTTAAGTGTGCTTAAATGCGACAGGCTCATGTCAGTAGATTTACTGGCATGTAAAAGATCTCCTGCGGGACAAAATTCCGGCACATCCGGCGACGCTGATATAACCTCTGCAGTTGCGAGCGTCGTTAAATAAAACATAACATTAGTAACATTCCCATTACATTGACAGGAATATTCCTCTAAAAATTCAGCGTTTTGTGGCTACCCCTTGTTAGCTGGAAGCGAGTGGATAAACAAAGTCTCATGGGTCCAAGGTTTCCGCGATCGTGAAATTGTATTCGACACATGATAGGGTTAGTAGGATTATTCTCTTCACTTCAATCAGTTGTTCTGTTTCGAGAGACATGGCACCTGAACGTGAAGGTTAAGCTGAAAACTGTAAATTACAATACTGCATAACTGTAGACGTAGAATAAAATTGCATGGCACAGTACTGTATTTTCCTTTTTCGGTCGTATCTACTGCAGTTCGAAGTTGCAAAGAATTTACTGTAGTATACTGAATTTAGAATTAAACTACAGTAATACATTTCATTTAAAGCGTGAAGGGATACATAATGCATATTATAAATTTACTGTTAGATTGGGGAGCCTCTCTCCAATAAAGGACACCTCCCAGACGTGGACAGATTGCTACGTCCCTTCGATGTCCGTAAATGAGAGGTTTCACTGTATTTGACATAAAGGTTTTATCTTCTCAATCTCGTCTCTCCTTCACGCTCTGATGTTAAACCTTTTCAATTTATAAAATTAAACATTATACCTATTTCAGTTCGATATATATTTTTTCCTCCTTCATGCGATAAGCATAAACTCGTTGAGCGTTCAAATTGATCATACCAACACTTGTATGGACGTCCTACATTTTTCCGTTCTTTTTGTTTGTTGGTTTGTTGTTTAGTCAACTGTCCTAAAACAGGTCTGAACCTCACAAGTTATACCAACAAAACAAAACTTATGAGGTAACTAAGGCAGGAGATAAAGGGGTATGGTGGCCAGTTCCTTTCCCCCTGCATTCCACACATCGCTGTCTAGTAACATATTACACTAATCAGACTTCAAATGCATACAAACAGTTGTTCTTCCTCTGACACATCGTCAAGTGAGATGTACTGTTTGATAATAGATGTAGTACATCAGACCATTCCAAGTGGGCAGTCCCCGTGATGCCCCGTGGCTGCCCTGGGTTCATTGAAGCCGTGCCAAGCCCTGGAGAGAGACAGCGAGTGAGTGGGAAAGAGACGGAATACCGATCGCTGAGAGTTTGCATGCGTGCAAGGGGTAGAGTGAGCCAGTGAGGTACATATATGAATGGCACATTTTTATGACACATATGAAAAATTCAAGAATTACAACAATTGGCCATTACAAAATAATACAACAAAATAAAATTGTCTTTTTTTCTGTACTTAGGAAGACAATAATGACATTTCTTTGATTTCTTTCCCTTTCAGCTATATCAGGGAATATTGTTTGAGTAGAATGAATGTGTAACACTGCTTCCAACACAATATCGAACAAACATGACCTACTTTTACTCTTATTCAGGTTCAGAACTGAGAATATGTGTTCGCAAAGGTATATACAGGCAAACGTAACAATTAACTTGCATGTCAAAGCGTGGATAAGCGGAAACTCTTTTTGTTCCAAGTTCTTATAAAACGCAACGAGGCCGCCTGGAATATTGTAGTATCTATCTTTCAAAATTGTTTGACACTGAAGCCTTATCAATTCTCTTTGGAATTTGACTGAAGCCTGCTCAACGTTTACAAAAAAGGGCGCCATACAAATGTTCACAAAGTTACTACACGCGGCGACAGATTGTTTGTGGAGACAGACTAATTAACTCAAATAACGTCACCAGGAAAGACACAATAGCTTTTAAGTTGAAATCATGCACTCCTTTACAAATATTCCTTCTGTAAAAGGCCGGCTACTTTTGGCGATATTTAGGGCAACAATATAGCTTGCATGGACAGGTCTTTCGGAACTTGGCTCAATGTGCTGCGAAAGAAGGGAAATGAAGTTTTAATGACATTGTCTTACTTACTTACAAATGGCTTTTAAGGAACCCGAAGGTTCATTGCCGCCTTCACATAAGCCCGCCATAGGTCCCTATCCTGTGCAAGATTAATCCATTCTCTATCATCATATTCCATTTCCCTCAATCCATTTTAATATTACCCTCCCATCTATGTCTCGGCCTCCCCAAAGGTCTTTTTTCCCTCCGGCCTCCCAGCTAACACTATGACATTGTCACTATGCAAAAATACATACAGAGTTAAACGGACAGAAAATCCTTCAACAGTTTAAAAAACGTTTTTATAATTCCCATACATTGTTGACAACTGTTCAAAATAAACTTACTATAACCTAACCATTAATTTAATTATATTGCCCTTAGAGTACCAATTAGTTGAAATAATATTTACCTCGTCGTAAGAAGACTGCATTTCGACCTTTAGTTTCGTTATTAATGCCTTCCTCTCTTCGCCGATAATATGAGCGTGGGTATCAGAATGATTAACTTCAAAGTGACGCTTAATGTTGCATGTTTTTTTTTACCGCACATTGATATGGCATATTAAACGTTGAACATTGTTGTAATCAGATTAGACAAGATACAAGCCCTCCCAAGAGGGGTTAAATTCTGAACAGACTGTCGACCACTTCTCTTTATTCTTATTCAAAACAGTTAAACACAAACGATAGTAAACCATATGGATGGAGTAATGAATGAATGAATGAATGATGGAACGCATGATCCATCAAAGCCTCCAGAATATCATCGAACAGACGAGAAGAGTCGATGATCGTACGTATTCGTACACCACCATCACAACCGCAGCGACAGAGAGGAGTGGGGGTCCGCCTTGGGCAGACACAGGGCAGCGTGCGGGCGCCCTAGCCCTCAAACGCTGTGTTGGAATGATCTGTAGTACATAATATTATCTGCAACCTAGGAAGTTCAACGTATTCACTTGTTCTATTGTTCCGTTTTCAATCATAGCCCTTCTTCTCATGATCTTAAGATCACTGATTTGGTTTTTGTGAATGACATTTCTAAACTATATAATTTTCCAAGTTTCTGTTGTTCATAAAAACATAATTTGTTGTCATTTAACTTAACAAGTAGTGTAAGTTATATGAAATGTCTTTACAAAACTGACTAATAACTTCTAATGTTTCCACGAGCATATAGACCAAATTTTTAGTCTTAAAATAATTTCAGAAGCTATTTCTGTGACTTTCTACAAAATTGAATGCACCGCCAAGTTAAATCGTACAGCTTATTAGTGAAGTTGAATATTTTACTTCTTAATAAAAAAATAAATTGCACAATGAGGGAAATTAAATCGTATCTTTTTATTTGAACGCACTATAAATATTTCATGTATGTATGGTAAATGTATACTTTTTAGTGATTGTTCGAAAAACCAGCAAGAATAATATGAATGTACTGACTACTTCTTACATGATAGAACATCGAAACTTTTCAAATTACGTCTCATTGTCATACAATTCATTTGTTTATTACCTTTGTTCTCCTCCAGCCTCCAGTTCGGCTTTAGAAATGTTATCTGACGAAATCAAACGTTGAATTTCTCCTTCAATATTAGTTGTACAATCTTAAGATATTAATGAAACTTTTAATAGCAGTGAAAGATATTCCTTATACTATAAAAATCGATTTATATTAAAAAATTGACGACACGATGTCATTCAAAAGTCGTTTTCAGAGATTGGAAACAACGCTCTGTATAACGGCGCTTCCAATTCCAGAGTTCAATATGAGCAAGAAAGGCGTTCTGTTAGCCCAACTACTAGAACGCAGTGTCTAATGATTTAGTTTCGATCCTGACCAGGAAAGACATATCGCCAAAAGTTTCAGCCGACATTAATTCATTCCGCCGTATGCTATTCTACCTAAGACCAGTCAGTTGGTCAGCGAAGGTCGGGATAGCTCTATTTTTCATTAAAACATGGAAACTCCATCACGGCGATAACCTACTCAGATAAAAAGTTTTACATAAAATTGGCTACCGAAAGCAATAAGAGTATTTAGCGGGTTGCAGAATAGCGATCGCGAAGTCAGTGGACGGCACTTGCACATGCTTGAATTAGTTGTTTGTCATATCTCGGGCTTCGAGCCTGGAGCTTTAACCAATTCAGTGACCACGACGCGATTCAGCGAGTAATTTGCTGTCTGTGTGCCATTCAGCCCGCTTTATCGAGTCACACTCAATTACTCCCGTCTGTCACTTCGCTTTTCTGTCGAGTCTTGCAGTATTACAGCCCTTTCCCACAAGTAAGCAATGCGAACTGACAGGTATTTTGTATACCAGATCTCAGCCTTCTACAGTTTTGTCTTTGTTGCAGATTTGTCCCATACATTAGTCGAATATAGTGATTTCAGTAGAGTGACCGGGACGAAAGCTTATCAAACCAGTTTACCGGCAATAAGTCCCGAAGAAACTGTAGTTCTATGGTCCAAGGAGATGGTTTTAGGACAATTTAAATTTAAGATTTCTCTGCTATAATTGTATAATTCTCTGTATGCATTATTAGGCTTTAGGGTGAATGTGATGAGAAGGAAACTTTGGGGTATCACACCTTGTCGTGAGAAATATACTTACTTTTACTTTCAAAGGCGTCTTCCCTTTTCAGGGGTTACCTTCTACTGCGATCCTCCAAAGTCTTCTCTCCTGCCAGTCGCCTTCTTTCAAATTCCGCTCCTGCATTACCCTGGCTACTCCACCTCTCCAGGTACTGCGAAGTCTTTGCCTTTTCTTCCTCCCATATGGAGACCATGACAGGATCTGTTTGGGCCATCTATCCTCTGACATTCTCTGAACATGGCTATACCATTGCAACGTTCTCTTTTCTAATCGTTCCAATAATGTTTCTTCTTGTTCCATTACATTCCGTATTGTTTCATTTGGAATCCTTTGTAATCTAGATATTCGGCAACTCATACGCAATCCATCCATTTCCACTGCATTTAACATTTGTTTTTGTCTCTGAGTCAATACCCATCCTTCTCCTCCATAGGTGAGAATACTTTCAACAATAGCATTTAAAATCATTCTTTTTATACATCTTGATTACACAACTTTTAACACTGTACCACTTCGGAATATGTATGGTAAGACTTTCCTGTGTTAAATTTCAACGTACCTCGTTTACATGTTTCTACCTATTTATGGATCATCTTCAGAACTGGTCGTTGTTGGTCTTGGCGCCACTTGTTCTGTTTCCTGTGAGGGTGTGTTCCTGTGGTATAGTGTAGAGTCAAAGAGTGTGTGTGTTTTGAAGTTGAGTTGTGTTTTGAGAATTTCGTTGGGGTGTGTTTTTGTGTGTCTGTATATTTAATATTGTTCTAGTGTGTTTAGTTTCTGGCTTTTTGTTCTACGATGAATTTCTCTACTCCAAAAATCGCCATTAAGCGTTGCTTGACTGATACAGTCTTTAACATCTTCCTTACACGTGCCCGATTTGTCAATAATGGGGCCCAAATATTTGAAATGATCTACTAATCGTATCTTCCCTAAACCGGGTATATCCAAGTCTTCTTCCTCTCCTCCAATAATAAGATATTCAGTTTTCTTCGTATTTATTTTCAGACCACCTATATTATATGCTTCGTTTAATTTCTTTACCATATATTCTGCATCTTCTCTATCCTGTGCTAGTATCACCTGGTCATCCGCAAATAATAAGGAATACAGGGAAATATACAAAATTTAAATTGCACTACCTGTAACTGAAGCCGTGAAGCGAGTATAAGAATGATATTTTTAATAACACAAAATATAGGCTAGGCCTACACATAGTTTAAATCGCAGGATGTCACTTTTAATTCAGTGATTGCGTAGCTGAAGTAATGGAGCTGTACAAGGATGGCATTTTAAAATAACAAAAAATTTTAACCCATGTATTGTGTGGCTGTTGCAATGAAGCTAGTAGAAGAAAGATGTATTAAATTAACATAAAAATGCACTAAATCTTAATCGCAAGATAACACTTTTAACTGTGCGATTGTGTAGCTGACACAATGAAACTGGTATAAGATTTATATTTAAATGACATAAAATAAACTCAAAATTTAAATCGCAGTTCATCAGTTTTAACTCGATGAATGAGTAGCTGGAGAAATGGGCTGGAGAAATTCGCGCCGAGAATGCGGACGCATTATTCCGGTGATCATGCCATCTCTTGGCGGGGAACAGCTCCAGAAAACCCGAGCGTCCCCAACTCACCTCACTGTATATATACCTATACACGAAATACTAATCGCAGTACATCACTTTTAACCCTGAAATAATGGAGCGAGTATTAGAATGAGAGCTTTAAAAAAATGAACAAAATTTATATCAAAATGTATACTTTTAATTCACTCACTAGTTATCTGAAGCAGTAAAGTGAAAAGTATTTATTTTTGTTTAAAATTATATGAAAAATACAAAAATAATTTCAATTTTGATTGCGCATTACCACCTTCAAGTGAGTGCACTTAGGAATAACTCGTCAGCAGCTTGCTGTAGTGTACAGAATATTGTCTATTTAAAGGCATGTATCATAGTTAAGTGGAATCACAAGTAGTTCTATTATAACCAGTTAACTCTAAATTTAAATGCCTTGAACTGCAACCATACTGAACAAGCATTTCAGTTTATAAAATATTAACTCAACAATCTTTTATATCTGCAGAGTGTATGTTATATCCTACTCATCTTGTTACAATACGAAACTAAAATCTTATCCATATTAATTAGTACTAGAGTAGGAAATATTAATAACCGTTAAAAATACATTTTAAAGGCGCTTAATGTCTAGAATAGAGTCTTGCATAACCGGTTACGGAAGATAGAACAGACAGATTACTACTGAACGCCTGGCGCTATAGACAGTATGCGAAGCTCTTCCGTTTCGCGGAGTAGTCCAGTGTTCGGTTTAACGAATGTCCGAGTCTCACTCGGTTGGACGGCTCTGGATCGTGAAAGACCGATAATATTGAGCCATCCAAGAGTTCCAAGAATCGTTGCAAGAACGCGATTAACATCGTGTACTTTCAAATGATATTTGCTCCTTTCTTCTCATTGATTGAAGCACGCATCATGAAACTACAATCATTAGAATTGAGAGTACTTTTATTTTTGTTAGTAACTTATCTCCCTAGAAACGATTTATTAGAGAAATAATAATACATCCGTTTAGAATAATTAAGACATGAGCTATTTTAGCAACCACTCTTTCAGAGGTAGCCTATACATTTTGAAATTAAAGTATGAACGTTACAATATTAGGCTAAGTGTGTACATACTCTATTTGTTCTTCTCTTTTGTAAGTAATTGTAATTTTTTTTATTCTTGTATTTGTTTACATGTCAGATTTCTTCTATGAATTAAGCTTATTTCCTTTGTTGTTACCGGTGTCCATTAGTTGATTTATATATTAGTTATGAAGATAAATGTTCCAAAGTGTCCAATCAATTATAACCCTATTTCAAGCTAACTTACTTATAGTTTTTAAGGAACCCGTGGGTTCATTCTGCTCTCACATAAGTCCGCCATCGGTCCTTATCCTGTGCAAGATTAATCCAGTATCTATAATCCTATCCCACTTCCCTCAAATCCATTTTAATATCCTCCGATATACGCCTCGGCCTTCTCAAAAGTTTTTTTTCCCTTCGGTCTCTCAACCTCTTCAAGGCCGGATATTCCAACGAATGTCCAACCTCGTCGGTTAATCTGCAACCGGTCGAATATAAACCGGTTGTAAGCAGCACTCTAGTCTAGAGGATTTCTTAAAATAAGCTCGAAAATTAATTATGAGAATTATAATAATATTAAAGAAAGATTTGTTTCAACATAAACAAATAATTTAAAATCCTAACATTTCTTAATTCGTATAAAATATGAAGCAACAGACAGGATGGGACATTAGAAGAGACAAAACTGGATGAAAGGATTTTGAAAGACCGAAATAGTTAACAATTGTCTTACATCACGAAATGAAAGAGGTAAATACTATTGCAAAAATAATTTTCAACTCGTTTTGTTTCAATTATAAATACTACATTAACAGCACAGTTTTTAAGATACGGTTCAGTCAATAGAAGCTGTAGCGTTGACTATAAGAATATCGCAACCGAAATCGCTTTTGGATCACTTTCGTAACCTCCTCGTACCACCCTTCTCCATCCCTCACCCTTCCAACTCACCGTCATCGCTATAAAACGCCTTCCGGGAGTTTTATAATTAAGTTAAGACTACTCTATCCTCCTCTCTCGCTCTGTCTATACATGGTTTCCTCTTCCACCGGCTCACTTCTCAATTTATTCGATCCTGACACCAGGTGGCGCCTACAGCAAAACCAATAGAACACAGAGGTTCGTTTTCGTCTTTGAATTGCATGGGCGCTAACTATTCGTCGCTATGGTAACAGCATTCTGCACATTGCAACAGAAATAGGAGCCCAACGAAGAGGCAGTTCATTTCATATTCTCACCGCGTATCCAGCACTCAAGTGCATAATAGACTATACCAGCCACGTCTTTCAGTCTGTTCGCTACCAGAATTAATGACCTTTGTATAGATCCCAACTTCATACTTTTCCTCTTTTATCCTCATGTAAAAGAGAAAGATGGAAAGAGACGAAGAAAAAGTGAAGTTAATTTAAAGTTGATAAGAAATGAACTAGATATTAGAGATGTATCACTTACCTCCCCTCTTCCCAAAAAATGAACTTTAAAAAATTGAATTACTTCTGACGCCTTAATATCTCCCTCGTACTTTTCTTGGTAAGATACGAGTGATTAGGAATTCCTACCCCCCCCCCCCCGATCTCTAGTATCTCCACCATTTATAAATGGGAGCACACGCTTCTCTGAACCAAATTGACAGAGCACCGAAATTTAACCAATTTATGTTTCGCACTCTCTGCCTTTGGAACTCGGTAAATGAAAGTTTAAGGGGTACGGTGTGCCCGCGAGTTGCATAATTAATGTTGTGACTGGAACTCCGTGTACCGACGCTTCAGATAATAACGAAAAATTACGTTCCCCTCTTCCTTTATCTCCTTTCCTTTAGTCTTCTATGTTGCCTCATTTTTTCCTATTTCTTTCCTCACCCTTTTAGACTATTCAAAACAAAAAATTCTTTCATGATAAACGGGCACCCTTTTATCAAGAAGAATATAAGGAAATTATATGCATTTCCTATCTGTGATTTCTAGTGAACAGAGTTGATATGGTGTGAAATTTCTCATCACATTTTGACTATTTCGTTTATATAATGTCATTACATTTTCGGCCAATGAGGTGTAATGAAATTTTGAATTCCAACCAATCACAGTCATACATAGCGATAATTTCTGCAGCTCGATTTATCACCAGCCTATCAATTTATCGCATGGTAGTTCTTTTGTTTAGTCAGTGTCGCCAACTGTTTTTATGTAAATCGATTCTAATTCCATGTCCATTGTATCTAAAGAAAATGACACTCCTTCATAACAGTTGTTCATTTAATTAATGTATTAATCAGGTTATTTGTAATTATACTAAAATTGTTTAAATTAAATTATGGTATCAGTAAGTAATGGAAACGTATTTCTGTTATAATAACAAGAGAAAAGCGCAGTACATGTAATTAACATTTTTAAACCTGTATTTCTCTTTTTTCAATTGGCATTACTGAATAGCATTCAATTTCTTTATTGCAGTAATCGTTATTCATCTATTTCGACTTCACAATGTCTGAATAGGTTAAGTATTCATAAATATACAATTATTAACATTTTGTAAGTGAATTTTAGGGATATATTATTTACATTTTATTTTATTCACGAAATAGTCCTAATAAATGTCACTCGCTCGTGGATTTATCGGCAAAGCTCAGATCTTTTGTGACATTACTATAGATAAAATTTAGCATCTTCCATTGTAGTACAAGTGATAGCGTTCTCGGCTCCAAATCTAGAGGGCCGAATTCGATTTCTTGAAGGGAATAGGAATTATATTTAGTGGCTCTTGTCTTGTATATCTATAGTGCAGCCAAGCGTTCAGCCGTATCGTCGAAATACTGAACTAAATCTCTTATGTCATTCCTCATAATCGCAGAGCGCATGTAACATTAGACCTACCAACCTACGAGAGATGAAATGCGGAGATGTGATTAAATATGAGATATCTTTTTGACAATCATAATAATAATAGTAACGATAGGACGAAAATATAACATTAATTATGGTAATTCCACGATCACTTCTAAATTTCGAGGATTATCATCATCGTGTCAATGCGGGAGAGCATCAGTCTTAAGCTAATTGCGGGAGACTAGTGCATTATGCATGAATGAATGAATGAAGGACGGAAGGAATGAAGGAATGAATGAATAAATTAATTAATTAATGGATGGGGGAAATGGGAGGAAAAACGCTTAAAAAGTTATGCAAAAACACGTCCTTTTGCAAGACAGTTTGGGGCTGGGAGAAACTGAATATGTGAGCTCCAAGCATGTTGGCCACTTGTCTCAATCTGAGTTTCGCCGTTCCACTGAAGAGACTCTAAGGCATTTTTAAGGGAAAAGCCTCAAAAGTAGCTAACCTAAAGTTACTACATAAAAGGGGAAGGGAGAGAAGCATGGCACAATAGTATGAAAGTTGATAGGTCTCTAACGTAAGCACAAATGACAATAAACCTGCTTCTGATACTGCTTGTCCCTTGGCTGCACAATCCGTAATCTGTCGACTTATTTAATTTCTTGTGTCAATCAATTATTTATCAAGGAAGTTCTGCCACATATGAATGTACAGTGTTCATTAAGAATTTCAACGATCATTATCGTAGGGGAACTTTCAAATTGTCAGGTCGATGTCCATAGGCTACTGAAAATTCGTACGCGAGAGGCACTGTAAAGAAAACATTCAATAAATGCATTAACTCTTAGGACTATGGAACACAAATAACGACTTCTAAAAATGTAGTAAATCATGATATTTTTTAGGCACAATGATCTCTGTGATCTTTCAGTTTTTATCAGTTTCACCTCTAGACCAAATATAAAGATCAGTACGTTGGTGATCAGACATTTATTATAATGAATAATGAGGAGATTTTCCGTTAATGATGTCAATGCCTATACTTGGGAAACGGTAGAATCCTGACAAATACTAAGCTTACTTCGATTTTGTCCGCCACAAGTATTGCTAAGGATTTGTCAACAGTAATCTCACTAGAGGTTTTGATTTATCTAGAGAAAATCAAAACTCGAGTGGGATTTAATTGGCTATTACACGATTAGAAGAAAGTATATAAAGATTAGAAGAAATAAAGTACTCTAATACAATAAAATATTAATTGACGTACTGAAATTCTATTTCACTAATGTTAGCTTCACTAAAACTTTTGAACGGAGCCGCCATTTTCAGTTGACTGTTTATGCTGTAAACAAATATCGATCGCAAAGCATGTTTTATAGTAGCGTAAAGAATTTGCAGTTTGAAATGTTGGCAAACAAAGACAAAAATCGTAGGAAGGTGATAAAAACAGGAGAAAGTATATAAAGATTAGAAGAAATAAAGTACTCTAATACAATAAAATAGATATTAATTGACTTACTAAAATTCTATTTCACTAATGTTACCTTCACCAAAATGTTTGAACGCAGCCCGCCATTTTCAGCCGACTATTTATGCGGGAAACAAATTACAATAGGAAACCATGTTTTATAGTACCGTAAAGAATTTGCAGTTTGAAATGTTAGCAAACAAAGAAACAAATGCTAGGGTAGTGATAAAAACAAACAAATGCTAGGGAAGCGATAAAACTAAACAAATGCTAGGGAAGCGATAAAATTGTGCGATAAGCAGCCATGATAGTTTGAAAGACGTCCTTTCGTACCGTTTTATTGGTCAAAAGTAGTATGACATAGTAAAAGTGTAATAGTCAATGAAAAATCCCAGGCCTGACCAGAACTTAAACTCGAATAGCCTATGGCATAGGCTCAGGCTGTATACCCACGCTGCCATAGCAGAGGATTCCTATTGGCTCACGTTCAATTATGACTGACAATTTGCCACTCTTCTACTGAAGTGTAGCATGTGACACACCTTTCTTTGCTTTTCTTCCTTAAAATGTAAAAATCTTACACACGTACTAGTACATCAGAACATTTGCACTTTTTTTTTAAAGTTTGTATTCGAAGATAGGAACTTCTTCGTAGGTCACTTTACACTGCAGTATTCCGTCCCATACAAATTGCCCAACCAAGATCGAACTGAAGTTGTGTAAAGTTTCCATATCAGTGCTAAGAAATCTGTATTCCATTCTGAAACGTTGGAGATGTTACATACCAGCATAGGGTGGAATACTAAAAAATCTGTAGATTATCTTTGCTCTAAATTAAGATAAATTTTACCCATTATGATCTTTTGTGACATGTAATATAATACGATATATTCATTTAGCTTTAGTCCAGTCGGTTATTCAGTATGGAATAATAAAACTAACAAAGAATCTGTTCTGTTTCCTCTGAATCAAATTAATAAGAGAATAATTAAACTTTGTTTAAATAAGTATTTACAGTATATTATTCAGCAAAAATTTCATCTATAAAAATTTAAAAAAGAATTACGAATATTATTAACATATTACCACAAAAATAAAACCAACTTATTCTACAAGAAGATATTCTCCTTCTCTCCTTATTTTATTAATATTAATCGTCATTTAATACTGATGGCTAATTTTATGTTTAAAAAAAGTGTAGAAGTTATGTTTGCAAAATTTTATCCAACAGAAAAATGGACTCCTAATATGTCCTGCACTTTATACTGTAATTAAACGTATTTCATTCTGTAACGTACGCTGTATGATATATGATATATTATCTTAATATGCTTAATATATATAACATACTTTTAAGTCTCCAAGAATACTCCTAAGCACAGACTTTTGGCTTTTTCTGAAGTGAACTACTTATAAATTATATATTATAATTTTAAACTATGTTTAAAAGAGCTCAATCAATTTATTATTATTATTATTATTATTATTGTTATTATTATTGTTATTATTATTATAGGTGGACAAATTCAAATATCTTGGAGCAACAATAACAAATATAATTGACACTCGAGTGGAAATTAAACGCAGAATAAATATCAGAAATGCCTGTTGTTATTCGGTTGAAAAACTTTTGTCATTTACTCTGCTTTCAGAAGAAATAAAGTTAGAATTTATAAAATGGTTATATTACCAGTTATTCTTTATAGTTGTGAAACTTGGGTTCTCACTTTGAGAAAGGTACAGTGATTAAGACTGTTTGAGAATGAGTGTGCTAAGGAAAATGTTTGAAGTTAAGAAGGATGAAATTACACAACGCAGAACTGCACGTATTGTTCTCTTCACCTAACATAATTAGGAACATTATCCATACGTTTGAGATGGACAGAGCATGTAACATGTATGAGTGAATCCAGAAATGCATATAATAATAATGCTTTATTTTAGCTAGCAGAGTTAAGGCTGTAAGGCCTTCTCTTCCACTCAACCAGCAAAAAGTATACATATGTATGAACTTACAAGTTACAAAGAATACAACAATTTGATTTAGATCAAAGTTACGTGTACACAGGAGTTACTTATAAATTAAACAATAAACTATTATGAACTATTAATTAAACAATGAAATACAAACTGTGTAGCAGAATTAAATTAAAATATATAGAATGTTAATATATTTCAAATAATGTTAGATAACAGAAAGAGATTATTGAGAGACAATTTTGAAAATACAGCTCTGTCAGGATGCATGTCTAAAGAAAGAAGTTACCATATAGTCAGTGGCCGTTAAGTCAGTATAATTAGAGTGAATTTCTGAGAAGGTTATCCTTTAAGCTTTTTTCAAAAATGTTTATTGTCTTGCAGTCCCTAATACTTTGTGAAAAGAAATTCCAATGTCGCGAGGTGGATACTGTAAAAGATGATGAATGACAAGATGTTCTATGAAGAGGTATACTTAGCGTGCCACAGATAAGTGATCTGGTATTTACGTCGTGGTTAGAGTATAGATAAGATAAACCAGACTAAAGATAATTTGATGTTGAGGTGTGCAGAATTCGAAAGAGTAAAGAGAAAGAGTGGATATAGAGTATTAGTTGGAAGACCTGAGGGAAAAGACCTTTGGGGAGGCCGAGATGTAGATGGGAGGATAATATTAAAATGAACTTGAGGGAGGTGGGATTTGATGGCAGGGACTGGATTAATCTTGCTCAGGATAGGGACAAATGGCGGGTTTATGTGAGGGCGGCCATGAAGCTCCGGGTTCTCTGAAAGCCATTTGTAAGTATTATTATTATTATTATTATTATTATTATTATTATTATTATTATTATTATTATTATTATTCACAAGCAGCAAAACTTCCCGCGATCACGTGGTTAATCCGTATAGAAGTGAGACAACTCTCAACTACCTTGCAGAAGTATTGCTTTCCGCTTGCACGAACACAACTAATTAAGACACAAGAAGAGCAATAAACATCCTCTGCAGTTGATGAAGTAAGGTGAAAAGAAGATAGATTGAAATTAAAATTGTGCACTTTATAGGGCTGGAAGTTTTCTGGACTTGCTAGAAGTGCATTCAGTCGCAAGCTATAAATCCCGAAGTCCCCCATCAAATGCACTTCGTCGTGGAAATGAGAACAGACCGCGGTTAAATATTTTATCGCTTCACACCGTCTCGAGTGCTCTATAAATCGCTGCGAAAAGCATTCCTCACGTGGAGCATTTAATCTCGACGCCCCAAATTCAATTTAATGTTTTCACAGACGTTAGTAGCGTATCTTTCAAGGAAAAGTAAGCAAGCTCAGCGGCTAAAGCGGGCGATACTGGCGCTGTTGTCGGGGGCAGGATGATGGAGGTGGTGATGTGGTCGACACCAAATGAACTCTGTCAGAGACTGGATTTGTGACCACTAAACCGGCCGATAAATCCACGGCATTGAACCCAAATAGCGTGTTGTCCGGTTGGTACTACCTGGCCAGACATCCAGAGGATTGCGCTTCCTAGCAACGCAGTCTGGAACTCAAACATCTTCACATTATTATTATTATTTTCTGAGTGACATAATTGAAACGCAATTTTCTATGGTCTGGTGGTTTCCTTTGTTTCATCTAAAGACGAAAGTAGACTCAGTCTTTGATATGTTATTTATTCTATATTTCATTATCAATGGATGAAGTCCTGTGCTCTTTGTCAATATGCAGTAATTTCTATCTTCTCATTAAAGACAAGTCTCTATTGTTAAGGGTACAGAAAGAGTGAAATTTTGGTCATTTTCAGTCAAAAATAGCATTCTCGACTTCTTTATGTAAAAAATGAATCAACAATCTCTTATGCCGCTTGATTCAGGGATTTTGGCCCCTGCAAAAAGTAAGTAGATAGATGTAAGAGCGAGTTACTCATCACTACTGGCGGGCTGGGTCACACAAGTCAGGCCGCGCAGTCATAACACCTAACACTTCCTTCTTATCATGTCGCGGTACACTCAGTCTTAAAACATAATATTCTTCCACACGTCCCGTTACTAACCACGAAGTCTGTTGACTAAACAACGTCATGATGACTTATATTTCTTGACATGAGTGTCCCTCGGCTAAGATATTATTTTCATTCTTCCACTTCTATCTTTCCCTCCTATGCACATTTGTGATTAAATTTCTTTCTTATGACGCTACACACAGCTCGGTCACTAGCCAAACAGCTAAGGACAGGGGCCAATAACGTTGAATCGAGCTGTACTATAGGTTGAGTACGTTTCAGTGCTCTGAGTGCCTGGAAGCATAAAAATAATAATATTTAAATGACTGCACCCTTCAATTTTAATTCTACGTAAATTTTACAAGCAGTTTTCTCAAACTTTTTTTTTCAACACATTTCGTAATGATCAAAGTGTAAAGACTTCTATGATTTTGATGCTAGGAACATGAAATTTTTACTCCACGCTCTAAATACTTTCGAAATTAAACTTAGGCCTACATTTTGTAAGAGGGGATACATTTTGAAAATATACAAATTTATTTTTCTTAATTTGAATAATTCAGAAACCACTCATCTGATTGTTGTTTAGTCAACTGTCCAAAGACAGATCTGAACCTCACAAGTGATACCAACAAGGCACCACTTATGAGGCAACTAGGCCAGGAGATAATGGTGTAGGGTGACCAGTTCCTTTCCCCCTCCAGTGCATACATCGCCGACTAACTAAACGACATTTCTTACAAGTTGAGATGATGCGAAGGCATTTCATTCCCCTTCTACTTGCCCTGAGTCCTGAGCCTGCACCCCTCAAGTTGTACACACAGGAAAATAAAATATTAAATAAAGTACATAAGTGGATATAAAATACAATGACACAGATGTTTGAAAATTACATGTTTGAGTATATTTTAATGTCGTTCTTACAATATTTTCAACTAACAAATTCAGGAATGTTGGTTTGTATAATGAAGACAGGGTGTGTGACGCAATGCAGATAGTCCCATTGTATGTGCTTAGAGTAGCAACTAGCGGTGAAGAAAACATTTACCTTCTGCTGTCAGTAGCTTGTTAATGTGCCAGTTGATATAAAGAACAATAAAATGAAATATGAACGCTTAGTGTAGACTTTCGAAATATAGATTACCGGTAAACATGTTCAATAATAAGAATTTTCACTATGTTCGAAGTCAATTAGTCGAACGTCAGTAAGATGGACAGTAGCATCTTCCCCTTCACGGATGGTAAAGAGTGTGAGTAGAGGGGAAGGCCTATCAACCAAACTGAAATGAGGATTACATATTACACTAGTCAGACTTCAGATGCATACAAACAATTGTTCATCCAAATGTTGTGATCTGACGAATTTCTTCTTCTTCTTCTTCTTCTTTTTCTTGTCTACCGTATTCATTCATTCATTCATTCATTCATTCATTCATTCATTCATTCATTCATTCATTCATTCATTCATTCATTCTCTTCTGCCCAAGGGCAGGTTTTTCACCGGAAACCCAACATTCTCCAGTCTTTCCTATTTTCTGCGTTCCTCTTCCTCTCCTCATATGATCCATACCTTAATGTCGTCTTCTTCTACCCCGAACTCTTTTTCCGTTCACCATTCCTTCCAGTGCATCCTTCAGAAGGCAATTTCTTCTCAACCAGTGGCCGAGATATTTCCTTTTCCTCTTTCTGATCAGTTTCAGCATCATTCTTTCTTCATCCAGTCTTTCCAACACAGCTTCATTTCTTATTCTGTCTGTCCACCAGGACGGAAACGCGATGTAACAATATAACGTTTGCAGGGTGATCCATTTATACACCATAACTTCGTCACTAATAAACACGATTGAAATAAATGTGGTTTTGTTCCATCGGGTATACTACTACGATGCGAGCATGAACTTGGTGGGAGACCGCGACGACTGGCAGCAATTTTGGGCATGCGCGAAAATTTCCGGACAGTAGGTGCCAGATGAAAGATATCATCTATATCTATCGTTTCGTGTTCAGGTAAAACCCACCGCTGTGCCCCCGACACAGCCACGCCCATTTGTTCGTATAAATTTATCCTTTATGCCCTATGTGTAATAAAATAATATAGCCTCAATTAAAAATTATTATTGCAAATTTAAGAGACGAGCCGTATCCCAAAGAGGTTACCGCTTTCGGTTTGTTTTGATCAGTTTCTGGGTATGTTGCAGAGTTGCCAACTTTTCTGTGTAATACGCTAGTAACCCACAATTCGTCCACCACTTCGAATGTCCCGCATTGACATAATTTCCTGGAATTAGAGGTGATCGTATAACTCTCTTCTTATATTTTTCCAATTATCATTAGTATTAGTTTTTTTACAATTCATTGTAGTGGTTGTCTTCTGATAAGTCTAATGTAACAATTCAATTAATTAATTTACGCATTTCCTTCTAATGACTTGTCTAATTGATAGAAAAACAAATATTACAACATATAATAATTCGTTTTTAATCTAAATTTCTTTTGCGAACGTTTTCGCCTCCTTGGCATCATCAGGCAATGAACTATTGTATATTATGACGCCTGATGATGCCAATGAGATGAAAACGTTCGCAAAAGAAATTTAGATTAAAAACAAATAGTTATGGATTGTAATATTTGCTTTTTATCAATTAGATAAGTCATTAAATGGAAATACATATTTAATTGAATTATTATTAGTATATTTCCATTTAAAAAAGTACTATTAGTTACCAAAAGTTACAAATTTTACTTATTTATTAGAACCCGAGTATTTTTATAAGCACTTTATTCCTCATGGAATTTTATCGTGCTGTTTATATCACTGCTGATTGTACGATTGATTTCGTCATTTCATGACAGAAACTGAAATGTCTGTTTAAAAAAATTTAAAGAGCAGAGCTGCAGGTACTGCAGCAATGGCCAAGGAAGCTTTTAATAGAAAAAAAGGAACATCTTCTGCGTACCTCTGGAAAAAGAACTAAGGAAGAGACTAGTGAAGTGCTTCGTATGGAGTGTGGTAATGTGTGGGGCAGAAACATGCACATTACGACGAAGTGAAGAGAAGCGAATAGAAGCATTTTAAATGTGGATATGGAGAAGAATGTAACGTGTGAAGTGGACAGAAAGAATAAGAAATGAAGCTGTGTTGGAAAGAGTAGGTGGAGAAAGAATGATGCTGAAACTGATCAGGAAGAAAAAAGGAACTGGTTAGGTCACTGACTGAGAAGAAATTGCATACTGAAGGATGCACTGGAAGGAATGGTGAACGGGACAATAGTTCGGTGTAGAAGAAGATATCAGATAATAGACGACATTAAGATGTATGGATCATATGAGGGGAGAAAGAGGAAGGCAGAAAATAGGGAAGAATGGAAAAGCTGTGTTTGCAGTGAAAGACCTGCCCTTGGGCAGAACACTAAATGAATAATAATAATAATAATAATAATATTTATTTATTTATTTATTTGCTAATAATTGTAACATAAAATATAAATAAACAGAAAAACTTTAGCTCGCCTCTGAAAGAGTAGAACTCGTGCTCAGGGGCGGATTCCTGAATTGAAATTAAGAAGTATATAGTAAATTTGTCTTATGTCTACTACGCAATAAGAATATGTAAATTTAAATTTAAAGTTTTTCAATTTTTATAAAATCCATACATAAGTTTTTAAACCATACATAACTTTTCTATATCTATTTATTATTATTATTATTATTATTATTATTATTATTATTATTATTATTATTATTATTATTATTATTATCATTATTATTATTATAATTATTATTATTATTGTTATTATTATTATTATTATTGTTAAAGATTATTTTCTACCAAATTCCTACTTCCCTCAATTTCTCTCACATAAGTTGGTAGGCTTGATGTTACATGCACTCCGTGATTGTCAAGAATGACGTAAGACTTTTAGTTCAGTAGGTACATCATCGATACGATTGTACGCTTCGTCGTATAACAACTCTATAACCTCTATAGGTCAAAAACAGGATTACATAAATAACAGTAAGAAGATATTTGATCACTGAGGATATGACCTTGATGTGAACGTGTAAATCAGTCTTCAGAGTTGAACTTGCAATGTTTGCCCCTGCGCTTCATCCCACAGCTCGAGAAGGGAGGGCAAAGGCGAAGGAAGATGGACAGCCCATTTCCGACAAATCCCTTCCCGCCATTCCTAAAGTGTCGTACTAAGGACAGGCCTGGGCTTCCGATGGCTAGTTTATTGAAGGCAGAAGGAACAACAAAGGAGAATGGCCGAAAAAAAAGGACAGGGCGTGGAAAATAAAAGAGGGGGATGGAAACGTACAAAAAGCAATTGCGAAGTCGCCGCTCCTTAATGAGGGGCGACGGGTGACAAGAGCAATGAAGCTGCAGAGACGGAACAGAGTGCAGCAGAAGCGGCTGCCTCAGTCGGTACTGCAGCAACCTAACCTCCAACGTGATAATTTTCGTAATGAAGCGTTACGTTAGGGTTAGTCTTTATGCGTTTTACTTACTGACTTATGTACACGCAAAATTTTAGTCATACCACGTCAAAACGCACAAAATTGTACAAATTTTGACCTTCATATTTCTGATTGCGTTTATATTTTTTTACCAACTCTATGGGTGTAATAAACTAACAAGTGTATTTTTATTTCCACCAAAGTCCACATGTATTTTTTTTAATACTGTATGTTAAAATTCGTTAAAAATGTCGCACAATGCGTATTTGTGGTGAACAAAGCCAAGATTTCTGAGGATTTCTCACGGGTTACCTTTTCATTTCAGTATTCATCATCATCATCATCATCATCATCATCATCATCATCATCATCATCATCATCATCATCATCATCATTTCGATAGTATCTACTCAAAATGCCCAAAACGGTGTGACGTGATGCAGTACAAAGTGTTCCAATAGGATATTTTTAATAGGTATAAGCCTATTGTTTTACTAAATAACAAAACAATAACGAAACCAAGTTTAAATGAAAGGAAATGTCTGGGAAAGTAACTCACAATTACAAATTGTGCTGGAAGTGCCCCCCCTCCTTCTGGAGACATATTCCTGCGCGATTCACCACTATGTATTTAGATACGCCTCAAAATGTCGATGTCGATATTGTTTATTACGGTTGTGATATTTGTTTAGGGATCCTGGATGCTTCGTGCTCTGTATCTTCAAACGTTATCTTTGAGTTAAACCCACAAAAAAAAAAATAATCCGCTGACGTCAAGTCTGGTAACCTTGGAGGCCACAAACCTTTAGCGATAACACAGTCCTCGAAGAAGATTTTGATATGTGCCACAGATTCATTAAAGGCGTAGCCATCATGTTGAAAATATCCCTGCGTTAGTTCGCTGTCATGTACCTATTCCACGAAGTCCGTGGAAATGTTCTTATACATATCAGTACTTACATTTCCTTCAAAGAAAATTGGTCCACTAATCCTGTCACTAGACATCGCACAACACATCCCAACTTTTCTGGATAAAATGATGTCTCGTGGTACACGTGAGGATTTTCTGACGAACATATCCTTATATTTTGAGAATTCACATAGTCTCAGAGATGAATGGTTATATGACAACAGAGATGTATCGAAGGCAATCTTTCATCTGCCGATATCCTAATTTCGTGGATCATTTCATTCTATTTACAATTTAGGCCTAAAAGTCACTTACGGACGCGGAGTTACATCAATTTCCTTTGAAGAAACTCAGTTTTTAACACTCTATAGGGTGTTTCATAATTCCTATTACAAACTTCTAGGGATTGCAGAGTGGACTAAGTAGATAAAGTTTTGATTAGGAACTCATGTTTGGAAACGTATCGTTTCGATGCAAAATAAGTTTGGAGATCAATTCGATTTACAATCTCCCACTTCACGGTAAGCAAACAAAATGGGCTGAGGGCGACTTCTGCAGTCTCCTGATATCGTGTGTCTTCTGTTTACAATCAGTTCTACGGAATCGGCTTTCACATCAGTGAAGATTTGCCACTGGCAATACGTCAACAAATGTGGTTCCAACATGATGGCGCACTCGCGCACTTTTCACTTGCCGTCCCCGAATATCTCCACCAACATTCGGGGAAAGGTGGATAGATCGAGGTGGTCCAAATCCTTGGACACCACGGTCGCCAGATTTAACTCCTCTCGACTTTCCCCTTGTTTATGAGACTCCTGTAGAGTCGGAGAAGATCTCATTGTCTCTAGTGAAGTGGGAGATGTGAAATCGATTCGATCTTCAAACTTATTTTGCATCGAAATGATAAATTTTCGGAAATAGGTTCCCAATCAAAAATTTATCTACTTAGTCCCCTCTACAACCCCTAGAAGTTTGTAATAGGAATTATGAAACACCCTGTATAGTATAACTAACGTGCAGATGGCATAGTACTCTCTCGGGAAGGGGTAAAAGGGTACTGTAGTGGGGCATGATGGGACCCTTAAATCTACTGGACTGAATCGACAGTGGCACCACATATCTGAATTACGATATCTACAAGAAAGCGGCCGTTCGGACTCAATAATAATTTGTGAATAAAGGGTGTTAAGGCACAATAAGCCTCGGGTTGCATTACGATTTGTGCGTTTCCTTTTATAAAGGAAAAGAAAAGGCTGGTTCCCCTGGAGCAATGCGTTCTCTCTTTCCTGAAAATCCCTTCTTATATGGTGATCATTGCACATAGAAAACTAGTATTGTGAGTAGATCCAAGGCGAGGGACATCTTTCTGTAAGGGACTTAGATTTTCACTTTCCTTTCTGTGATCATACATGACTGTATTTGTAGGCAGAAACATAAGCGCTTATGGGATCTCACAGTAAATGAAAATATGCGTCACAACTGACAGATGTTTGTTTTTGTTTCAAAATCCCCGTTCACAGTTTGTGATTTAGCCCATGTTTGTATGTTACGTGTTATAAATAATTAATATCGAGTGAGCTTTTATCTTCTGTCAATCAGGAATAAAAAGACAGAATTAATTAATAATTGAAATGGATCAAACCCGTGACAAATATCAGCGCATCGCACCCACGAGTCATGTTCAGACATAGGGTCCGGATCCCTGTGCTGTATAATTCAGCATCATAATGGACTTCATGCACAACATTGTCACGAAACTGAGTGAACTTGCGACCTAAGCACAGTGTTATAGACACAAATCACATCTTTATGGTTGATACACAATTTCAGGGAAGGTCTGCGAGCTATTCAGCCCGATTCGTCGATGAACAGCGCTTTTGCATGTAGTATGTCTTCTTCAACTAACTATGCACGAGTTCCTCCCCTTTCACCGAAACCTACCCTTAAGTCACCGTCGCTCATAATTGAATAGACTTAAAGAATACACGCAGAGGGCTGAAAACATGTCCTTCGTTCTTTCCTCTCTTTATATGCGTTGTTGTCACAAAGTCCAAAAAGGAAGATCAATTCCTACACTCCCGGTTCCGAGTTCTAAAGAAAGTTTCATTCAATCATCTCTCCCACTGATCTGCCTACAGCCTTGCGTTACACGTACCTCAATATAGGTAACTTCCTAGACATTGTTGTACCTAAGTTACCTAAGAGAGGACTGCAAGTATACGGGAAGAATGTTAAGAGTCATCTGGTGGTATTTGTTGTAAGAAGATATTTATAGTTTGCCACGTCATATGAGTTAGAGTAGAATCTAATTCAGATTAATTTGAAGAAAAATCCAGTCTTACATAATGAAAGTCTAAATTACTGAAAATCTACTGGAATGGAATTATTTCGTCTATTTCGTTTATATGACGTCATTCCATTTTCGACCAATGAAGTGTAATGAAATTTTGAATTCCAACCAATCACTGTCACACTTTGCAATAATTTTTTAAGCTAGATTTATCGTTATCAATTTATCGCTTGGTCGTTCTTTTGTTTAGTCGTTGTCGCCAACTGTTTCCCCGTAAATTGATGAACATGAATACATTAAGATGCAACTACACGGTTAAACTTTTCTTTCAACTTTAAAGCAATGAATGCAAGATTGATATTTAACATTAATTAATATATATACACAGTGAGGACGACGTTCAAAACGGCGCACTATGCAGACACAAAATCATCATGCATCTTAATTGAACGTACTTTTTAAACTTGATTTTTTCAATATTCTTCCCAGATTGCACGCATCCTCGATTGGAATATTGAACTGTGTAGATGCAGTTTTAGTTCCGTTACACACTACAGCGAGAATGCGTTTGTCGAGCTATAAAAAATGCTTTCCTGTAGCACGAGTAACGGTCGAAATAAGGCACAGCTGACATTGGTCCTGCTCCCACAGTTAACTAACCTATAATTGTAGCCTATAAAATTTGTATTTTGTGAATGAAATTAAACAGTTAATAGAAAGTCAGATGTTCAAATTTATATAACATCATCGCATATCAAACCCAAAGACCTTGTATAGTAATATAGACAAGGTCTTTGATCAAACTGCCTTCCGTATGGAGTAATAAAATTCGTGTTTTAAATTATCTATACAGAGGTGGCTTCACTGTGTAGCAGCATGTCTCGCTGTGAATACATATATGTTGCTGAACAATTCTTCATTTAATTAATGTATTAATCATATTGAGAACAGCAGGATATACTCTTTTAGACCGAAAAAGGAATGAAGAAATTTTAGAACAATTAGAAGTAGAGTCAGTAGAAGAAAAAATCACCAGATACAAATTCAATTGGCTAGATCATGTAAGAAGAATGGAAAATTCAAGAATCCCAAAAATTATGATGCAATATAAACCTAGAGGACATCGTCGACCAGGAAGACCGTTAAGAAGACTGCTAGATGGGGCCGAAACAGGTCTACAGAGGCCTAATTCGTGAAGGATGATGATGATGATGATGATTAATCATATTACTGTAATTATATTATAAAATTGTAAATTAAACTATGATTTCAGCAGATAATGCAAATGTATTTATGTTATAATAATAAGAGAAAAGTGGAGTACATGTAATTGACATTGTTAAACCTGTATTTCGCTTTCCGCAATTGGCATTGCTGAATAATAACATCGAATTTCTTTATTGCAGTAATCGAGATTCATCTATTTCAACTTCACAAAGCTGAATAGGTTAAGTATTCGTAAATATACAATTATTAACATTTTGTGATCGAATTTTAGGGATATATTTTATTTTATTAACGAAAAAGTCCTAACAAATATCACTCGAGGTCTGAGATTTCTCAGATAAATCTTAGACCTCTCGTGACATTACTACAGACAATAGGCTATTGAAAAAATAATTATATTGTTGTTCTTTAGTTAACTGTCCGAAGAAGTGATACCAAGAACGCATCACTTATGAGGCGACTAGGCCAGGAGATAATGGGGTAGGATGGCCAGTTCCTTTCCCTCTAATTGTATAGATATTTAATTACTAACGTAGTGTTTAATCGTTCTATAGAGTGATTCACGAGGATTTACGTCCCTTACGATGCGTATTTCCGAGACATTCTGAACAAACAAGTCTTTAATTAGCTAATATTCTGAAGCTAAAAATGTATTGTGAATTCCATAGTTGCTTCGTACAACTTTTTTTTTCGATTTTTAACTACAAAATTACGTTTTCTTACGCATTTATCACAACAATGGTTACAAATCACGCCACTCTTGTAAATTCTTTAAGACTGTACATTAGGATGTATAATTAAACTGTAAAGAATCAAGTTCCTAAAGTCGTATGATTTGTAACAATTTTTGTGATAAGTGCGTAAGAATGATGTTATTTTTTGTTAAAAATTGAAAAACAAAATTTGTACAAAGCAATTAACAACAAATTTTTAACTTCATAAGAATAGTGAATTAAGGAAATGACACTTCTGAATAGTTCATTCTCTATTTTTAATATTTTTTTACCCTTAAAACTAAAGAAAAAAAGGTATTTTACTAACAACTTCAAATTAGTGTAGGCCTAACTTTGAAAATATTGACATTAGGAAAAATGTTTATATAACGTTTTTGCTCAGAATGTCTTCGGAAATAAGCTTCGTAAGTGACGTAAATCCTCGTGAATCATTCTCTATATTACAAATATATGTAACATTGAACATTAATTAAAAAATAATGACACTGAAGTTCTTTAATCCAAGTCAATAATTGCGCACGAAGTAGTAACCTACCTTTGAAATTTTCGGACTATGATTTAAATAAGAGGTAAGTGTTATCTGCATCTGTTTGCGCTTCTGTTCTATATGTAACTTACATCATGATGCATTTCTTTTAAGAAAAGTTAAAAGATTTCTGATAAGTTACAATACACACACTCAATGTATCCAAATGAATCTTATGTCGTGTGTTCATCTTCATTCGACCTCAAACTAATACAAATATACCGATGTCACGGCCCTAGTAATAAGTTAATTTATCGTATGTTTTCGACTATACTATATGAAGAAATCAAAATATAAACTGTATGGCTAATATCATTGGTAAAAATGGTGAAACAATTGTACTGTTACAAAAACGTGTGCAAAACGTGTAAGGAAGTATTTGAAATTTTCGTGAATCAGATTTCGTCATATATCTCCCTTAGCTGGAGCCTTATTTTTACATTCACGTTCCATATATATCCTATTACAACCACTATCTGACAGAAAGATTGAGCAGATGAATTGCTTCTAAATATAAGCACACTGGTAGTACGCGTATTATAATGAACAGTTCTGACTGATATCACAGAGTCCCCGTTGGAAGTTAAATCGTCTTCTTCCTTGGAAATTTATACGTAAAATTTCTTTCATGCGTCTCTCATTGAACGCCACACAAGCTCGGAATTGTCTGCAAGGAACTGACATTTCATCTCTCTATACCATAAGAGGATGAAACTCGACAATAGAGGAGAGAACATTTCCTAGACACGACGATGGAAGCCCAAATAACAAGCGGGAGAATCAATGGAGGGATTTATGGACAGATTTCAATGAAAAGTTCTCTTGTATCAAAATAACAAGGTTCATGCTCTTTAAAAATATATATAATTATTGTTCGCTTTTGCAAGACTATTCCGGAGTATAATATGCACCTTTATTGTGATCGTAAACAATACACCGGATATAATAAAGTGGTATAACGGGCTTTCATACGGCCTACATGTTTTACTGTGGAAACTGTGTATTGAAGAAATGTAATATTATTATTATTATTATTATTATTATTATTATTATTATTATTATTATTATTATTATTACATATACAGGTTGAACCGTAAGTAGGCCTAATAACATTAATTCCAGGAAGATATTCTTTGAGATATTTCAAACAAAAAAGTTTTGATACAATTTTGCTCGCTTTTGTTTCCTTTTCGAGATAAAAATGGTTTTATATGAAACATTTCATTATTTATTTTTATTTATTTATTTATTTATTTAACCTGGTAGAGATAAGGCCATCAGGCCTTCTCTTCCCCTCTACCAGGGGATTACAACTACAATATTAAGAATACAATTACAATTATAATTACAATTACAATTATAATTACAATTACAATTACAATTATAATTACAATTAATATTAAATTTACAGATACAATAAAAATCAAAGTACTAAAAGATTAACTGATTAATAAAAGCTAGAGCGTTTAAGAGGCATTATTGGTCCGACAAGATACTGTATATATAATATAAAATAATTTATAAAATCCAGACACCAGCGTGGCTCAGTCGGTTAAGGCGCTTGCCTGCCGATCTGAAGTTGCGCTCGGGCGTGGGTTCGATCCCCGCTTGGGCTGATTACCTGGTTGGGTTTTTTCCGAGGTTTTCCCCAACCGTAAGGTGAATGCCAGGTAATCTATGGCGAATCCTCGGCCTCATCTCGCCAAATATCATCTCGCTATCACCAATTTCATCGACGCTAAATAACCTCGTAGTTGATACAGCGTCCTTAAATAACCAACTTAAAAAAATTATAAAATCCTTCAATAATAATCCTTAGTTTATTAACCTAATGAATTATACAAATAAAAAACATTAGATCATAGTTACAATTATAATGTGACTAGCCCTTTCGCCGTGTGTGGCATCATCAGGTCTAAAAGAGTAACATGTAAGAGTATCAATATTATTGACATAAAACACGAACAGTGTGCAATTATAGTATGGCATTGCAAAATATATGACGAAAATTATAAAAACATTGGTTAAAAACAATGTCGTATTGCTGACTGCACAAACACACAATTGCGAGCAAAAACCAATTATTTGGATGTGCAATTATTTACACAAGTAGGTTTCAATATTTTAAATGTAAGTAATAAATATTCTTACAAAGTAAATGTATTAAAATTGCCAGATGGTATACATTAAAATAAAGTTTTCAAAAATTACAGTGCAGTATAATTTTGTATAATTCATTAGGCTAATAAACTAAGACAGTTATTGAAGGATTTTATCAATATTATTTTATATTATTTCATAGCGTGTTTTGGGAAAGCCATTGGTTGAATTTCCAATATGCTCAATAAATTTAAAACAGCAGTGTATTATGATGATAAATGTTTGAAAGAGTTTTAGTTTTGTCCTTTAAATATGCAGAAATTTGATCTGAATAAACGTAAATTTTCGTTCTGCAAAGGAATTTTAAAACGTTACATTTTTGTCGGATCAAATTTCTGCACGTTTAAAGGACAAAACAGTAATTCTTCGTCTTCCTCTTCTTCTTCTTCTTCCTCCTATCAAGGATGGGTAGATCCCGTTCCGAGACTAATGGAATTGCGAAGTCCATCTTGTTTGTGGCCGGCCAATATCTCGTCTGCCTTGGGGTTGATAAAAACATGCTTGCCGTGGGAAACGATCAGGGGGCATCCGTTGTACATGCATATACCATTGTTGTTGATAGGTTTGAATTTCTTCGATCATATTTGTTGTTCTTAGTTCTTTCCGTATGTCTTGGCTTTTCAATCTATCCCTTAATGTGACTCCCAGGGTGTGTCTTAGGGACCTCATTTCTGATGCTTCTATTCTTTTTCCATCTTTTTGTCTTAGCACCCATGTTTCACTCCCATAGCGAAAAGCCGGTTTGATATAATATTATGCATCCTGATTTTTAGATCTTGTCTCATATTCTTTCCGAAATACCTGTTTATACATCCATTTAATTTATTGTATTTCTGGACATTTTGTTCTAGATCAGCATTAAATGTAAATACTTTATTATTATTATTATTATTATTATTATTATTATTATTATTATTATACATTGCTTTCGTAAACTGACGGAGCATATTGGTATATCTCGACCGAGACAAGTGGAGCCGCGGGCGTAATGTGAATTATCGCTATGAGATATTACGAACGCAGGAACAGTAGCGCCACGGCTCCGGGCTGCAGGGCTCCACTGGCCTCGGTCGAGTAATAATTAAATCAAAGAATTTCTCAAAACACGCTATGAAGTTTTAAACGGTAAACAATATTTTTTTTCTGGAAAAGGAAGCAAAAACGAGCAAGATTGTATTAAAGATTATTTTAAAATATCTCAAAGAATAACCCCATCCCAAATTAATTATATTATTTTCGGTTCATCCTGCATGATTCAAGTGGTAGACTTTCTACCTCAAATTTTAAAGCAAAATGGTTTGATTCCTGAGAAGAAACAATAATTATTATTTTTTCCCCCAGCTACTAGTGCCGAGCTTGTGTATTTTTCTTTCAGTTTTTTCTATATTGTCTCAAGCGGTAACCATGCTACAGTACACGTTAACACGTTGCCCGCATGACTAAAAGATTAATTTTCAGTTCTTTTTAATGCATACAGGGTGATTCTTAAATTAGAGTAAATGCTAAATAAGTGTAATATAAAACTGAAAACAAGGCTAAAACGCCTATAACACTTTCCTTTAAAGTAATTTATTTCAGAGTCATGTAGTGAAGAACCAATAATGAACTTGACACAAATTGAAAATTGTGCCTCCCAAAGAGATCAGAAGCATTACAATTGTGTTAAATGAGATTTCCTTAATCCGATAACAGAGATATGCTTGTCGCCTTATTTATGTTGTACATGTTCGAGTCTTTTCAATTAAACTCAGATCATGACGATAGAAAGAAAGAAAGAGTGATTTATGACCGAGTGCCGTTACTCATTTACAGTCCCAACTGCAGTGTCTCGTGATCGAGTCTATAAGTAGACTTATCTTTATCTTTTCTACATTTTCATGCGCTGTGTTATTAAAAATTCTTGCGTGTTCGTATGTTACTAGTTATCAGACTGTAAAATTAACAGGGACAGTATGCTTTGATACTTTTATTTCAGTCTAACTAAATAGCTATCAAAATTTGTAATCTGTTATTCTTTTCCAGAGATTTATCACTCTAAAAGCTTACATGACTCAATTTTAGCCTGGCATAATCTGATTTTACAATGTTTTTCGTAACCGTGTTATATATTGTCTGAAACATTACTTCAAAATATCTAATCTTAAATTAATTTTGTCACATAATTCACTTGACATTCGCTTTCCGTGCCGGTTGTGGGTTCCAATACAACCCAGAATATTTGCTTTCGTGTTAAGTGTGATGTAGGCCTATTTTGTTGTTTGACGTGAAGTCCTGTTGTGCTGATCATAGGTCGAAGATTTTCACCATGTGCATGCTTAATGCCATCATCATTATCAACTTTTTCTTCTCCAGGATTAATCGTTTTGGACTCTTCCGTCTTCATGGCTTTTATAACTGGTCTCTCCATCTTTTCTGTGGGTGTCTCAGTTTCTCTGCAGTTCTGTATTCATATTGTGTCGTTTTGGTTGGAAATCTGTTATTTTCCATTCGTCTCACATGCATCATCCATTTCTGTTGAAATTTTTTTCATTTTTTTTTTTCAAAAGACTATGTCAGCTTTAGTCCGATGTCTTCGTTTCTGATTCGATCAGTCCTTGCCTATCCGAGCCAACGTTGTTTAATTTATACACTGCTGATTGAATTTCGTCTTCTGTCTCTTCAGTTATGAGTTGGTCTTCAGAAAATAATAATGTTGTGAGGCTGTGTTATTAATTGTGAAATATTGTTTAAAATTCATCTGCCATTTTAAAATTACTGCGTCGAAATAATTGTTAAAGAATGTCGGTGACAGATGACAACTTGATTCTTCGGTTTAGCTATAGGCCTACTAATTGATAGCTTACCTAATATTATTTCGGAATATGTATTATATTCCGAACTGATACAGTATTAAAAGTTGTGTAATCAAGATGTATAATATTACTTCTGTATAATGATTTCATTGCACTGATTAGATATATTGATATTCCAACTTTTATCAATATTACCATAGTAATTTTCTCTTACCGTTTTAAATGCTTTCTCATAATCAGTGAATAAGTAATATGTTGAGAGAATAAATTCTCTTCTTTTCTCAATCACCTTCGTTGTTGTAGATATGCACTCTTGTCTTCCTTATCTAATTATAATTAGAGGAGAAAAATTCGCTCCAGCGCCGGGGATCGAACCCGAGTCCTTGGTTCTACGTACCAAGCGCTCTAATCATTGAGCTACTCCGAAGTTCAATCTCAATTTTTCTCCTCTAATTACAATTGTTACCCTTACAGATAAATTCTGTAAGACCAAAAATTAATCTTTACGTAGATTCTTCGCTCAACAGTGCATATATATACTGTGGAATGGCGGCCACCAAATTACTTAATTGAGTGCGCTCCTTGTATAATGGCATTCGACTCAATATATGTCAACATACATGCCGAACTAGAGTAAGGCCACAAAGGGAAAAACACTAGGGGAGGGGGACTGGATCCAGTGCTGTGAATTGAACTTCGGCGTAGCTCAATGGTTAGAGCGCTTGGTACGCAGAACCAAGGACCCGGGTCGATTCCCGGCGCCAGAGCGAATTTTCCTCCTCTAATTACAATTGTTACCATAGCAGATAAATTCTGTAGGACCAAAAATTAATCCTTACGTAGTTTCTTATCTAAATACATGCTGGAATACTTAACAAATGTTCCATAATTGGTATGAATGTATTATTAATTATTTCTATCTTCGACATTTTTATCGTATTTAATATTATTGGCAGAGAGTAATTGATTGATTGATTGATTGATTGATATACAGGTCTGTCCGTCTTCCCTTATTTATTTATTTGTTTATTTATTTATTTATTTATTTATTTATTTATTTATTTATTTATTTATTTATTTATTTATTTATTTATTTATTTATTTATTTATTTATTTTATTCTTTCTCTCTCTTTCTTTCTTTCTTTCTTTCTTTCTTTCTTTCTTTCTAAAGGGACTGGACTCGAGACAAAGTTACGCACTTAAGTTCACTGGCTTTCAATTTCAAGAATTGGTAGTAACTCTGAATATTCTTATTAAAAGGATAAAAAATTGAATTAACTCACTTCACTTGCAGCCCAATATGAAACATAAGCTGCCATAGCGCAATGTTGTTTCATAAACATTGAATTAAATACAAAGAATAAATTGATTCGTCACGTCAGAAGGTCATCGTCTTGTCAACTAGCATCAATGAATAACTCTTATATAAATCCCACAGCAACGAAGTCGAAAAATAACCTATTACGACTACCCTCTCCTGGCGAGGAAGCGCTTTCGTTATCCGCAAGCACAGTGAAGTTCATAAACTAATTAGGCAAACACATTAGTAGAATGAACACTGCAATTTTATACGCTTCCCTTTTCCTTGTGAGCAAGCAAAGACACAATGGGGAAGTGAGCAGAGGGAAGGAGGAGAGATTGGATGACATACCTTCAGATCAGAATGGTGGAAGAAGGCGAAGCTTTGAAATTTGATTATCAGCTAATGATGGTGCAACCAGAATAATGGCTTGTTAGGCCTCTGGGAGTCCTATTTGGAATCTCACACCGATAAAAATCAAGTTTATTGCTTTCATGTAGTCCTGGTTTCTAAGATATAATATAAGTTAAAGAAATAATAATAAAAATTACTTACTTACTTACAAATGGCTTTCAAGGAACCCGGAGGTTCATTGCCGCCCTCACATAAGCCCGCAATAGGTCCCTATCCTGAGCAAGATTAATCCAGCCCTACCATCATATCCCACCATCCTTAAATCTATTTTTATATTATCCTTCCATCTACGCCTGGGCCCCCCAGATATCTTTTTCCCTCACGTCTTCCAACTAACACTCTATGTATTCTTAGATTCAACCATAGCCTATGTGCTACATGCCCTGCCCATCTCAAACGTCTGGATTTAATATTCCTAATTATGTTAGATAAATACAATATAATATTTGTTACTCAGTCAAATGACAAATCAATGTAAAATAATAACTTATATTATATGGTCATTAAGTTTTATACATAAATTACATATTGCAGATGTTGTACATCATTAATTTTAAACAGTTCATCTACCACCAATATAATGACTATACAGTTTGATATTGAGATATTGTATAATTGTGCCTGAAGATGCCTGAATGGGCGAAAACGTTTGCAATATGTAATTTATGTGTATAAAACTTAATGACCATATAATATAAGTCATTATTTTACATTGATTTGTCATTTGACTGAGTAACAAATATTATATTGCATTCATCTATATTAATTACAATCTGAACAATGTTCATCATGCTCTCTAAGCTAATTATGTTAGGTAAAGAATACAATGCGTGCAGTTCTGCGTTGTTTCTCCATTCTTCTATAACTTCAATCCTCTTAGCCCCAAATATTTTCCTAAGCACCTTATTCTCTAACACCCTTAACCTCTGTTACTTTCTCAAAGTGAGAGTCGAAGTTTTACAACCATACGGAACAACCGGTAATATATCTATTTTATAAATTCTAAATTTCAGATTTTTCGAGAGCAAACTGGATGATAAAAACTTCTCAAGCGTTTAATTTCCACTCGAGTGTCGTATATATTTCTTACTGTTGCTCCAAGATAGGCCTAATTGAATTTTTCAATCTTTTCAAACGATAAAATTTCCAATTTTTATATTTCCATTTCGTACTATGTTGTCACGAGACATAATCATATACTTTGTTTTTTTTTTTCGAGGTGTACTTCCAAACCTATCTCCTTACTTGCTTCAAGTAAAATTCCCGTATTTTACCTAATAGTAGCATCAGTAGTAGTAGTAGTAGTAGTAGTAGTAGTAGTAGTAGTAGTAGTAGTAGTAGCAGTAGTTGTTATTATTGTAGTAGTAGGCTAGTAAGTAGTAGTAGTTGTACCAGTAATACTAGTAGTAATTGTTGTAGTAATAGTAGTAGTGCTAGTTGTACTAATTGTGGTAGTTGTAGTTGTTATTGTAATAGTAATTTTACAACTAGTATAAGTAGTTGTACAAGCTATAGTACCAGTTGCAGTAGTAATGCTAGTAGTATTAGTAGTAGTAGTAGTAGTAGTAGTAATTTTAGGACTAGTAGTAGTTTTCCAATATGTAGTACCAGTTGCAGTAGTAATGCTAGTAGTAGTAGTAGTGGTAGTAGTAGTAGTAGTAGTAGTAGTAGTAGTAGTAGTAGTAGTAGTAGTAATTTTAGGACTAGTAGTTTTAGTAGTAGTTGTACTAGCTGTAGTACCAATTGTAGTAGTAATGCTAGTAGTAGTAGTACTAGTAGTAATTTTAGGACTAGAAGTAGTTGTACTAGCTGTAGTATCAATTGTGGTAGTGATGCTAGTAGTAGTAGTAGTAGTACTAGTAGTAATTTTAGGACTAGCTGTAGTACCAGTTACAGTAGTAATAGTGGTGGTAGTAGTAATAGTATTAGTAGTAGTAATTTTAGGACTAGTAGTTTTACTAGCTGTAGTACCAATTGCAGTAATGCTAGTAGTAGTAGTAGTAGTAGTAGTTGTACTACTAGCTGTAGTACCAATTGTAGTAATGCTAGTAGTAGTAGTAGTAGTTGTACTAGCTGTAGTACCAATTGTAGTAATGCTAGTAGTAGTAGTAGTAGTAGTTGTACTACTAGCTGTAGTACCAATTGTAGTAATGCTAGTAGTAGTAGTAGTTGTACTAGCTGTAGTACCAGTTCCAGTAGTAATGCTAGTAGTAGTAGTAGTAGTAGTAGTAGTAGTAGTAGTAGTAGTAGTAGTAGTAGTAGTAGTAGTAGTAGTAGTAGTAGTAGTAGTGGTAGTAGTTATTGTAGTACTAGTTATTGTAGTAGTAGTTTTAGGACTAATAGTAGTTGTACTAGCTGTAGTACAAGTTGTAGTAGTAGTGCTAGTTGTAGCAGTATTCTACTTAAGGGAGCTTGAGACTGAAGAGATTATTTAGTGCCGAAATTTAAAGTGAGCAGCAAATGGCCGATAAGGTTATCCGAACGCTCCTGGAAAGAAAAGGTTCGTTTGGTTGTTGTAAATCCATGACATTTCACCTAAAGAGTTCCCTCGCGGAAGAAGTTATGCAAACAATATTATAGCCATTTAAAACCATCTTTCTCTTCCGAGTTTGAATTCGCGAACCCGGATACAACGGCTAATATTCTAGATTAGCGACTGAATCACCGAAAACGATTCTGTGTCACATGGACCAAACGTTATTTCGTAACGCTCACAAGCGTAAGTGTGGAACATGTCAGAAGGCCAGAACATTTTTAAAGGAGACGATGGTAATGATGATGATGCGATGATGAAGATGGTAATGATGATGTACTGCTCTTACTGTGCGCTGGTAATGCAATCTCCGGTGTACAAGAGGGAGCAGCCGGCCAGTAATTTCCATTTTTGGTCTGCCTTGTTGCGTTGTAATTGAATTCTTCGCAACGTCTGGATTATTAGTTCATTTCAGGCCGCGTCTATTTCGTGTCACACATCCTATTGACGTAGTCGGTTGGCCAATCAGTGTGTCCGCCGTCTCGGAGCACATCCCCCTCCCCACGGGCCTGAGTTCACTACTCCAGCATTTTAATGGAATTTCGCTTAACTTTGTTGCTTGAGTCTGTTGTCGTCTACGTATAAGCATGCCAAGTAATTTTTGATCAAGAAAACTTGTATAAAATCAATTAAAACTGTGGAAATTTGTAAGTTGGTCCTTGTGATTTTTGTGTAGCTTGTTACCATTTCTGTTTGTTAATTTTTACAAAAGGAAATGTTATTTGTTAGGTGCCTATTATTATCAATTTTCTTTAATATAGAAGTGCTGAAAATGTACAAAAGTACTGAAAATATTTATATACAGGGTGATTCACGATTTACTGTCCCTGACGGACCTTATTTTCGAAGATATTCCGAGCAAAAAAGTCATATAAACATTTGTTCTAATCTCAATATTTTCAGAATTACACTAATTTGAAGTTGTTTATAAAATATCATTATTCTTGAGTTTTAAGGGTAAAAGAATATTACAGATAAAGAATGAACTATTCAGGAGTATCATTTCTTTAAGGAGTAACGGTCAGCGCGTCTGGCCGCGAAACCAGGTGGCCCGGGTTCGATTCCCGGTCGGGGCAAGTTACCTGGTTGAGGTTTTTTCCGGGGTTTTCCCTCAACCCAATACGAGCAAATGCTGGGTAACTTTCGGTGCTGGACCCCGGACTCATTTCACCGGCATTATAACCTTCATTTCATTCAGACGCTAAATAACCTGAGATGTTGATATAGCGTCGTAAAATAACCCAATAAAATAAAATAAATAAAATCATTTCTTTAATTACTTAAGGGACTTAGTTAATTTTTACTAGAATGTCATGACAAGATTATTTTCTTTATACCAAAACACATTTAAAGTAAAGTTATTTAGGTGGATAATGCTTTAAGTTCACATTTTTGTCATTTTGTATTGAAAGAAATTCAGAATTTTGATTGTGAGTGAGAACTGGATAACTCCAATATCATTTATGATTAATAATTCACTGGAGATCGATTGACATTTACTTTAACAGTATAAAATGTTAAAATAATATCCACATTTTTCAATGATTATTAATATATTTACTGAATGACCAAAGAAAATGATGAAAATAGTTTTTCTCGATTACCTCAAAACTACTGTCTCGGTCTTTATTCACTTATCATTCTCACTCTTCAATTATTAATGTGATGCCATTAATTTATTTACATTTTTTGTTCCAAATAACCTCAGGAATTACCTCCATAAACTTCGTGAATCACCCTGTATAAGTTTAATAGGAATGAACTTTCACACCGAGTATGGCGTAATATTGATATAAATACTTTTAAAATAATAAAAAAATAGTATGTGTAGGACATACTTTACTCCTTCTAGATTTTTAACAATTGGAACACTAAATAAAACAGGAAGTAAAGAAGATAAAGAAAGGAATAGAATAATAATATAAATATTAAATCAGCAAATTAGCACTTCAATCAGTTGGTACGTCACCGTTAATTATAGTATTGTATAAACCATATGTAGCATGGGACGTATCCCAGAAGATTGGAAAGTGTCAAAAATTATTAATATTCACAAGAAAAATGAGAGAAATAAATTTGAAGATTACAGAGGTATAGCCTTAATGAGCTCTGCTTACAAAATTTATGCAACAATATTTAAAAATAAATTGCAACCTTTAGTCGAACTAATATTGCAAGAACCCCAGTGTGGATTTAGGAAAGGGAGGTCTTGTATCAATGCAGTCTTTACTCGTACAATAAAACAGATTGTAGAAAAGCGTAAAGAATTTAACTTGCCGACTTATTTATTGTTCTTAGATTACGAGAAGGCGTATGACAGAGTCCTACGACAAAACTATGGAGCATCTTGCATGAATATAATTTACCTCCCCAACTTGGTAAATGCTATTAAATCGCTATATGATTCAACCAGTATTATGTTTAACGAAATGGAAAGCCCCTCGTGGTAAATCAAGGCCTAAGACAGGGATGTGGGGTATCACCCTTGCTGTTTGATTTATCTATACTAATAATAAATCTGTAGCCAAAATTTTTCTGGTAATTTTCGATTTTCTAAAAATAATTGGTGTTAACATGTATAATTAACCATCCTGAAACCGAAAATCGCTTTTTTTTTTAATTTTTGTTTGTATGTCTGTCTGTCTATCTGTCTGTCTGTCTGTATGTTTGTTACCTTTTCACGCGATAATGGCTGAACGGATTTCGATGAAAATTGGAATATAAATTAAGTTCGTTGTAACTTAGATTTTAGGCTATATGGCATTCAAAATACGTTATTTAAAAGGGGGATTATAAGGGGGCCTGAATTAAATAAATCGAAATATCTCGCTTATTATTGATTTTTGTGAAAAATTTTACATGACAAAAGTTTCTTTACAAATGATTTGTGATAAGTTTTATTCTTTGACAAATTTTGATAGGACTGATATTTAATGAGATAAATGAGTTTTAAAATTAAAATAACTGCCATCTAAGGCGGTGTATTGAAATAAAAAACAAATGACTTCGTCTATAAGGGGCCTTGGACACAACAATCGAAAGCTATGAAACATAGCATACAGACAATGTTTCTGTGTTTGTATGAAGTAATATAGGAAGCTAAATTAACCGATTTGTGTAATTAATTATTATTTCATCATTGGAAAGTGTAGTTCCTCTGGATGGACATAATGCTATAATGTTATTACAGTAACTTGTGAGTGAATTGAGGACAGGTAAGATTAAAATAGCTTCTTATGCACAGAAAACTTGATAGGTTATTCTGTATATTAATTTCCTGTATTTCTTAAAATAATGTTTATGAACATATTCATTTTTATCTCAGAGAATTAACGAACAACGAGAGTGTATTGATTTAGTATGCAGTAATAGTACGTTAGCTTAGCAATCCATTATTTTATAATTCAAATTTTAACTATGCTCATTGAATCGTGTTAAAATACATAAAGTATATATGCAATAAATGCAATACAAAAAATTGGGTAATGAGCCAAGCAGATTATGTTGTGCTGTTGTAAAAGCTGTTCCTCCTGAGATTCAAGAGCTCCCACAACAAATTAAAAACTTTCTAATTCGAGTACATCCGTTATCAACACACTTTTTACATAATATAATATAATATAATATAATATAATATAATATAATATAATATAAACATAATAATAAATCTGTAGCCAAAATTTTTTTGTTAATTTTCGCTTTTCCAAAAATAATTGGTAATAACAATTAATAACATGTTAAAGGAATTGTCATTGCACCAAATGAGTGGTCTCTGGATCAAAATGATCGCATTCTAATATTTTAAATACAATTTAAATTAAGTAACATATGATACGATTTATCTTTCTATCAAACACGAATGTTCCGTGGATCAAACGTCCTATTTTAATTATGTAATTACTTTATATTTATTTCTAACAGGTGCAGCGGAGCGCACGGGTACGGTTGGTACATCAATAAAATACTACAAGACTGGCAAATGACGAGTCCGAATGGCATATATTTGGGCAATAAAAATTACATAACTACAGTCTTGTTTGCAGATGATCAGGTCCTAATGGCAAACTCTGAAGGCAGCCTACAGACAAATGTTACTACATTAAATAGATTATTACAGATGTATAATATAAACATTTCGACTAGACAGACAAAACCAATTGCCATGCATGCAAAGAATCAACGAAGAGTTAAAATAATGATAGACTTAGAAATAATAGAACAGGTTCTTGCATTTAAGTATCTTGGCTGTACTATTTCAGCATTTACATTTAATGCTGATCTAGGAGAAAATGTCCAGAAATACAATAAATTAAATGGATGAATAAACAGGTATTTCGGAAAGAATATGAGACAGGATCTAAAAATCAGGATGCATAACATTATATCAAAACCGGCCCTTCGCTACGGAAGTGAAACATGGGTGCTAAGATAACAAGATCGAGAAAGAATAAAAGCATCAGAAATGAGGTTCCTAAGACACACTCTGGGAGTCACATTAAGGGATAGAATGAGAAGCGAAGACATACGGAAAGAACTTAAAGCAACAAATATGGTCGAAGAAATTCAAACCTATCAACAACAATGGTAGACTATATGCATGTACAACAGATGCCCCCTGATCGTTTCCCACAGCAAGCATGTTTTTATCAACCCCAAGGCAGACGAGTTATTGGCCGGCCACAAACAAGATGGACTTCGCAATTCCATTAGTTTCGGAACGGGATCTACCCATCCCTGATAGGAGGAAGAAGAAGAAGAAGAAGAAGAAGAAGAAATATAAACCAGGCAGTTATCTGCTGTATTGTTGAGTGAGTGATGAAGGGCATTAATTATTATTATTTATCGTTAATCTATAAATGAACACTGCAATTTGATTAATTATACATAAAAAATAAACGAATAAATAAATAAGTAAATGAATGAAGAAATGAGTAAATAATAATAATAATAATAATAATAATAATAATAATAATAATAATGAGATAATTTAAATATTTATTCTGTGATATATATAACCATTAAACATTGAGAAACCTGAAAGAGCTCTTATTATTAACAAGAATTGTTAGAAAAATATTTCTTTAGTCTATTCTTAAATTGGTTTGATGTCTGACAGTCCCCGACATTACTCAATAGGGAATTTCATAACCGAGGAACAGCCACAATGAAAAAAGATGAATATGAGGATGTTCGGTGGGAGGGAATAGATAATATTGAGGGGTGTTGTGATCGTGTATCTACGTTATGATGGGTGGATAAATTTTGAAAACGGGACGCAAGATAGACAGGAGTGGAGAAATGCAATATGTGAAAGAGAAGGGAAATACTGTGGATTTTCCTACGATCTTCTAGACGGAGCCAGGACAACATTTCGAGGGATGGTGTTACGTGATCAGCCCGGCGAATATTGCAGACGAAACGGACGAACATATTATGAACACGTTGTATTCTCTGCGCCGAAATAACGCTTAGGTCAGTAAACAGAATATCACAGTAATCGAAGTGGGGCATCACGATTGTTTGCACTAACATTTTTTTTTTCATGGAAAATGGCAGAAAATTCTTCAATCGCCTAAACGAGTGGATTAATGAGAATACTTTTTTGCAGGTTTCTGCAACTTGAATGTTCCAATTTAAACTTTTATCTATATAAATACCTAGATTCTTTACTGATTCACTGAACGGAATTTCGGTGCCGTAAATTTTAATCGGGGAGAAATTTGGTATGGTAATAGTGCTTAACAAACATGAATGGCCCACAATGATTGACTGTGATTTTTTCTGGATTTAGTTTAAGTCGGAATTTCCGTGTCCATGTTCAAATTGAGTCGAGATCGTCATTAATTTTAGTTATTGCATTATTTATTTCGTCAGTAAGTAAGTATGGTAAGTGAATGAATGAAGAAATAAAAAATAAATAAATTTAATAAATAAATGAACGAACGAGCATATAAATTAATAAATAAATGAATATATAATTAAATAAAAAGTAACTGATTTCCTAACTAATAAAATGAATATCATAAACTTTTCTTGATGTTAAGACTGTTGAAGAATTATGTGCCTGAGCTTGGTATAGGTCTACCACATACAATATTGAGATAGATATCAATAGCCCGCAGGATCTGAGCACTCACCGTAGGCAGGCGGAATAATTGTTGCCAACATTACTCCTCGCAAGGGAAATATGCATAGAGGAGACGCTGCGTTATTGACACGCCAGGAAATTGCGAACAAAGCGCGGCTATTCAGAAACACAGCCGCTGCCACTTATCGATCCTCTTAATGCTCACTCCGGCCAAGACGGTATGGATTTTTACGCAATTGCTCAACTTATGAAAATTTTATCACTGTAGTACTGTAATACCTGCTATTACCACGCTCCGACCACCACGTAGTAGCGGTGGAAATACAAGACGGTGCAGGTTCTAGCGGGGGAAGGACAATGGCCTAGGTTGCCTCAACAACTAGGGCGTCGTCTTCCCACACAAAGTTCAAATGAAACTTGTGGTGAGTAATGGGAATGTTAGACCAGGTTTTTTCGTGATATTTTCGTTCCACATACTATAATTTCAGCAAAACTTCATATATATTTTGTGTATTCGATCCCGTTTACATAGCCGCAAAACTGCATAAGTTGAAATTATGATAAAATGAATTGTATCAAATGGTTTTATTGTATTCAGTCTATGACTTATCATACAAATATTCAAGGAGTAATTCCTTTATATCACATATTTGCTGTTTGTATTAACGTTTTCATCGCAACATTATCATATACAGGGACATCATTTTATTTTTACTAACATTTTTAATATTAGCTTGCCTATACCTCTGACTCAACGCCGTTTGCTACCCCTTCCACGACTGGAGTTCGATAATACTCGCGTAATATACAGTACAAACAAATCATTTTACTAGGTATAGGAGGGAAGAAAAGTAGTTCATCCATTTACGTAAACTAGGAAATATTGCGCTTTTGAGTTTGATAATTTTCATTAGGTTTTTGTTTAATCAAAATACAGTACAGTATTAACAATGAGTGTTTTTACTTACGAACTGAGCTGTCCATGTGGACGTATTCATTATGCAGTATAGGCTATATTATACTGCCTACAGCACGTTAGCGTACAATATAGAGAATGAAGTTAAATTGAAAAATAATCATAATATGGATATTTAAACACATTTTTGAAAATGGTGGCCGTTCATTTCGATACAGGCTTCAGTTCTAATGTGCATATTATCGCACTATAGACTATTGTACCTAATCCCAATTACCAGTTTCGTTCTTCGTGCTAGTAACTTATGTTGAAATAATTCTGTACCTACTCTATAAAAGAGTACCTTACGTACTGTAAATTCAATCTTCACTTCTGCCCGATCCGAAAAGATAAAATTACTCAGACATACTATCTACTCTCCGTCCAAGTGGTTATGTCGTAGGGTCGTAGAAATGGAGGTAATTACGTGACAGTTAATTATTTAACGAGGCCCTTCTATTTAAGTTATTTTAAACAGTTGTATGATATTACGTAGACGTCCAATTCCTAACAGAAATTAATGTTTTCAGAAGAGAGCTAAGACAGCTCAGCCACTAGCTGGCGAATAAAACTGGTGGGGGAAACCGGTATACGACGTAGGCAAATGGACGACAGTACCTGTGCGAAAATGATTCAATATTGGAAGCTCTTTCGTCACTGGAAAACGCGAACATATTTTTGGAAAGTACTGTTTACTATGACCGTAAGGCTACTATATGCGGTCTTGGATCTGTGTGGAAGGGGTGGGAGTGAAGTACATTCAAAAAGTCAGGTACAATAAAAATTGAAGTAAAAATAAAATGATGTCCCTGTACATTCTTACATTATTCAATATAACCTCATTTTGAATGCGCATGAGCATAGCGAATATCAAATATTAATAAAAGCAAAGGTTAAAAGTTAAATTAAAAGGTGCAAAGTAAGAACATTTAAAATATGTGCTACGAGCTTTCACTTACATTTTTACAGTTATTTTGACTTGTGTTTGTGATATATATGTAACTTAATTTTAACCTTTGTTTTTATTGATATTTCTGTGGTGTTCGGGTAAAGGGGAATAAGTAACTTTTTTGTGCAGATGAAATTTTGTTCCCCATATGAACACACAAGTCAAATTATACAAGTGAGTGTGCAAAAATCAAAAGAATACTAGCAGGTGATGTGTTTTATTTATGTAGGAAATTATTTGCAATAAGGGTCCGAAGTTTAATTTTCATTTATCTCCAAACTCATTTTTATTACTTATCTCCCTTTACCCAAACAACACAGATTTGATATTCACTATGCTCATGATCATTGAAAATGAGGTTAACATATTGGATAATGTAATAATGTATCTGATGATGTCGCAGGCGCGATGAAAACGTTAATACAAACAGCAAATATGTAATATGAAGGAACTACTCCTTGGATATTTGTATGATAAGTCATAGACTCAAAATAATAAAACCATAATTGAATTTACTACGACTTATCTGAAAAAATCCTCAGAATGAATTAAAAAAAATGAATTCTGTTTTCGCTGTCATCACTTCACCAAAGCTGCATACGATGAAGTTCTGGTGAAGTGAATCTCTTTTTAACTTTCACAATTCAAGTGAAGTTGAATGAATTAAAATGCTGATTAAAAATATTGTTTCCACTGCTATCGTTCAACAGACACAACATACAGAGCGTTCATTTCAAAACTTTCCAGTCTAAATAACTATATAATTTAAATAGAATTTAATTAAAAAACTACGTCAATTTAGTTATTGGAATGGGGGGGGGGGAGTTCAAAACCAGTTTTAATTTCATATTAGTTTTCACCCCCTTATCCCCGGCCACCTCACTTTGAAATTTCAAATGGCACCGCTATCTTGTGATACTTAAATTTGAAAGAGTATTCATTTGTTTATACACTTCATTAATTTGTTTTCTCTTTTGTTTTCTGTCGTCGCCGGGCAACCTGGATTGTTGTTATTGTTGATTACGGTAGAGCTGAAGAGAATAAAGCTACAAAAACTTATTGAGGATTTTATGTAATAGTTGTGTTTGTGTATTAAATTATTTGAAAATGGTGTGTACCCTTCAAGAGAGAACAGAAACCATCCTTATTGATCAAATTTAGGAAATTACATAAAATAAACTGTGTTTTCATTCCCTAGAATCAATGGAAATGGTTACAATGCTTACTTACAGTATTTAGATTTACTTCTCTTATTTTATAAGCCTTATATTACAAAGAGGGGATGTCCGCTAAGAAGACGCCCATAAACCCAGTGGTATTTCCTGAATTCTCTATAGTATAATTAAGAAATGTATAACAGTTAGCAGTCTTTTTCATAGCTCTCCCGTCCACTTTGCCAGTGCTGCCAAACTTTTAGAATTTCCAGCCTTTGCAAAATTCTCTCACTCTGAATGTTCTCAAAACGAAAAATACCTACGATGCGACGTCACGGCATATAGACGCTCATAGTTAAATAATGCCCACCTAAATGTAGTGTGTAAAGCTACACACTAAACAGTTTGTGACTAGAGTAACAGAACAAAAACACGATTAGTTCAATAGTAGTTGGCGCACTCGGTTCTGTGCTGTATCGGGTAACGTGTGTCTATAAAATGAGTCACATATGCACGGTCTGTCCCGTTGAGACTCGGTGTCTCTCTTTTTTGTCTTGCGTTCGTCTTGCATTACATTAAAAAGTGGCCTTGAGATTATTGATCATGTGATCAGGGATTACCTCTTCTTGTTTATATCTATAGTTGCAGTAGTTTATGATAACAGAAAACTCAGCCTTATTTATAACGGAAGCGTAGTTATAGCCACATCCAGTATTATTATTATTATTATTATTATTATTATTATTATTATTATTATTATTATTATTATTATTATTATTATTACTTATGGCTTTATTGTTGTTATTATTAAAAATAGTTAGCAAAAATTATATTAATCAGTAAGTAAGAAAGTATGATCAACAATAACAGTGTTAAATGCGGTATTATTCAAATTTATAAATCCATATTTCGAAGTACTATAACATACAGATCTCAAACTTAACAATTAAATGGCAATACCAGATTTAAATTAATATAAACAGAAATTGATTATTATATGAGAAGATCGGCGAGACATTCCAGATTAGATAGAATCAGAAATGAGATAATTAAACAATAAATAGATACTCAACTTCTATTTATTAAATTTTGTATAAAAACAATTAGAATGATAAGGGCAAGTAGGAATACCGCTTCAGATTTTACCCAGGAAATTTGTATGGGCAGAGAATGATTTCCACCTCGGAGAAAGAAGAAACGTCGACATAAAAACCACGTGGTTACATTTATTTATTTTATTTATTTATTTATTTATTTATTTATTTATTTATTTATTTATTTATTTATTTATTTATTTATTTATTTATTTATTTATTTATTTATTTATTTATTTTGCTAATAATTGTAACATAAAATATATTATAAACAGAAAAAACTTTAGTTTACATCTGAAAGAGTAGAACTCGTGCTGAGGGGCGGATTTGCTTAATTGAAATTAAGTAGTATACAATACAATTTGCCTTATGTCTACTACGCAATAAGAATATATAAATTTAAATTTATAATTTTACAATTTTTATAGACTCCATACATAACTTTTTAAATTTAATAATAGAACTATTAGAATTGACAAGATTAGGATATTTAAATATCAATTTGTTATATATTATTGGGCCTAAATTACTACTATGATTAAATACTGTAGTAGTGTTGCATTTTGGTTCATACAATCTTAAAGAATTCATACCTATTATTTCATAACTATGAGAATATAATTCACAATTATTTCGATTTTTATGTACGAATTTTATTAATACAATATAATAAATTTGTCTTATTTTAAGAACATTGAAGTCTAAAAACAATTTTTGAGATGGAAAATCAATATGTTTATGAAGACATATTTTAATTATTTTCTTAATGAGATTAGAAGATCGATGAGACAGAAAAGATTGGAAGAAATGGATTGGAAATACAGGATGAAATAAAAAGTAATAAAATGCCATAATCTTTGGATAAAGTAAGCTGTGTATGCATTGTAAGCCAGTTAATACGTGTTATTGTTGTTATATGTAAACTAATAAGGCACAATACCATGAACTACAACCCTAAGTAACTATGGATGAAAAAGGGTTATACTTGTATTAGAAAACTGATAATAAATATTATATCTTATAATACAGAAAGATTGCTGAAGAAAGTTCGTGCATGCATTACAGCGAACAGTCCGTATAAGAAGGCTGTTTACTAGGGAAGGATCCGTTGTGCTTCATTACGTATCGAGAAGTAGAGTGATGTAGTGATGACGGTACATATTTCTGTTGTAAAAACGTAGTATTTTCGATATGTTTATAGTGCGAAGAATAAATGTAGTATATAAACTTCAGGATTAAAAGGTATGTACTTAAAATATGTATTACTTTACAATTGACGCCAGCTTTGAAGTGTTATACGTATTATAATTTCCTGGGACTATTCGACGAACTTAAAAACAGTGACGTCTTCAAATGAATAGATCCCAAATACGTATACTTAATTACCTTACAGATACTCGTGTGTTGTGAAATTTCTTAACTACAATTTTTGAAGAAAATGGAATTATTGCGCTTAAAATGGATGTTTTCAAAGGTAACTGCATCTCTTTGTTACCATATTATCACAGCCTAGTATATACAGTCACGAAGCTTGAGTTGTGAGAGTACTAGGAACAATAGACTGCGCCGGTACTATTTCGCATTGTCTGTGATGAGACGATAGTAGCGATCCTAGTGGTTAGCACTATTTATGGATGCATATTTCCTACGTATTGAGCTTCGTGACTGTATATACTAGACTGTGATATTATTATAAGTTTTAGTTTATACCTATGATGTCATAGTAAAAAGGGCGTAAGTTTTGGTTTTGAGTTACGACCTCCATGTGATTACGAAAAATGTACTTCAGGTAGCGTAAAGAGCTTATGTCTATTCTCTTCCATAATGATGGAGATTGTATAGCGTCGATTTCCAGCCCATCATAATGCTACCACAGTCTAGTATATACAGTCGCGAAGCTCAATACGTAGTAAATATGCAAACATTAGATAGTTGCTCACCACTAGGATCGCTAATATCGCCTCATTACAGGCAATGCAAAATCGTAACGTCACAGTCTATTGTTTCTAGCACCCTCAAAACTCAAGCTTCGTGACTGTATATAGTAGACTGTGATGCTACTGTAGGTCTACTGTCCGTCCGAGTGGATATGTCGCAGAGTCGAAACGGGAAATCACATGACAGTTACTTAACGGGGCCCTTTCCTTTAAATTATTTTAAACAGTTGCATAATATTATGTAGACTTCCAATAAAATTCCGTACAGCAAATGTTTTCAGGAAAAACTCTATGGATGCTATGCATAGACATTTCGCTAGCCCGCGCTACGAGCGTGCTAAACTAGCCCCGGCTATCGACTGGTTACTTGTACAGGATTCACATCACATTATATCGCTAACACTGGTTTATGAATACGAAACACGTTAGTTCGCTGATCATCCACCGGAAGCCCGCGCTAAGAATGTCTATGAATATGCCCTAGCAGCCCAGCCACTAGTCTTCATAGAGGGGTCAGCAGAAACGGGTGGGGGAAAAGGTGATTCGATATAACTCGGACGGACAGTACTGGTTCTGATTTCAAACTTTGCTCTGCTCTACTGAAAATTTGCAATTTATTGCTCATTTATATCTCGCACCATAGCTATACTCTATCAATGATAAGTTTGTTTATAATTTATTGCTATTATTTTATTAAAATTGTTTACATGACATTCAAGATAATAGTATGTAGTTTTCGTATTTGTTTATAATTGCGTTACCACGTTAAGGTACGGATGTATTTATGTACTTGCCTTCTAGTCGAGTCATATTTACCATAAAAAAAGAATAATTGAGTGCCGTTATCAGTTTCGTACTGAAATAATAGTGGAAGCCGATGTAGAGATACGACAGGAAGGATTGCTCCGTCGAGCTAGAAGGGGGTAGGCGGCGGTGAGGAAGAACATCTCATTTCTGTGCTTTTCCTTACTGACCACAGAGTGACAGGTTAGGTTAGTTTAGGCTTTCGGTATGCCTTGCTATACTCACAATTGTCTAAGAGTGTTACTACCCCTTCCAAACCTCTCTCTCACACGTTATCCCGTAGTTTTTTTGGTGAAGGGTCCTTGCTATCTGTCTTCATTTGGTAACGGTATTGTAAGGATTTTTGTAAGATAGTTATTTAACAACGCTATATCAACTACTGAGTTGTTCAGCGTCGATGGGATTGGTGATAGCGAGATGGTATTTGGCGACATGAGGCCGAGGATTCGTCATAAATTACCTGACATTCGTCTTATAGTTGGGAAAAACCTCGGAAAAAACCCTACCAGTTAATCAGCCCGAGCGCAACTCTGGATCGACAGGCAAGCGCCTTACCCGACTGAGCCTGAGCCGGTGGCTTGCAAAGATTTACCGAATATTTTTAGTAACTATAATATTGGTTTCCTTCATGGATTGCAAGTCATAGTCGTGACATTAATGACATTGTAACTATTGAATAATCGGAGAGAGTGAAAGATAGACCTACGTTGTACGTAGGTGAAGAAGAACGAAAATTTTGTTTTGATAAATTACTCATGACAACATTAATTATAACCTGTAATTGAGGTTGTGGTTGATATGTACAGTACATCTATAATTCTACGAAAATATCCTGTTTTTCAACAACATCTAATTTAACGATCCAGACATTACTGAAAAAACTGAGAAACATTCATTTTAAAATAAAAACAGAAGACGCATAAATCGTGTTCTAACTGAAAACAAAGCTCGATAACATAGACTACAGGCTACAATAGTTTCCTATGAAACTAACTTAAGAAAGTTAGCTCAACAAGATATCATCTCGGAAAGCAACAAAATAACTTGTTAATACTAAAGCCTTGTAAGGCAACAGTCGTCCATATATTGAACGAAACAGGCCATGTAGTTAGGGTTCATTTTTCTGACTAATTTGGTACGGTTGTTGTTCACAATGATCATATCGATACACAGTTGATATTTTTTCGTTTGACATTTCCAGTACTTATAAGTTAAGCCCATAAATTACATCTGTATTTTAATAATATATAAGTGACGAGATTTTATCCCGAAAGTTGAAGAGCTGAATCACTGCTAAGTGGGCTGTTATTTACCCATGTCAGTTTCGAACGACATCTTTCTAAGTAAAACCTGTTTCCAGACGCACATCCGTTAATATGAGAATATTCGTCCATCATACACTTTTGTTTGATGTCATAAGATCTAGTGAAAATTTCCTGCCGCTCTTGCAGTTGTTCAGGTTCAATTAGGTTTGGATGACTTACGTTACCTCTTAGAGACATTTTCATTACATGTTTGCATGTTGTCCATAGTGAATATTTTCATATTTGTTTACAAGCATTCCGCATTATTCTGTACATCGTAGGAATATGCGAATTTCTTCGTCCAAGTCTGAGGTCGACGTAAAAGGTGTTCCTTTTATTTAAAAATTGAAGTTTCATAAAAATAGGCCTACATTTATAATATTTACTATAGAATAAAATAAGTAAATATCAAGCTTATATTAACATAACTTACTAGTCAAAATAAGTTATCCTTTCGAAGTGATGAGTATTGAAATGTGTCTACCGATGGGCCTGAAGGAGAAGCTGTTAATTGATTCATAAGCGTTAGGAAATTTGTAATAATTATGTCGAAACATCCAAATGTTACAACAGTATGTATTTAAAATCATTGTGCAGTCTTTAAATATCGCATTGGAATTAACGACTTCATGTGTATGACAAGCCCTGGATAACATATATCCTTGATGATAGCTGTATTACAAAAGAATAAACATAGTCTTTGCTGTAAACTTTTAACTTAAAATGTTACTGTTTCACAGGCACTCCTTTTAATGAAATGTTTAAGTCTATATTACAACAATCGATGATGTAAAATTTTAACTCAAAATGTTAGTGTGTCAATTTAAAGTGGTTGTCCTCAACTTTGTTGTTGCACCATCATTTCATACAGATCTCTATTAAATTCGTCCGCTGGGGCACTGAATTACTAGTTGAAGGTGTATCGTTAGACTCACTTCTTTCTATCAACTTCAAAATAATGGCTTATATATTTTTTTAATTGCAGTGATGCTGTAAATACCATCTTTTAGAGCAGACTATGTCTGCCTTATTAAATTACAATTATGTCGCAACTTGCAGAGACATACTGTCTTCCGAATTCCTCTACCTATTTCTGTACCTTCGTACACTTGTTTTAGGTATCTTATTTCAACTAGTAGTGCATAATATCATAAACATTGCTAAACTGAAGTATACTATACTTGTTTAGGAGTAAGGAACCTGTTTAGATTGACTCTGTAGTGCGCGATACTTATATTTGTGACATAATGTATACCCCATGCACACTTACACTCATTCCAATGTTATGAGACTAAGAAAACGGTCTTTAGTTATTACACTGTTGGAAAATCTATAGGCCGCACAACCTATCCACTCCTAGAGCTGCAAATATTGTACCGACAATGGTTTTATTGAGCTTGCAGAGTGATGCAATGTTTGAACACCCCTAGGATTTCCAATTTGCTCGAGCATTCTTTATGTTGTGTGAGCTGGAAGTTGACTCACGGCCTTGTCTCGTCTCACTTATTTTGACTTGTCGACGAGCTCGATGTAATAGGTGAGATGCTGGTAAACAGTAGTTATTCGTGGCAGATGAGCGAGATTGGATAGACACGCTACACGTTGCGACACACGCAGCTTTCAAACGCCTTCTTCCTTTAAACCCCCAGTTATTCAGCTATGTTCATATCGCAACAGTTTTGTCAGATTCGCAGGGTGAAAGTTTAACAAGGAAAGAAAGGGACGTATTAAATTAAGGGGACTGGGTAATGATTAAGGGTAAAAAATTTGATTTTTTTATTTTGTGTTAAAGTATAATACTTGTTCTTAAAACAACATAAGTTTTATACTTTCTATATTGTGGGAGTATCTCTTTAAATGGCCTCTTTAAATTTGGCGGCGCTATTAATTCATACATCCTTCTTTTTTTTTTTTTAATGAAGTTTTCCGTAAGTTGATAGATTTCAAAATTAAGGTGCATTTTGCTTTGAAACTACTGAATCTGTTTACATGAAATTTGTACAGTGTTTTCTGCAGCCTCTATTCTACTATCAGGGACTGGAATGCTTTACCTGCAGACTTACTAAAGGCTTTACCAACAACCAAAAATGTATTTAAAAATAGGCTTAAGGACTTTACTAATAGACGATAATTATACACAATATTTAAAGGGTGTAATTGATATTTTGTTATTGAGGTGTTCTATCAGTGAAGAATTATGTTGTGTCAGTGAAGTGTGTTGTGTCAGTGAAGTGTGTTGTGTCAGTGAAGTGTCTTAAGTGAAACGTGTTCCTGTCAGTGAAGCTTTATAGTTTATAGTGGCAGTGCAAAGTATTTGAACAATGAAATGTTTTTGAAGTGTTAGTGAAATCAGGATAGAATCAGTGAAATGTGTCGTAGTTCCAGTGCAGTGAGTGAGTTGACAGCGAAATGAGTATAGTGTTGAAAGGTACTTGTGCAGATATGAACATATCATACTCGTGGGTTTTAGTTCGAACATAGGTTTAAGGTACAAATTAGATTTATTTTAAATGTTATTTTAACCGATCGTGCTTCGTTTAATTTAGGATGTTCCCTGTTGTTGTTATTATTATTAATTATTGTTAGTATTAATTATTAGTATTATTATTAATTGTATTTTTTATTAACTGTGTTTATTATTGTCTTTATTGAGTGTAATTAGTTACCACTGCAGTGTGAATACATACATACATACATACATACATACATACATACATACATACATACATACATACATACAAAGTACGTAGATCTGCGAATTTAAGAATATCACACACTAACACGAAGGAAAATACATGCACTCAATAAAAATAGCAAAAATTGTTCATCAGAGTTCATTTATATTTTGCTAAGGGTGAAACATTTAATTAAATTTTGCTTTAGAGTTTACAATATGCATTACTTGATAACTTAAAAAATACAAGTTATGTAAGTGAATATTGTAGCAAGTAAGATTGAGGTAAATTTAACTTAATATCTAAACCAACATTTTTCTGGGTGATTTATTGGCCGCAGTGGTCCTATTCCTTGACCGCTACGGTTTCCGGATTTGACCCAACTGATTGTGGTATGTTGGATATTTCCATATAGAGGTTTATCAAACAAAACCGAATAGACAAGACGAATTTATTGCACGCATTTTGGATCCTTCCACTGGTATAAAGGAACGGCGAGCTGTACTCAGAAAAATACTTGCAGTTTTATGAAATGACTTGAAAAGTATATGACGTTCAAGGTTGAACTTTTGAGGAACTGTTAACGCTATGGTATGTTTTTGATTCATTGTGATTGTACGGACTTTTATAAAGTTGGCATAGCTCTATCCCCAATTCTATTGAGAATGCAAACCATGTTTACATTAAACTTTGATTTAGAGTGACCTATAATATTATCATCTCTCATAAGCGTTCTCCTTTCTCCCGACTCACCCGTATATTTTTTCTGCTTGTATAGCTGATTTAAAATTTAAATACTAGGTGGCAATTTATATGTAAATTATAACATTGAAAATGTGCAGTTTTTTTAAGCAATTACAGTACACAATCTTTTTCAACATCATAAGATTAATATTTTTCTCTATAGAGTAATCGAAAATTATAGTTACCGGCATTCGATTACTTATCTTTGTTAGTGCGTGACTCGGACGTTGTCTGGATTACTTGACTTATGCTCTTAGTTTGATACAGAGTCGTTAAACTAAGCTACACGAGCCCTTTTAGCAATATTCATCAAGCAAAGCTGCAACACTCGACTCTGCTTAAAGCCCCAATAGTAATTTTCTAATTGCTATGTTGCACAATGCATAATGGGAAGTACATTCATCAGTTTCGTAGAAATTCGGGCAAATGAATGAGAGTGTTTATGACAACTCCTCCTGCCGGACATTAAGCACTTGAGTTGTCCGGCGTGGAAATAGCGGTCGGAGATAACAATCGCAATTAGTCATCAGTTAAACCCCCTCCCTTCCATTTCCTAGGGGGAATTCTGTAGTGGAAGTTGTAGTGTTGACAAATTTTACTCGCTTTATCCCATATTTCAAGCACTCTGTGACGTATACATTTCTCCGCTGCTTTAATATGGATACAGGTTATATAGCTGTAAAGCTGGCGGCAAATTGGAGTTGCATACAGTACCTGTCCAGTAAAATCTGACTTTCAGCTTTCCTCAGCTAGATATAAAATGGCCGGGCTAATGAGATCGTAAATCCGTCTTATCATTATCATCATCTGGTTTAAATATGGAGCTCAATATCACGTTGTTTATAGTCTTGTTAGGCATTTGGACGAATATTTATAATTAACAAGTAACGGAGTCCGGTTGTTATTTGACCAGAATGACGCGAGGGTACAGCCTAACAATAACAATAATTATTAGCCTACATTATTTAGAGCGCTTCTTTGTAACCTCATACCGCTAAGCAGCAGTTCACTGCCCAAAACTGTGTTATGATTAGGGGGCGGATTCATATGCACTAAACCAGCAAAATATACATGGACATATCACTTAGAACAGGATATATGCACTGAAAATAACAAAATATGCACTCTTAAAATTGATAAAAAAAAGAATATAAATTCATTATTATTTAAGGCTTCTCTGTTACACATAAGAATACTGAGACACCATGAATTAAATGAAATTGAAATTAATATACATCTTATTAGAGTCATTAATAAGAGGATTTTTGTTGAATTGTTGGCCATTAGTAGGCTCCGTATTTCAACTACCTATAAACTGGAATGAAGTTGCCTGATTCGAAGTATTTGTGACGTCACAGCGCAGATACAGGTACGTTCGTATACAAAATAGTTACGCATCCTCTGCCCTCTTCCTCTAGAAAGTGAAAATCGGGACGCAGCCATAGTGAATAATCTTATCGATCACTGCCCTTACTAGTCGTATTAGGGCTATTTGAATAACTACACCTTTGTGGCTGATTGAAGGTTCATTGCAGAGCGTGTAATATTGCGGAGCATAGTTGAGGATATTTGAACTTATATTTTTACTGTCAATATAGACAACATTACATATAAATTTTGTAATATACGTGAAAGTGACAAAAACAGAGCACTGAAAGACACTGAAATACCAAAAGGCACAGAAAGTGTGTTGAATGTAATAAAAAAATAGTACCATAAAAATCTCAAGATGATGAAGATATTAACTCGACGTTTAGCATGAATTTGTGTACCATGATATTCAATGCCAACATCCCAATTAATAAACTAAATAATCTCTATTTTAGGGAATTTCTAGAAAAGTACATAGAAAATTAGTGGGTTTTCAGTGATGAGCGAGGTGCAATATCCTAATGGAACGCGAAAAAATATCACACAATGAGAATATCTTGTACTACTTCATGCACCAATAACGTCATGTGCTACTGAGAGAATTTCTTGCAATATAAAATCATTTCAAGTGACATCCACAAATGTTCAAGTTCCGTAACTTACGAATGCACGTTATTAGGCCTATTCACTGCAAAGATCACGAAGAAAATGAACATCACGGCTCAATCATGTGTTTATTAGTATAACTTCAGAATGTCGGTAGTTGACTGTATCCCACGAACACGCAGCGACGATGTTTTGTTTATATCCTTATCCGTTGCATCATCTGTGTTCGGCGTACTATATACCCAACGTATCTTTAACTTCAGTCTTTAGGTAGCTGGAATACGAAGTCTAGTCATTAGAGTTAGTTAGTGGGGTTTAAAAAAGGCGCATCAGCTACTATGGCTATTTGCTCCCTTATCTAAAATCCTTCACAAAACAAACACAATACAATAATCAGAATGCTTAAGAGAACTAAAACTCATTGTCAGGTTAAAACGAGGTACATGGTCATTATAGAAGAGAGGATTTTCTCTATAGAGTAAAGGTTGGTAATATTGTGATGAGAGTAACATTGTGATAGTTTTTTTTTTTTAGGATTTATTGCAATTTTACTGAGCGAGAAAAGGACAGGTTTTGTGCAGCAACTTATCCACGAACATTCCCTTAATATGATGACGCAAAAAACCAATCTTTCTCTCGCTCAGTAAAATTGTAAAAAAAATTCTCAAAAAGAGCTATCACAGTATTGCTCGTATCACAGCATTACCAACCCATTAGCTTTATTTAGCTTACTTTTCTAATATAATATTTTGTGGTTAAAGTTGCGTGTCCTTCAACCCACTGCTTAATCAGTATACTTCTAGTGCATTTTTCGTTGGGCATCGTTTATAAAACTAATTCAAAATTAATAATATTCTTGCAGCTATGCTATTATAAAATACAATCCACTTACACACAATCGAAGTTTCTAAGTCCTGTCACTATAATAAGATGAAATATCCTGATTTGCCACATTGACAAGTAAAAAGAAAAGAAAAAAAAGGAAAATGCATTATTGTGCCTATATTATTGTTGACAAGTGGCGAAATTCAAGTTTAGCGAGTGCAAAGAAGCCTATGAACACTTCCTGTAACTTCTGCTCCAATCATATTGAACCATTCTAGTGACAAAATCTTATGTACGTGCGGTGGCTTCTTATTTTCAATAAATGTTCTTTTAATCACAACTTTCATCTGTCATAACATCCCAATATTATAAATTATTTGCACAGAGTCAGCAATGTACTTCATTATAGTCCGTTTGGCCAGTTGATATATTCCGCCCGCGTCAAATTTTAAATCTTAGTCACGTGACGCGGTAATAACAGAAGAAGAGCCACATGATGCTTCAAAACTATGACAACCAGAAGAACTTCTGCAAACGTATTAAGCTATAAGATTTCTTTTATAGAAATTAGACATCATTGCAACGGTGCAGCGGAGTCCATAAACTCGCGACATATAGTTTGAGTGCTTTGTTGATTGCCAAAGATTCGTCCAAAATGATTCGCCGACAACAGTGCACTGTCTGCATGCTCTCAGATTGCAACAAGTAAAATATAAATCCTGTAATGTGTTTCAATGTCTGAGTCTCTTCTGTATTCCATTTTTTCGATTTTCCTTATTCTCAATCATGGTTTAAGCACCACATTGCTCAAAATATAACAAAATATGCTTTTATATACGCTAAAATCTTAAATATGCATTAAACTTTTAAATATGCATATATGTACTATAAAACTTGGCCTTTGGTTACAAATAATTGAAATACATTTATATAATGGTAGCATATGATTTGCAACTGAGGAATAAAACATTCAGATATGATAAATTCCGCCCCCTAGTTACGATTGAGTTTGCCTTATACTTCACGCGCAGCGTACACTGTTAAATATCATAGCCAAAAATGGAAATAATATAACACGGGACAAACAAGATAATTTCTGCAGTTGGTTTCGCAGTGAGTAGAGCAAGAATTATTTTATGCTCGTCGCGGGATAAAAATGCATGTTTCTCTGTTTATTATACAAAACCAAGTGTATATTTATGATTCTCATATTCATTAATTCTGTCCGACTTGAGCAAAGGATGTTTTTAGAGAACTTTTCATGTATTACAGTTCTCTGTTGTCGTACGGTTCATAATCTTATTAGAATATTGAAAGAGGTTGGAAATGTAATGCACTCCAACCAGGAGAAACTCTCAGGGGAATGAGACACAGCGGGGTGATGCTGTGAATGAATGTTGATGTCATAAGATGTCATAAGGTCACACATGTGGGTACACGCATCTCCATGGGCTAACTCTCAAAGCACAAATGATAACACTGATATACATATATTTTTACTACCCTAGTTACAAAATTAGATCACGGTTAATTTCCTGGTCTCTTAATCCCTCCATACAGGAAATAACATATGCAGGAGAGCGCATGTTTCTTAAACTGACATAACGGTAATGTTATCTATCTACTTCGTTCCAATAGACGACGCAATAGTAAGCGCATTCCTTTCACGGTTAATCTCCTGGTTGGAGAACAGTACAAGAAACAAATTATAAGGAATGTAGACATGTTTTGATTCTAGGAAAACCTAAACTCTATATAAACTTCCTTCCTGTACAACTTTTCAAAGTAAATCTGCCTTTTGTTATCGTTTTGTTAATGTAATGATGAAAAAATGAACTTATGGACAACTATAGTATACTAATATAGAAATTTGTACTCTTCTCCATGCCGATGGACAAGTATTTCATTGATTGATTGATTGATTTCACGCGGGATAGATCCGGGATGAATCCTTACGGTTGGAGAAAACCTCGGAAAAACCCAACCAGGTAATCAGCCCAGGCGGGAATCGAACCGCTCCCGAGCGCAACTCCGGATCGGCAGGCAAACGCCTTAGCCGACTGAACTACCCCGGTGGCTGACTTGTTTTTATTACCGTACGTATTTCGATGGAATGATTATAAATTACCGTTTTGTGGGAAGACTTCGTATACAAGCGCGTCCAACTGGGCGTTTCCATGTGGGCCGTAAGAGTCTCATAGAGATAATAGAGATAAGGAATAATCTTGGGGATTATTTCAACCTGGCACACAGAAGATAACAACCCTACTGTGTTTCATTATCTAAGTTTTAATGAAATTGTGTAAAATGGAAACATAAGATGATGTGGAGGATTTTGATGAAAAGAAGTCTGTAAATTTCACGATATTCTTGGATTTTTGCACCATGTTAAGAGATTCAGAGACATACGAGATTACGGAGCTGTTAGTCTCACCATCAAAGATGTCAAGGAAATGAAAATCCATTTGTTGAATCCAGTACTAAAACGTATTCTAACCTGTAGACATATGGTGACAATGTGGTTTATTGAATGAATGAATGGTTTACAGAGTACGCTTTCAGACTAAAACCTTGGCTTTTCTTAACCGACGCATGCGAGGTGCGAGGCCCCCATTGCACAAATCCGGACTACACGAGAGATAGTAACCTCGCATCTCGCAGCTATAGAAACCACTCACTTTCTCTCGTATAGTTCGGCATGCGTCAGTTAAAAAAAAAAAAAACAGCAGCACTCATATTCACTGTTTGACCCGATGTAGAATGCTACGATGACACGTCTCACTGTTCTACAGCCACACAGTTCACGGAGCTAGAATGTGTTGCTGCTTATGCAATGTGGACTAAATATAATTAAATAAATATGAGTATGTAGCCTTTACCATCGGCAGAAGTGAAACTTTTTAAGCTGTATATGCATAGTAATCTTTTAAACTTTCGTACAATGAGAGCCGATAAATTGGGCTTAAATTTGATACTTTTATTCTCAATACTTTTCAGAATGAATCAGTTTATGATCACTTACTTACTTATGGCTTTTAAGGAACCCGCAGGTTCATTGCCGCCCTGTCATAAGCCAGCCCGCTATCGGTCCCTATCCTATGCAAGATTAATTCAGTCTCTATCATCATATCCCACATCCCTCAAATCCATTTCAATATTATCCTCCCATCTACGTCTCGGCCTCCCCAAAGGTTTTTTTCCCTTCGGCCTTCCAACTATCACTCTATATGCATTTCTGGATTCGCCCATACGTGCTACATGTCCTGCCCATCTCAAACGTCTGGATTTAATGTTCCTAATTATGTCAGGTGAAGAATACAATACATGCAGTTCTGCGTTGTGGAACTTTCTCCGTTCTCCTATAACTTCATTCCTTTTAGCCCCAAATATTTTCCTAAGAAATTCATTCTCAAACACCCTTAATCTCTGTTCCTCTCTCAAAGTGAGAGTCCAAGTTTCACAACCATACAGAACAACCGGTAATATAACTGTTTTATAAATTCTAACTTTAAGATATTTTGAGAGCATACTGGATAACAAAAGCTTCTCAACCGAATAATAACACGCATTCCCATATTTATTCTGCGTTTAATTTCCTCCCGCGTGTCATTTATATTTGTTACTGTTGCTCCAAGATATTTGAATTTTTCCACCTCTTCGAAAGGTAAATCTCCAATTTTTATATTTCCATTTCGTAGAATATTCTGGTCACGAGACATAATCATATACTTCGTCTTTTTGGGGTTTACTTCCAAACTTATCGCTTTACTTGCTTCAAGTAAAATTCCCGTGTTTTCCCTAATTATTGTTTGTGGATTTTCTCCTAACATATTCACGTCATCCGCATAGACAAGAAGTTGATGTAACCCGTTCAATTCCAAACCCTCTCTGTTATCCTGAACTTAACTAATGGCATATTCTTGAGCGAAATTAAAAAGTAAAGGTGATAGTGCACCTCCTTGCTTTAGCCCGCAGTGAATTGGAAAAGCATCAGACAGAAGCTGGCTGCTGTAAGTCTCATTGAGACACATTTTAATTAATCGAACTAGTTTCTTGGGAATACCAAATTCAATAAGAATGTTATATAAACTTCTCTCTTAACCGAGTAATATGCCTATTTGAAATCCATGAACAACTGATGTACTATATCCTTATACTCCCATTTTTTCTCCAATATCTGTCGAATACAAAAAATCTGATAAATAGTCGATCTATTACGCCTGAAACATTAGTTTATGATAGCTAAAATAAAATATTTGAAGTGGAAGATAATTCACCAACGTCTTAAGAAGCTTTGGCACTTACAGAATATTCATTTTAATGCTATAAAATCCTAAAAGTGACTATAAATGGTTGAATAAGAAAATGGATTCTCTATTTTAATTTTAAATTATTACTATTTATGTAAATCTTAACCTTCCATTATGTACATTTCATTTTTAACTTTTTTATTTATTCGAGTATCAGAAGTGTCCTGGTTTTAAAAGACCAATTTATTCATTTACAATAATTCACCTTTACTTTGCAATTTTTGGTGCAAAATGAAATTAATCTCTCTTGGTAGGTGAACTTATCAAGAATTACATACCAAAATAGTAACAAAAGGATTACGGTGAGGTATAATCCTATTTATTATTTCAGAAGTATTCTTCTTCATTTCATTCTTTTGAGCATTCTTCCACAGAAGATTATCTCCCGATAATGTTATTATTTAACTAAATTTTGTCATGAGAAGTAATTGCTAAATTACTATAATTTGGTTTAAGAGACCATTACTTGCTTTGTCAACGAGCAAAATTGAAACATATTACTGCATTCAAGCGTTTGCATAGTAAATTGAAATCACAGATTTTAGATTTTAAAATAATATACATTGTTGATGTTGCTTCAGCTTCCTTGTGTTAATGGAAATCGCCAACATAAACATTAGGTTTTTTTTTTTATTTTGAAGGTAAAGCCCGACTAAAACGTCCGTTGCATTTTTACTGCGTTCGGTTCGTACCCTCCTTAAGGGGTTAGGTACAGCTTACAGCAGTAACATTTTGGAAATATTCAACAATTTTTTCCTCCATTACTGTATCTTGTACAATAATGAAAATTAGTATGTGTAAAACACTGTCCTTCTGCTATGGGCCTATTAAAAATTATTTTTACGATTTAAAAAAAAATACTTACATTTTTCTTTTCAAGATTCAGTTCACTGTGTAATGATGAAGCTTTTCGCACATAACTCGAAAACTATCCAGCATTCTGTGATGAAATATTTTGGGTGTATTTATGCATGTCATATCTACAATATGATACAAGATCACTTCCCTATCTTTGATAGATTGTCTGATAAAAATAAATTCATTTAAAAATGGTCAAATATTAGTATTTTCTTCTAATACAAAATAGAAAAATATTATTTATTAATAAATATAGCTGAAAGAGCATGATATTGTAAACATGAATTTCAGCAATAAAATAAAAGAGAGACAACATGAAAAGTTTAACAAGTTTATGAGTTATGAGGGAAACGTTTCATTACTGCATATAGCCGAAGGACAGTGTTTTACACATATCAATTTTAATTATTGTACAAGATAGAGTAATGGAGGAAAAAAATGTTAAGTATTTCCAAAAATGTTACTGCTGTGAACTGTGCCTAACCCCTTAAATAAGCTTCACTTAAAAAAAAATCCCGAGATTATGTTATGTTGCCGTACAAATCAAAAAGACTCTGAAATGTTGGAAGATGGACTAGAATGGTTCATACGGTGTTGATAGTGATTGTAGAAATTTACGATTGTAGAGAATGTTGAAATAATATTGATGCTAAAACAAAAAACACTCATACCCTCGACATTTTAAACTTTCAATTGACAGAGCGCTAGTTACTGAAGGTAATGAGATCTGACTTTCTGTTTCGATTCGTTCTCTATCAATCCAATTCATATTCAATGAAGTCACGCTTCAGGTGAGTCTTTTTCTGTCATAATTGCAACAGAGTTCGTTAACTATCCTTTTTTTTATCGTCTCTTAGTTTGCAAAGGCAAGCTCCACTAGAGGTAAAGTTTCTTCTTGCATAATGAGCCGGCGATATCACCGCATCCTACTTGTTAGTTGCTCTCTGCCGGACAGAGCAGATAAGGTGACTTGCCCAGCCTATGTTTATTTTGTGCTGATTATGCCACGACAGGTACTAGCAGCAACTAACGTCCGGCTTTTTTTAAGTCGATATGTCTTCCTCGTCGTTAAATTTTCTGCAATCTGCAAACACTTGTAGCTTCTTGTCTTCAAAGTTTGACATTTTGCTATTCTACTTTCCGAGAAAAACAAGAAGTTGTTCGTCTCTGTTTGGATAATCCATTTTTCTCGGACGTTATTATAATTAAACCGGCTTTAATAAAACTTGAAGATCCATTTATAATTGAGTTCATTTATTGGATTCTCGTCATAGAGAAGGGAAGATCCTTCGAGATTTGTTAACTATTTTCTCTCGCATTGTTTAACTTTCTGAAGTATTTTCTTCTCACTATTACACAATAATATTATTTACTCTACGTTTAATCTTTGTATTAAAAAGGGAAATGAAATATAAAATTACCATGATAATGATAATAAAATGATCATGATTTATTTTTATATTATTATTATTATTATTATTATTATTATTATTATTATTATTATTATTATTATTATTATTATTATTATTATAAAATCAACAGTTAGGAATTTATCAACAGTAATCTATACTTTGATAGAAATTGGAGATTTATCCTTCGAAGAGGTAGAACAATTCAAATATCTTGGAGCAACAGTAACAAATATAAATGACACTCGGGAGGAAATTAAACCCAGAATAAAAATGGGAAATACTGTTATTATTCGGTTGAGAAGCTTTTGACATCTAGTCTCCTGTCAAAAAATCTTAAAGTTAGAATTTATAAAACAGTTATATTACTGATTGTTCTGTATGGTTGTGAAACTTGGACTTTCACTTTGAGAGAGGAGCAGAGATTAAGAGTGTTTGAGAATAAGATTCTTAGGAAAATATTTGGGGCTAAGAGGGATGAAGTTACAGGAGAATGAATAAAGTTACACAACTCAGAACTGCAAGCTTTGTATTCTTCACCTGACATAATTAGGAACATTAAATCCAGACGTTTGAGATGGGTAGGGCATGCGGCACATACGGGAGAATCCAGAAATACTTATAGAATGTTAGTTGGGAGGCCGGTGGGAAAAGGACCTTTGGGGAGGCCGAGACGTACATGGGAGGATAATATAAAATGGATTTGAGGTAGGTGGGATATGATGATAGAGACTGGTGGGCTTATGTGAGGACGGCAATGAACCTCAGGGTTCCTTAAAAGCCATTTGTAAGTAAGTAAGTAATCTATACTTTGGAAACTGCAATCCGAGCAGTTGTTTTTCCATCACCGTCTCTGTGTGCCTGATCTGTTTTTCCGTTGTTACTTTATCTGTGTTTCTGCGTATCTTCTGTTGTTTATCCTTCTCTTTCTGTGTGTTTGGTCTTTTTTCTTCTGTTGTTTATCCAACGGCGTCTCTGTATATCTTGCCTGTTCTCCCATTGTTTATTCGAACATGATACTTGAAATTTGGGGAGATGAAAATTTTTCAAAATGTGCAAATTATTTTTTAATTTAAATAACTCTTAAACTATTCGATCTATAAAAATTAAACTTAAACACGTCATTAATGATACCAATAGGTGTATGTTACTCGGGTTGCACGGATACAGTTTGGCTACTCAACGTATGACTTCTACATAACAACAACTGTGTGCCAGATTGAAATAAACCCCAAGATTATTCCTTACCTCTACGAAACTCTCACGGCCGTGCACCGGTGCCAGTTGAAAACGCCCAATTGGACGTGTTTGCGTACGAAGTCTTCCCGCAAAACGGTAATTTATATATAAAATAATTCTATCGAAATACGTACGGTAATAAAAAAAATCAGCCACCGGAGTAGCTCGGTCTGCTAAGGCGCTTTTCTGTCGATCCGGAGTTGCGTAACGAAGCTCTAAAATAGGTTTCGAGTACCATCTACAGAATATTATTATGATGTATCGAAATACATATGATATTTCAGTGCAGGAATTCTGCGTTACCGTATGATGAAAGATGAATAGAACAGAGAAAAATTCTCTCTGGCACTGGGACTCTAACCCGGTTTTCAGCTCTATGTGCTGACGCTTTATCTACTAAGTCACACCGGATTCCAGTTCCGATGCTGGATTGAATCCCCTCAATATAAGTTCTATCTCTCAGTTTTCCCTTTGGAGGCTTCTATAACATATTTATAATTTATCTTTCAGACAGTACTTAAAAGGATGTTACATCCATTTTCATGCTACTTAATTCATGGAGATCGCGGCTTTTTAGTCACCCTGCACAACACAAGCCATTAGCTCTTAAGCAACGTTGCCTCGTTGTATTGTTAAGACTCAGTCGCTGTTAGTGGTGATAATTTAAATATTACATGAGTCCATACAAAATACTGTAGATACGAATATGGTGAGACGTATAAACTAAATCGAGTGAAAAGAATTATAGCAATAGTGTGTGACATTCTTTGTTGTCTTGTGTTGCAGTACCCTGAGGTAGGAATTGGAATAAGTAGGGAAAATTCTTATACTTTAAAAATAGGAATGAATATAACATGTTGTTTATATAGCAGTTATTTTCATCGTAGCAAAAATCCACCTTAAAAATAGTTTAACTCATCCCTCGACATCATATTTTATTGTTAATATCTACATCCATATACTCCGAAACATTACAGTACCTAGATATGCTGTCCTTGGTTATTTTCGTTTCATTTACAATTAAAATGATCATTTCATATTGATTATTATTTTTTCATGTTTATTGCTGAGGTTTGTGGTTGGCCTGAGTTATAATAACGTCCTTATTTTCTAGTTAGAATTAATTTGCAGTGATAGAGTTTCGTTCTAAACAAAGTGAACATGTACTCTGAAAAATGAACAAATAAAACAAATATAGCATAAATGCCATGAAAGCTATGAGTAAAATGTTGTAAGTTCAAAAGTAATTATTTGTATTTGTAAAATTTGCTTCTTGTTCTTTCTACTGCAGCAGGTGATGAGACTAAATTAGTTAATTAATTAATTGTCTAAACATAATAACTAACATTTGATGCAATAACATTTTTATTTTTATGTTACTTTTTAGGGAAAGTGAATGTGTTCTCTGATAATTGAAAAATAAGAACGCAGATACAGAATAAATAGTCTACCATTAAACTAATTAAATTAATTAATTCATTCATTGTTTAAACACTGCAAATAGTTCTAGGTGCAATAATAACTTTAATTTTGCTTATACAATAAAACTTTGGTTTACGAGTTTTATGCGAAACGAGTGAACAATGAGGAAACATTTTTGTTTGATAAACAAGCGATGTCTTGCAATACGAGCAGCACGATTTGTACGGAACTTGCTTCACTTGCGAGCAACAGCAATAGATAATGAAGGAGAGCTCGTCTGAGGAGGAAGAGGAGAAAAGAGCGGACGAATTCCTCACTTCAAATGAGATTAAAGAGGTGTATAAAAAGCGGGAAGCAGTACAAAATTTTGTTCAAATTCACTATCCTGATAAGATTGTAGCAGTGCATGTGATAAATCTGTTTAACGACAACGCATTGTCACATTTCCGCAAAATCCTCAAAACGAGGCAAAAGCAGGTGTCATTGGATGGGTTCTTGGCCAAAGCAAAAGATTCCAGTCAGTCAAGCAGTCAGAATTGATTCCGTTAGTGATAGTGAAAATATTTTCTTTAAATGTTCAAGAAGTTTACTCAGCAATAAAACAGGTGAAATACACTAAAAAAAAATACAGTAAAGTAATTTGTGTTGCACTGTTGTATTGAATTTTAACTGAATTATACTGCATTTTATATGAATAAAAGGTTGTGAAACGAATTAATCTGAGTTCGCATTGCTTTTTATGGAGAAAGTATCTTTGATATATGAGTGTTTTGGAATAAGAGCACGTGTTCGAGACTAATTGGACGGAGTTACGCAATACTAGACCAACCGACAATTTGAAAAAAATGAAACATTTACACAAATCTGTTGATGACAGGCTAATTTAAGAGTAGGCTATATGTAAGCGAACGACCACAAATATTACCAAAAAATGCAGGCTCAAAATTTCTAAAATTTTATAATTTCTAAAATTTTATAAGGAAATGAAATCACAATTGGACAAAAATTACAAGGTACCACAACAAGACTTATTAGAACTTAAATATCTGATAAAAGTATAAAAAAGTTACTAATAATATTTTTTAAAATTCACTTCTTACTTTAAGTTAAATTTTACAAAATTTGAAAATTTTCACACATTATTTCATAACTCCACAACTATTAGAGATAGAATTATTAAATGTTGTATACTGATTTAACATGCATTTATGCGAAATGTAGACTACACTAATGCCCATTCCTTTGAAAATAGGTCACAAAACAATATGTAAATTTTAATATATTTATATAGGACAAATAAAAAATAAATTGTATTAAAATAAACACCTCTACATATCTGGGAGTAGTCTACTTTTCAGAAATAAGTGTTTATTAGATGTAGAAAAAATATTAAAGATGTTAGAGAGAACATTACTAAATGATGTAGTCTAACTGCAGAATTTGTTTTTTTTTTTTTTTTCATACTTTGATAAAATTGGTTTGAAAAATATTATTAGTAACCTTTTTTATGCTTTTATCAGATATTTAAGTTTTGTTCTTGTCCCTTGTATTTTTTTCCAATTGTGAGTTCATTTTCTTATAAAATAGAAATTTAGAGCCTGCATTTTCTAATAATATTTGTGGTCGTTCACGTACATACACCCTTAACATGGAAAAAATCAAGAATGCGATATTTGAATTTTGCTGCTATTTATAAGCAAAAATTCGTTTATTGCATACAATTTATTTATTTATTTTGCTTTGAAATATTAATTCAACTGTTGGCTCTTATTAAAAATCGGTTACCCTATTTTGTTATTATTTGTGCTATTTTTTGTAATAGTAAAAATTTTATAATACTTCTTGCAGAATATATTTATAAAAAAATTTATTTCAATGGCCAATATCTCGAAACAGGTTTTTGTCGCTTGGTCTCTAATTGCGTAACTCCGTCCGTCCAATTATGCCTTGTAATCCAAGGTTTTATTGTATTATACTGTATATAAAAATGTATTAAGCTATAAAATATCCTAATTATTAACAACAAATATTCTTTGGATTAAAAAAGACACCAGATAAGTAGTGTGACAGTATAGAACAGCTACGTTGCGAGGGTTAAAAGCATTTTCAGTGCTAATGTAAAAAGATATATATATATATATATATATATATATATATATATATATATATATATATATAGCCTTTGCTTGATAACTACACTTGCAACACATTTGTAGGTATTCTAACGGTCTTAAACTGAGAGAAATGATGGCGAGGCTACCTCCATGACCCGAATTCCTGTGAATCTCAGAATTAAACCCGGGCACCCACCCAAAGGCAACAACCTACAATAATCGGATTTGCACGGATACAACAATTTGGCTACTCAACGTATGGCTTCAGCATAACGACTGCCAAGGGGATTTCGAGTGGAAAGGGTGGAATTGGGACAGCTTATTTGGGAGGTCACAATGGGATAAAGCAAGATGAATTCTAGGCGGTCCATGTCGTTGAAGTCAAACATGAGAATTAAGTTTATATTTGGTTGATGTCACCTGTTTCATAAATAGTAGAAATACATTGCACACAAAGGCTTTTCTGCACAAAGAATAACGAGCAGAGATTATAACTTTATCTTGCTAATATAGGATAACAGATTTACGTCTACATTTTCCTTCCTTTTATCTAAATTTAATCTACTAACGAGACGACAGTAATCGTTGCAAACTAAAGTTTTATAAAGTGGCGCACCGACAGGATTGCATAAAGAAAATAATTTAATTAAAGAGCTTGGACGTCATATAAGTATCATGTTAATGGACTTCTAACATTCCCATTTTATAGACGTGAAGTGAATTGGAAATTTTAGAAATATATTTGTTACTGCAATTAGGTATTAAGGATTCACAACATCTTTATTTGAGATGATTTTAATGAAAAAGGAGTAGCTCCAGCTAGATTCTCACTTATTTAAACGAGATTTATTGTCTATTAAACACCTGACAACATCGTGGTATATAGAGTAAATATGTTTTCCCTAAGTCTAAAAAGTCGTAGAGAAGTTCAAAGCGTTTTGTCAGTGAACATCGTAACAAAAGATGTAATAAATATTGAAATTCTATCATAGAAACTTTTAATAGTAAATTCTTTAGCATGATTAGGCCTATATATCAAATTCAGAATGCATTTAAACATTCCCTTTCCTATGAAAGGACATAAAAATTAGATATTTTATTTTATTAACTAGACATGGGGCAATGTTAAGTGAAGTTTTAAAACGTATAATATATGTAATTAATTTGTCCATAAGTTTCAATCTACCAGTACCATAATAGTTTTTATATTTGCACTATTACTTGCTTACAAATGGTTTTTAAGGAACGCGCAAGTTCATTGCCGCCCTCACATAAGCCCGCCATCGGTCCCTATCCTGTGCAAGATTAATCCACTCTCTATCATCATATCTCACCTCCCTCAAATACATTTTTATATTATCCTCCCATCTACGTCTCGGTCTCCCCAAAGGTCCTTTTCCCTCCGGTCTCCCAAGTAACACTCTGCGTTTAATTTCCTCCCGAGTGTCATTTATATTTGTTACTCTTACTCAAAGATATTTGAATTTTTCCACCTCTTCGAAGGATAAATCTCCAATTTTTGTTTCCATTTCGTACAATATTCTGGTCACGAGACATAATCATATACTTTGTCTTTTCGGGATATTTGCACTATGAACCAGATTATATAATCCATTTTAATACTGCTTTCTTCTACAGACATGTGTTTACACATTACGTCCATCCTCATTTAACTATAATACTTTCTTCGCATCTCTCTTGAAGTCATTTTGACCATCACCATTGATTTTGTATATAAGTTATAAATACCGAGCTATATATATCTGATCTGTCTTTCCCCTCATTCTTCATCAGAAGGGAAAATAGCACGCGTATCTCTCTAAGTACCTGTTGTGAACACTAACCCTAATATGCTTGAATTGTTATGGCTGATAAGGTCTATGTGAAAACTAAATACATATGTACTGAATGCTGTAAATCAAAACAGCTATTAATTGTGACAACAACTTTCATGTTGATTAAAGTTATACCTATTTTGCTCAGATGTAAAATCCTAAAAATGTTCTTTCATAAGAAATAAAAAATGAGTTGTATAAGCAAATAAATGCCGCTATTAGTTACGAAAACATTTAAATTCACGTTTGTCCGCTATATGTAATAAAACAGTACAAGTATTACATAAAAAAGAATGAGATCAACTGTGTAACATACGAATCTGTAACGTAGATCCTAATAAAGGTCGGATATGAATATTTAATATATTTGAAAGCAACATATTCAGAAATATGTTTGGACCAGTAAAGTTAATGTAAGTGGATAGTAAAGAAATTGATACGGAGCTTTGCGAACTATATAAAGAAGGGGTATAATAATTTAAATAAAATTACACCGATTGAAATGTGCCGAACGTATATCGAGGTAAGATGATAATCTGCTCATCAAACGAATTTAACTACAACCAGGAGTGAGTAAAATACTGGCATTCCAATGTTCTAAATACAAAAACAAAATACTTCAAAGACTAACATTTTAAATATAAAACAAAATACTTCAAAGAATAATATTTTAAACACAAATGCAAAATACTTTTTAAAATACACCAAAATACACATGTGTTTCAGATACTCAAAATGCATTTGGATTTCAAATACTCGATAAGATATATCAAGAAATATGAACATTTACTTTCAGAGCTCAAATATTTCCATCAGGATTGATTAACATTGTATTTAACTATATATGAAGTGGGGGGGATGGGAAATTCGGAAGTTGTTTTTTTTTTCTGGGGTTTCAAATTTTAACTGATGTAGGACATCAGTGTTATGCGAAGAAACATTACAAACTGTGGAACACCTTTTGTTTTTAAGTGCGAAGTGTTTGAACTCAGAATATTTGCTTTGATATCACACTTCTCACAATGCAATATTGTTTATGCCTGTTCTCTATCAAAGTTATTTTGCGAAGGATGTTGCTGTAAAGAATTAGTTAATTTTGTAAGGTTCAATTTTGTATGATTATATATATATGTATGTATGTATATATATATATATATATATATATATGTTAGTATCTGGAGTTTTAATGATACATACATACATACATACATACATACATACATACATACATACATACATACATACATACATACATACATACATACATACATACATACATACATACATACATACATACATACATACATGTTTTGCCATGTACAGGTCTTTCACTGCAAACGCAGCTTCCTCCAATCGTTTCTATTTTCTGCCTTCCTCTTAGTCTCTGCATATGATCCACATATCTTCATACCGTCTGACTTATGATATCTTCTTCTTCTGCCCCGAACTCTTCTCCCGTTCGCCATTCCTTCCAGTGCATCCTTCAGTAAGTAGTTTCTTCTCAGCCATTGGCCCAACCAATTCCTTTTTCTTTTTCTCATCAGTTTCAGCATCATTCTTTCTTCACTCACTGTTTCCAACACAACGTCATTTCTTATTCTGCCTGTCAACTTCACACGCTCCATTCTTCTCCATATCCACATTTCAAATGCTTCTATTCCTTTCTCTTCATTTCGTCGTAATGTCCATGTTTCTGCTCCATACAATGTCACATACCAAACAAAGCACTTCACTAGTCTCTCCCTTAGTTCTTTCTCCAGAGGTCCGCAGAAGATACTCCTTTTTCTATTAAAAGCTTCCTTTGCCATTGCTATCCTCCTTTTGACTTCCAGGCTGCAGCTCATGCCACTGCTTATAGTACATATCAAGTTATTAGTTATAATAATAATAATAATAATAATAATAATAATAATACATATTTCAAGCCACATAAGAATCTTGATCAAAATTAAGGTATCCGTCATATGAATCAAGATCTGTTATGCTTTAAATGACGTCTGTGATTTATGGATACACTAGTAATAATTGCCAAAACATTGATGTTAGACTTTGTTAACGTCCACAGCTGTACAGTCCCATATATAGAGATTCTGCAGGGGTTGTATTGAACACAGTAATCTCATCCATATTAGAATTCTTCCTCTGGCTTCCTACTTACAAACGTATGAGAATACACTTAGAAACGGCCTGTTTTATATGTTGAGGATGGTACACGGAGATGGAGCAAGTAGAGCGGTGGCGAGGGTGGCTGGAGGTTGGGGTATCACAGAGTACGCAGCTAATGAAGACTGATTCCTTCTCTCCCGTACTCGGTGCCCGACAAATTACTGCTAAGTGGGAGCCTTTGTTTCTCGTCAATGGATGTCGGTCCAAAGTGTATGCGTCGAGGAAAAAAGAATCCGAAGTAGACACATGGGTCTCGTTGGACGGACGTTTTCAATTAAAGTAGGGATAAAGCAATGAGACGCCAGGGACATAAGGCACTTTAAGCGGAAACGTCTCTCGCATCTGGCCTCTTATTGGGCTTGTTACAGATATCTCGAGTAGCATGCTACTCCAAGATCCTAATAGTGAAATGAACGGGTTAGATTGAAACACTAAAGCTAGCTTTCTCCCAAGTATAGTGACCGACAGTCGTAACAAGAAGCTGATGGGACTAAATTGTTATCCACAGACGTTGAATTTCCATACAGATTAACTTGGCACTATACAAAAAGGCGAGGAATGATACTCTCTTCAACTTAATCGTGTCATTATTATTTATTTTCATCTAATCACATCCAATTTTTTAACAGATCCAAACCATATCGTCGTTGTCCCTGCAATAACTCCTATGTAACTTATTTATCGATTTTAAGATTTTTGCTCTATTAAATTACTTAAATAGTGATGCAGCAAATAATAAATTCTACTATATGTAATTATCAGGCTTCGGCCTAGGGACACAGAGTAACCAGTATGAGGTTTAGAAGATACGGAGTATAAATGGCGTCATGACCCGTGTGCAGTCACCCGACTGCAACAGAACAGGCGGGTCCGTAATGTGCATTACCGTTGTGTTGCTTCTTCGCTGCGGTACGTGTAACAGGATTCGGCGTAGGGACACCTGATTGAAGATTACAACTCACGTTAATACTTTAATGGTAGACATTTATTGTCTACACTAGGAATGTACTGTAGCCTATATACTGCATCTGTACAGGGTGAAATATGTTTTGTGCCGTACTGTAACGGACTGTTTACATGTTGAGACACGAAGTAACGGCGCGCTCCATCTCCCACTCCACTCGACCAACACAACTCTATCTTCCGTGCGGTCTGAACTTCATGCGTTTCTGTGCCCAGGACCGAAGCCTGGTAATTATATTTCTTTGTTTCGAAAATGTAAGAATTTAGTCTCCTATGTACGGCTGCCATAACATGAATAAATGTGTTTTTTTCTTCTTACTGAAAAATCTTATATTTTGCATATAGGAGTTATTGCAGGAACAACGACGATATACGCAATTTATATTATTTTTAAAATATGTTTAGATTCAAAAATATTAGAAAGGATAAATTATTTACATATGTCGGATACACATTGTCTTTTTTTCGATGACGTAGACATTTCGCAGAAAATTTCTATATACATCAAAACAATGGGAATAATTAACACCATTATGAAACCTTCCCTAGTACAAAGGCATACTCGAATTCGCCTTTACAAGACCTTGGTGAGACCTGTACTTTTTTTTACGGGAGTGAGGCATGGACATTGAGGAAGAAAGACAAGAGCAGAATAACGGCTAATGAAATGAAATTTATGAGATATACAGCGGGATATACGAAATGGGATCACAAACGCAATGAAGATATAATGGAAGAATTACAACTAGAACCTGTAATTAATCACGTAAAACATTATCAGAACAACTGGATAAAATCATCTACATCGCATGCATAGAGATAGAATTCCAAAAGTCATGCTCCACTATCGTCCAAACGGGAAGAGATCTCTCGGTCGTCCAAAGAAGCGCTGGATTGAAAATTCAACTGTGAGATCGTAACAGGCCATTTGGGCTAATACTTGAAGGGAAGAAGAAGAGGAAAATATTATTTTAATGAATAATAATTAATTTACGAGTGGACACATGTTTTATCATGAGTCATGAGCCCTTATCACACACTGATACTTTCAGCCTTAGTTCTTCAGAGAACTGTAAATAATTTTGAACCAGTATCTCGAATTTCACGTTATGGAATCGGGCGTCAAGGAGTTGAATTCCATATTAATTGGACCCGGACATTAGCGCCCTAATTAATAACGAATATGGTGCCTGCAGCTGTGCTTGAACCTGCGTTCGCCCGGCTACACGTGGCACTTGATCCCTCGGCTCAGTGCAGTATTTTGTCTCGCTGACTGTTCTTGCCCACACTAATACACAATTAATATGTATGCGCAATATGTGGCTACCTGCCTTACCAAACAAAGGCATCTCATTTGCATGTGACAGATGTAATCGATATTTCATGCGTGGTGGCCTACACTCGAAGGTGCTCCTCTCATCCGTCCAATACAATAATTAATTAAATCCCATTATGCGTCCTGCACATATGAACCTGAGTAACTTTCCAATTCTTATGCACAACATAGCAGAATAAAATTATATTCATTGTATGAAGTGATACAGTGTGCGCAAACTTTGTATCATAGAACAGGGGTTCTAAAACTGTGGTACGCGGAAGTTGTGTGACTGTACGCCTTTAAATTTGTAAAAATTGCAAATTGATATGCAATTAGGTCCGCTGTAAATTTCTCAGTTCTAAAAATTGCGGTAAAAATTAATGTTTTTGTTCTCGGCTTTTGTGTTTTCATGACCTCCAAAAAGGAAATGTCGATGTTTGCTTATATTGAAAGCTTTGTTGAGGAAAATGTTCTTCATTTCAATCCTGAAATGAACGCTGGGATATATAGGAAGCTTAAAAATAGGGTTCTGAAGCGAGGTTCTTTTCAGAAGATTATAGTTCAGGCTTTGGTAAAAAGAAATCAACTTTTATTCGCGAAATAAATTACCTTCAATTCCTACTAAAGATAGTTCGTTGAGCTTACCTGTGACAGTGGCTTCATAACTTCCTAGAAGAAATACGCTGGATTTTTAAATTCATAGATAAAAAGAGTTACCTATTATTTGGCCATAAATGTAGTAGGTCTACAATATTTTTGCCCTTCACGATAACATATTTACTGTATATGAAGGTAATTTTTCTGTTCATGGTTTTTAAGAACAATTAGAGGAAACTCTGCTAATTTCGCAGTACGGGTAATTCCGCAGTAGTGCATATATGATTTTACTGCGGCTTTACAATAGCGTGAACGTAAGTTTGAGAGGCTGTCAACAGGAGGCATGTCCTCTGCAGTGCTATAGAAAAAATCAAGGACATTGGTCGACACCTCTGTCGGCAATACAGTGAAATATCGAAAGTTGGCTGTTTTTCGTGTTTTGCTACACAGCTGTGAAGAAAGTGAGCATTGTTACATATAAATTGTTTCTTTTATGTTATTTTCATGATGTATTTCATAATTATTTACGACTGCGGAATTGGCCAAGTCCTATTGCGGATTTATCCGAATTGTTGCGGAATTACCCGAGTTCTTTTTCAACTGTAATGTATGTACAACTAAATATACTTGCATTTTAATAGGTCTCTTTATCTCATTTGGTAATGAAATGTTTCGTCCATGTCTACATACCTTGATGATATTTTTCAATAAACATTTTGATAAAAAATATGATAGATTTACTTCTTAATATTGCGGAATTAGCCGAGTCTCCCCTATACAAATTGAACATGATTTGACAGATTTTTCAGTAAAGAATAGCGTACTTCTATTTCTTCAAGACACGCACATATGCCTTCTCAATCGACATTCAGTATTCCTCTGACTATTTAATCCGATCTTCTCCGATAACTCAAGAGAACACAATTGGCAACAAAATGGAATATAAGATCAACCGTTTCCAAGACTATCTTTTAATGTAATAGACGATCACCATTTCTGTCCTTCATTTCCTTTTGAAAATTTTTGAATTTCCTACAGTTGAACAGTGACTCACTGAGTACAGTGGTCAGGAGGCTTTGAAATTCACATTAGTTTTCGTCACTGCTATGCGATCCCTTGCGAAGACGAGCGTCGCCTATCTTTTCGTTTATTGTTCGTTTCTCTTGCACCTATTGTTTCCGATTCAGAACCATTGCAAACAATAGAGATTATCCAGAAGCAATACAATGGTAATAAAATGATGTTACAAAAATTGATGAACCACTGACATAACTGAAGCGGTAGCGCTTTCACTTACTGATTTGTGACTGCCTCCAGTCATGGGTTGAGTTTTACTAAGGTTTACCCAACTATAAGGCGAATGTCAGGTAATGGCATGGTAAATGCTTGGAATCATCTAGCTAAATATCATCTCGCTAGTACTAATTCCACAAATATCAGAAACCTCATAGTATACAGGATGTTAAAAAAAAGTATCCAATACTTTAGGAGGTGATAGTATGCATCAAAACAAGAAAAAAAGTCTAATAAACATGGGTCCTACAACACATACTTTCTGAGATCTGAACACTTGTTCATAGGAGGAGCTGAATGTGACGTCCATTTATGGCAATGCATTTTTCTGCCCTACAATACAGCAGGCTACTAGATTATCATACCGTAGTTGACAGTCCTGGCATGGAATACTGATACGTCGCAGGGAATACTGAAAAGAAAAGTTTGGTTGCGGATATGCGCGGGGTTCAGCAGAGATGGTGTTGTGAATTTTCGTAATCAGCATGTGTGGGCAGATCAAAATTCCCATGCACTTGAAGAAACAAGGCATCAGCACCGATTCTCAATCAACGTATGGCTAGGCGTTCTTGGCGATAGATTAAGAGCCATACGTGCAACCACCAGAGATTAACTGGGGCTCGTTATCAGTATTTTCTAATTAATGTATTGCCTACCTTACTGGCGTATGTGCCATGTCAGCGAAGACTACAGATGTGGTTCATGCACGATGGCACACCAGCACATTTTTTCCGCAATGAGCGTGAACACCTGACGCTGATATTTCAGGATCGCTGTATTGATTGGGGAGGCCCCACATCTTGGCCTGCTCGTTCCTCAGATCTAAATCCCCTAGATTTTTGGGGTTATCAACTTGAAAGAATGCGTGATGCCTTACGCGGAAAGACAGAGGAATGCATTGGCATGAATGGACGTCACATTGAGCACCTCCTTTGAACAAGTGTTCAGATCTCAGAAAGTATGTGTTGTAGGACCCATGTTTATTAGACATGTTTTTCTTGTTTTGATGCATACTAGCACCTCCTAAAATATTGGATACTTTTTTTTCTGAACAGCCTGTATACAACGCCGTTAAATAAGAGTAAAAACAAAAGACTTAATATCTGCAGAAGTTTTTCTTTCCAAAGATGACGATGTCGTGAATCGAAATCAAATACGGGCAATATTCTTGGAAGAACGTCTTAAATGAAAACTCTGGATAGTGAGTTTTATTTTGGGAAAGTTTGAATATGATAACATTTTTCTCTGATATTTTATTTTTAACATTTAGACGAATAACAGTGATTTTTTTAAATAATCTCTTTTTACAAAAATATGAATAATTTACATATCCTTGAACCAAATTAGATGAAATTTGACATACGCACTATTTATAACAGGCCTGCACAAGGTTTGCGCTCTCTGAGCCGGCTCACAGCTCATGAGCGGAATGCAAATATTAGCTACACTCTGTATAAGGGTGGACTGGAAGAAGGGGTGATCTCTTACAAAATATACACAAAAGGAACTACTATTACGAGTATTTATGAAATTAATTCCCGTTCAGTGTTTGCAAAACTATCTTGGACTATTGTTAATTAATAAAGAAATATTTATTTTACAGAAATAATAGAAATTCTATAGCTACTTAAATGTACGATATCATTTTGTTATATTTTTATTTAGCAGTACATGAAAACAAGGTTTTATGCTGTTGGCAGCTGAAAGGAACAGTAGCCTACTGATCTTAATGAAACATCAGGTATAGATGTTCGATGTCTGCCTTTATTAAAGTTGATTATAGAAAACACAAATATAAATATTGAGCCAAACATAGCAATAATTTTCACAGCCAGCCTGTGTAGTCGTGGATATTATTGCTAATGTTTAGTCTTGTAAAACTCAACCAGGCTAGTAGTATTATTCAAAGGATCTTTAGCCCTTAGGTCACATTGAAGATCAATAAGTCCGAGCTGTAAATCGTTAAATGTTAAATGTTATGTTCCGTCTTTTAGATTCCTCCATACTGTACTGTAGCAGTAGGTAAACAACGTGAAACAGTTACTGAGAATAGGCCTACACACTGCACTCCCCTAGATAACTGAGTGGTCGTTTCCCTCTCCTCTACCTATATCAAGTCTATGTCATTCTGACGTATCTTCCTCTCTGTCTGTTTCGGCGAGCGGTAAACACGTCTCTCCCGCTCTGAAGGAGCGCGTACGCTCGTTGAGCGCTGTTCATGCAGGTATGATTTATAAGATACAATAACTGTACAAAATTTCAGAATTCTATCATTACTAGTTTAGAAAATTGAAACTTTACTTCGATATATCCTTAAATGAATAAATATAGTGAACATAGAGAAGATAACGGCTAAGAATACATAAATAAGATTGAAAAAAAAAATAGGATTATTAGAAGAAAGAAGAGGAGAGAGCAAAATATGCGCAACAGGAGAAGTAAGACTAAATTAAGAAGTGACACAGAAACAAAGTTGAAAGCAAAGAGGAAAGTAAGAAGAAGAGAAAGTAGTCTGTGTGAAGGGAAATTGAAGTTGAAAAGCCTCCAATCACGTTAGCCGGGCTCAGGTATAAAACAATGAACACTCGAAATCCGAAACCAACACGCTTCAGACCCTTTGTATGCATGAAACAACACAAGCAAACTCTATAAAATGTTTCTGGTCTGACAGAAGTAATAAAAGAGAGATCGGAGTGCAGTACGGGCGGGCGGTCGCCCCGGTCCCGCGCCCCTGCTCGAGCACACGGCACGCCCTTCAATTTCCGCAGCAACTTCCTGCTAGGTGGCAGTAAGATCGAGCTCTGCGCGGTTATTACTGTGATAATTAGCCTGGCGGAGGTGGGGGAGGAAGGGTGGAGTGCGGTTTTGTCGCCAGGTGTCACCACAACCGCCTTGTGCCCAGTGAGGCTTCAATGTAAGTCGACTTGAGGTTTCGCATTCTCTTCAAGCATCCTTCTTCATCTTCAACACCTTTTTCCTACTCGAGACATCAGGACGGATGGAATAACCGCTACAGATCGTGGCAAAGATTCTGCGGTCTTAATACCATCTATTAGTGCGGCGTTTGTGAAGAAATTCAAGACGACAAAGTCTGTTATTAAAAGCCAGCCGTGGTTTTATCTTTTAAAGTTGATTCTCACTGCAAATGAATAGGTTTTTAAGCTAAGTTATCTGTCAAACAAATGAAAATGTAGGCCTACTTTATTTCACATTTCTAATTTAATCATTTTAGTGTAAGTCATACACTAACAAACTTACGTTTATTTGCACAGGACCATGAAACTTCTGATAGATATGTGTGCAGACACATGCATTTAACATTTTTTAAGGAATTACAAGAATCTGTTGGAATTTGTACAGTAATTTTTATTGACGTTTTCATCCCAAAAACCTCGTTTCTTAGCCTTTTGTAGAAATATTCATCTTCATTTCTTGCTAGTCAAAATGTCATTTCAGAAAGTATAAGTGCGGGAAATCCTGCGATTTCAAAACTATGTCAGCAAGGCCTTTTTTTTTTTCTAAATACTCGTATTTACAAATGCAGAGGAAAAGTTGCATAGGTGACAACCCCATCTTATATAAACTATTGTGATAGAAGCTCTTTGCATATTACTGTACAGATTACTGTCCATATTACTGTGGAATCCGGCCACCAAGTCACTCAACTGAGTGCGCTCCTTGTACAGGGACATCATTTTATTTTTATTAACATTTTTAATATCAACCTGGCTATATCTTTGGATTAAAGGTGTAGAACCGGAAACACCGTTTGCTCCCCCTTCAAAGACTGGAGTTCGATGATACTGGCGTAAAATACAAATCACTTTACTAGGTATAGGAGGGAAGAAAAATAGTTCATCCATATACGTAAACTAGGAAATATCGCAATTTTGAGTTTGATAATTTTCATTAGGTATTTGTTTAATCAAAATACAGTAGTCTACTGTATTAATACTTTGTGTTTTTACTCACGAATTGAGCTATCCATTCGGACGTAATAATTATGCAGTGTATATTGTACTGTTACAGCACATTAGCGTACACTATAGAGAATGAAGTTAAATTGAAAAATATCATAATATGGACATTTAAACACATTTTTTTAAAATGGTGGCCGTTCATTTCGATACAGGCTTCAATTCTTTTGTGCATATTATCGCACTATAGACTAATTCCAATTACCAGGTTCGTCCTTCGTACGAGTAACTCATGTTGAAATAATTCTATACCTATTCTATAAAAGAGTACCTTACGTACTGTAAATTCAATCTTCACTTCTGCCCGATCCGAAAAGATAAAATTACTCACAAATGCTATCTACTGTCCGTTCAAGTGGTTTTGTCGCAGGGTCGTAGCAAGTGGGGGGGGGGGGAAATCACGTGACAGTTAATTACTTAATGAGGCCCTTTTATTTAAGTTATTTTAAATAACTGTATAATATTACGTAAACATCCAATTCCTAACAGAAATTAATGTTTTCAGAAAAGAGCTAAGACAGCCCAGCTACTAGACTTTACATAGGGGCGAACAGAAGCAGGTGGGGGAAATCGGAATGCGACGTAAGCAAATGGACGACAGTATCTGTGCGAAAATATGATTCAATATTGAAAGCTCTTTCGTCACTGGAAAACGTGAACATTTTTCTCGAACGCACTATACTCACTAACTCATTACTGGATACGCGGCCTTGGTTCTGTGTTGAGGACGCTTGGAGTTTACTAGTAGAGGGGTGGAAGTGAAGTACATTCAAAAACTCAGGTACAATAAAAATGATGTCCCTGTATAATGGCAATTGACTTAATATAAAATGTCAACATATTATACACCCAACTAGGAGTCAGGCCACAAAGGAAAAAAACACTGGAGGAGAGGGGTTCGATCCGGTGCTGTGGTGGTTTGGACTTCGGCGTAGCTCAATGGTGAGAGCGCTTGGTACGTAGCACCAAGGACCCGGGTTCGATCCCTGGCGCCGGAGCGAATTTTTCGCCTTTAATATTAATTGTTACCATAACAGATTTATTCTGTAGGAACATAAGAATAATAACCTTTACGTAGATTCCTATGAAGTGCTTAGTTTATATCTGTTCCTGAGTTCTTAATCTCTTGTTGAAACAGAGGATATCATACACTACGTCTCTGCATTGTACAGGCGTACACAATCATTGGGAAGGACGTAACTTGTGTATATTTTTTTGTTCAGTTTTATTTTCGGAAATAATTGGCTATTATTATTTATAAAAGTACTTGTTTCTAATTGTAGCTTTAAAAAGCAAAGCTATCCTGCAGCAGTTTATATTAATGTGGTATCTGCCCATGAATTAGGGGCCCTCTGGCGGTTTAGTTTACAATTATTGTGTTGAATGTCAAAAATTGCCATATTTAATTATGAAACCCTTGAATAAAATCACTGAAACATTGTAAATATTTTGACAGGCCTATGGACTGCACAAAGCAACAAAAGGTTTTAATATTACGCATCATATTTGAAAGAACATTAAACCTCAGAACAAAATGTATAGAATCGCGGAGACAATGGAATTAAATGGCATAATCTGAAATGGGAAGCCGTACGTGAATGGTGGGCTAATTAGTGTATGAAAAAATGTAAATTGTATTTAATCCACTTATATTGATGATCAGCCAGCTGCGGTTTACGCAATGGCCAAGGATCAGTTTTCATGCTCCGCGGAAGCCGTGGTCGTGAGTTCGAAACCCCATTGTGGTATACAGAGTGAAAGTGAAGAAACCCTACAGATTGTCAGAGCGAATAGCTCATGTTATATGTAACAAAAAATTGCAATACCATATTGGTGAAAAGTCCATAGTTTTCTCAGAAAAAAAAATTCCTCAAATGCTTATTCGGTAACTATTGCGAGTAGAATTCTGATTTTTGTCCATATCGATAGAAAATCTAATAAAGAATAATTTATACATCTGGCTTGTTTCAATAGTGTGGACGGTTTTCGTGTAAATTTAATTTAAAGACCACTAATTTGAAGCCACTGACCGCTGCAACCAGCTTGCAACATTATAGCCAGAAAGGGAGATCGGAGATAGTTTTCTAAGGCAGAAGGATCTGAGTTCGTTGATCTATTACGTCTGTATTACGAGAAGAAAGAGCAGTGTATTAGTGGCGATGTTGCCAAATTGCTGAAACTTCCAATTCAGTTTTCCAATTAACTGTGCATTTAGTCACAAAAGTTAATATAGATTTTCTAATATTTTAAATGTACCATATCGTCCCTTTCAATATGCAAGATTATTTCACTTCCACCCTGTATAGGCTTGTTCGCCGTCAGTGATGTGGAATTCCGACGACGCACAGTGTGAAATTTTTCCAATCTAGGTGGACAAAAATCAAATTTTGACTTGTTAAGTTAGGCATAGGTGAATATGAATTCGTGTTCATTAACATTTGAGGAATGCTGTAAGAAATAACTTTTACTATTTTATCAGCAGCAAGTTATATTTAGAAGGGTATGAACAACGATTACTTTCTGACACATCTGGCTCCGGTTCAGTCGTATAGAGAGAGGCTTACTATGTGGGTGAATTAAGTGCCAATTGTTAGTGATTTATTGTGTTGTGAGACATGTAGTCTCTTCAGATAGGTACCTTCTTACTAATTTAACTTCAATTTCAATTTTGCGAAGTATGTTTTTCTTATAGTACGGTTTAAATATTACAATTGAAAAATATATTGTTTTTAAAGTTCTCCAAATATAATGTGAGTTTTGGTATAGGCGGTCATGTCTGGTTACAACAATTCTTTTACCATTTAATACAGCATCATTTAGTGTGTCGATTCCTTGTTTTAAAGTTTGCGCGTTCTTGCGCATTTTTCAGTAATTAATTTTTTTTTTCAGTGGTGGGGCATACTGTAACGCGGTGACAGCTGTTTCACGTTTGGTTTAACAGCAGAAAAGAATAATGGAATAAGGAAGTCTTTAATCACTGTGTGAGTGTTTAGGCCTGCAAAATTATTCACATGACATCGAACATCAGGTTAAAAATACATTGGGCATATTTTTATCTAACTTTAACAAACTCACCGTGGATCAGAACGTAAATATAGTAGTTGAACAAAATTAATAACTTCTCTGCATTCTAACAGATTTTTATAAAACTGTACAGCCTTACATGTGGCATATATTTTTGTGTACAAACTCTGATTCGTTTGCACAAGAAAAACTACCCCTTTATAATAGGTGCATTTAGACAAAATCAATAACTTCCCTCCTGTCTAACAAGTTTCTATGAAACTTGCACAGAAGTTAGAAGTAGCATATAGTTTTTGTCTACGAAGTCTAATTATGTTTCTGTAAGAGGAACTGCCTGTTTATAGTAGTGAATTTAGACAAAAGTAATAACTTTGCTCCCATATAATGTATAATTATGAAACTTTGTACAACAATTAGGCCTACAGATAGCATACAGATGTATCAGAGTTTGTACACAAAAAAATATATATGCTACCTGTAACTCGTGTACAAAGTTTCATAAAAATCTATTAAGTAGGGGAGGAGTTAATTTTGTATAAATTCACCCCTATAAACGGGTAATTCGTCTTATGGAACCGTAACTATAGTTGTACACAAAACATGTTATATGCTGCCTGTAATTTCCGTACAATTTTCATAAAACTCTGTTAGGAGAGAAGTTATTAATTATGTCTAAAATAATCCTCTATAAAGGGGTAGTTCTTCTTACTCAAACGCAATTAGAGTTGGTACACAAAAAAAAATATGTGCTACCTATGAGATCCGTACTAAGTTTCATAAGAATCCGATGAAATCCAGAAACGTTATTAATTTTGTCTAAAACCATCCCTTATTAAGGAGTAATTCCTCTTACTCAAACGCAATTAGAGTTGGTACACAAAAAATATGTGCTACCTATGAGATCCGTACTAAGTTTCATAAGAATTCGATGAAATCCAGAGAAGTAATTAATTTTGTCCATTTAGATTTGCGATTTTACACACTGTGCGACGTGGTAACTCCGTTTCGTAGAGAGTCAAACCGTATATCCATATAGTGAGTGTGGTCGAGAAAATCTTCATACAGACTTATTTCAAGACTTCTCAAACACTAGAAACATAATTCAGTGGCAACAAAAGCATATTAATGACGGGGTTCCTTGGTGAGATTGATACTAATAAAATTATTCTCTCTTTGAACATATCCGTTTACAATACGATATGGAACTGAACAAATAATGTGCCTTCCTTACTGGCGGTCATTATGGCGTAGAAACACAGAGAAACCCACATAACTGTCATGGTTTCAAGTTGTGTGTCATTTAGTTTCATCGGATTTTAACCAACGCTATACATTCACAAGTAGTGTCTGATTACCAGTCAGCATGGCGTAGAGCGGTGATGTCAAAGCAAGCGCATTTTTCTGACCTTGAAGTCGTGCGCGGGCATTAAGCTCTAGGTATGCTAGGAGGAATAAGCAGCCTGTTGGATTAAGAAAACAGTGGTGCACAAACTCCAAACGGAACGTGAAATTTTATGTCGTTATTTTTATATGACTTCTTTCTGTTATTTTCTAGATTGTCTGTAAAACAAAAGTACTAACACCTATCTCTTAGCCTAATATTGCAGTTGTGTTTTAAACGTTAATAACATAATAAAGAGTAAAGAAGGAATATTCACACAAATTCATAATAACTACAACTATACTGTACTAAGTGAATTAAACACATCATTCATAAAGAAAGTGTTAACCCAAAGAAAGATACTGAATATGACATGATAAGTTGAAATTGATATTGATGGTATCTTTAGCCTTATAAAAGTAATCAAAACAATATTATAGTACAAAGCAAAGATGTCTAGGTATATGTTTTAACTGTAACTAATATTACATAATAAAACTCTTATCGCATTATGCTTTTAGGTGATATTGTTGCGCAACTTTCTGTTATCAGAATATTAAATTATCTCGAAATCTACTGAAGCTATAGAGCTGACGTTTTACCAACACATAAGTTAGGCACACATCTTTTGTTTGTGATATAACAGTACAAACATTTTTCATGCGAATATTTTCAAACATTTTAATACACTATCTTCAGTAATACGTATTTACAATATATTAGATTTACGAAAACTTTGTTTTTAGTACCTGTAAGGCTACTAAACAAACATATCTGAAAATTTCGCTTTTCTGTAAAGAGTTGAGAAAATATTCCTTTTGAATAAAAAAGCAAACTCGTGAAAAATGAACATTAAAATTAAAACTCACATTCTTATAATGCACTTATACTTCTCAGACAAATCTAAAAATTTACATGGATACAGTTTTAGTAAGTTCTCTTCCCTTTATCCATTGAATCAATGCTGGCCATCCCTGTATATAGCTCGACCAAGCGGCATATACTACCATTTTCGTCTGTCTCTTTCCTTTCCGCTGTAAAGCGCTCAGACTCTCCTGGGTTCTAAAGCGCGCGCTTGCTCCTATGGGCATCAGTTGACATCAGTGGCGTAGAGGCACAGCTTAAAATGTTCTAGAGCTTTCAAAAGTGTAGTAATGACTTGAATCAACCCACATAATGAATTGTTGTATATTTAAAGTTCTGCGTTATTTGGATTGATCAGCATAGCACAGAAACATCTCTTGAGCCAATATAAAAGAAAAACACAAGCTCTTGGAGAGAAAAACTTTATATAACTTTCCGGGAACAGTAACCGGTCTCGATCAATTTCTAGCCTAGTACACTTACATTTATACATAACATTTTCTTTTTTAACTGTTCAATGTATTGTACGTAACAAACCATCCCATACCAGAGGCAGTTACTAGCCACGTTGAATTGGATTTTGTGCGCTGGCCACAAATAATTACTTCAAATAGAGAATGTAATTTCCATTGGCAACACAATGAAACCACCGAATTGGCCAATAGTAACGTGATGGTTTAGTCATATAAAGCTCTAGGGTTCGATTCCCCACACCAGCCGTCGTTCAAGAGCTCTGTAATTTTGTCAATCTCTGCAGACATTCATATTGTCGCTTAAAATGTCGGACACTAAACACTACCTAATCACAAATCATGTGTATTTGATATCTCAAGAACTATTTCAGTTAGAACATTGAAACCTTTTGGTTTTTGTGTGTGTATGTGCTTTTTTAAATTGTAGAACATTCTATAAAATTTTGTCGGTTTATTTTTAGACACCTATTCCGTCGGCCTTCATAGCGTAGTTGATATAGTGCTGACCTTCTATGCTAGAGGTTGCGGGTTCGATCCCGGCCCAGGTCGATAGCATTTAAGTGTGTTTAATTGCAACAGGCTCATGTCAGTAGATTTATTGGCATGTAAAAGAACTCCTGCGGGACAAAATTCCGACACACCGGCGACGCTGATATAACCTCTGCAGTTGCGAGCGTCGTTAAATAAACCATAATTTAAATTTAAATTCCCGCATACAGAAAAGATTTGTATCAATTTTTACCGATTCGTAGGCACGGTTTGTAAGTCTACTAACTGTTCGCATATATTAGTAGGCCTACAATGTTTGTATCTAAATTTTTAATAATCTTCTCTTTTAACTTAATAGCCTCTCTGAAAGTTTATTTATAAATTGCAGCTTGGCTTGGAATTGAAATGTCAATATCATCACGTGACAATTGAAGGGTTCAGAGCCATAGTGGGCCAAGCGCCACTTATTAAACGGAGAAAGCATGGGTTAAAGTTAAATGAATACTATAGTTTAACATATCATTTAGTTTCAATGTGTATACTTTATATTACTTGTTATATGTTTCCATTGAATTATGGTAATAACTTCATTTTAACCCTTGTTTTCTACGGTTTTAGTAAATGGCACTTGGCCCACTATGGTTCTGAACCCTTCAATTGTGTTGATATTTTTGCAGCGTGACTCTTTAATAGTTTTGTGAATGTTACCAAGTTAGTTGCTATCTTTACTTTGTTGTGTTTCCTTTTTGTTACAACAGTATTGTTATCATCATTATATCGCTATATTCACTATTTCGTAGTCGAGAACGGCATTAATAAGAACGTAGGATCAGGAACTGATGAGCTGAAGTCAATGCGTTTCTAATATTTTCATTTTAGTTGCTGTCACCTAGGTCATCAGTAGGGGCCGTATTCTGGCCCAGGGCGTACAAAAATAAGGTTAACTTTTATAGGATATTTTGATGTGACGTCATATTTGACGCGTTCCACAGCTATCAGGGAAGACTTGAATCTTGTTTGTGTTGCAGTTGACGTTCTATCCATGATTCAAAACTAGACCTCATAGACTGTTTATAATGTATTATGGTACTAAGAATGATACTAAGATGATATTTCCTACAATTATTTAAATCATTAGTTCATTTACTTAATACATTTATTTTACTGGCAGAGTTAGATCCATAAGGCTTTCTCTTCCACTCAACCAGTATAAAAATACATAGAAAAAATAACAGCAACACATAAACCAGTGGAATAATAATAGTAGTAGTAGTAATAATAATAATAATAATAATAATAATAGTTGCATGTACTAATTCCAAGGATTAAACAATTACAATTAAGTGCTAAATAACATAATTTGTATCAGAAATATATCATAATAGAAACTGATAGGACTATATTAAAAATAAAAATCATATTACAAAAAAGTTATATTTTAAGAAAAAATAATATTCTAGAGACGAAAAGCAGTATTTTTGACAATCGGCTTTTGAAAGTAGTCAATATCTGAATGTAGTAGGTTCTAAAATTGAAAATAAATATTTTTTTAATATATCAGCTTATGCAGATGATTTGGTTATGATACAGAACTCAGAAGATAAACTACAGAAGGTAATTCACATGTTTAGCAAATAGGGAAAGAATATAATTTTTAAGAATTTCGTCTTTAAAGTCTAAGTTCATGGCATTCCGAGGTAAGCGCCCAGTGCGAGGTAAAGTAACTTTATAAATTAAAAGCCTGGAACAAGTACAAAATTTAAACAATCTGGGGTACGATATCGCTTTTAATTGGTATACAGACATATAAAATAAGCTAAATAGATATAGGACAATGTGTGGCATTATAAGAAGGACATTAAAAACAAAGTATGTAAATACACAATTAAAATGTTATTAGCTGATCGGCGTTCCAGCTCTGTTACAGTTGTGAAAGCTGCACTATGAGATAAAAAGACCATAGACATATTCAAGTAATAGAAATGAAATTTTTTAGGTCGTTATTAGGATACACAAAACTTGATAAGATCAGAATTGAAGACATAAGGAACTGGTTTAAATGGAGTGCACTGATATAATAAAATTAACATGGAGGCATGAAATAATGACTCTGCTTGCCATTAAAATTTCACTTTGATTCAATGTCCCCGTTAAAAAAGAAATATGTTCTTTTATAGACCTACAGGACGAAGAGATCTTGGATGACCTAGTCAAAGATGGAATTGAGGCCGGACCAGGTCAAATGGCCTTATCCGTGAAAGGAAGAAAAATTATTATTATTATTATTAGTAGTAGTAGTAGTAGTAGTAGTAGTAGTGGTGGTAGTAGTAGTAGTAGTAGTAGTAGTAGTAGTAGTAGTAGTAGTAGTATTATATTGCCAAACTTAAAAAAACTACACCATAAATAAGTAGGCCTATAGAATGACATTAGAAAGCCTTTACCAAAGCTTAATTGTGAATTTTATAATATGTGTTTTATAATTCAGCGCCAAAACGCTTAATTTAAGTAACCTTTATTTTAAAACGTCGAAAGATGCAATATTACCCAGTTATTGGACATGTAGGCCAAGTAAACAAGGCGAAACTCATTTTTAATATCAGAAACCAAACTAAAATTTGTCTTTGAGATTGAAACATAATCATTTAATCATATATGGAGGAAACCATCAAACAAGTGAGCATGCAGATCGAGTGACTCTAAGAACCAACTTGAAAGAGGCTCGTCTGCCAGCCCCAATATAACATCTCAAAAGCTCGTCGAAAACTACACTACTTACATACAGCGAAAAGGTGAAATATGATTAGATCTATTTTCTCTTTTGAGAAGCCGTAACGTGATTTGCCTCTGTCCCACATATTATGGATATGATAGAGGGAGGCGCTGCACAATGTCATCAACGAGGCTCGCAATATGGATTCTCGCAGACATCCTCTCAGCCTCGCCGTGTCTCTGTTCTCCGCCTTCTCTTTTCCGGGGCTCTGTTTTTGCTCCTCCATCACCCCTACCCCGAGTCACCTTAATGTTGTTTTCCGCCATTTGCTCTTTCCTCTACCGAAGAGGATCAGGACGGGAAAGTGGAGATATAGGACTTTGTTTACAAAGTAGTTGAGAACCTCTGGCCGGCCGATTTGGCGGAGTTGTGAGCGGTATTGGTCACTGTATTTACACGACCCGATTCTCTAGACAAATACACAGCTAGCCACAAGGCATTATTGATTAATGATTGATTTTTTGTCACGAGATCAACTGAGAAGCTTCTACAATCTAGTCACATTTGGAGACTAACTTATATGGAATTTTATTTCCACGAAAATATTAATCCATGTTAAAATTTGCTTTGTCATAATGCGAATAATGATATTGAGAGGGATGTAAGAATGAGTATAAAATGATGTTGAAGATGATATTGGAAATAAGTATGAGATCAACGACGTTGAGAGGGATGCAACAATCGAAACAGAAATGATGTTGAAGACGATGTTAAGTGTGAGAATAATGATATTGGAAGTGATGTAAGAATGAAGATAGAAATGATTTGAAGATGATCCTGAATAGCAATAATAAGTACGAGAATAATGACATTGAGAGGGGACTAGAATGAAGATAGAAATGATGTTGGAGAAGATGGTGAAATAACGATGGTAAAGATTGAAAGGGATGATAGAATGAAGATGATGAAATAACAATGATAAATATGATAATAACGATATTGAAAGAGGTGTAACAGTGTAGATGGAAATAATATTGAAAATGATGGTGATTAAATAGCGATACGGCCGGGTAGCTCAGTTGGTAGAGCAGCTGACTACGGACTGGAAGGTCCGGGGTTCGATCCCAGGTGGTAACAGGATTCTTTTCTCGTTGCCAAACTTTCAGAACGCCCCCGAGGTTCACTCAGCCGGGTCTTTCCCGGGGGTAAAAAGCGGTCAGAGCGTGGTGCCGACCACACCACCTAATTCTAGTGCCGAGGTCATGGAAAGCATGGGGCTCTACCTCCATGCCCCCCAAGTGTCTTCATGGCATGTTACGGGGATACCTTTACCTTTATGAAAATAACGACATTGAGAGAAATGTAAGAATGAAGATACAAATGTTGAAGAATATGATGAAAATTGTGGTGAAATAATTATAAGTATGAGAATAATGATACTGAATGGAATGTAAGGAAGAAGGTATAAACGATGTTGAAAGGAATTAAGGAAAAATATAGAAGTAATGTTGAAGAAATGACGAAACAACGATAAGTATGAGAATAATGATAGCCTACTGAAAGTCATGTAAGGTGAATATATAAACATAATGAATGTGATGAAACAACGATAGTAGGGTAAGTGTCATAATGGTAATGTTGAGAGGAATGAAAGATTGAAGACAGAAATTATTATGGAAATTGTGAAGAAATGGCGACGAGAAATATTAGAATAATAATATTGAGAAGGATGTAAGGATAAAAATATAAAACATGTTCAAGATGATAAAAATGATTCTGAAAATATTAGGTACACAATGATAAATTATTATGGGAATAATGTAAATGCAATTCATGTTGATGATGTTGGTGGTAGTGGTAGTGATGGTGGTGGCAATGACAATGAAGAGAAAATAAAGATAGTGTTGTTGAGAAGCATAGGGGTAAGATATGAAAATTAAATAAAATAAAGTTGAAAGTGAAGTCTGTATCAGTAGAAAGAACATTGGAGAATATATAAAAAATGAAGATGTAATGAAAGATGTATGTGATGATTGTAATGATAAGAATAAAAAATATTGTGGACGCTGAATTAGAAAAAATTACGAAGATTACTGTGAAAATGAGATGCAGAAAAATGATAATGTAAATGTTAATGAGTGTAAGAATATTGAGAAAAATTAATGAAAGAGTGAGGATGAAAATACGAACAAGAACACTGAATATGAGAACGAACAAGCATGTAAAATTGTAAATGAATCCAAGAATGTCAAAGAAAAGGATAAAATGAAGATGAATATGGTGAGAGGAATGGAACAGATGTTAAATAAAAGATAGACATAAATAAGATGATGAATAACTCGATTGGAATGTGGATAGAAATGGTAGCAATATAGGAGGTGAAGATGAAATGGAAACTTATTGTAGAGGGTAGAACCTGAGACGGATATTCAGAATGAGAATTAAGACAGAAAAGACAAAAATGAGAATGATGAATACTGTGCAAATTTGTAGAATTTAGATGAAGAAAATAAGAATATTATAATGAAGATAGAGAAGAAGAGCAAGATGAAATGAAAAGTTACTGTAGATGGACGAAGCTGGGAAGGATATTCAGAATGAGAATTAAGACAGAAATGACAAAAATGAGAATGATGAATACTGTGCAAATCTGTAGAATTTAGATGAAGAAAATAAGAATATTAAAATGAAGATAGAGAAGAAGAGCAAGATGAAATGAAAAGTTACTGTAGATGGACGAAGCTGGGAAGGATATTCAGAATAAGAATTAAGACAGAAAAGACAAAAATGAAAATGATGAATACTGTGCAAATTTGTAGAATTTAGATGAAGAAAATAAGAATATTAAAATGAAGATAGAGAAGAAGAGCAAGATGAAATGAAAAGTTACTGTAGATGGACGAAGCTGGGAAGGATATTCAGAATGAGAATTAAGACAGAAAAGACAAAATGAAAATGATGAATCCTGTGCAACTCTGTAGAATATAGATGAAGAAAATAAGAATATTAAAATGAAGATAGAGAAGAAGAGCAAGCTGAAATGAAAAGTTATTGTAGATGGACGAAGCTGGGAAGGATATTCAGAATGAGAATTAAGACAGAAAAGACAAAAATGAAAATGATGAATACTGTGCAAATCTGTAGAATTTAGATGAAGAAAATAAGAATATTAAAATGAAGATAGAGAAGAAGAGCAAGCTGAAATGAAAATTTACTGTAGATCAGGGATGTCAACGCGCCTGCTCTGCGTGCTTTAAAGAACCCGCACAACATTTCCTTAAGAGCGATGATTGTACCTTATCTTGCGAAAAAAGTGAACCTTATTGGATTTGTCTTGCTTGTATTATGAGCACGTAATAGAGGCTCTTTGACATCCTTGCCGTAGATGGACAAAGCTGGGAAGGATATTCAGAATGAGAATTAAGACAGAAAAGACAAAAATGAAAATGATGAATACTGTGCAAATTTGTAGAATTTAGATGAAGAAACTAAAAATATTAAAATGAGGATAGAGAAGAAGAGCATGATGAAATGAAAGTATAACTATTAAGAGAGAAGGACCATGGAGAATATAGTGAATAATATGTATGTATGTATTTATTAACACTACAATTGGGTATACACCCGGTGGTAGTGATATATAACATGCAGTAATTACAATTACATGAAATAAAATAAACGTAAATGAAATAAAATAAAATAAGCGTAAATCTATAAATAGTAGATGCAATAAACCTAGGACTGTAAATAAAAACTATTCTATAATAATGCATACGATAAGCAAAAGTAAATCTAACTTATAAGTACTTCTGTTTCACCCAACTATTACCAATTTAAGTAATTACATATCACCTTAATTAATTACATACGAACTTAATTACATATCAACTTAATTAATTACATATCAACTTAATTAATTATATATCAACTCAATTAATTACATGACACAACTTAAATAATTACACTGCACCTCCAATTAAATTTTCAGTCTAATCTTCTCAACCTTTCCTTAAATGTATTGATTTTAAGAGGACCACACTGAAAGATTGCAGCAGGTAAGCTGTTCCAGTCTACTAGTGTGCGGTTAACAAAGGAAAATTTTGCCACGTCCGTTCTTTGTTTTCTACATTTAAACTTCCTGATATGATCAGTCCTTCCTAAGTATGATGGTGTTGCTAATCTAGCATTGATATCGGTCCATGCTTTGTGTCCCATTTGTGCCTTGAACAATGCGGTGAGTCTGGTTTTTCGTCGCCTTGACTTGAGAAGTTCCCACCCTAAATCTTTTACTATCTCCTCACCGTGTCCCTTCCCCATTTTGACATATTTTGCTGCCATGCGTTGAACCTTTTCTATTGAATCGATTTGGTTTTGTCTGTACGGATCCCAACCTACTGCTCCATATTCCATAATTGGGCGAACAAGTGTTTTGTACGCTAATTCTTTTGACTTTCGGTTATATTTCTTCAGAATACGCATAGAGAAATGTAGTGTGAAGGAAACTGTGGGAAAGAAATGGATGTGGTAGAAAAGAAACCTAAATAAGGTAGAGAAGAAATAGGAGTATAAGATTATATTTGCTATCTTACTGAGATTACGATGCAAGACCAAGATTAAGATGACGATAGCACGATAATGATGGGAAGTTGAAGTGATAGGAAGAGGAAGGAAAGGAAGAGCTCAGCAATCACTGCCGAATCCCTTGATTTCATTAACGTTCCTGGGAGAGCTGTCTGCTTCTTGATTAAGCGAGATTAAAACAATTTTTGGAAGTTTATAACCCCTCAGTGTAAGAGAATCAAATTACTTTAATGTGGACTTGACTCTTGCGAATTTATTAGTTCACCACTTTCCTAACCACATAGCTGTAATATCCAGTTTTCTGAATATTTTAATATTTGCACCATACTTCCATTAAAACATTTCACTCTTCAACTTATGGGCTTGTTTGCATTTGTTAGAAGTAGCGTAAATAATTTAATTCAAATTAGCTAATGTGTTCCGGAGTACTTTTATCAACATGAGATTATTTTGTTGGGTAAACCCCTGCTTGTTAATTCCCTTCTCCCATCCTACTAAACAGCACCGCAAACAAATAGCGTTATTCAAAATCAGCCATTTATTGTGTGCTTAATTTAACACGTGTATCACACATTAAACTATTCTTTCGTACAGCTCTCGTCAAAAGTCGTCTGTAATTTTTCATAACATGACAACATGGACACAGTTTCAACATCAATGGCAGTAAGGACTTCTCACATTATATCAGATTTCATTTATTAATCAAATATTTTTAATAAGAAATGACAACCATAGCAAAATTTTTAATATTAACCACACACCTACTCACCAACTGTACTAAACTTATTTATGATCATTTATTCATTCATAGTGTCCTGCTCAAGAGTAGGTCTTCCACTACAAACCTAGCTTTCTCCAATCTTTCCTATTTTCTGTCTTCCTCTAAAATTATTTCACTTTTTCAATTCAGATTCCTTTCAGTTATAAGCCCTTTTCTCTGCGATAGTTTTGTAAAAATATAGGCTATATATTTCTTTCCTTCCTTTCCCCTTTTTGTCCTCTTTATCAGCCAATGAATTTATTAGCATAGGCTTTTTATTGTGAATTTTATTTAATATTCGTATTTCTTTTCTTTTTTATTGTTATTTTATTACATTCCATTTTGTTATATTCTACCTTACGTTTTCCATATTAACCATTTGTACTAAATGAGTTGCTTTTACTGCATTCCAATGTATTTTACTTTCTTTTTTTTATTATTGTATTATTTTCATGTTGTTTAGTGTCGATTTTATTATGCAATTATTATTATTATTATTTTTTTGTAATATGTTAGTATTCTGTTCTTTAACTTTTTGTTAAATTTTAAGTGCTTGTATACTTTGTGACCTGGTAGAGTGTAAGAGAAGGCCCTATGGTCTTAAGTCTGCCAGTATAAATAAAGAATTATTATTATTATTATTATTATTATTATTATTATTATTATTATTATTATTATCTCCACATATCATTCATATATCTTAATGTCGTCTATCATCTGATATCTTCTTCTGCCCCGAAATGTTCTCCCGTTCACCATTCCTTCCATTGCATCATTCAGCAGGCAGTTTCTTCTCAGCCAGTGACCCAACCAATTTTTTTCCGCTTCCTGATCAGTTTCAGCAACATTCTTTCTTCACCCACTCATTCCAACACACAACACAGCTTCACTTCTTATTCTGTCTGTCCACTTCATAAGTTTCATTCTTCTCCATATCCATATTTCAAATGTTTTCAGTCGCTTCTCTTCACTTCGTTTTAATGTCCATGTTTCTGCCCCCATACAATGCCACAGTCCACACGAAGCACTTCACTAGTCTCTTCCGTAGTTCTTTTTTCCAGAGGTCCGCAGAAGATGCTCATTTTTCTATTAAAAGCTTGCAATGCCATTGCTATCCTCCTTTTGACTTACTGCTTATAGTACACACCAAGTATAGTTTTTGTAGCTGTCCACTTGCTCTATTTCATTAATTTAGAATTTGGAAATTTACTTTCTTTATTTTTCTTCCTATGACCATGGTCTTCGTCTTGTTTTCATTTATCTTCATCCCATACTGCTTACAGCTGTCATTTAGCTCCAGTAGCTTGAGTTTATGAGGGTACTAGGAACAATAGACTTGTGTGTAATGAGGCTATAGTAGCGATCCTAGTGGTTAGCAACTATCTATGGATGCATATTTATTACGTATTGAGCTTCGTGACTGTATATAATAGACTGTGATCATACTCTACAATTCTACATTGACAAATACTCAAGATTCGATAACCACCACTACTACCACCGGCATAGCTTCATCATATCAGTTAACATTATCATTTCCATCTTCATCATAATAATCATCTTCAAAGGAATCACCATCGTCTTAATTGCTTTAATTTATTTTTTTTTCGATATCATTTATCTGTTCTGATAATCATTTTTCTCATATGCATCCTGATTGCCATCGTTATTGTTATTATTATAGTCATAGCCATCCTCATCTTCACGGATTAAACTATTCTGATTGTTTCGAGTCTCACATTTAAATTAAAACTGACCAATGCGTCATTTTGGCGTTGCTCACATTTGTTTTTCGTTAGTAATCAATATTTTAATACTTGTTTAGGGATGTGAAGATGTTACAACGGTTTAATGTTTAGAAAGCACTGCGTGAATATAACAATTAACAGAATGCAACACTCACTTGCATAGGTACCTGTTTTGTTGTCTTTATCACCTTTACTTTTTAAGTGAATCCTCGAGATTCAAAACTCTCTAAAGACTATTTTGTTCAGAATTGACTTACGCCCACATATTGCTAGCTAAGAATGAATTGTAATGATTGATATAGTTTCAATTCAAAAAGCTACTAAATTTAAAGCAAAATGTTTGTTAAAAGTCACTGTTAGGTTGAAAATTCCCTCTATTTGGAACCAATTACTGTCAAAATCCTTCAATTTGTGAAAGTGGATATAGGGGATTTTGGGTCTATAGGATTCAACTTTGCTCTAGAATATGCCATTAGAAAAGTACATGATAACAGAGAGGGTTTGGAATTGAACGGGTTACACCAGCTGCTTATCTATGCGGATGACGTAAATATGTCAGGAAAAAATCCACAAACTATTAGGGAAAACACGGGAATTTTACTTTGAAGCAAGTAAAGAGATAGGTTTGGAAGTAAATCCCGAAAAGATAAAGTATATGATTGTCTTGTGACCAGAACATTGTACAAAATGGAAATATAAAAATTGGAAATTTATTCTTTTGAAGAGATGGAAAAATTCAAATACATTGGAGCATCAGTAACAAATATAAATCATATTCGGGAGGAAATTAAACGCAGAACAAATATGAGAAATGCCTATTATTATTCGGTTGAGATGTTTTTGGCATATAATCTTTAAAAAAAAATGAAAGTTAGAATTTATAAAACAGTTATATTACCGGTTGTTCTGTATGGTTGTGAAACTTGGGCTCTCACTTTGAGAGAGGTGCAGAAGTTAAGGGTGTTTGAAAATAAGTTGCTTAGGAAAGTATTTATGACTAAGAGGATTTAAGTTACAGGAGAATGGAGAAAATTGCACAACGCAGAACTGCACTCATTGTATTCTTCACCTGACATAATTAGGAACATTAGATCCAGAAAGAGTCAAAGAGTCACGGAGATAAAGAAAGCCCGATAGCGTCATAGAAATAATGGACCGAAAGAGCCATGAGACTAAAGAGGACCAAAAGAGCTAAAGAACTGAAGAAATACAGGTAAATATAAAAAAGATGGCAGAAAGTTCCAAAGAAATAAAGAACCGAGAAAACTACGAAAATTAAGAAACAAGCAATGCATGAAGAACAGAAAGAGGAAAATAAAGATTGGAAGATGGAAATACACGAAGCGGTTATAAACGAGAAATGGAAAGAAAAATAAAGAATAAAAATAAATTAATAGGAGAAAGAGAAGTAGAATAAAAGGAATTGGATCAGTGGAGGGGGAAAATGTAAAGTAACAAACACAGAAATAGAAGGAAGGAAGAAAGACAAGGAATGAGAAGATAAATAGAAAGGGAGAACGATTGATTAAAATGGGATTAAACTGCAAGGAGTTATTGGACATAAAGTAAAGTTTAATAGAGAATTGTGAAGGACGAAGTGATACTTTCCGTGGTCGGAAAAAATTAACAAAGAAGTTAGTATGTTATCGCACACCCAAACTAATTACTCCATGCTTTTAGCTTCTTGATCGATTGCACCTTCATTATTTGGTGTATGCTGCCCGTCGGACCGTATTGTTCTGTAATGTAAACGCCGCTTGTTGAGACTGCACTGACATCTGTCGTTGTGGACTGTGGCACACATAAAAAAGTCGAGAGTCAGTAGCGGATAATTGGACGCTGTATTTGTAGGTTCAAGTACAGTTCATGAGATCTGCACCGCAAAACACGGCCACTTTCTAATACAAATAATGGAAGACTCGTCCACTGCATTGCAAATAAATTAAACTGTTTGCAAACATTGTTTTCCAAAATAGAACTATCGGTAATGTTGCCATATAATTAAATTTCTTTCATATTGCACCTAATGTATTTTGTATAGGTACCACCATTACAATTAGCACTATCGCCATTGTTATCATCGGCTTCAAAGTGTGATCCCTGAGCCAATTTCGTCACATATACGGGGGCGGTTAGGAAAATAAGACTTATTGACAGACGGAAACGAGAAGTTTCATACACTAATTAATTATTAGCCTATGTAACCACCTGGACACATTCCAGTAACGAGTTATGAATGTTTTCATCATAGAAAATTGCCGCCAACAAAGGTAGTCCATTTTTCAAAACTGCTTTCAGGTCATAGTTGTTGACGAAACATAATGAGTTTGCTTGTACTCGTGATGGAAGAAGGAGCGTAATCGCTCAGACGCAGGTCGAGACCGTACGATAATGTATAACAAGTTCTGCTTAAAACATCAAAGTAATTCAAGAATGCGTTGTGCAGCGTGAGGGCAACCTTTATAGTGAAAGGGAAAGACATTGAAAAACTAAGACAACTCTTTATTGTGCTTGATTAATCCGTTATAACTCATAAACTAGCTGGATTCTTCCATGTATTGCGAAAAATATCTCATGACAAATAACCATAAGAGCTCATAAAATAACATAACGGTACAGCTTCCCAAATTTTTTTTACTCTGACTGCAGACCGCGAACCAATTCCATACTCTTGGTAGTTGGTAATATTTTATTGATTCTTAATTTTCGAACACCCTGGTAGCCCTACGTGCATATGAATCCATTTGTTTTGAAAGACCATCAGTCACTAATTTTCATCATATGAAAATTAAGAAAATTCATAAAAAATTATTAATGGTACATTAAAAATTCTCTTCGAAATATCATGTGCATGAAAAAATATAACAATTATTCTTTAAATCTCTTAATATACAAGGTTTTTCAGATCTCTGATAACGAATTTGAATGACGTCATGTGCGTCAGGAATCACACCGACAGCTGAATTGCGGCGAGAGGTGACACACCAGTAGTGAGTGATTTCATAATCAGAGTGCACGGTGTATCACAGTAGCAATACCCAAGAAAATCAAGCTTTTTTGGGAGGGGTACATAACAACCCTTTCCGATGCCAAGTACAGTTACGTGAAAATCATAGGATCCTGCAAAACACGTGGTTTCGTTATTTCCAAGAAAGGCATGTTGTGTGTACCTAAGAAGACTGGCAAAGATCGGATGGGATTTATTCCAGAGTGGAAAAAGCAATCAAATCCACCCCTCGTCATAAGTCGCCGCACCCCACGAGATGACACAAATTAATTCCATTCGAGCTTTACCAATCTTATTAAGCACAAAGAAGATGCCTTTCTTGGTAATAAGAAAACCTCGTTTATTGCAGGCTTCTTTTATTTTCACTTAACTGTACTTGGCATTGGAAAGGGTCTTAATGTACCCCTCCTAAAAAGGCTGGATTTTCTTGGGAATTTCTGCTGTCAGTCACCGTGCACTCTGGCTATGAGATCACTCACTATTGGTCTATCACCTCGCGTCACAGTTCAGCTGTCGTGTGACTCCTGACGCACATGACGTCATTCAAATTCGTTATCAGATATCGGGAACAACCCTGTAGGCTAGATTTGTTTATTGTTTTCAAAAAATGTATGTCAATTGACTGATTCTCTTTAAAAAAAAAGTATGGATATGATGTCGGACAATAAAGTAATGAGACTTTCCATCTGATGAGACAACCCTACAGCCGCCTACCAGAGATATGTTTGACTTTGATCCTTCTTCCACCTGAATTCCAACTGGCACCATCCTGCAAGCTGTCAGTATGGAGTAGCTGCTTGATCAGTGGAGTTGTGTGTTTGCACCTCGTCAATACAATGAAATCGAATGTTATCGCGCAGCGGTATGCCATCTTGTTTTGTGTTAAACTCTGTAAAAATGCCACGAGAACAAACTTTCCGATGGCATAAAATGTTTCTGAGGGCAGGAGCAACTTTGAAGATGAACACCGTGGTGGGCGGCCAACAATTGCACAGACAGATGACAACATTGCCGGGGTACGTAAATTTGTATGAACTGACAGGCCATTAACAGCCAAAATGATAGCACAAGAATTGAACATGAATCAGGAAACTGTTCGTCTCATTCTAACTGAAGGCTTGGGCATGAAAAAATTTTGTGCAAAAATGGTTCCAAAAAATCTCACCGGGCAACAGCGAAATGAACGGACAAATGTGGCTGCTGACCTGTTTCAACACTGCCGCAGCCTCCATATTCACCCAGCCTTACTCCATGCGACTTATTATTCTCAAAAGTGAAATCAGTTGTGAAAGGGCGCCATTTTCACACAACAGAAGTCGTTCAATAGGCTGTAACCCAGGCATTAAGCAGTGTCTCAAAAGATGAGTTTCACAGCCGTTACCAGCAGTGACAGCACCCTTGGGATGTATGTACAGTCTCAAGGAAACTTTGAACATGATAATCACATTAAAGTTGGTTAAAGATGTAAGTAAAAGTGTTTTTTTTTAACCAGTCGCATTACTTCATTGTCCGATCTCCTATATGCTCACTAGATTCTGGATGTATTAGGAAATATGTCCTGAAATACACTGAAATATAATAATACTTGATAATAACAAGAAGAAGTCTCTATTTTAATTAAATAATAAAATAGACCTATATATTGAAAAATGCGTTAATAAAATTATATAAAATGTAATAAATCTTTGAGTGAGACGAGGTGCCCGTTATACTGCCACTTTTTAATTTATACGTTGATGATATCGTATAGAAATTGTAGAAACTTGAAAAAGTGTTTTAAAACAAATAATAAAAATTTTATTCACAGCCCTTTTTTATGATCAAGTTATAATGGCGGGTTTAGATGATTACGTACAACCTGACCGAGGCGAGTGGAGACGCGGGCGAAATGTGAACTATCACGATGACGCTATACGAACGCAGGAGAAGTACAAGTGGCGCTCCGGGCTGCAGGACTCCACTGGCCTTGGTCGAGTAATACTTGCAGTTAGCCAATTTTAAACCAAATAAAATAAGTAAACAATACAATTTGAAAATATAGAGTAAGAAGATGAAAATATTGGTATATAAATGAATGGATATAATAGGAGCTAAATTTATTCACACTCGGTGGTCAAATTTTAGAACAAATGAATTGTTTTAATTAATCGTCTACAAATATGCGACCACTATTACTACTCCACAACTCAAAACGTTGCTGGTACTGATATTTTAAAGAAATGAAAGAAACTGGCTTTACCAATTTATGTAAGCATCAAATAATAGTCTTAATTTAGTATCTGTGCTTGCATTTTGAAACATCGCTTATCGTGGTGAATTTGAAGGCGCGAATACAGCAATCTTGGTTTTTTAACTATGAGACAAACACTGTGCAGGTTCTCAGTGAAGTTCTTTTTACAAGATCAGGTCACCAGTCTGACGCTTAACCTCTCCCCACTCTTATTGGATCCGGTTTTATTTTGGAGTAGGCCCACGTGGGCGGGTTGTCTTTGCACTTAGGAATCCATCTGTCCATGTATCATCCAAATAGAAAGGGTTGCTTTTTCCGCTCTTCAAGTTATTTCTTGATGACCGATGAAGTCTACACCCTAACTCCGGATACAAGTCGTTCGTACTTACATCCACGTAAGACACAGTGTTCCAGCATTCAAAACCCCAGGAATTGTGGACCTTATTACAGTAGTTTTTTTTTACCATCCCATCATATCCTGTGGGATCGGATCCCCTATCCGCCGCGCCATAATACAAGTTTTAATTTTAGCTACAAAATTGTGGACTATTTAATACGGTAAATAAAGTGTTTTATTTGCTCTCTATACTCTACTTCCGTAGTTTTCCACTTATTCTCATGAAGTAAACATCTTTAAGGGTATACAAAGGTAAAATTTTTGTTAATTTTTATCAAAAGTTTTGACTTTTCGTTTTTAACATTAGAAAAAATTACTTAAGATCTAAAATAGCCCACCACCAATTTTCATCCTTATAGAGCTGTCGAATTGTACATTTTCCTTTACTAAAATGCTATTCTTCTTGCAAATATTGTCGTAGATGAATTAATGTTCTTGAATGTGTGCTTAATGACATTGGCTATCAAGACTTTCTTTAGATCTCATACTTAATTCTATATGTACATATTTTTATACATTTTCCATTTTTTTTGGCAATTTTTACACTGGACTTAAGTAAATATATTATTTTCTTTATTTCTTTTGATTAAATAAAATCGAAACACTTTGGCATGAAGTTTTTCCTCTGAGAGTATGACAGGTGTGTAGACAAAATTTCAGGCAACAATTTTGAAATTTTCAAAATGTCATTTCAATTAAAAAAAATAAATGTTAAAAATTCATACATTTCTTAACGAAATTAGATTAAATTTTGTACAGAGAGTATTATTTCAGCATGATATTTCTACAAATTTTCTGGTCTCTAAGTTTCAATTGTTTATAAAACTGAAATTTCACTTGGGTGTACTCTTAAGCTAAAAATTTTGTTTTTAATGTTAAAATAGCTGCATTTATTATGTAAATAACTATTTATCTTGCACAATAATTTTTACATATACAGGATGGAAGCGAAGTAGCCTTGATGTTTTTCAGAGCGAATAGCTCATGTTGTATTTAACAAGAAACTATAAATACCATATTGGTGGAAAGTTCATACTTTTTTGAGAAAAAATGTTTTTTCCCAAATATTTAACAATCTCTTATTCGGTAATAATTGCGAGTAGAATCGTGAATTTTGTACATATCGATAGGAAATCTAATAAAGAATAATTTATTCCTCTGGCGTATTTCAATAGCGTGCAATATTTTTGTGTAAATTTAATTTTAAAAACCCCTTAATTCAAAGCATTGCACGAAGCGAGCTTGTGGCAACGTCACGGCAGACAGCAACTTACGTTCGGAGACTCACCGAGTTTGTTGACCTCTTACATCTGTCTTTCGAGTAGAGCGACGATGTTGCCGGACTGCTGAAACTTCAAACTTAATTTTCTAATTAGTCGTGTATTTAATCAGAAAACATAATATAGGTTTTTCTATTCATTTACGTGTACCCTGTCGTCCTTTTCGATCTGCAAGGTTAGCCTATTTCACTTAATGCCTATACAGTTTTATATATGGTATTAACTTACGTAAAACACATACCAAAACGTATAGTAACAATGCTAAGAGCAGTTTTGAGTGAATTTTAATGGGTTGGGGACAACTCGCCACAGAAAATTGACCAGAGAGGCAACTCGCCACATAATTAAAATTCGTATCAAAGACAATTAGCCACACATTAAATGTTAAGTTAATACTCAAATTCGCAACAATCTATACTAATAATAAATCTGTAGCCGAAATTTTTCTGGTAATTTTCGATTTTCCAAAAATAATTGATCCTAACATATATAATTAACCACCCTCAAACCGAAAATCGCTTTTTTGAAATTTTTGTTTGTATGTCTGTCTGTCTGTCTGTCTGTATGTTTGTTACCTTTTGACGCGATAATAGCTGAACGGATTTCGATGAAAATTGTAATATAAATTAAGTTCGTTGTAACTTAGATTATAGGCTATATGGCATTCAAAATACATTATTTAAAAGGGGGGTTATAAGGGGGCCTGAATTAAATAAATCGAAATATCTCGCTTATTATTGATTTTTATGAACAATGTTACATAACAAACATTTCTTTAAAAATCATTTCCGATAAGTTCTATTCTTTGAAAAAGTTTGATAGGACTGATATTTAATGAGATAAATGAGTTTTAAAATTAAAATAACTGCCATCTAAGGCCGTGTAATGAAATAAACAAATGACTTCGTCTATAAGGGGCCTTGGTCAACAACAATCGAAAGCTATGAATCATGGCCTACAGAAAATGTTTCTGTGTTTGTATGAAGCAATATCGGAAGCTAAATTAACCGATTTGTATAATTAATTATTATTTCACCATTGGAAAGTGTAGTTTCTCTGTATGGACATAATGCTATGATGTTATTACAATAACTTCTGAGTGAATTGAGGACAGGTAAGATTAAAATAGCTTCTTATGCACAGAAAACTTGATAGGCTATTCTGTGTATTCGTTTCCTGTATTTCTTAAAATAATGTTTATCTCAGATAATTAACGAACAACGACAGTGTATTGATTTAGTATGCAGTAATAATATGTTAGCTTAGCATTTCATTATTTTATAATAAAAATTTTAACTATGCTCAATTGAATAGAGTTAAAATACATAAAATACATATTATGCATTAAATGCAATGCAAAAAATTTGGGTAATGAGCCAAGCAGATTATGTTGCCCTGTTGTAAAATAAAATTTGTTCCTCCTGAGATTCAAGAGCCCCCATAACAAATTGAAAACTTACTTATCGGGGTACATCCGTTATCAACATACTTTTTATATAATATAATATAATATAATATAATATAATATAATATAATATAATATAATTTAAGTTATTTGAAGGGTTCAGAACAATAGTGGGCCAAGCGCCATTTACTGAATACGTAGAAAACAAGAGTTAAAATTAAGTTATTACCATAATTCAATGGAAACATATAACAAGTAAAATAAAGTATGCACATTAAATGTAAATGATGTCAATGTTCATTGAACTATGGATGCATGTAATATAAATTAAGAAACATGTTAAAGGAATTGTCATTGCACCAAATGAGTGCACTCTGGACCAAAATGATTCCATTTTAATTATTTAAATATAATTTAAATTAAGTAACATATTAAACGATTTATCCTTCTATCAAACACGAATATTCCCTGGATCAAATGTCCTATTTTAATTATGTAATTACTTTATATTTATTTGTAACGGGTGCAGCGGAGCGCACGGGTACGGCTAGTTTATAATATATTTCTATAATAACACAAGACAAAGCCAGAAGCTGTAAACTAATTCGGAACTATGGCGGAAGAAATTCGCTTCACAAAATCAGAAAGAGGCTCTGACAAATTAATATAGCTTGGCTACATGTACATGAGACTTAGAGAAAATAAGAATGGAGTTGTTTGGCGCTGTGACATGCGTGGCGGGTGTAATGCAACAGTCACGTTATCAGAAGGTGGAAGCAGTGTCGTCAAAGAACCGTCTGAACACAAGAATCATTCTGCAGACTGGGGAAGGATTAAGGCAAAGGAATGTGTAGAGAACATGAAGGCAAGGGCGAGGACTTCCCGAGAACCAACGTCTGTCATTATTCAAAATGAATTACAGCGCATTGCAAGCGAAGCCAATGTGAATCTACCGAAGAAACCATCTATTAAAAAAACTATGCGCCGTGCTAGGAAGCTGCACCTACCATCTGAACCAAGGAATATTGACGAACTCAACGTTATAGCCGACAGATACATAGAGAGATTGGAAGGTGGTCATTCTCCTACCAAATGAACCGGAAGTACATCGACATGGACAGACGAATATCAAGTATAGTTGAAGAATATCCGCGGTACAAGGAGAAGGCACCGTCACCCGGTACTTGAGAGCTGTAGACCACAACCTAGAAGGACATTTTTGAAGCCAAATTTGCATGTACATAGCAATTCACATACTTAGTAAAATTTACAATTATTAATCTCTGTATCCATTCGCACAATATAGAGCTTCTGGAAGTCATAGATTTATCTTTGTATCTCAGTATGGCAAATTGTCTATTTGTGGCGAATTGTCGCTGTTACCAATTTTCTGTGGCCAATTGTCCCATTTTCCAAATTTCTGTGGTCAATTGTCCGGAACCGAATTTTAATATAATATTATATATAATTTCACGTTAATTTTTAGTAAAAATGAAATTTGATAATCTATCATCGGTTCATTTTCAAATAGATAACGAATGTAAATAAACTCTGTCCAATAGATATATGAAATTACTGTGCCCAGACGTATAGATGAACAGGAAAAGGTCATTCCGAAGAACACATTTTCTGTGCCAGAGATGTTTGAAAACTTACATTCTCATAACAATTTCGAAATTGATTTTCTGAAATTGTTTCTCTTTATAATATAAACGATGAGGAATTAAAAGTAAAGAAGGAAACTCTGATGGTATCATTTAATATCATCAATGATACTGAGCTAAAGTGCTTCTGTGAAACACAGAGCCTAAAATTTCCGTTAATTCTGCGCAACGTGAGATGAGTTGAGTTTATTTACAGATGTGTTTTAATTAAGTAGATTGTCATCAGATGTTTTGTCGATTAACTAGTCATTCTACAAGGCAGAAGTACAAGCTAGATAAAAGTATAATCAGACACTGAAATGGGATTCCACTTATTTCAAAATTAACTCGTAATTATGTGTAATGTTTTATTTACCTGCTAACTAAAAGCTGTCAACTAGCATGTAGAAGCACGAGTCAATTTATCAAACATTAGCTACTTTATACGATAACTGGACAGTTCAGTTACGATGTGGAGTACCTGTCCATTGTGTTCAATAATGGATTCTGCACTTTAGCGGAAATATTCAGCTGCGTGCGCTCATAATGTAACGCATAATAAAATAACAAACAAGTAATACAAACTGGCGAATGAATACACAAAATAATCTGCTTTTCTAAACGAAAGTAATGTTGAATATGCTATAATAAAATTAGCTATATTTCCAGAATTACTTAATTTATTTACATAACAAGTAATAATAGCCATTGTGAATATGAAAATTAAATTTTCCAACCTCGTAGTTGAGAAAAACAATGTTGTTACAATGTAATTATTGTACTTTGTTTCCATACTTCGGAGAGTTAAAATGACATTTGAATATACATATAAACAGTGGGTAAGTGTATGTTCCGTCAGACAAGATTAAAACTTGAGTTACGTTTTTATGAAATTAAAGAAATACAAGCTAGTACATGTTTTATTATAACATTTAGCGTTGTTACCTAATAAACTGAAAAGCATTTTCTTAAATCGCTTTTGCGCTATAGTTAATATTAGGCCTGCTATTAATATTTTTGTTCCTTTCCATCGAACCCTTCAACTTTTGATAGAAAACTGTGTGGACACAATAATTTAAAACTTTCTAAAAAAATAATAGAAACGGTTGTAGTTTTTATATTTTATTAACGTTTGAATTTTTAGACTCTCGCGAAAACTGTATTATTATTTTTTTCCTTTACATCGAACCTTTGAACTATTGATAAAAAAATTGTGTGGACACATGAATTTAACACTTTCTGAAAAAAATTATTAGAGACGGTTGTAATTTATAGATTTTATTAAGACTTGAATTTTTAGACTCTCGCGAAAACTGTATTATTAATATTTTTGTTCATTTGCATCGAACCCTTGAAAGTTTGATATAAAACTGTGTGGACAATTAATGTAACAATTTCTGAAAAAAAAAATAGTAGAAACAGTTGTAATTTATAGATTTTTGTTAACGTTTCAATTATTAGACTCTCGCGAAAACTGTGCTATTAATATTTTTGTTCCTTTCCATCGAACCCTGAACTTTTAATAGAAAACTGTGTGGACACATGAATTTAACACTTTCTAGAAAAAATTATTAGAAACGGTTTTAATTTATATAATTTATTAACGTTTGAATTTTTAGACTCTCGCGAAAACTGTAGACTTATATTGATATTTTTGTTCCTTTGCATCAAACTCTGGAACTTTTGATAGAAAACTGGAATGATAGTTGCTAGGCAAGCTAAATTATTAAATTTAAGCTTTCACAGTGATTCTGCTAAGAGGAAGACTTTTGCGTTTTCATCAGTGTATTGAGATTGGTATGAAATACACAAGAACAAACCACACTCCGCGAAATCAAGAAAGGATTTTAAAATTTCATATATTCTATTAGCATAAAATAATACAACAAATTTTTATTTTATTGTTTAAAAAACACGCAAGATTTTAATTAAAGGTCTCTATATCGTGATCCTGTTTTGGATTGGAGATATTACAAAATTGTCGTCAATGGCTCAGTTTTCACTTATCGTTATTCTAACGCTTATGGTTCTCTCAGCACGATCTCGTTCAATAACTGATTTTCAACAACCAACCACTGGAAATTTCAAACTTTTATAAAATCTAACATTAACGCTTGGAATGGCACCACTTTTACACAGATCAACGAAATCTCCCTTCCCTCCCCCCTCCTCAACTATCCCTGGAGGTCAAGAAGAAAATGCTGGTTTTAGTATTCCCCTGAGGAGACTCGGCCTTCCTTCTTTGTCGATTATTTATTTTTTTCAAAATCATCTTGTTCGTAAGCGTGCATCCAATACAAGTCATTTCTAATATATTGATTAGATTTTAGAGACAAAATCTTCCTATATAACACCACGGAACGTACGAAACGTTAACTCCCACAGTGCATCTGTCGTACATATTGAAGTTCAAGAGTGTTTATCGGTCGTTGCATCCGTGTAGTTTACCTAGGTCTGTTCTGAGCTTGTGAGCTAGTAAAAGAAGTATCCAGTCACACGTAATGTAATGTAAACTGTTGTTTTATAATTAAAGACACTGAAGTGATTACTCATTCGTGCTCATACTAGAGAATCTTATAGTCCAATTTCTAGTATAGCGAAAATTATTCCCAACTTTCTGAATGCTTTCCCTCCCTCCCTTTTTCATGATAGTGTAGTGAAAGCTATTATGGTTTTTAATTTCTTGAGAACACTGAAGGGATTACTCATTCGTGCGTAGTATGTCACAAGCTATTGTGTTTTTTTTAATTGTTTGAGATGGTATACAGTCTATTGCAGTGAGTTTTATGGTATACAAATACTGGAAGAAATTATCCGACAGATCATTTCGAACATTTTTCTTCAGAAAACATTAGTGGAGTATTTTAGAAAAATCTTCAGAGGTAGGGGAGAGTCGGGTAGTATCGGACATCGGGTAATATCGGACAGTGCGTTTCTTCCATCTACCACCATATGGTAGTATCTGAATGACATGGTTACGTTTCTCTATGCGACATCACAGAAACGTAACCATGTCAATCAGGTACTATCATCGTGTGGTAGATGAAAGAAACTCACTGTCCGATATTACCCGATGTCCGATACTACCCGACTCTCCCCTATCAAAAATTTATTGAAACAGGACACTTTGAATATCTCTTGCGACACAGATGAGATGCACTTGTATTAATTTATTTTTAAGTTGCTTATAAATAGGCTCTTTTCTCTCTAAACTAAAGTAGAAACGGCGTCCGGTGATCTTGCTGTGTGAGAGAGGCGTCATATGTTGAGGAACCTGTATTTTAATTAATAAAAAGGAGATGTTTTCCTGAAAATCATACCGTAACTCATTGGACTCTTATCTTTTAATGTTAATGTCCATGTGTATCTGAATAAGTTCGTAAGGGGATTAACATTACTATACAAAATTGATTACCCAATTTTAATTGTACATTTTTGTTGCATGTTTAATAAATATTATGCAAATTTGCATGTAAATTTCAGTATTTGCTTTCGTACACGGCTCTATACTCTAATGGCAATAGTGCTGGTCACGAATCTGGACAGAAGGGGTGAATTCATTATAGAATTCTTGTCTCCCCCATTTAAATTTGAAATGGAAGCGTAGTAATAAAACCGTCCGAAATTAAATTCATACGTTTATACGTCACATTTTGGCAGTGACGTTTGCAAGACAGAATGCAATGAATTACTGTCCATCACACATATTTAGCCGCTGAGTGGCGCTTGAATCTACTTGAGTATTCTTTGTCTCCATCTCTGTAATTATAATACAATGGACAACTGAATACCGCGTGATGTATGGACTAAGCAGAACCAAGCGCATTTGCCTGCGTTACTATTCATAGAATTCTATGGTTAATTAAACAATTCCTTGAATTGCTTTGGTTACATTCAATATATTGACATGAATTTCTGCTATGTAACTCTGATGATGTTTAGTTACATTTCTACGTCCATTCTAATGGCTGCATTTTGTTTTCCCGGTGTGGATGCACGGAATATATTCTGTATGGAGAACAAACATAAAGACTATTGCGTTAAGCTTAATTCTAACCTGAATTAATTTGAAATTCATTTAAATGCAACATTGTCGTTTGTATTGTCACTTATTTCCATGGGATTTGTGGTGGAATTTAATAAAAGAGAATGCGTTTGTCGACAATAGTTCCTGTTTCCTCCGCAAATTAAATATAATTCAAAATTCCATTCATTTTGTAGAGTTCATTCATATTGTATTATACCTTATAACAAAAATAGTTTGAAAAATTGCGTAATAGGCAACTAAACCTTATAAAATATGAGGTTAAAAGAACAGCTGCAAGTAATTAATAATAATAATAATAATAATAATAATAATAATAATAATAATAATAATAATAATAATAAATTTATTTAACTCTTTTACACAACATTTAAAATTATGTAATTCATAATTATCTCACTCCCGAAAACTCTTGGAAACGTGAAAGTAAAATTATGCACTTACATTAAGCACATTAGGATAATATACAGATATAAAACGCAGTATATTACAAAATGAAATATGATTAATTTATTGCAATATAACAATGCAGGAAATATTCTTAAAAGTTTGTTCTTCTGTTAAATAAAAGTTTGAAAAAATTATTTGTACACTTCCTTTTAAACCCAAAATCATTAACAGCTGGAAGAGAGCAATTTGTATTCAGGAAAGGAAAAGGTACGACAGATACAATTGGAGTGCTACGAACAATCAGCGAAATATACCTAGAGAAAAATAAAAAAAAGTCTATGTAGTATTTGTGGGCCTAGAAAAGGCTACCAACAGAGTGGATTGGAATAAACTGATGCTGATCCTAAAGAAAATAGGTATGCATTGAAAAGAGAGAAGGCTGTTCAGTATTTTTTGTATGAAACGAGTGAAAGTCGGGATAGGAGAAGAAAAATGTCGAAGAAAGTGAAATTGGAAGAAGAGTATGTCAAGGATGCCCTTTATCATCTATCCTGTTCAACATCTACTTGGAGGATTTAGTGAAGAATTATTTTCTGTGCATGGGAGGATTGATAGTAGAAGGAAAAAGAAAAAGTGTATATGATTTGCTGATATGGCATTGTTAGCAGAAGAGGAGATGATACAAGGGATATACTACTGGAGCTAAATGACAGCTGTAAGCAGTATGGGATAAAGATAAATGAAAACAAGACGAAGACCATGGTCATAGGAAGAAAAATAAACAAGTTAAACTTTCGAATTCTAAATGAGGCAGTAGAACAAGTGGACAGCTTCAAATTCTTGGGGTGTAGGTACCTACCAATAAGCAGTAACATGAGCTGCTGCCAGGAAGTCAAAAGGAGGATAGCAAAGGCCAAGAAAGCTTTTAATTGAAAAATAAGCATCTTCTGCGACCTCTGGAAAAAGAACTAAGGAAGAGACTATTGAAGTGCTTTGTATGGAGTGTGGCATTGCATGGAGCATAAACATGGATATTACGACGAAGTAAAGAGGAGCGAATAGAAGCAGTTGAATTGCGGATATAGAGAAGAATGGAACATGTGAAGTGGACAGACAGAATTAAAAATAAAGCTGAGTTCGAAAGATAGGGCGAAGAAAGAATGATGCTGAAACTGATCAGGAATTGGCTGGGTCATTGGCTGAGAATAAACTGCATACTGAAGGATGCACTGAAAGGAATGGTGAACGGGAGAAGAGTTCAGAACAGAGGAAGACATTAAGATATATGGATGATATGCGAAGACAAAGAGGAAAACAGAGAATATAATAATGATAATAATAATAATAATAATAATAATAATAATAATAATAGTAATAATAATAATTCTTTATTTATACTGGCAGAGTTAAGGCCATAGAGCCTTCTCTTACACTCTACCAGGTCACAAAGTATACAAGCAGTTAAAATTTAACGAATAGTTAAAGAACAGAATACTAACATATTACAAAAAAATATATAAATAATACTACTAATAGTAATAATAATAATAATAATAATAATAATAATAATAATAACAATAGCATAATAAAATCGACACTAACAACATGAAAATAATACCATAATAGAAAAAAGAAAGTAAAATACATTGGAATATATTAGTAAAAGCAACTCATTTAGTACAAATGGTTAATATGGAAAACGTAAGGAAGAATATAACAAAATGGAATGTAATAAAATAATAATAAAAAGAAAAGAAATACGAATATTAAATAAAATTCACAATAAAAAGGCTATGATAATAAATTCATCGGCTGATAAAGAGAACAAAAAGGGGAAAGGAAGGAAAGAAATATAGAGCCTATATTTTTACAAAACTATCGCAGATAAAAGGGCTTATAACTGAAAGGAATCTGAAGATTGTAGAAAGCTGCAGTGAAAGACCTGCCCTTGGACAGAAAACTGAATGAAATGAATGAATGTTAGGTAAGAATAATTATAATTGCTTTTGGCACTTTATTTGAAGGCCTCAAATTAATTGTCAATTTTAATGCCTTTTTTAGTCTACGTGAGACTATAATATTGATAATATAACAGAAATATTTAATTGTCGCTAAATGCATTAATAAGGTGGGAAAATTTGTCATTCTAACACAAATTTATTATTCTTCAGTTGTTTCAGAATTGTTCATTATTGTGTAACGATATTTAATATAGGCATTCATGTCACATTGGATAATCTACTATTTTATTTGACATCGAAAGTTGGGAATGTTTTAGTGCTTGTCCATAAATAAACTAGGGAACTACGTCCTTCACTAAGCTTCTAGAGCGTCCATTTCATCTAACAGTCGTATATTATGTACATCCGATTGTAAAACAAGAATTTGTACCCTCTCCTACGAATAAAAACTTCTGAGTTCAGCAGTTGTTGATTTTTTTAAATTTGTTCCAGAGACGAGGGCCTATCATAAGGTTAAAAGTGCTTAATTGCTTGTAAGAGTGAAGCACTCTAAAGGTTGTCCATGCGTGAGAAAGGACACATGTAATTCCAGGGTAAAAAAATATCAAATATGTGCATGGACTCTGTCCGCCTGGCCGAGGAAGGTAAACACGGTCCACTGCATTGTTTGCAGGCCCGCAAAGCGTCGGAATGTGTATCTTTATTTTCACAGATGTGTATGAAGTGGTAAATATAATTGGGTTTTCCACTCCATTTTCAAATTAAAAAGCAGGTGTAGGGAGAAGTTTAATTAATACAGCCCAGCCATGCAGAGCAAGCGACGCATGCGTATTCTGACCACTCCTCCCCCCACTATCCCTGTTACATTAATGAGGAACTCATTTTCGAGACCGGCTGAAACGTAATTGTTAAAAACGATTTAATGACGTCACACATTAATTTTATCGTTGAGCATGTCGCACACTAAAAATGTTGGATCTCCTTTGCTCAACGTTTAAATTGTGTCATTCGGTTTTGATATTAAAAGATGTTTGAAGCAGTAATGAATTCAAGAGGAGGTTCAGAGGAAAATGTCCCCCTGGAGTTAATTATAATGAACTGCGTTCAAATATCCGTTTCCTGTACGTAGAAAGTGTATTATTATTATTTGTAAGGCACCAATTCTCACTGCCCGTTCATGTAATTGTGTCTCAACATGAAGTGTGTTCTTTCTAGCATTCTTTCACCATTTGCAAGTACAGTGGACTCTCCTAAGTTCGACTGAACAGAATTGAAAGTTCAGTCTAATAAGGGTAGTGAGTGTGGCAGGTGAAATGAATACAAATTCTTATTGGTTATCCAACAACGAATACGGTACTATACTTGCATTTCCTGCCCGCCCCGAGACTTGTGTATGAGCTTTTAGTACCACAATGAGTTTCGACAGTTCCGTTTCACAAACGGCACAGTTCTCAAATAGAAAAAGAAGAGTTCATTAATTTAAAATCAGTGATTAAATATGGATGTCCTAATCAATAAAATATTCTGTTTTCCTTTAACAAAAGTATCACTACAAGACAGAACCAATTCCCATTCAAATGGCAAACCCATTTCTTAGTGCCCGTATAGGGGCGTGTTTAATTCTCCTACGTAAGCAGTCGAACTATAGAATGTCGAACTTGTATTCTGTCGAACTTAAGAGCTTCCACTGTAGTAGAGTAGTTATACATGGAAATGTCTATTGGAAATTCCAAGCTTTGTGGGTACTGTGTTGCGATATTTTAGGTTCTTACGGAACGTTGTTGATGTAGAAACATCCAATGTTTTGGAGATACACATCTGTCAAATTTTATCCGTCCAATCGGTTCAAAAGGACCGTTCTCCTGAACTGAACGAAAATTCAATATAAAGTAATGGCATATTGTATGTGTGTGCGCGATTTGTGTTTTATATTATATACTTCATATTTGTGTGTATACTTTGTTTTTGAGTTTGTGCATGCTTTGTATTTGTGTGTACGACTTGTGTGCTTGTGTATGTGCGCTTTGTATTTTTATGTGTGTGTGCTTTGTGTTAATGTGTGTTTGTGTCTGTGTTTTATGTTTGTGTTTCATTTTTTTCCATTTCATTTATTGTATTCCACAGATCTTACATTAGCAATGAAGCTTTAAGATGTGGAACAAGTCAAACTTTTACAAGATTACAAATCTTTGGCGAGAAGTGTGTGTATGTTTTGTGTTCTCGTATGCGTGCTACGTATTCTCGTGTGTATGCCTTATATTATTGTGTGTGAGCTTTGTATTCTTGTGTGTGTGTTTCGTGTTATTGTATGTGTACTGTGTTCTTGTATGTGTGATTTGTGTTCTTGTGTTTGTGCTTTGTGTTCTTGTGTATTTCCTTTGTGTCTGTCCTTTTTTTGTTTATATGTTTTATGTTTTTGTGCGTATGTTCTGTGTTTTGTGTGTGTGTGCTCTGTTTTTTGTGCGTTCTTGTATTTGTGTGTCCATATGCTTTGTGTTTTTGTGTATGTGTGCTATAGATTTTTATGTATGTTTTCTCTGTTTCTTTATCTATGCTTTGTACTTTTGTGTGTATGTTTTTGTTTTTTGTATGTATGTTTTTTTATTTTGTGCGTGTTGTGTTTTTTATGTATTCTTTCTGTTTTTGTGTATGTCTGTGTCCTTCCAACATTGAGTGGCCTGTCACAGACCTTCTTAAAAGGTCACAAAACGTTCTTAAAAGAGTTGTGAGTAATGGAAGACTCAGGTCAGGGATGCACAAGAGATCCTTAAGATCATAGTGTTAGGGTCAACAACGAACTTCTCATTTATACAGAACGAACCGTAAGTATCTTCATTAATGTCAGGGAGTTATTCTTTGAGATATTTCAAACAAAGTTTAATAGAATTTTGTTCGTTTTTGCTTCCTTTTCGAGATAAAAATTGTTTTTCTTTTTTTTATGAAACGGCTCATAGCATCTTTTGGGAAAGCCATTGATTTAATTCCTAATACGCTCAGCCAATTTAAGAGAGTAGTGTATATGATAGTAATTGATAGAAAGAATTTCAGTTTTATCTTTTAAATGTGCAGAAATTTGATCCGAACCAATGTAACTTTTCGTTCTGCAAAGGAATTTTAAAGTGTTACATTTATTCGGATAAAATTTCTGCACATTTAAAGAATAAAACTAAAATTATTTCAATCATTTATTATCATAATAAGTGCTATCTCATGAACTGACTGACCATGTTGAAAATTAGAAACCTGCGACCAAAGAAGTTGTTCACGATATTATTAGCTCTAAGCTTATAGAAGTCTAAGTTAAACGTTCGGTTATTCAGTACGATACATTAATTTTAAAAATTAAAAAATCAATTCTTTAAGATTGAGATAAACATATTTTATATTGTGTATACAAATTTAAAATAATTAACTCATTTGATTTTTGTTCAAAAAATATGGTAAAAGATATCGACAACGATGTGTTGACGGCAGGACTTATTGCAATAAATGTAATATGAATTAATATGACATTAAAAGAATTGTACATTTTTAGAATTTCGTGAATAAATGATTCAGTCATTTTATATTCTAAAATGTTTGTACCTATAGGGAAATAATTCCCGGTTTGAATTATTGCACTTTAAAAGTCACTCAAAAAACATTTGTATAGAAGTTGTTTGTATTGTAGGCTTATATTTATACGTAAAGTAAACCTACAAGAGAGGATATATTTTAACTGCTATTTTATTTCTTATTACTTTTATTTGATGAACCAACCAAATTGGAAGCAGATTGTTGGTATTTTACTTTATATAAGAAGTTTATTGACGAAGTCCTTTGTTATGTAATATATTTGATCCTAATATGGAAACCTTCCATAATAATATTTGGAAACTAATTGAAATTCTTCACACTAATAAATAGTAATTATAATAGAGTATAAGCCTATCCTAGGTTATTGCTAATTCAAAATTTTGAGACACAAAATTAGATTACAAATATTGCATTCACTAGTGCTTAAGTAACTTCTCTACTAGTGATCGAAGACAAGCCAGAAACGTCACAACTTTACCTATAGTAGATGCATATTGATTCAAAAATTAAATTTTTCCTCCAGAAGTAAGTTAATAACAATGGTTTTCATTTTATGCTGAAATTAAATACTTGTTTTCCGTAATTAATATATTTTCTGAAGTTGTAAAACCATCTAATTGTTTTTACCGAATCCTGTACTTGCCTGAGAGTGACACGGTAAATTTTTCATTCTACTCTCGATCAACGCAACATTTCTAGTGAAAGAGAGAGTAGAACAGGTTTCAGTCTAGGAACAAAAATTTTCAAAATTGAAATAAAGTATTCCGTAAAACTAAGCCCACAGTATTTTCCTAGAAACAAAAATCTTAAGTATAAAACGTGAAAACCATAATTCAAAATTTAAAAATATAGTCTGTAGCAGATAAGTTTTCTAATCGGAGCCGCTTGTGCATTAAGCACTTTGCAGATTACCTACTCCATCATAATTACCAATCTGTACTTGCCTTGACTCACTCGTTGTGATGTCATCAAACAGGCTGCAAAGTTGGGGCCCGTGGCAAAGTTCTGAAAGTGAAGAGAGAAGAGGTTGTTTTAAAACATTCAAACTAGAGAGCAACAAATCTCATATAGCGAAC